>NW_024609882.1:74026602-74626602 GCF_016920785.2 Ixodes scapularis
CAATTTCTATTTTATTCCCACCACAGTTCTGACGTGAAAAACGGCGCAAAGGGAACTCGAGCAATAAGTTTTGAATTAGATATGTTCGCCAAACAACCCAGCAAGCACAGGATCTTGGCTTGTATTGGGCCTACGCCGGCCAATACCGGAACTCATCGTCGGAGCCCGACCACTGGTGCCTGTAAGAAACAAGCCCTGGCCGGCATCAGGGCTTGACTGGCCTTGCTGGCTAATCTTGCAATGAAAGTTCCGGCTACTGGCCGACAGCAATTTATTGTTGTCCTTTCTGCCACCAGTCTCGTTGTCATGTTCCGGCTACTGGCCGACATCGCTTTTTTAGTTAAAGCAAGGGTGGAGGCGAGCTGCTTAAGTATAGACATTATTTAACCCTGGAGATGGGAGATTTTTGTTTTGCCCTTCTTGTCCGCACTCTGCAGGGTTACAGTATTGATGCTTTTGTGATGCGTTTTGTGTATAGTCTCGCAGAAGAACTTCCGTTGACTGACTGATATTTGTGTTTAATGCAATAATGGCACGTCCAGCCATGTAACTCCCGACAACTAGCCCAAACCGCTTGGACGCTGTGGCCACCGGTAAAGAAACTCAGCATCAGTTACAACTAATTAACATGTTTGACATATCTGAGAACTATTTTAAACAAATTCAACTATTTAAATTTGTTTAGCCTGTTACATTCATTTCATTTTTAAACTGTTTCAAAGTAGCTTTATTGCAGTTGCTTAACGTTTAAAATGCTGTTTGAGATCAAAGTCTGCGGAATGCTTCACTTTACACATACACCACTCATATCCACCGCGTCGTCTTTCAATTCCTTCTATCTGTATCAATGCACCGTCAGAGCGGTCAATGCCATGATTCGGGGCAGTTTTTTAGGATGGTTAGAGTTGCACTATGATAGATGCGAAAAGAAGGAAACCATAAAGATGACATGCGAAAATTAACGTTCGAATTTTCTCAAATGTCATACAAACGTTAGCGGAAAAACTTATTACAATATCACGTTCGCCAAGCTGCATCCATGAGCGCGACAACCCATGAACTGTACTTCGTTTTACCTTAAAGTCAATGCGTGCAGCCGATGCTACACATCGATGGGGACAATAAAGCAGCGCGAAAAGCGAAATGTTATTGTGTTTGTCATATACTTGAGCTTGTCTGACCAAGATTAGGGCACAGTGAATGTGCCCTAACCTTGCGATTTTAGTATGTGTGTTTTCTTGAAAACCTTCGATAGCTTCAAGGCTTTTTTTTTATTGCGTGTGGACTTCTGTCGCATCCGCCTCCCTTTTCCGTCTGACCTCGCTCTGTGCGCTTTGGTTTTGGCGGAAGCGTGATAACATGGCAAAAGATGAAGCACACTTGGTTTGACGAGCTCATAACTTCCACCGCACTATCGGCTGAGAGACTGGCGTCAAACCGGATTTCTCTCTCACGTTGGAGATATCACCTGACCTACGGATGCGGAATGATGTAGAGTTGGAAACGGGATGGTGTTCGAGTAGAAAATAAGGCCCGGCTGCGCGCAGTGTAGGGTTGAAAGCGGAAATATGAACCACTGCATTTTCCAGATTCTACTCGGCCGACTGTGCATACGTGGTCTACATTGCGTCAGAGGGAGCCATTGCGTCAGAGGGAGGAACAAAAATCACGGAGGCTTTCTAACGAACTAAATATAGGTGGCGATTGTTTCATCGGCGTTTTCTACGACAGAGCAACTACCAAAAAAGGAGAGGGCACGAGTGGAGCAGATGACTCAGCGGAACTGAGATTGCTGATTAAGCAGCACATTGCCCAGTTTGCGGTATGCATATGGTTTGCGGCGAGTGCACTCCTAGAAAAAAGGGTTTCTATAGTACTCTTTGAAGGGAGGAACGCTCTTGTAACCATGTTTTTCAGACATGAGGAAACGTCCCTCCTAAGAGCAGGGGAGCAAAGTTCCTCCGTCAACTGAATTTGGTTTTTGGAAATGCGAATTGAGCAAATCGAGCTCAATATAACTTAGCGAGGACGCTGCGTGTATTCTACGGGGCAAGAAAACCAGCAAATTAAAGCGTTCATCGAGCTTTTCGTGAACTGTATTGATTTCCGAAACCAGCTTTCCACCACAAGTAAAAATCTTGCATTTCGCAAAAAGTCTCCCACTCTTCTCCTTGTCAGCACTGCGATATTAAACGGAGAAAACCGATACGCAGTTACTTCGCACGCTTCACGTCTTAACTTTGCTATTCGACGAGACTAAATTCATTTGTCAATCAAACATCACGGAGAGATGGTAAACCATTCGCAAAAACAAGAGCCGCTCTCAAAAGAGCAAATTCGAAGCAGCCTACTTGGCCCAACGTTGCACGTTAACCAGTAAGTATTGCGAATCATGCACGAACATTGAATTGGTAGCAACCAGATGACAGGGCCAGGCAGAGTAAATGCAAGTAAATAAAATATACGTTCCATGGTACAAAAAAAAAAATATTTTTTTTGCTAATATTGCGGTTCGGGCCCTTTAGGCGCCTTCATCATACACACAGGCATGGTACAATATGCATAGTACAAGCATTATCTGGGCATATACATTGAGCGCATACAGATATGGGAGACAGAAACATCAGTACAACAGCACACTAACCCGATTACTACTTCCGAGCTCTGCGTTTCTGCCTTTTATACTCGTCGTTTTGAAAGTAAGGAGTTTCTTGACGACCACCTGTGCAATACAAAATATTCCCAGCATGTTGATATTTTTCAGTAATTTCATACCTCTGAGAGGATTTTAAAGGCTCAGGGAATTTATTCCCCAATAAGAAGTAAACGCCCAGGCTGTAAATAAATGAAAACCATTAAAAAAAAAAACCCTCCCCTGCGGTTTCAAACCATGGATCTGCCTCCCCGCACGGCATGCCGCAGCCAGATTTTTTATTGAAGTATTTGTTTCTTTATTTGTGCAGTTCGCGGGAGCCTCCAATTGTCGCCTTGAATTAATATTTGTAAAGGGGGTATTCACACAGCTGGAAGCGATGCTTCACGGGTACAGAAATCGATTTGTCACCAACTTGAACGCAGTCACATGTTTACGTTCCTGCATCCCAGCGTTTTGCCGCGATGAAGAGATCAAGTATCAAACGCCGATGACGTGTCATGATGTTATTCGTCTTCAGCAGGTGCTTATGGCTTGTGCGAATGACATTTTAGTGAACAAAGGTCATTTGATCAAATTGGGGTTTGAGCGAATTCAATTTGTGGCACAAATAGATCGCTAAAATGGAAACATGTTTCACAGACACACATTTCGTCGAGATTGTGGACACATTCAGACTCGTCACCAATTGCACGCTATTGTTACCTTTCTTCTCACGTGTATCGCCGGGCCTCCTTTTTTCCCACAAAACCTACCAGCTCCCATTGCTTTCCGGCCCCGTTCTTCGGCAGCTCATCACTGAGCAAGCTAATCCGAGCTGTCGAAGTACCGTTGGGTCACTTAATCACCGCTGCATTTAATGAAGTAATTTCACAACCAACGTAGTTTTATAAATTGATTGCCTCTGCGCTAGAACCATTCGCTGATTCATCATCCGTCAGAGGCTAAAATGTTATTCGGTGAAGTGTCATTCGATAAAACGTCATTCGATGAAGAGCATTCCGTCGCAAACCTGACCAGGTATACAGAAGGCAATAATTTTTTCCCATTTGACCATACGTAACTTGATAATATGAGCATGTATACATGAACTGAATTGTAGAGCGGATGTTTACTTAAGAGACACGCTAAAAGGGGCTTCAATTTAGGATTTTTGTTTTAGAATGTTTTTGTTTAATCGGAGGTGAATTTACGCAACACATTAGGCATTCATTTAAAAGCGTTTACAAGTGAACGTTCTATCTTGAAACTTCTGTTAAAACAATTAAAATTATGGGCGCAATGTACCGCAGGGTCATTATAATAAATCAAGTTTTTAGGAGCTTTTTTTGTTAAAATATTTTTAGGGGCTAGCAAGTTATTTGACATCTTGATATATAAACAGCGCATCTGGACGAAGGCGAAGAAAAATAACAGTAAATACTTAGCGCTGTGTCAGGTCTGTACGTTTTTTTAGGCCTCGTCCAGTTACGCTGTTTTTACCACAAAGTGTCTTTTGCGGCCTTTTTAAGTCATCGCGTATGATTGTTTTCCGCCTTTTTTTTTGGGGGGGGGGGAGGGGGAGGGCGTGCATTTTAGGTCAAGACCACGAAGTATCATGGTGTTTATAAATTTAAAAGCGTTTGTTTTTCAACTAATGTAATTCTTTATGACGGATAACTTACTATTTTTATCGGCTGCGTTAGTTTTGCATCATTGAATGCCTAACTTGTGACGTAAGCAGAAGGCACCTTCCGGTCTGTTGAAATGATTTCGCTCTGAATTTCTAAAGTCTTTGGCAGTGCGTTTTTGTGTGCAGGCTGGCTTGAATAAAGCGGAGAGCAAATCATGTTTCCTCGGTCAAATATTTATAATATCTGTATATTCGTAAAAAACAAGAATGCTTTTTCGGTATTTGTTTCCCGCGCAAATGGGGAACAGCAATAAGGGAAGACGGGTGAAATTTGTATTTGGGACCATCGCGTTTCGTACGCTGTTCTTTTGGAAGGAAGAAATGCGAAACGTAAAACAAAACGAAAAAAAAATATATTTTGGTCCAATTCTAGGCACACCACCTATTTCGTCATTTAAAAAAAAAACTCTTTTACATACATTGCAGATTGATAAAAATAGCTAAACCCATACCTCTGACATTCTCGTGTCGTATGCATTTGGAAACTTATACATCGTAAATCATGATGCATCATAAATGCCGCGTATTATGCACTATTTGCACGCAATATCATAGTGGGTTGTATGCTGGTATTACATTTGATGAATATAAAATCACGAAATACTTTATCATAACTAAAAATTATGCATCAAATGTTATTTATTTTAAATTTAAACCTGCTTGATCAAGAAAGGTATTATTTTATTGAAATGTTATCCAATTATTCTTAAGTTTTTACAGCTCTAGAAGGCTATCACATTTTGGTGCTTACTTTCTGTCAAAGCAGTCGCGACAGTCATGAAGTCGCGAGACACAGACGACAAAGTTACTTGAGAACGTTGCGTGCCTTAATTTTAATTTACCTTTGCTGTACTGGGTGTTCTGGGGGAGAAAAGAACTTAATGTATACAGCGGTTAGGGGTCTAGATAATATACATATTCATACCAGAAAAATTTAAATACCTAACAAAATATGAGTGTTCGATTTTGAACGAGACAACAAAGTAATGACCACTGCTAACTGTGTGATGAAGCATTGACGACCGCAGGCTCAAGCTGTAAAAATACTTTATTGCAATTAATATTTTCTTAAAGGCCACCTGAACTCCTAGCTGGAAATAGTTTGCGAACGTTTGCTTAGAGTGTACCAAATGATAAACGTGTAGTGTAAAAACCTTTAGTGTAATATACATAACACTCAGCATAAAATTTAAATAAACCAGAAGTCCTTAGTGTCATAATACTAGCAACATATATATAAAATTATCTGAAATAGTTCACGCGTGAGACTATGACAGTCTTCGTCAAATGTATGCGAGGGATACACTTTTAGCTATGAAACAATGCTCGAGTAGTCCATTATCAGCCTAAATGCAGTCGGCGTGCTTAATACTGCACAATTATCATATAAACTTCAGCATGTAATACGATGGCTAAAGCAGGAAAGAAAAAGGAGCATAATTTAAGCTAACCCTGAGACTGGGGAAAACAAGAAGGGCAAACTCGACGAAATCTCAAAACACAGCTGCGAATTTATTTTTCCGACTCGTCCTTTTTTATAGAACGCCGGCACCATCACTAGAACTTCCTACCGTCAACCCCACAACACCCCTCAAATGGGCAACCCAACGACCCCGATTCAAAGAACCGAACCAAAACCGAACGAAATTCCACAACAATGGAACAACAGTACACCCGCCTTCACCCCTGACACTCGCCGGAAGGCAAACCCAACACACCGAATGTGTGTTGGGGTTGTCTTCCCGCGAGTGTGTTGGGGTGCCTTTCGGTGAGTGTCGGGGTGAAGGTGGATGTTCTATTGTTCTATTTCAGTGGAAGTTCGTTCGGTTTTGGTTCGGTTCTTCGATTCGGGATTGTTGTGTCTTGCCCATATGACGTGTATTTTGGGGTTGACGATAGGGAATTCCAGTGACGGTGGGCGCGAACTATAAAAAGGACGAGTCAGAAAACTAAATTTGCAGCTGTGTCTTGAGATTTCGTTGTGTTTTTCCTTCTTGTTTTCCCCAGTCTCAGGGTTGTCGTAAATCATGAACGTAAACCAGCTCGCCTGCGCCCTATCATTCATTGCAACAAGCATTCCACTCTCAACGCCACAATCTCAATGTTGAATATCTATAAATAAAGTAAAAAATAGCATCAATAGCTGTTTCGTGTGCCACAGAATACAACTACTGACAAAACACAACACTGATTCCCCGGAAATTTCCTGATGCAGTTCCGGTAGAGGCAAGTAACATTATTACAGTAGGGATTTCTCACAAAAAGTAAATATGCAAAAAAAGAATTGAGTTGTGTTTTATTATTTGTTTCCTACCTACGATTTCCTACCTCGTTCATTTTTTAGTTTAGTTTAAGCCTCTTCAAGCTTGCACTCTATCCTGGTCGAAAACAATAAATTTCGCGGTGCCAAAGCAAACAAAAACACAAACAAAAATAACTTGAAGATTTTTGTTAGCCAGCTTAAACCTTTAACACCACTGCATATGTGGCCCGCATGGCACCTATGGAGTTAGTCCAGAAAGAATAAAGAGTTACCGATTCAGAAGAGCCTCAGTCTCAAGGTAAACAAATGGGGTATAGGAAAAAATGTCCCCGGGATAAATGTCGCCGAAAAAAAAAGTCCCGATGTGGGAAGTAGGAAAAAATATCCCCAAGGGATTCTCTATTTCTGGGTTTCCCTGATCCTCATAGGCTTCGGGCGGTCCGGTCATATGCTCTTGGGAAAAAGGGCACACTGTGGCAAGTAGAAAAAAACAGTCCTAACAAATAATGAAATATACGATTTCCCGAGGTACACATCGCGACACTGTTAGCGCGAACACGACATCGGGGCATTTTCACAGTTTACTTAGAAAGAGTATTAGTGGGAGCGAAATCTTACCGTCTGCATTATATCCTCATTACAACACTTTCAGTACCTATGATAACTTTGATGACAACCTTTCGTTTCGATAAGAAAACGAGAAAAAACAAACTAGCGATTTCGTGTTTGTTTTAACGGTGTCACGCTTTCTACCTATTTGGAAATAGTACACAAGCACCTCTCAAACTTCCCCAAACACATTAATTTAATTTTGGCTCGAAGTGTTCTAAATGTTTATTTTACAATGACAAAAACAAAACAAAACAGTTATTTCGTTTTCGCAAACACAATATTTTGGTTTTTAAAATACCCCAAAATAGATCATTTCGGTTGCTTTGCGTGACTTCCAGTCTCCCTTTATACCTCTATGTGAGTCAGGTCATTTGTGACCGTATATTGACCGGACCGCCTGAAGGCTATGAGAATCGGAAGAAAATTCAGCGATACAAAACCTTTTGGGGACATTTTTTTCAACTTTCCAGATGGGTCCTTTTTTTTTTCGGGTGACATATTTTCCGGGGACTTTTTTTTTCACGGGGACGTTTTTTTTCGGGGACATATTTTCCGGAGACCTTTCTTCGGAACCGAAACAAATGTGCTAAGCCAGATAGATTTAAAAGTCCAGAAAAATAATTTCCAAGGTGGTTTATATTTTCTTCTTATTTATGCAGAAGCTCGACTGTACCGGCAGCAGAAATCTTCCAAAGGCCAACGTTTCTCACAATATTAATGCCGCATGCAAGTTTTCTACTAGATTATCTCAAAGATTTCGATAGCATGTTCGAGAGTTTTACGGTTGAAGCTACGCCTTAAAAATTTGTTCTTGAGGCGCTGCATTTCTACATATGTCGCGATACAAAAAACACTTTGATGAGTATGCTGCAAAGCAACGCTGTGCAGAAGAAATGCATTTCGATGATGATGCTGATAATGCTGTAAACCAGATTGACTATTTTTTTCAGGAAGGAAGTGTCTTTAGCGGAGCTGAGAAGATTCAGGGAATAGTTTCCAAATTGTGGAGGGAGCTTGGGGGGCACCAAATATAATTAAAGACTGCCATGAACACAGTCGTAAAGAGCTTTAAAGACTTGTTTGAAGTTATTTACATATTGAAGTATCTTTACTTGAAAATCAATATTTCCATGAAGGGCACTGTGTGAGTAACGAGGCATCTTCTTAAACCCACAAAAACTCAACTTGACATCTGGGGAAAAGGTGCACTATATCACGCTGATGAAGATACTGGGAAATGTTCTGTAGTACCCATAGTTTTACGAATTTTTTCCAAATGCCCTTGGTTCCTACTTCTGCTATGGTGTTAGGAAAATTGGAAGGCGGTCTACGCTTCCAGTCGCGCCCGGTTATTCAGAAGTCTGCAGAGATCCACTCGATCCCACCTTGCAGTATTGTGAAGACCTTAAAATCGACCATCTTCTTGGCATAAAGCGTGGCATTCGAGGAGAACTTTCAAGGATTTATTTTGCAGTTTTAAACATTTTAGTGTCACAGGCATCTAAAGTTAAGCATATATTATTGCTGGCAGCAGGTAACGTCAAAGCTCTGAAATCGTGCCAAGCAAAAAGTGAACTGCTTCATGATTTGTTTAGCATGTTCTATAACTTGGCGAGAGAATGTGAAATTGTGACAAGAACAGGGCCAAAGTTATTTTATGCATGCTTACCAGCCTCCACTGGAGACTGTATGGCCTGTCACACCATGGATGGGTTTAAGGAGTATTTTTATCCAAATGCGCATCTGGCTTGCCGGACGTGGAAGGTCCCAACAAGTTCTTTGTTCAAGTATCACTACAGTGCTCAGTGCCCACCCCGTACGAGGGAAGAGCTTAACCGCTAGATGAGGCAGTTGAACAGTACCAAAACCAAAAAAAGATCGGCGGCAGGTGACTCCAAAGTTTGGTTTCAACTCTATAGGTTTTGTCAAAGGTCACTCATTTAATAAGGTGAAAGCCTTATATGTCCCATTACGCGAAAAGGCGGCGTCGGGGTTGTGCCCGAAAGATGGGCGTAAAAATACGTCATCAAGCACGCGCCACTCAAGCTCAAAACGGACGCGCCTCAAAAATAAAACACAAAGAAAAGCACAGCAAAGCAGAGGCTTTCACGGAAGGCATGAGGCCGGCGGGGGTACCGCGCCTCCGCAGCGGGGGAGCGCGATGCCACCGCCGGAGCGTCGCGTAAAATGGAAGACGTGGCGCGCCACCTCCGGCGCGTCAGCTTCGCTTCGGACTTCATCTGTGCTCGTTGTGTGCTTCATGCGACTGAACTGTTAGGCGACCGCGTCTACATCTACGGCCTTGACATTGGCCACAGCATCTACATCTAAGGAGGCTTCCGCAGGCAAACGTGGTCGCCCACGAAAACACGCCTCAGCAGGGGAAGCAGGGAAACGAATACGCGAACACACACACCGAAAACAATACCGGCAGAAACAACTGTAATACTGGTAGAAACATTGCTCGAAATCATTTTACCCGCGGCCCTATAATGTTTTCGCATTTCTACACATAAGCAGTATTAATTGAATTGAATTGTAAAAAATGGTAACTAAATATTGAATTGTAAAAAATTGTAAATAAACATTGAATTGAATTGAATTGAATTATCCTCGGTGTTTTTTTTCGTCTGATCTTTTGTACGGTCCGATGCACGTTCTCTTAGAAGGAGTTGGGCCAAAGGAAATATTCCATTTTGTACATTTCATGCTACAAGGAGCGAAGTACTTCACTCTTTACGGGTTCAATACGAGCGTGACCTAATTCGTTTTTAACAGCAGGCCAGTCAGCAAAAGTGGTTAACCTCGAGTCCTTACAAACCTGAGGATCGTAACTTTAGCGAGCGGTTCACTTGTCCGGATCGTAACTGTTGCGAGTGGTTCACTTGTGCTACTGGGTGATTCCACGTCAATTCATGCAATGATGGTCCGGGTCATATTTTAGATATTTTTGTTAGAAATATATATGAAAGCCATGTTTTTGGGGGAGGAACATTCAGCTAGATATGAACGCCGTAACAATTGTTTTCGCTGAGATATAAAATAGAGAAGCTTAAGGCGTGGAAATTGAGAAGATTTCACAATGCTATTTTGCACAGTCGTCATTTCCTTATCGAAACTTTCACGGCACCATAACTTTTTTAATAGGTTTTACAGAGGTTATACAACACATACGTAAAAGATTAAAAATATCCATAAAATATTTCAATGCAAACAAAAATATCAAACATGGCACAAAAACGCGTTTTAGAGACATATTCACAATTTTTTTGCAAATAAACCATCTTTCATAATACTTCACAAAACATATCAAAATACGCGTATTTAAATATTCTTTACGAATATATAAACATAATATGCCCCCCCTTAAACATATTTTTGTTATCAACGCGGAAATTCGGCTGATTTCTCAAAATGTGGCAAGATTGGGCGTCGATATTTAAAAAACTCCATCTTTTATTTTCTTTAAACTCCCCTTGGCACTTTGCAGTGACTTGAACTAACCTGTGATGGCAAAAGATTGAGTAACATATGACCTCCAAGCGGGAAAAGCTACGACAAACCTTCACTCGGAGCGAGCCGACGTCTTCGTCATAGCGGCTTTGCCGCACAGCACCAAACGTTTTGAGCGTTAGTTATGGCAGGTATTTTATATTATTAAAATTCTTTTTTTCATAAGGGATGAGTATTAGTGACACGAAAATGGGCTTTGAGCTGGAATACCATTAATTAGCTTACAATTCACAGGAACAAAACGGCCCCACTGTGCGAATTCGCTAACTGTGCATAGATAAGCTTAAAACTCTCAGTTATGCGAGTGGCCATGTATACATCCGGCCTCTCGGCATATGATGACTTCCACAGATGAGAAGCCTGGATTCCTCTCACAGGTTTTATGGTGGTCCACTCTGCTTGCTTTACCGCACGAAACTCTCGAACCCGTTCCACAGGCAGGTGGAACATGCAGAGTTTGTTATTTTTTTACGTAGCACTTCCACAAAGTCTTTAGCGGTGGCAATCGTTGAGTTGAGCGAAGATCTCAACTTGGTGAGCGTTGGTTCTTCCACCTACTTCATCACAAGCGCTTTCTCCGTGTCCAGTGGCTGAAAAGATCCATCTTGCCGAAGAGTGCGTCTTCCGAGACAATTCGTGGAATTGGAAGCGATTTTTGAAATGCGCCGCCGCTCCGCCTGATACAAAAATTATTTCAAAAAAGACTGGGAAATGAACATTAACATACTCTTTTATGGCCTATGTGGCTAGAAGAGCGTGAGCTGTGTCATGTTTCGTGTACCATCGGTGACAACGGCAAAGCTTTGCGTGCCTTGCGTGGACGTAACCACACTTGTGGAGAGAGACACTTGAGTTTTTTTTTCAAGGAAACTCTGCACTTCGGTTGGAAAGAGTACTGTCCATTTTCCCGCAAAATCGAAGTGGAACATCACTGCCTTGGGTGGTAAGGCGGTTCTTGTGTCATGTATCAGGCTTCGTTCAAGGTCAAGGATGTAAGAATGCCTCATATACTTTTCGCTCTCCTATTGCCGCAGGAAGGCAGAAGTGTCCATAACCTCTTTGACGAGTTCGCCAGCGTCCCATAACGCGAAACAGATCTCTTGGTCTTCGTCGAGATGAAGCGACTGCAGCGAGATGCTCTGCGTTTTTGGGCACTTTTCGCAACGGCGCAGAAAGCAATCGTTCTGTGGAGCGCAGAAGAGGTAGATGCGCTTGAGGTCGTCTTCAGTAAATGTCTTCTTTGGGGCATTTGTTATTGCCGTTAAAAGCAACTGAAAATTGACGCAATATATGCATGCACACACCTCGTGCTCGGGACTTTTTTTTTTACCCATTTTGGTCGTAGGGAATAAAATTTGGAGATGCCTAGTTCGGGTTGGGGATGGTCCTTCCTAAACAGCTGGTAAGCTTCCTTAATAGAGCGGGCCATAAACCTTTTTATGACTTTGAACATGTCGTTGATCATGGCTTTGACGACGTCCTTTTTGTCGGGGCTTTGAACAGAGCATGCGAGGTTGTCGCGTGTGTAGTACTCAATTGCAACCCCCACGTCTTCGGCATTCGCCTTTTTCCCCATGTAGGGATCAGGGGTTGCCCAAACACCACATTTGCGCTTCTGTTTTCATGTTTGATCAATCATGTAGGCAGTCGCAACCGACACCAGACGCAATATTGTTTTCTTCAGGATGACTGGTGGCAGAAACACGTACAATCGCTTGCGTTCCTGGTGGGAACTACATGTCTTCAGCACTTCGCAAAACGCGTCAAACCACTCTGCGCAGTGCTCACAACTCTCTTCGAGTTCGAGAGTTTCGTGCGGTGAAGCAAGCAAAGTGGACCACCGTAAAACCTGTCAAAGGAATCCAGGAAACTCATCTGTGAAAGTCATCATATGCCGAGAGGCCAGATGTATACATGGCCATTCGCGCAACTGAGAGTTTTAAGCTTATGTATGATGCATAGGTAGCGAATTTGCAGAGTGGGGCCGTTTTATTCCTGTGAATTGTAAGCTAATTAATGGCATTCCAGCTCAAAGCTCCTTTTCACGTCACTAATACTCACCGCGTATAAAAAAAGAATTTTAATAATATAAAATACATGCCATAACTAACGCCCAAACGTTTGGTGCTGTGCGGCAAAGCCGCTATGACGAAGACGTCGGCTCGCTCCGAGTGAAGGTTTGTCGTAGCTTTTCCCGCTTGGAGGTCATATGCTACTCAATCGTTTGCCATCACAGGTTAGTTCAAGTCACTGCAAAGTGCCAAGGGGAGTTTAAAGAAAATAAAAGGTGGAGTTTTTTAAATATCGACGCCCAATCTTGCCACATTTTGAGAAATCAGCCGAATTTCCGCGTTGATAACAAAAATATGTTTAAGGGTGGGCATATTATCTTTATATATTCGTAAAGAATATTTAAATACGCGCATTTTTATATGTTTTGTGAAGTATTATGAAAGATGGTTTATTTGCAAAAAAATTGTGAATATGTCTCTAAAACGCGTTTTTGTGCCATGTTTGATATTTTTGTTTGCATTGAAATATTTTATGGATATTTTTAATTTTTTACGTATGCGTTGTATAACCTTTGTAAAACCTATTAAAAAAGTAATGGTGCCGTGAAAGGTTCGATAAGGAAATGACGACTGTGCAAAGTAGCATTGTGAAATCTTCTCAATTTCCACGCCTCAAGCTTCTCTATTTTATTTCTCAGCGAAAAAAATTGTTACGGCGTTCATATCCAGCTGAATGTTCCTCCCAAGAACATGGCTTTCATATATATTTTTAACAAAAATATCTAAATTATGACCCGGACCATCATTGCATGAACTGACGTGGAATCACCCTACTTCTTCATTTACCCTTTGTTCTTGAAAAGTTTTTTTTTTCTCAAGAAGGAGCATATACGAAGTGCTTCCTGACGCTCTGCACTCCAACGCAGATGGTTCAGTAACCCATCATTTGAGTGGATGGATTGAGTATTTTGCAGTTTCTGGTCGCTCAACACAACCGGCTTTATATAAAGTGCTATGGAAGCAGCGCTTTCATTCTGAACCTGCACATGCTCGTTCACATTATTGAACAGATTAAAGGGTTTTGTTTTCCCTTGATCACTGGGCAAGGAGGTTTTAAAATGAGAATGCACTGCTGAAGGCTAAAGAGTTCTGGAATTTTAAAACCTGACACTATATGTATGTGAATATTCTCAGCTGGACACTTCTTTTAAGCTCTGAGATGGAAGGAATGTCTGAAATAGGCATTTCATGAAGCTGCTAATTCGGGAAAGGCCTTTTATATAAACAGCTGGCATCCTAACAGCTGGATTGGATAAGAGTGATCTTGGGAATACTGCCGTTGAGGAAAACGTATCCGTAGCTTACAATGTGTCTGTAAGTGTTACGGACGCAATCATGAGTGGCGAACCATCTGAACTGCCAGATTTTGTAAAAGCTCATAAAATTATTTTTGTGGAAACTTCAAATATTCCTTGCCCGTTAGACCCTGGTGGCTGGTAGTGTTTCAGTTAAACTGAATGCGTTCATTCTCCATGAAACTTCACACTGAATTATAGTAAAGCCTGGACGTTTATTGTGTCCTTGACTTTTTTGGACGTACAATATTAAGAACCAATACTATGGCATAAAAAAGTATATTCATGTTGACCCCTATTTTATATAGGAATGACCTTTATCAAGAATGCCAGAATTTTCAAACTCTGTGGAGCCACTTCTCAATGTTGCGCCTCGGAGTGCACAAAAACACGAACAATGAGCCGACAGCTCGGATATGAGCTTTTGTTCTCCTTAAAATAAGTGACTGTCAAAAGTTTTCGTTTCACGTTTGAGTTCCGTTTGCTTTGTCTTTCCTTTAAATAACAGCGCTAAATAAATATGTTCGGTTGATCGCATGACCGCCTTAGATAAAACATAAACAAATATATTTTCTATGTATCCTATGTAATTTCGGAGTAAAAATGAGATAATCACAACCGGATCAAAATCTCAGCAATGACGGGAATATAAGACGCTGGAAGACGCGCTTGTCGAATATTTCCATCTCCTTTACGGAGAAACCCTGTCCCATGAACCAAGACCTGCAACAAACGAAATCGAATGTACGTAGGTCTTCAACTAGGCGGCAGAGCATTTCTAAAAAAAAGAAGTATATTGCCTTGTAGACTGTATCCATGCGGAAACTATTAACGACTATAAAAGTTCGGAAGTTCAGAAAAAAATATAGCAGCTGCATCAGCAAGGGCTGCAATAACACCGTCACAATATATAATGCGACGGCCGAGCTAGCGGTAAAGAGCCGCTTACTTGTGTGGATGGTTCGATTGTCTTTATAAAGGCTAATTTTGATCGATAACACTTAATTTTTGCATGCTGAATGATCGTCGTCTTTCGCTCGGGCAACCATGGACATTGCGATAGTATAATAGTTTTTCAAGGTGACATTTGTTCAGCGGGCAGCAACTTTTCTAGACCCCTTGCTAAGGCACTTCTTGATGGAAGGAATCGTATTTGATCATTCTGTTATTTCATGCGAAAAATATATTCTATGTGTGGATTGGCACGACCTCGAATTGAATGCGTTAAATCCATTATAGTGGTTAATATGTATTTGTTGTTGTTTAACTCTCGATTGTTTTTGGTACTACGATGTAAAGTTATCGCACAAAAATACCGTTGCTGTCGGTATATTTGTTTTATTGCTGCCGCTGCTACGAAGCGCGGCTTTTCCGTTTTTTTAATTAAGAATAATAATCAGCGTTTTGTTTTCCTTAGAATCGGGGGTTGTGATCAAACTATTTGGTCGGTGGCATGTGTAAGACACTAACCGAAGTAAACAACAACATATGCCTGTAAGTACGGTTGTGAAAACAAAATCGTGTGCGAACTATGAATAAAACCCACTGCGCGTTGTTTTTTGCGTCAAGTAAGACTGTTTATTGTATTGAATATTTATGTTTTTGTTTATGAATACTACCATTGTTCATATAATTGTTGTAGCAGGGTGGTTACAAATGCAGGTTGTTTCACCTGAGTAAAATATAAAAGTTGTTATATGTTGTCTTGTGTTTGGTTAGTCAGCCAATCCTTTACTTAGTTAACAACCTGTCCGTCGCCTAGGGTTCTAGTTAATTAAAAAAAATGTTTAGTATGAGACATGATTTTGAAGGTTTTCGATACATTTAAAGTTATGACAGCTGCCTGACTCCTACCAAGAATTTTTGAAAAAATATCGTGTGTAGTTGTATTAGTCAAGCTATAGTCAATACACCAGTGCGGAAACCATTCTAGTAGAGACTTAAATTTCGTTGTTTTGAACAATTGACGTAATATGTTTTAAAATAATATGTTCTAGTCACTTGCAAGAGGTAGACTTAGTGAGATGTGTCTATATTTCACAACTTTTTTTTTCTATGACCAGTTTGGTGAATTTCAATTATTTTCGCTCGGTTCATGTCTGGTGATATATTAGATTCCTTGAACATGATTAAAAATCGCTCACAAAGAGACGAGGACAAACGAAGAAGGAACACAGGACACACACATGCGCGCCTGTCTGTCATCTGTGTTCCTTCCTCGTTTGTTCTGTGTTCTTCCTCGTTTGTCCTCGTCTCTTTGTGCGCGACTATTAACCATGTTCAACGTTTACCAACTCGCCCAGCTTACTACCCTTCTACAGATTCCTTGAGCGATTCCTTAAATATCAGTGATAAGTAATTTTAGCAGAATTCAGAATACCTTATCAAGATTGCATTAGAAATGGTATCTGGCCCCGCGCTTTTTTGTGGGTCAAGGTTTAGAAAGAGAGAGAGGACGACAATTTTCGACATGGTTATGCCTTGCAATAATGGCTGTGCTGAACTGTCAGCACTGTTCCCCAAAAGGGTGTTATCTTGAACACATACGGAAAGGATGTAGGCGTTCAAATAGCTAGCCTTAGCCTCACTTCCTTTGACTGTTGCATTGTGGTTTTGTTTTACGCGCGGATTAGTGTACTGCCAACAATTTTCTGGCGCAGTTCGAATGAATGAGTGAGAGGTCCCGCTGTAGAGATGTTTCTTTGGTACTTTCCATTTGGCACTTCAGTTCCTTAGTTATGTTCGTTATTTGCAATCCTTTAGTTGCGTATTTCTTAACTTTGCTTTTGAAGTATATTTTCCGTTTGATGCGAATTACTTCACGGGTTATCCGTTACGTTTCTTTTATATATTATTCGCCATATGTTTGCTCATACAATGGGAAACAACTAGGTACGAAGATTTCCAGAGGTCAGTTGTATTTGCCATCTGCCCGATGTGATAGTTCATAAAAAGTGTCTAAACGCTAATCAAAGTAATCGAAGACGGCCACATCGTTTGTCCGAATATAGTCTGCAATATGAGATTTTTACACTTGCCTTTAGGTGCAGTCTAATTCAAGGGACGCCACCACAATATTGTTGTCGGATATGCCATCCGCTATGTCCACGTCGATATCCTCCAAGTAGTGGTCACTCACAAGTAATAGATCTAGTACAATCTGCGAAGAACCCTAGGAACGTTTGAAGTTGGAAACAGTTTGTGTTAGTTCGTAATTAAAGTTAATGTCGCAAAATGGGTTAGAGCCACCCAGGCACAGAGGTTGAACATCAGACAGTTCAAGAAATTCCAGGTTAATAATAAATCGCCCGCCAATATTTTTTTATCATCTGTTTGAATTTTTATCGCCATATACGAAAAAAAGCGAGTCTCGAAAATGCTTATTTATTTTTCTAAGAAGCCTGTTGCGTTAATTTAACGTCAAGGACTTAAGGTACGAAACAAAATGGATTTCCTATTTACATGGCGAAGTTAAATCTACGGGTGTCGGTCATCGCAGTCGTTCCGTACATCCTCTTCTTCGACCTACATCGTCTTAAACCGTTCCTTCGTCTTCCTGGTTTTTGTCAACCGCATATTTACACGAGCACTGTACGGCTGTGTCCCGTGAGTAGGAGGTGTCAAAATTACAATTCACAACACACCGCCCCCAAATGAGCATTATTAGATCACTCATTCAATAAAAAGCTCTAGGCGATATACAAGTTCAACGGGTCTTTTCAACACTTGTCCGCCTGGCAAGTTCACAGCGCAGGATCGCACTACACCATCCCGGCCGTAGAATACCTGCCCATTTCGTCCAGTCAGCCACAGGTGTCTGGGCGTTTCGTTCTCCTCAACTAGAACCAGGTCTCCTTCTTGAACTTGGCTGTTTCGGTGACGCGTTGTTTTGTGTGCTGATCGCAGCTGGAGCAAGTATTCTTTTCACCACCGCTGCTAAAAGTGGTCTAGCAGTTGTTGATGCTTTCTCCAACACCGGGTGACATTTTCTCTCGTAGAGGTTTAGAGTTTCTCAGCACACGCAGTTGGAAGAGCTGTCAGTCGCTTTCCAGTCAGACAATGCACCGGGGTAAACGCTTCGGGCTCGTCGGGAGAGGCATACAGGAATGAGAGGGGTCGTGAGTTAATGACTGCCTCAATTTTATGGTGTATATTGGTAAGCTCTCGAAAACTGGTGAAATTTCTTCCTACAACTTTCCGAAGGCTTGTTTTGACAGTGCGTATCATACGCTCTCAAAAGAACCCCCGCCCCCCAGGCAGCTCGGTCAACAATAAATTTCCACTGTATTGGTTGTTCGGTGTAGTGTTCTTGCACTCTTTTGTCTTTCAGCACGTTCCATTAGTCGCGGACGTCCTTTGCGGCTCTCTTGAAAGTTCAGCCGTTGTCGCTGTATACCACTCTAGATGTCCCTCTCCTTGCTGTAAATCTCTGGAAGGCCATGAGAAATGTTGGAGTTGCGAGGCTTGTAACTAGTTCCAGGGGGACAGCACGAGTAACTGCACAAGTAAATTGTGCTATATATGCTTTTTTCTCGGAGTGTCTGGATCTGACTAACAAAGGTCCGGCAAAGTCCACTCCTATACTTTAAATAGGCTCGCCTCATTTACGCGGTCTTTTGGAAGTGGTGCAGTAGGTGCTGAGGCTCTTTTGACTCCTGACCTTGCGCAGGCGTTGCATCGGTTTATAACCAAACCGTCTCGACAAATTGTCGTGCCCTTGGCACCCAATAAAGTTCACGTAAGTGTGTCACAGTGTCTTGAAGTCCTGCATGAAGTGTACGCCTATGCATTCGTTAATCAGCAGTTCATTGTAAGGATGTTCAGGTGGCAGTAGTAATGGGTGCTTGATCTCTACTGCTTCGTTCATATTTTATAGCCGCCCGCCGACTCTCATTAGCCGGTGTACGTCGACGTAGGGGTTGAGAGTGATGATGCTGGATTTCTCGCTCAATCTCCCTCCCTCCAGCAGTTCATTGAGCTCATTGGGGTAAGCCTCCTCTTGCGTTCACCTGACCCAATGCAGTTCTGCCCTTTCAGTCTTTTCGGTTATTAGAGGACATTTGTGGTGCGATTTTGGGTCGTTCTGCAGTTATTAACGACCCTCATTATCCAACCAGTGACTCGTAGTAGTCGTCCTATTCTACTGTATTGTTCCAGCTTCAAAAGAGGTGTCGTTCTTTGGTTTGTATCTAAAGCACTTGATGTTTACTCTTTCGTTCCTCTTCTACTTCCGTCGGGATATTTTCGCTCGAAATGACACCTGGCCAGGTGTCTCTGTCTTCAGAGACCTACCTAGGGCCGTTCCACAAGAGTTGGCTAGTTCGTAATGTGTCTATTGATATTCCTCGCGTCATCAACTCCGCATGGTTGTCAAGTCCAGGGCAGTGGTTCCAACTGGCCAGTTCCCCTCCAGATTGAATTTCCGTAACCCTATTAGACACGAAAGGTCTCCATTTTACTGCTGAACCCTTGATCCAGTGAAGAGCAATAGTGCTGTCTGTCCAGAAGAATATCTCCCGGAGGTCCATATTCTTTTTCAGGTAGTTGCCTATTCGGTTCCCAATCACTGCCGCCATAAACTCCAAGCGCGGAAGTGTCAAACGTTTTATCGGCGCTACCCCAGTCTTAGAGAATACCAGAGTGACATTTGTCTTTACAATCGTTTCTTTCACCCTCGGGTAGGCACAGGTTCCATAAGCGAGGGGACTGGCATCACAGGAGACGTGCAGTTGTAGAGACGTCTTGTGCTCTTCTTGTGTGCTCATGACACACCGGTTAATGATAATATCTTCTATCTGTAAAACCTCTTTCCACCATTGTTGCCAGTCTCCTGAGAGGCCTTCAGGAAGTTCTTCGTCCCAGTTAAGTCCGCGTTCCCACAATCGCTGAAACAAAGCCTTCACTCTTATTACAAGCGGGGAAATAAGTCCAAGTGGGTCGAAGACACTCGCTGCAGCACGTAGTACACAACGCTTTATTGTGCTGTTGCCGTCGATGAAGTTGAGTACATTCTTGAATGAAATCATCAAAGTGTCGTTATCCCGTCTCCATCGCAGTCCAAGGATTCCTCTGGGCTCTGAAAACGTTGACGTGTTATGACCATCGTTAAGCATATTCTGAAGATGCCTTGCGTTGGTTGTCAATTTTCGAAGTCTCATGCATGCAGATTTCAAAATCTCATTGGCTTGCTTATGTAGATCCGCAGCCTTTTCTATTGTTTCCGTTCGCAAGAGCAATTCATCTACACAGAATGACTTTTGAAGAAGTCTTGCAGTATCTTCCATCTCTCCTGTCACACTTTGCAAATGATGTTTCAGAGTAGCCGATAGAAGGAATGGGCTTGCCGATGTTGCAAATGGTACGCGTGTCACCCTCCATTCTTCAGTTAATGGCTCTTTGTTTGAAGTTTCGAACTTAGTGTCAAACCACAAAAAATGGAGTGGTCACGATCCTCGGGTCTTACGCTCACATGAAGAGAGGCCTTTTTTATGTATGCTGTGAGAGGAATAGAATACGTTCGAAAGCGTATTAGAACCTCGACTAGATCCGCGTTCATGTTGGGCCCCTCCTCTAGATGATCGTTCAGTGAAGCAGCTTCATTTGCATGGGACGACGCGTCGAACACGACTCGCTGTTTTGCAGTTTCAGAGTCCATTCGGATCACTGCTTGGTGAGGCATGTAGTAGGTGCGTGAGTTTCTGCATGGCAACTCTGAGGGAACCTTCTCCGCATGCTCAACATTAAGGTAGTTGAGCATAAAGTTGCTATATTCTTTGAAAAGGGACTCGTTGCGTGATAGCCTTTTCTGCAATCCCTCGAGTCGTTTCATAGCTGTGTCTCGGTTACCGTTTAGCTCCCCTGCGTTAGGTTTCCATGGCAAGCACACCTCATACCGTCCATTCACTTTTGAAATAGTTCGTTCAAAATCGTTCCACACCTCGTTTTGTTCTTCACTTGAACTACATGCGTTGTGTGTTATTCCTATGCTTTCAATGTCCTAAAATCTGCGTAAGGTCGTATCATCTACGGTTTCGATGGTTCTGATTTTTTGTATACAGACCATCGTGTTGGCGCAGCCAGTAAGCGAGCACTGCAGCGTTACGGGTCCTTGAAATGTCCACCCAATATTAGTGTCTAAAGACATCAGGCTGCAGTTGCTTTCACAACATCGCGCCCACTCACTGGCGACTTTCTAGGTTTGGTCCGACCCAATGAGCAGGCTTATGCTTGGTTCATTAGGAACGGCGGGGATCACCCGCAGGGGGCATCTGTGAAACCAGGTGTTTGGAGAGTGGCGTCTCCACGGACCCCGAGCCATGCGGGTTCGACCGCCCACGTCTGGCTGTGCGTGGCTTTCCCGTGTCCGGGGAAAAGGGCATCCTGGTGGTTGAGCCAAGCCCGAGGTAGGTTTGGACCCTTCGGGGCCCCCCGGGCGAGGCAATACACCACTTCGGCTCCCACTTCTCATAGACGGGAGTCCTGGTAAGGCCCGCCCAGGATAATTCAGTCTAGTCGCAACATCTTCTACTATCCCCTCCCTTCTTTCACACTTGTATTCTCCTTCTTTTCACTCTTCTTATTTCTCTTCTTTCCTTCCTCAACTTCTTTGGCGGCAAGGGCTAACCTTTGGTGGCGACAGACCCCTTGTCCAGAACCACACTCGGTTATAGTTCCTGGGCAGTGCTAATAGTATAACGTCTCCAGCGAAGCCCTTTTTGTTATGGTGCGTTATCTATTCCCTTGTTGGGCTCCGTGGTGGGCGGCACACCACAGGTTCCGAACAAACTTCGCCTCTTATGGGAAACCCTTAAACCAAAACCCCCAGTTCTGGACGTGCCGCTAAGAGGCATCGTCCCGAACGAACAGTCATAGTAAAAGATAAAGAAGATGAAACTTTTTCAAGATTCATGGTGATCCACTCCGAGGTCCCCGACAAACCCCTCTCTTAGATGTCACCGTTTCTTGTAGCGAAGGTTATAGACAGTCAGATTGGTGCTGATTACAAGGCAAAGAAACTGCCTTCTGGTGATCTGCTTCCAGAAGTTGCCAAAAAGTCCCAGAGCATTACGCTTCTAAAATTGACATCCCTAGGTGACAGTGAGCACACATAGAACTCTCAACACCATTTGAGCGGTGATTTAAGAAGATGATCTTCTTTCCAGTAGTGAAGATGAGATCTTGGAAAGCCAGCGGGCATCTAGAGTAGTGGCGATCAAACGCATTATGACGAGGCGTGACGGTGCAGAGGTGAAAACTAAACACTTTATCCTGACGTTCGAACGTCACACGCTTCCTGCACTCGTCAAAGCTGGCTACTTGAATTGTCGTGTCAGACCGTACGTCCCGAACCCACAGCGATGCTTCCGCTGCCAGCGTTTGGGTCACGGGTCGCGCAGCTGTCCGGGGGGGGGGGGGGGGGGGGGAGGGTGGAGACGTGTGCAAAGTGTGGGAGCCACGACCATGTGGCCGACGTCTGTGAAGATTCAGTTGCCTGCGCGAACTGCAAGGGTCCTCACCCTGCTTACTCTCGGTCCTGCCCGCTGTGGCGACGAGAAAAGGAGATCCTTACCTTACGAGCCAAAGAGAACTTATCGTACTCTGAAGCGAAACAAAGGTTTTTTTCATTTCCAAAGGTACCTTCTACGATGCACGCGCAGGGGCCCTGCACCACGTACGGAGTCCAGGGCCACTCAGTTTTCTCTTGAGAACTTGGCAGGCCCCTCTCAAGCCCCAAAACAACCAGGTAACGCTGGGAGCACACAGGCTCCCCAGTCGATTCAGGCACGACCTCCGGCTGACCGGCAGACTCGTGCCAGTGGCTCTTCTCAAGATGGAGAGCGAGGCCGTCGTTCCAATCCCTCGAAGGCGGCCCGCCTTGTTACGGAGAAACAGGGCCCACCTGCTGCTCCATCAATGTCAAACGACGTTGAAAGCGTGAATGTGGGAGGGTCCCGGCCTGTTACGTCAAAGACCCCTTCGGCGGGGTCTGGCCATGGCAGGAAACTCGTGAACCAGGTCACCGACCAAGTCGGAACTGGCAAACCTGCGTCCAAGGTTCAGGATGCAGTGGCAGCTGTTGACATTGCCGACTCTTCAGCTCCTTCCTCGGATCAGGAGGACATGGACTGGCAAACTGCTAAATCAAAACAAAAAGGAAAAAGCCGGTGGTTAAACCTTAGTCTGTAGCACATGCAGAATTGTTTTAATTCATTTATGAAATCTTTTATCGTTTCAAATGTGCTCTGTAATTCTTCAGTGGAACTGCCGTGGCTTATTCACTAACCTTGCAGATGTTAAGTTCCTTTTAGAAGAGTATAAGGCATCTGCCTTATGCTTGCAGGAAACACACTTGAATACATCTCACACTAACTTTCTGAGACGCTACAGTGTGTTTCGTAAAGACCGCCCTAGCACGTCCATTGCTTGTGGCGGCGTTGCGGTGGTGCTTCCGAAACATATTCCGTGTGCAGATGTTCCGCTTCAGACGCCACTCGAAGCCATCGCTGTTTGGCTCTTGTTGCATTAAGCCGTAACTGTATGTTCACTATATTTTCCACCTTCTCTTTCTCTGAAGCGACAAAATCTCGACTCTCTTTTAAGCCAGCTTCCAGAGCCCTTTCTTTTACTCGGTGATTTTAACGCATAAAGTACCCTCTGGGGAAGTGATCATACACGTGGAAAGATAATCGAATCCATATTATTTTCACAGTCACTATGCATTTTTAATGCTGGCCATCCTACCTATTTTAGTCCTTCATCCTTGTCATCTACATGCGTCGATCTTTCTATTGGCAGTGCAAATCTGCCACCTGATTTTTCATGGACTGTAGATCAGAATCCCCATGGAAGTGACCACTTCCCCATTATTTTAAAATGCAACGACACTCCGCAGTCTTCACCTACGCGCCATCCACGCTGGAAGTTTGAAAAAGCAGACTGTAGCCTTTTTAAGCAGTCGTCACTCCTGGCCTGTTCTCGCCTCAATCAGCTTTCGATTGATGAGCTCAACCATCTTTTAACAACACATATTCTCACTGCAGCGTCACTTTGAATCCCTCGGTCACCCAGACAGCTCCCTAGACGACCGAAGCCATGGTGGAATGAAGACTGTGAAAAGAGTCGAAAACAGCAAAACAAAGTGTGGAGTGTCCTAAGACGTTTTCCAACTAGGGATAACCTGATATCTTTCCGAAAAATGAAAGCTCGTGCTAGGTTCATTCGTCGCAAAGCGAAACGCGAGAGCTGGCAAAATATGCGTCCTCTATAAATAGTAGTACTTATTCCAAGGAAGTATGGGACAGGATTCATAAAGTAAATGGCTCATGTCATGCTTTCACTATTCCACTTCTTTCCAGAAATGGGAAATGGCCAAGCAATCTTGGAAAGCAGGGCAACATCCTTGGCGAGCATTTTGAATTCATTTCCTGCTCACAGCATCACTCGCCTGCTTTTCTGTAACATAAAAAGAAAGCTGAAAGTATGGTACTGATAACATCCGGTGGTGAACGCGAAGCTTATAATGCCCACTTTACCTCACACGAACTGAACATAGTGCTCCAAAACTAAGTCATCGGCTCCTGGTCCGGATGGTATTCATTACTATATGCTTCAACATTTCCATCCTTCCACATTTGATATTGTTTTATACCGTTTAAATAGTATTTGGTTTGAGTGCTACTTTCTATTGGACTAGAAAATGGCAACAATCATACCCATACTCAAGCTCGGTAAGGAGCCATCCTGTGCGGCTAGTTATAGGCCTATCGCTTTGACTAGCTGCTTTGGGAAGACTCTTGAACGAATAATTAATAGAAGATTGATATATTCCCTTGAACTAAACAGACATCTAGATGTGAACCAATGCGGCTATCGTTCGTCTCGGTCCACTCTTGACCATTTAGTACGGCTGGAGACAGTCGTGCGTGAGGCCTTTGTTGGTCGACAAAATTGCCTATCTGTATTTTTCGACCTCAAAGAAACCTACGATACAGCCTGGCGTTTTGGTACACTGAGGGACTTGTATGATATGGGTATCCGTGGTCGAATGCTTCATACCATTGAGAGCTACCTCAGAAGGCGCACCTTCCGTGCTCAGATAGGAACAGCTTTATCTAAAGTGTCCAGGAAAATGGCGTTCCTCAGGGAGGCGTTCTTAGTGTCTCTTTGCTTATTGTCAAAATGAACTCCCTTGCATTGGCTATCCCCCCATCAGTGCAATATTCGCTCTATGTACACAATCTTCAGATCTCTGTGTCGTCTTGCAATCTGTCACTGTGTGAGCGACAAATTCAGCTGACGATCCATAAGCTATCAACATGGGCCAATCAAAATGGGTTTAAGTTTCCCTCAGATAAAACATTTTGTGTGTGCTTCTCTCGGAAGACGGACTACTTCCAGAACCTGTTCTTGAACTAAACAATGCCACAGTTTCTGCGAAGCCTGAGCACAAGTTTCTGGGTCTTACATTTCACAGCAAACTAGCCTTTGGTGCTCATATTAAGAATCTAAGATTAAGAGCTCACAAATCACTTAATATTCTTAAAGTCCTGTCCCACCGATCCTAGGATTCTGATCGGACGTGCCTTTTAAGGATATATCGCTCGATAGTGCGATCACGACTGGACTATGGCAGTATTGTTTATGGTTCAGCTAGGCCTTCCACTCAATATGCTCGATCCTATCCATCATCTTGGGTTGCGATTGGCGACAGGTGCCTTTCGCACGTCTCTTGTGCCAAGTCTGTATGCAGAGGCCAACGAGCTGTCTCTTGAGAAGATTTTCACTGGGCTTTATGTATTCCCTCAGAGTCAGGTCTTCTCGAATGGCTGTGGAATACATGCGCTCTGAAAGGGTGTTTCAAAACAAAGCCAGAATTGTGCCTCCCTTCTCTTTGAGATTGAAAAGTGCGAGTGAGAACATGGGACTCGATTGGAGGCCTCCGGTAGTGCAGTCTACTGTTGCGGGAGTACCTTGGGAGCACCCTGTCATTAAGTGTGACCTTTCACTCGCGCGATACAAGAAAGCTGATACTCCTAATGGTGTGTTTCTTCAGGAATCCTTAACACTGCAAAGTCAGTATTCCGAATATGTAAGCTTCTACACAGATGGTACAAAGACGGAATCTGCTGTTGGGTGTTCCATGATTGGCCCGACAGTTCAACTTGTTAGGCGAATCAACTCCTCGGCTTCTATTTTTACAGCAGAGCTCTATGGTCTGCTTCTTACCATAGGCTTCATTCTTGATAAAAAGCTCTCTCGCTCTATCGTATACACCGACTCCCTCAGTGCATTGCATGCACTGTCTTCGCTAACACCCCTCAAACACTTCCTGCTCCTTGAACTGCGAAATAAGGTTGTTGCTGCCTCAAGACAGGGATACGAAATTGTATTTTGCTGGATTCCCAGCCACGTGGGCATTACGGGCAATGAGGCAGCAGATCGCGCAGCAAGTACTTGCGTAAAGCGAACAATTGACCTCCACAGCATTCCTTATGCAGACTACAGAGGCCTTCTCAGGCGTCACGTTTAGTGCAAATGGCAGGCTGAATGGGACCAAAAAATCGGCAACAAGTTGCACATGATCAAACCTCTTTTGAGGGAATGGCAGAGTGCACGCCACCAGGAACGTTTTTTTGAGGTTGTCCTTTGGCGGCTCAGGATTGTTCACACTCATTTGACTCATGGCTACCTCCTTCATGGGGAAGATGCCTCCACTTGTGAGCAGTGTGACAATGCCTTAAGCATTCTTCATATTCTAGTTGAATGTGCTGCTTATCATGAAGAACGGCTTTTGTATTTTTCACAACTGTATCAAGAACAAGTCCCCCTACACCCAGCTCTGCTCTTAAGTGATGATTCTCTTGTGACACACACCAATGTTTTCAAACTTTTAGATAGTATCGGCCTTCTACACCGAATGTAGCTTTCTTAACCTACAGATCATGCCCATCACCCTTTTACCTTTTGGTACCCCATTACCATCTTTTATCTAACCACTGGCTCCTAAAACCTTTTTTTCTCTCTAAACCTTTTCCAGCAATAGTCTCGTTTTGGGCGCTCTATGGCCTTAGTAGCTTTTGCGTCATAAACACCAAATCAACCAACCAACCAACGCCGGGGAAGAGAAGTTTGTCAGCGATGCAGCCTCTGTCTTCTTCAATGCTGCGAACAAACTCATGGTTTACAGGTGTCTAATCAATGTCCTCTCATATAAATGGGATTTCTACCGCTTCAACGTTGCATTCTGCGTTGTTGTACTGACTACGCAGCTTCACTTGAACCAGCCTTCGTTTTTGCGGCAGTGAAGTAGAACTTCCAAAGGTGTTCAAGCGTAGTCTGGACTCTAGCACCTTAAGATACAACTTGCGAGAAACGTCTTCTCGTATGAATGTTCGCTGACTTCCACCGTCTAAGATTGCACGTTCGTAGACAGTATTCCCATCCTCGACCACCCAGGTCCGAAAGGTCTGAAGTAGGACGTCGTCGTCTATCGAAATCCCAGTGCTACCAGTGCAGCGCTTTGAACGCTAGTCTTCTTGGTTTGTGTTGCACTAGTGTTCACTGAAGGCTTCCAGGTCGGATCGCTCGTGAATGTTGAGTGTCGCCCCGCACAGGAAGTGAAATACGATTTCCTGTGACAGTCCTTTGACCTATGCCCTCGTAGGGTGCACCGGAAACATCGCATCTCTCCTGAGAGCTTCTTCTTCTCCATTAGAGAGGTGCTACTGGTGCAGTTTTTTGTGCTGAGCCCTGTAGTGTTGCAAAAAATGCACTCCTTGTTATCTTGAGCTCCGGCATGGAGAACTGCAGACGTCGGACGATGAGCTCGTTGATGTAGTTGCTCTCGATTCTTTCTTGGTGGACGATCATCTCTGACACCAGATCTTTCTCTAGTCTCGGTCTCGATTAGCAGATATTCGAGCAACTGCTGCAAATCTCTCTCCGCCCTTCTGCTGTTCAGTTGAACGTCCTCAGTTCGAGGTGTTGGTCTGGTGGACAGCTTACCAGTTCTGAAAGTACCAGAAATTGACTACAGTTCTTCTGCTTGTAATGTGGGTGGAGATGAATGTGCAGCCACGTCTCCCTCGTACGGATGGACGGTCTTCCTTTCGGAATGGCCAGCATGTCGGTAGAAATCCACCACTATTTCAGATGGAAGAGCCTTGATGACAATGTCCATCAGCATGGTCGAGTAGCTGTCTGAGCTGACACCAAGTCCATGAACACCGCGGATGTAAGTTTGCACCTGAACGTAAAGTCTCCTCAAACCTTTGGTGTCGTTTGAGTCGAAGCTTTGTAAGCTGGTCTTGCTGGATTTGTCTGTAGTCTCCAAACTGTCTAGTTAAAATTTCAATTGCGTCGTCGTAGCACGCATCCGTCACTTGGAGACCAGCGTCCACTAACCAGCGTCCTTAAGTATTGAAATTTCTCGCCGCTTGATAGCTTTCCGTTTTCGTGAACGGCACGGTTGAATTGCTGCCAAAATGGCTGCCGCTCACCAAGCTCGCCCTTAAGGGATTGCAGCTGCAACTACGGTATTTTAATACCGCTTCATCTTCGTGCTTCGCTTCGTGAGGCAATGGTCGATGTTGATGGTCGCGCTGGTTCGCCAGAATGTAGTTGCACTGCTCGACTTTGAAGCATGCTCAATGTGTGGGTCGCCTTCTTCCTCCTACTCAATTACCGACTGGTATTCGTTCTCGAGATCTCCATCAGCAATGAAGGGCTGGAGCTCGGTGTTCAGCTTCTTGAGTTCTTCATAATTTACCTCAAGCTTACTTGCAGTACGGGTTCTTTCGTTGCTCCGTCACCTTGCGCCGTCCGGACGGCCAGGTCCGGATGGGGTGACGGGATTCGTTGTGGGAAGCTGGGCGGGTCTTGCCGGAGACGAAGTTGCTTCCCTTGGCCGTCGACGACTAATTCAGTTGAATTTGGGGATTACTTTTCAATAAACAATTTAATACTTTGGTAGGGAATGAAAATACAAAGATAAACAACACTGCGAAACGATAACTTCCCCTGTACGGGGTTGGGAAGGAGGTGGTCGGGTGTTAGCTTATCCAAGCTCGGGAGTTGGCTGGCTCGTGGGATTACGTCCCGATTACGGGGACAGAAGTCCCTCGGAATCCCACGACCTGACTCGATTACGGAGCGACAGCTCTCGAGCCCCAGCACGAACTAAACTCACTCGCTGAGTTTCTAATCCAAGTTACTCGTTGGTCCGTCCCCTTTTAGTGGACCGGCGAATCCTCGATGCGTTGTGAGACAGGCGTTTCCCACCGCCAACCAATCGGCTCACTTTCTCGCCACGTGGGAATTGCTTGTATTCCCGGGTGGGAACCCGCGGTCTGCGTACATCTCACGGTCAAAGGTCGGGCTGGTTCGGATGCAAGCAAAACCATTTCTCGCATGGCGAAGTGGACAACCGACCCCAGTGTGGATAGCGCCGACCAAGTGAGCCATCCCGCAATTCATTCTGCCAGAGGCGGTCTGACGTTGCCGTTCTGCCGCGACCCCCCACACTCGGGCGAGAAAGACTAAACCGATGTAAACGCGCCGTGTAAACAGCGCCGGCCAGAGCCACTGCGCTCTGGTGGCGGTGGTGGTGTAACTTTACTTTTTCCGGCCCGGAACGCACGCTCCGATTCTCTCGGCAGAAAACGCGCGCCCCGAACCCCGCGTCGTAAAGTACGCCTGTCTCTCGAGGTCGCCCGCCAAGGGAAGTGTTTACAACAGCACTTTCCCCCCAGTCAAATCTCCCTGGTGCTAACGGCCCACCCGCGGAGCTCTCGCCGATCCTTACACCTCCCCCCTCAAGACTCTTGCTGGACTGAAAGAACATCTAAGAGTCAAACATGAAAAAAAGGATCGAAGACATCAGTCGCATTTCTACATACGATGCGCAAAGAAAAAACGCAAGTGGCGTTGTAAAAAAAAAAGATTATCTTCGTAAACATCAGTGCATAATACTGAAGATGAATACGTATACAAGTGACATGACCGAGCTCTTCAACGCTGCAAAACCAAAAATACAAAAAAAAAAAAAACGCCATTAGACACGCGCCATGCAATGTCCCCATATTGAATGACAGTACGTCACTATAAAAGAAAATACGCGCACATGTTACAATGCAGGCATCAACGTTTACGCCAGGAACAAGAAAAAAAAAAGAAGAACGCTGAACGGAACACGCCTGCTGCAATAACCGCGCATCGGAACACACAAAAGAAAAATGCTTCGCAAAACAATTGTCTCTAGGCTCGTGCACTGGAAAATCTCAAGTCACAGCAGCCACGAAGTTTGACGAAGTCTCTTCACGCACGGACACAGCAGCAAGACCACACTCCTGGGGTATACAAGTCAGGCCGCGCGGTAGGCGGAACCACCCATGCTCTCGGGTGGGCGCAGCGCTGAGTCAGTGGTACCCCAAAATCTGTTCAGCAAGCGAGACAAAGCGTCTGCGTTACCGCTAGCGGACCCCTTTCTGTGGGTCATGATCACATCATAGCGCAGTAGCGCTAGAGCCCACTTTGATAGCTTTGCCCCATGCGGTCTGCAGGACGTCAGGTAGGACAGAGGGTTGTGGTCCGACACGATGTGCACTTTTGCGCCCAAGAGCCCGCCATAAAATGTGACAAGCGCCCAAACGAGAGCGAACGCCTCGCGCCCAATCGTGGACCAGCGTGTTTGAGTAGGAGTGAACGTATGGCTGGCGAACGCGATCGGCTTCTCGGCTCCGCCACTCCCGATCTGGCCCAGGCACGACCCTGGTGCCACTGCTGACGCGTCTGTCAAAAGCCAGCAAGGCTCCTGCAAGCTCGGGGTCGAAAAAATCGCCGCCTCACAGAGTGCTGTCTTTAGCTGCGGGAATGCGCCCTCCGCCCCCTCCGGCCTAGGTATTTCGTTCAGTTCGCCCTTTTTGGCAAGGGCCGTGCAGAGCTCGGCGATAGCAGCGTAGCCTTTTGCGTACTCTCGGAAGTAGCCACACGGTCCCAGGACACTCTGCGGTTCCCTTTTATTACGCGGGTAATCTAAACCCTCGGTCGCGGCGTCCTTATTTGGGTCGTGTTTATTCGTTCCAGACCCCACGACGTGCCCGGGGAGGGTGACTGACCCCCCGGCAACCTGACACTTCTCGTGAATGAGCTCACCTGTTTGTTCAGTCGCGCCGTTTTCGGGGGGCGCGCAGTTTACCTCTCCAAAGTTAGCATCTTCGTGAAGCATGACTCCCACACGTCCCACTCGAGCACGGCTGTCTCTCAGCCGGCTCGCACGAACCACTGTGGTTCCGCCCTCCCGAGTCACAGGACCTGAAGCCGCCACGAAAGCATTCGGTGATGCTATCCTGTGTTCACCCCCATCAAAATCTTGGTCTTTGTGCTGGTTCAGCAACTTCCAGTCATACGATGAAAGTAAGCAATCTGCCGTGATAGTCAGTGTATCGGTAACCGCACACAGTACGGTGACCGGATCACTCTGAGCAACCCCTCCCCGGAGCCTGGCCTGCAGCGGCAAACGCACGAGTTTTGCTGTTACCTGTTGCCCAAAGGCAGAAACAAGGCGAACTGTGCCGCTATGCTCGACCAGTTCCGGCGGAACGGCGCTCTTTCTGACGACTGTTATTTCACTTCCGGTGTCTAGCACGGCCGTTAGCTCTTGGTCGCCGGAGAAAAGTTCGACTAGGATCAGTCCTAAACTTCTGGGTCCCCACTTGTCATTCTTATCTACTGCAGCCGTTGGCTGTTGAGGGAAACTCAAAACAGCAGTTCTGTCCCCTACCATCACTCCCTGTACGAGTGGCTTTCGAGCCGTTTCGTCTTGCTCTTTGCGGTTAGGGCAGTTTCGCGAAATGTGCCCGCTTTGGTTACAGCCAAAGCAACGAGGCGAAGTGCGAGGAGGGCTCTGCTTAGAAGCGTCGGTCTCTGGCTTCGAGCCGTCGCCTCTGACTTCTATGCCCCTCGCCGTTCGTCCGTCTCTCTCTGCCTCCTCGTACATCTGTACCACCTTAGCTAGCTCGTGCGCCTGCAGCCACTTTGTCTCTTCACGCAGCGTGATGTGCCGGAGACACTCCTCACTGAGGCTCGACTTCACCTGGTCTGCGACCATCAGATGAATCAGGTCCTCTTTACTCTCTACATTGCGCGCCTCCAGGTAGTAGCTGAAATAGCTCGCCGTCCTCGAGGCGAACTGCGCCCACCCCTCGTCTTTTCGCTTAAGCGCGCCGGCAAACCGCTTCCGGTACTCGCCAGGGGTGAGTTGGAGCTCGTCCAGGACGGCGGCCTTGACCGTGTCGTAGCTAGCTATCTCCTCCGCAGATAACCTCGTAAAAAGATATTTAACTCTTTCTGACAATGCCGGCATTATCAGATGTACTCGGCTCACATTCGGCACTCCGTAGGCCGCGAACATCTTTTCGACACCGTCGAACCAAACAGGAACTTCCGCGTCAGGTGGCAGTTTCTGATTTTTAAGAAGTTTCGCGCATTGCGAAACAGGGTCCAGCCTGCCCATTCCCGTCGTCACGGTAGCCGCCCCACCGACACTCGGTCCACGCATTGCCGCTATTCTTTCCTCGCTCTCAAGCTTAAGTTTTAATATGGCAATTTTGTGCTCGTGCTCCATGCGCCGCATGGCTTCCGCGTGCGCATGGGCAGCGCGCTCGTCGGCGGACCGACTTTCTGACCCTTCCGCTCCTCCGTCGGTCCCTTTGTCCCTTTCCGCAGTTTTCGCTTTATCCCCCGATCTCTTCATCTTTTCCTGCACACTGACTCCTACGTCTGCGCACACACCAAAGAGACGTGAAGGTTCCACTCACCGGCGCCGCGGAGTCACCCTTGGACTGGATGGCACGGGGTGACAGTGGGCTCCCTTGACGCTAGTCGGTCTCTGATGCGTGGGCTCTCTGCGGTAGTCGTTCCGTTGCCGCTCGATGATGTTTCTTGAATTTTGATGTCGTCGAAGCCAATCCTGTCGACTGCGCCAGTACGGGTTCTTTCGTTGCTCCGTCACCTTGTGCCGTCCGGTCGGCCAGGTCCGGATGGGGTGACGGGATTCGTTGTGGGAAGCTGGGCGGGTCTTGCCGGAGACGAAGTTGCTTCCCTTGGCCGTCGACGACTAATTCAGTTGAATTTGGGGATTACTTTTCAATAAACAATTTAATACTTTGGTAGGGAATGAAAATACAAAGATAAACAACACTGCGAAACGATAACTTCCCCTGTACGGGGTTGGGAAGGAGGTGGTCGGGTGTTAGCTTATCCAAGCTCGGGAGTTGGCTGGCTCGTGGGATTACGTCCCGATTACGGGGACAGAAGTCCCTCGGAATCCCACGACCTGACTCGATTACGGAGCGACAGCTCTCGAGCCCCAGCACGAACTAAACTCACTCGCTGAGTTTCTAATCCAAGTTACTCGTTGGTCCGTCCCCTTTTAGTGGACCGGCGAATCCTCGATGCGTTGTGAGACAGGCGTTTCCCACCGCCAACCAATCGGCTCACTTTCTCGCCACGTGGGAATTGCTTGTATTCCCGGGTGGGAACCCGCGGTCTGCGTACATCTCACGGTCAAAGGTCGGGCTGGTTCGGATGCAAGCAAAACCATTTCTCGCATGGCGAAGTGGACAACCGACCCCAGTGTGGATAGCGCCGACCAAGTGAGCCATCCCGCAATTCATTCTGCCAGAGGCGGTCTGACGTTGCCGTTCTGCCGCGACCCCCCACACTCGGGCGAGAAAGACTAAACCGATGTAAACGCGCCGTGTAAACAGCGCCGGCCAGAGCCACTGCGCTCTGGTGGCGGTGGTGGTGTAACTTTACTTTTTCCGGCCCGGAACGCACGCTCCGATTCTCTCGGCAGAAAACGCGCGCCCCGAACCCCGCGTCGTAAAGTACGCCTGTCTCTCGAGGTCGCCCGCCAAGGGAAGTGTTTACAACAGCACTTTCCCCCCAGTCAAATCTCCCTGGTGCTAACGGCCCACCCGCGGAGCTCTCGCCGATCCTTACACTTGCTATGGCCTCGATTTGAATTACATCCGCAGTGTGGAGAATAGCGGTGGCCTCTCCGACAATTCAGGTGTTTTGTGCTCTGCGAGCAGTCCTTTTCGTTCGCACCCTTTTCATGTTTGAATAAATCGAGAGGTTGCTAAGCTTCAAGTAACAGAGTTGCTTACATGTTACGATGTCGATCCAAATTTCGTTCGAGGTTAGTTTAGGGCGTTCACTCCTTCACTGCTCAGCAACTGACTTTGTTTCGTTGAGGGTCGTTCCTGGCTTGAAGTCCCGGGTTTCGGCACCATTCAGTTGTTGCGTTAATTGAACGTCAAAGGCGTAAAGTAAGGAACAAAATAGACTTACTATTTACATGGCGAAGTTAATCTACGGGCGTAGGTCATCGCAGTCGTTCCGTACATCCTCTTCTTCGATCTCCATCGAGCCAAACCGTTCCTTCGTCTTCCTTGTTTTCGTCAACCGCATATTTACATGAGCACTGTACGGCTGTTTCCCGTGAGTAGGAGGTGTCAAAATTACAATTCAAAACAGGGCCTATATACGTTACCAACATACATAACTATAATTTAAGAGAAGTTTACACAAACGTGATTTGATGCCCATTACCTTTGATATCTCTGTATCCTTAATACACATCCTGTACAAGATCGCCAGGTCTCCTAACTGCGATCGTCTTTCTTTTCCCCTTATTGAATAGTTTGTGATGGCCATTTTGTTGTCCTGAATATTCGACAAGAGCCAGGTATTCGTTATAACTAGAACAGCCTGATCATGCGTCATGACCATCGCCTCAACTTTCTCCAGTTTATTCAGCAAGCTTCGGGCGTTTACGTTCTTCACTTTTAGTATTGCAAATTTGTTAGCAGCTTTAAAGCCCCGTAATTTCCAAGCCTTGATTCCGGGGACAGGAACAATGTCGCTCTTGATCCTATCCTAAATGTACAGCTGGTAATTAATTTTAACTTTATCAAAGATAAAGGTTGCCGTATATGAAGACGCCTTGTTTTGTTGCGTTCCGTCCAGTAGCTTCTTCCAAACTTCTTAAACGTTTTTTTTTTTTAGTCGAAGTTTACTAAAATGTTTAATTCATTAAACCTGTGGTAATTTCGGAGAAGAGTCATCTCGTTTCGAAAATTTAGGAGCTTCGGATTGACTGGACGGCTCCTCCAATGGGAACCTTTGCCTAGTCGTTGATATTTTTTATTGCTGCTGCTGGGAGTTGTAGCGGTCATTATAGTATATTTCGTTACCCTTTCTTCGAGCTTCCTTCTGTCCCTGCGACCGGTTTATTATAATCCAAATATAATCAAGTTGTTTATTCGACTACGTTTTTATAAGTCCTCACACTTGTGTTGAAGAGTGGTTACATTATTTTCAAGAAGTTCTCTTTTTGCAGTGCATTGACCGATTTTTGTTTTAAAATTACAAAGCACTTTCAGATTCTTTTTGATATTATCAATTGAGGCTAATGTGGTTGTTGGTTTGCTTTTGCTTTTCCCGAGTTCATCAAGTTGTATCTAGCTTTTTCATTCGGTTTTCCAAAGTCGAGTCAGGGTTGCTCTCAACATCACCACACAGCAAGAGCAGCTTTTTGCATGGTTCGTGAATGGAACGTCAAACAACACGTAGGCTCCGTGGGCACGACAGCAAGAATAGGCACTGTTTCCTACTTCGCGACGCATTAGTGTAAATTTTTTCCCCCTGCTCATTGAAGAAGAACGATTTAGTGGCGATTATCTCTGCTCAACCACAGTTTCCACGAAAAGCGCGGTGATGGAAATTCGCTTTAATAGCCTCTAGTAGCGAAAGGGATGTCAATCCTTGCATCGGTTCCATGGTCAATGTGTGAAGAGCACCAACGCCTCGCATCCATCACGAAAGTTTACATTTCATTGCTGGATGTTGGCACTTCTGATGTCGTCTTTTTCTTCATAGTAAAGTCTTCACAACACAAGACAGCAGACGCATGGTGGACGTCCGTAGGATGACCAAACGAGAAAACATAAATTGCAGTCAGCACCAGAACGATAAACAAAAACATGCTAGTGGCCGTCATCCCTGCCTAATCACTCTGCCCACGAAAAGCGCTCCTATGGAAGTTCCCTTTTATATTTAACGGCAGCGCAAAGGGTGCCGATGCCTCGTTTGGTGCGGTTGTCCATGTGTGAAAAGCACCGATGCCTCGCAGCAGCACGGAAATGTCTATTTCATCACATGATGTCGGCAGTTTTGGCTTCGTCTTTTCCGTCATGGTAAAGTTTCCACCACGCGATAGTAGACGCTTCATAGTCCTTCATAAGATAAGATAGCGAGAAAGCATAAAGTGCAGTTAGCACCCGCATTATAAACAATACTCGTTCGTTTTGGTTCTACTGGCCACACATATCACAGGATTTTTGTTTTGCTACTACAGATTCAAGCAGAGAAACAAAGTATGTTCCACCTAGAAGACATCCAATTTGTACAACTCAAATACATCTCACATCTACCTAATCTGTGTTCCGCTTTTTAATCCTTTTTTGCTGTCTTGTTTTTGTAAATTTATTTTACAGTATCTATATTTTTGGCGTGATTTTGAAATTTTGTTTTTCTTTTATACTGCATTTTCACTTCAAATGCCAAATTTGATGGTTTAGCGGGACCAACCGGAAACGGGCATTTGGTATGAATCAGGGGAAGACTAGGGATTCATTTTGACCACGAGAGAATCTTTTGACATGCAACCGAAATCTCAGTTACACTGCACCTTATCCGCAATAAGCCTGCGTCAGATTGCGGGCTCCTCGGTCGATATTCGAACCCATCACATGGATCTCCGTAGGCCGGCATTTTGGATTGTTACAACAAGGCGGCTGCCCATTTTCACTTCCATTTATCCTTCACTCTCCCTATGCGATGCACATTTCAGGAGGGCTTCTCTCCCCCTCCCCCTGAAATCTTTATATTTTCTTCCCTCCTTTTTTAATGTGCATGTATGGAACGCTGTATTGACTTTCCTTTTTAATGAGTACCAATTCAAATGTTCTTAGCATATAGAAGGTTTCTATTGAATACATTGCAAGGTTCTACAGAATACTTTTTTTCCTTTTCGTAATGAGGCTTGCTTTTGAGTTTGAATTAAGATTCGAAAGACAAAAGTTAACCCTCGAAGACATCCTCGTCACCGCAGTCAGCGTGTTTTCCAATTGTCATGGAAAACATTGTGCCTTTCCTGACATGGCGCGATAAGTGCAGCAAGATGGTACAAAGCACTACTTGGTGAACCGCGTAATCAATTATCAAAGCGAGGCTTTCGTGCTTTGCCTCATTGATGAGCGATCAGCGCAGAACACGTAACACGTCAGATTGTCGCAAAAAGGTGTATGAATTTCGGTTTAGAAAAGAAAAAGCAATTTATTTTGCTTGCGTGAAGGCAGTGTTGCGTTGTAGTAATGTTGATGCCAACAAACTATTAACTGTGACAGGAACAATTTTAAGCGCTAAGCTTTTTATTTTTGTTTTTCGTTCACACTTCAGGTAGAGCTGCCTGACAAATTCCCCTTGTCCGTCCCTCATAAATGCAAAAGAGATAGGAACATCGGGATTTTGGTGAATATCTGGGAGACATTGTGCAACTGGATTATTTATGCGGATTGGAAAAATTTCTTGTGATGTGCCTTGCGATTTATTACACCTAGAATCTCCACGCTCTGCTCTCACTTGCACCACCTTTGATTCTGCTCCAAAGTTGGTGTGGGCAAAGGACAGCGTCCCAAGAGAATTGCAAAGTGAAAAACTGAAACATTTTGACAAAGTTGACGCCATAAAGAAGCATGTGTGTCGTATGATACTCATTGACTTATCAGAAAGAATTAATTCGCTTCGGACGATAATTTTCAATGCACAACTTTATTATTTTATTGTTTAGCACAACTGCGTCTCACTGAAACATTTTCCTAGGCATAAAGTTTTTTTTCTTGTATTCATTGAGCCAAACGTTAGGCAACTCTTTTATTCGTGCAGTTGTGAATATTTAACCAGTAGTCACGTCACTAGTCAAGTACGACGCACACACGTTCGATATGCGTTTTATAAATAACAAGTTTTCAACTTCCGACGATTAAACTTTAAAAGCTCGTTGATATTTTGAGTGTACAATTAAAAAAAAAACTGAAGTTTTCACAATCAAGACTATAACTTTGTAAACATATTTTCTTCTGAATGATGCATAAGCGTAGCCCTCTGTTTAGAACGTATGCATACTACAAACAACGTGTCTCGTGAACAGATATTGCAAAGAAACAATATTTTAAACAGCCAGAATGCAGACCGCATGTAATCAAACGTCCCCCCCCCCCCAAACACCACACACACAAAATAATTAGAACAAGTTTAAAGGCATGAGACTCATTTGAGTGCTCCTTAGAAGTTGTTTTTAAGTTGCTCCTTAGAAGTTGCTCCTTAGAAGTCATATTTATAGCCATCTTAAGGAGACACTCAAATGAGTTCCCCGCCGTTAATATTGCAATGATTAGTTTTCTTTTTGATGTGAACTTTTCCTTGAAGCATGCGGAATGTATTCAGGATATTTAACTTTTTTGTTTGTGCTGACCCATTGGTAAAACATAATAATACAATCGTTTTTAGAAGCATTAGGCATTCAGCTGTCAGTATGCTTTTAGGAAAAGAGGGAATACGTGCTTCAAGTTGATTTTCAATGGTCAAGTGGTATACTTTAAGACAACCGCAGATTTCCCCGGATGATCTGCACGGGAGTTTATATACTATAATTTACACAGGGTATTTGTCTTCATTTATACAGATTTTAGCCTAAAGAAAGGAGGGACCATTTTGCGCGTACACTATCTTCACTCTGCGCACTGGGCTCGGCCGACCGATGGTGGAGAGTTTCACTGTCATGATCACTTGGCTACTTAACTACAATGTGTACATTGACTGTAGACTTCTTGGTCTCCTAATGTACGTTGTAATTGTAGTCGTGAATGCTGGCACCCGGTGGTGACCTAATTTAAAAGATTTACGAAGAGTAAATTGGCTAGTGATATTCATAGCATATATCTTATGTTTTTCTCAAACGATTTTGAAAAGCCTCAGCCACAAGTTTCGCCCACAACAATGCTGCGTATTCCGCCGTCATTTACAGCCTTGTCGGCAGCCCTTCCACAGTGGTTAGCACACCTTGACCCAAAGACATATACCTGCCTTCACAGCGTGCTTATTGGGCTTGGCGAATATTACATGAGCAGATAACCTTCAAAATAATTTTGCTAATCCCCGGAATTGTGTTAACTCTTTAACTCTTGTCCTTTTGGGTTATGTGGCCTATATCTGAATTTTATGTTGTAAGTAATCATTATAAATAAGCTAGTTCTGTCATTTGTGAGAAAGCAAAGGGTGTACTTTGAGATTAAATTATCATAATGAACCTAGTTTGGTCATTCACGAAAAAGGAACGGGCTTCTAGTTGCTTATGAAAATTGTTTTTCGTTTTCCCCCCGACTCCGAAACAAGGCAGATTATCCTGTGCCTGATGACAAATAAATAAATAAATAAAAAAAACGCCAAATCGATGTTGTTAACCAATGCCAAGAACCAAGTTTGTTGTAATGATTTTCTTTCAATGTACAAGTGCGACATAGGCCTCGTCACCCACAAAGACACGATTCCAAGAGTGAGCACGTTTTAGTGAATAAGCTAAATAATCGTAAAGGTTATCTGCTCATGTAATGCTCGCGTACCACGAGAAACGCCCAGTAAAGGTGGCTATTTTTTATAGGTCACAAGGCAGGTACTACAGTGACCTTCATGTAAAGGTGTCCATCTAATCACGAAGCAGATGTTACCAACATAATGGTTACATTGTAACTTATATTCAGAAAGTACAAATTTGCAAATTTGAAACCTGTACAAATGGTTACCCGACGGAGAGCAGACGTAACCACTACGCAGAAGTTACAGTTTTAGGAGTTACATTGCAATTTCTATTATGGAAAGTACAAATTTACAAATTCGTATTCCCATGTAAAGATTACCTGATTAAAAGTGGTATACACTTACCAGGGTTGGGCAGAAATACTCAAAAATGTATTTGGAAATACAAATACTGGGATACATTAAAATGGTAGCTAAAATACTGATACTGAAATATATCTGTTAAAGTGTATCGCGATACGTATCGGAAATACATTTTAAATAGAGGCAAAAAGTATTTGGAAATACAAATACAGGAATACATTTTAGGGAGGGCAGAAATACAAATACAGAAATACTAATACTGCAATACATTTTTTTCAAACTCGTTTGAGACGCCAAATGAGATGAAGCTTGAAGTTAGAAGTGGAAGTTTTTGATTCTGAAATTACTTTCCCGTAGGCTTGGCACTTTGCCTTGAAGGTAGTGATTTCGGACAACGAGCAGTCTTCAGTGGGCTCAAAAAAACGTTCTATCAAAGACTGACAGCGGTCCCTTCCCTGACATCCTGTCTGTCTGACGAGGGATGCGAAAAGACTTCGACCCCTATATAAATTCTATGCCATCCTAAATTCCATCAAAATGTCACCATGCCCCTGTCCAATAAGGACGTCCCTGTCAACATTTATCACATGAAGTCACGGTGGAATGAACTGGTATTTTTTGTCTGTAGGTGATGGCCTTGAGCATGAAACTTTACCGCACTGTTGTATGAAAGGACATTACGTGCTTTCGTTGTAGGTTACCTCGTTCAAGATCACGCAGGCAGTGTCATTTGGAATATTTGAGAATAGTGGGCCACCTGAAGCGTCCTGGAACACATGTCGTCTGTTACGGTTGATAAAACGATACGATGACATCCCTGCTGGGAAGGTTCTTCCTACCGAACCTCCGCCACCGACGCATGAATTGCAGTCCTCAAGTTTCGGCTTGCATACTCCAGATAGAAACCTCGTGAATTGCGACCTGATATTGCCGGCACAGGTGCGAGCTCTTCGAGAAACAGCGGGCTGGAGACGAGTCGCAGGTGTACGAAGTCTGGGTCGGCACAGCGAGGCCACGTCTGACCTCCGTCCTGTTTTTCGGATCACCAGAGCAGCGGGTCACTTTCACGTCGGCTGATGACGTACCCTTGAGCCGTGCAATATTACGGGCGCAGTCGCAGACACATTCGAATATGTTTTGAACTTCACTGCGTGAGTCATCTTAATATTTCAAGTCAGCCACCGCCAGGCTCGTGCTGCAATGTACTGTGAATCAGCTTTACCGGCTGGGTGTACTGTGTACGCTAAGCCAAAAGAGACGGTTAGCAGCGGGCTTTGGACGCCAGCAAACAATGACTCAAGAAACCCCTACCTAAGGACCTGCGGCACAAGATGCTCTGCCTCCACTCCTAGCACGCCACCTGGTTCGAGTCCCTGACTACGCAACACTTCTCAGAAGAGAGAAGAGGACGCATAGAAAATTAGTTTGGAGAATCGAAAGGAACCTTCGTCAGCATGGTAACAATGCCCTAGCATCTCCTTGACCCTAATGTCCTCAGAAGTATAATAAAAAAAAAAAAATTGGACCTGCATTTTTTTTTTTTTGGGGGGGGGGGGTGCATTTTTCACGAAATGTAACGAAATACATTTCACCCTGATTGTATCGCGATACAAAGAAACATTCAAAATGTATTTCGATACAGGAATACAGATACTGGTGAAAAAAAGGTATCGCGATACAGAAATACTGATACAAAATGTATTTCTGAAATACTATCGCGATACATTTGTATCGCGATACTGCCCAACCCTGACACTTACCCGCCCCATTGCTTTCAACAAAGATTGGCCCTGTCCTAGCCGATTTCTAGCCTACAGTCGCCATGAGGCTTGAACTGCTTAAGATGTTCTCCTTGTGGTTCGCGTTCTACAAAACGGTTTTATATACCAACATTCATTTAATAAAGGCTGCGTTTTATGCAACAACAAACGTCCACAATCACATACACAATCAAGTCTGCTCCTTCAATGACCACCCGATACGTACTTTGGGAGATTCCATCAGTGACTATCGGACGCCGTCTGTTGAAAATGAAGTTTCGTTTCACAAGGGGAGTTCCTGACTGGCAGTCAGTGTCTCGAATTGGGTACTTGGTGGAATTTTGAATAGTGGATCGACAGCCGAGAGACGAGAGTCGGCTCAAAATATTAATCAGTTCTTTTTAAGGACCCAGATTTGCCCTATGTCGCAGGTAGAGACACCTATGTTGTCAGAAGGCAGCCAATCTCAGTGCACTCAGGTTTTTACTATTCTTTTGTCGCGACCCATTCATGTGTTACAGAATGTCTCGCAAACATCGTATTATTCTATTGCTCGGACGCCATGATCCTTAATTAGGTAGCCCTGTTAACTCTATCTCACATTTCAAGCGTTAGGGGGAAGGGGAGGGGGGGTGAAGACTACACCAAGGGTTAACGACGCCATTCGGACGATTTCATAGAGATCAGAGTTCGAGGAAGTTGGCCACACACCTGTGGTGGCATATCGAGACAGAGGTTTTGAGTATTCTTTCGCCACTATAGAACAAGTCGCTAAAGTGATTCAGGACAATTCGAGAATTCTGCCGCCGTTTTTAACGAATAAGAAATCCACCGCCGATCTTGAAAGCGTTCAATCTGCCGGGAAAGGCGTTCAGAAGGTAAGCAGAATCTTGGTCCGCTGAAGACGACGTGCTTTGTTGCGGGTCCTTAAATTTTGTCGTCTTTGCTCGCAAAATATATATTCAACAGTGACAAAAAAGAACCGTAGCACCATTAGCAGAACGTACGTAAGCCCCTAAACGAACTAATAGAAAAACACAAAAAATATATAAAACAAGATTATAACCTTGACTCCACTTAGAGTGTTCCGTAAGTACAGGGTAACTCTTGAGCAAAATGCAGAAGAGTTCACACAAGATTTGCGAAATATAAGTAAATCAAGGGAACACATATATATACAAATACCCTTAACGAAAGTCACTAAAGCAAAATATTTAGGAAAATTACACAAAGCTTCAGGCTAACCATATACAATTAGAATAACTCCATCTAGCAGAACACACTTCCCAGTCTGAAGGCCTGACTCAACCACCGGCGCTGTCATTACGCTTGCTTCTTTTTTAGACAAAGTCCAAATTCAACTGTTGCAGCACAACGCTTTCGCGCCGGTGGCGTTCATAACTCGAGAACCATAATATGCAACTATGTAAAAAAAGACAGTGTTTAGTGTAAAATGTGAGTTTTTCACCCAAGAGGTAGCACGAGAACTTCTGAGCCGTCCAGACCACGCTAGGGCATTCCTTTTCTCTTGCACTATATGCATCTTCGCTAACGCTGAGCTCCGGCTTGCGTACGAACGTAGTGCTGAACGCCCTCACCATGCCTCTGGCACAGCAGGCGCCCATTTTCCGATCACCAGCATTGCACTGAACCTCAATAGGTTTGTCGCAGTTAGGTGAGCTCTGGCTGCCTTTTTTTTGTTTTTTTTTTTGGTTCGTCCCAGTTGACTATAGTTTACGGCGTCTATCCAAGCATATTTGAAAGGGGGCTGGCCAGGTCTAAATTTCCCGTGAAATATAGCTTATATTATCCGGCAAGTACGAGGAACGCTCTAATACCTGTCTGAGTCCTAGGTCGGAGATAGTTTGCTACAGCTTTCACTTTATTGTTGAACTGCCGACGACATCCCTTTTCCAGAGCATGCGCCCGAATGCGCGATCTCATCTCGTCCCACATGAAATTTGTTTGCTTTACAGTTAGACTTGCTTCTTGTAGCCGGCTCAATACCGCCCCCCATGTGATTGAAATGATCTTCCAGGTATTAGGAAAATAAGGTATGTTGTCTAAAATTGTGAGGTCAAATAGCTAAGCCCTCTCAACACGCGATTTATCACTCTCGAAAACCAAATGAGATTAATATTTAACCCGACACTCAGCATCAAAGGGTGAAACGTTCCCAGGGAACAAACATAAGCATAAAACCAAAGGGCCGACTCTGCAACAAGTAACCTGAATACATTCGCGAACCAAATCAAGTGTGGAGATCAACTTTGCTATGCAGAATGTGCGGAAACCTTGTTCGATTTTAGGTGTCGAATAGATTTGATCCTTCATTATCTGGTTTAGGTGACGGTATTGAATTTAAGGACGCCGATTCTCTCCAGGCATTTCGATCATAATCACGGAATAGTTGAAGTCACTCCCGCCAGGTGCTACCACTCCTAGTTCTAAGATTATGTCTACTTCAATATTCAATAAATCTCGCTGTCTACGAGACACACCGCGGGATCTTGCCCTGAAATGCTGGTAACAGTTGAGCTTACTGTTGTGTTACCCACAAGGTTAGGCCTGGCCGCCCAGAAAACAAATTCTCACCCTCTGGCAACAGCAGATATGTACAAGTTACTCAAAAAAGTGATTAAGTTAAGTTACTGAGAATTGACGTCCTACGTAATTGGAGTGGAGCAGTAATTACTCAAAAAGAAAGTATTTGAGAAAATTACTAATTACCGTGAAAAGTAGCAAATTACTTTTGAAGGTACTTTTACATGTCTTTTATGATAAAAAAAAAAGTACAGAGGTTTTAATCAGTTAGCGAAATTGTGCTAGCCGATTATAAATCGGCTTGTTTTTTTTTCACCAAAATGCTTTAATAGCTTATTCTGCTTCTGCGTGTCTAATTGTTTTGTACTTTCTTGCTTGTTTGGTCAATGATTTACTGCGAATGTATCATTTCTACTTTAAGGTTTGGCGCTGTCTGAGTTTGATTTTTAGAAAGTGTTCGCTTGTTTACAGTGTTGCGTAAAGCTAAAAAGTACTCAAAGTAAAGTAGAAAGTAAATGTATGTAGTGCCCCTCAAACTTAACGCCGCTACTCGGTTTCGCAAATATTGATCTATTGCATGCTACCCAAAGATGAATTGAATACTGCAGCTGCTTGAATCCCTTCCCCTAGTTGGGTTTTCATTGGGGACGCAAATCTTCACCAAATAGGTCGACCGCTAGGTTTCAGGAGTAGCTCAAAAAGTGAAGTAACCGGACCATCTCGTGGCGGCGTTATGTTTGGGGTGCACCTTACTTCAATTAGAGTAGTAAGTACACAGAGTGCAATGTACTTCAGGTGACGTATATAAATACAATATATTTTAAGGTTTTAAGGTAAAGTAGAAGAACTTTTAAGACAATCTATCATGATGCCTTTTCATTCACTATATAGTGTTTTTAACTGGTATGCATTGCTCCAGCGGTGATTGGAGGTGCGTCAGTTTTTTAGGAAAATGGCAGCAAACATTTTATAAGGTCAAGTCGCAGCAGAGTAGTTGTTTTATTCTTGCTGACGAGCAATCTGACACAATAAACTTATAAGGAAATTATTTCCATCGGTCTTGCAGCCTCCATTACTACTTCACTCAGAGAATCGACCAGATGACGTCTCGAAAAGGGCGTTTCACACGACGATACCGCCATTTGTTTTGTTTTCAAGTTCGGGATATGTCCATTGAAGTAAAGAGTTTGACTTTCCTCAAAAAATACAAGTACACGATCAAACATTTTACTTCAAGTAATGTAATTTTTTTTTCAAAACCGTAGTACTACAAGTACTATGTAAATAGAGCACTCCCCAGCACTGCTTGTTTAATATTTTTATATAAAAACGTTTAGGGAATAACTACAGGTTTCTCAAACGATGTATTCATCTTTAAATATCTGGATATTCTTATTTTGGGAGGGAAGCCGACGAAAAAATCTAATTTTTGCGTTGTCCTTTCGCACGCGATTCTTCGAGTACAGCACACAGCACGGGACCACCAGATGCGTTTCAGAGCAGGTGCTGCATTTTCTTGCCTCTTTTGAATGAGGATGCAGTGTGTGCACTACCTGTAGTGGGCGAGAGTTTCTACGTTGGGGAAAAGCGGGGACCAGCCCTTTTTCAATGGGTCAAGTCTCCTTGAGCTTTAGGGCACAGAGAAACGCCAGTCTTCGCCACTAATGCCGCAGTTACTAGGCCTCACTTCCGTCGTGTCTGTTCGCTCCCCGCGCCGATCGTAGCAGTGTTGTTGCATTGTGTGTGTGTGTTGGGGGGGGGGGGGGGGGGGCTTCTGAAAATTTTTGGGGAGGGGGGTTTCGGACTTTCCGATTCATTCCCCCCCCCCTCCTACGCCACATGCTTGCCCCCCTATGCAAATATCAGGTGGTCTTCCAACATCTTATCTCCTTTGTGCAGGAATGCTTGTTTATAGGGAAAACAATCACTAAAATTCGAAAGTAACTTGTAACGTGAGTATAACTTATTAAAAAAAGTAATTAAAGTATACTACTAATTACCGAAATAAAAATGTAATTGAAAATTACTAAACTATTCAGGAAAGTAGTTAAACTACAGTAGCTTGAGTAGAGTGGTTGAACTACGTACAAGTCTGGTCAACAGCTGTTTCGAACCCTTCACATAATCAGGTTAAAAGCTTCTCCGTGTTTATCGGCTTTAGCGTTACGTCAGCCACGATGTCATTCTCTGAAGATTTCATTCCAATAGACAGAATTTACACCGAAACTTCTCGCAAATTGAGGGCTATAAATAAAATTGGTTCGCGTTCGATGAAGGGCTTCATCAAATTGGCGTGGTATGAGCGTTACTTTCGTTCGTCTTACGCTCATCTATACAGCATAGTTGATGACAGGTAAATTCTGAATAACTTTTGCCAAACCCTCCAAATGTTCTTCTAATTTATTGTGTTTGAATCACCTTGGAACTATTATCTATTGGTGCACTTTTTAACTCCTTTCAAGAATTGTTCTGTCACACCAAGATTTGGCCTTGTGTTGTGCAGCCGTTATGTTCTCCTCTCCCTTCCTTTTTCCTAGCCTATACTCATGCTTCATATACAGCAGACCACCCTTTCAACAATTGAAAGTTTTTTTTTTTTCCGAGTTACGTTTTTCTCCGTCTCGGTAAGGCACTGAAATCTGAGACAAAGCTTCCGTTCAGACAGCAGTACTGTCTGCCTTAACTCTTAGTACGCTAAAATATTCTCCAATGACTGGTCGAACAATATGTCCATCAAGACTCTCTTTGACGAGTCATTGGGGTCACATCAATGTAAATGCGAATCGACATTCAGATGGCGTTCTCTTTTCTCGTCGAATTCAACCCCGTCCCCCTGACCGGAACAGCATCCCATATCCCAATCGTTACCAAATTAATGGTTGTTTCCACATTACCCTCCGATTCCTTTGAGCTGGTGGGCTCGTCTTTGTACGTAAGCTTGTTAGCAAGTTCAGCGCTATAGATTTTGTTAGTGCCCTTATTACACCGACAGCCAGACGCTTGCCCATGGCCTGACGTTTTTGCTGGGAATAATTAAAGAACAGGGCTCTGGTATTTCATACACTTCCCTGGCTACGGGAGGACGGGCGATCGGCTGTTCTATTACCTTAGGTATCCACGAAAAGTCAACCGTTTAGTTCTTCGGTTTTAGGATTGATGGATGCACGACGTCTAGGGTGGCGGCGCAGTCCCTGAGGGCATTGCTGGTCTTGCCGTTTATACGGAGTTTGCTCATATAACGTTCTAACAACTTCTTATTCGCATAAGAAAACAACTTCTTATTAGCAGAACATAAGAAAAACACACCGACGTTTTCAGCGTTCGGCAGAGGTACTGCCTGTTTTGTTGCAACAAAAACAACGGATCGTATCTCTTGATTAAAACCCCTTCTTAGCTGTATCGTCTGCGTTACTCTGCTTCCCCTAACAACGGTTTTCCCGTTTTGTTTCGTTCTCGTTGTAGCCAAGCTTAATTGTCGAGGGCTTTTTGAAAGATATTTTGTTTGTCTTTTGCTTCCTTTGATGTATTGTCTGGAAACTAAATCGCGATAGTCTCTGCGTCCTACGAAAGTACCCCTTTGTGTGTCATCTTTTGGGTTTTGGGCGGCGCCCCGCAACCTCCTCGCCCAACTCAGTAGCCCGCGTCGTGTCAGAATTTTTGTCCTGAACCCATCATCAAGTAGCATCCAACATGCTTATATAGAAGTGATCAAGACGGAAGAATTCAACAATGTTATTGTGGTCACGTCAGCAATATTTACCCCTGTACCAAGTTTCACCATTCCGTCAAACGTGATACACAAATCTTCTGTTTTTTTTTATTTAGCACCAAAAAAGTGCGGTTGAAAAGTCTCAGCTGGCAGCCGATACAATGTTTAAAGACCGATTCTACGTCCTCATAATCAGCTGCGTCCTTCGCGCTCAGTTTAAAGGCATCCAAGGCCGCCTCACTAGGTAGCAATGTGAGCAAGAGCTGAGGCGAAGTATTACGTGATCACTTCATTTTACGGCATGTCCTTTCAACGTTGACAAGGGAAATGCCGATGTCTCCTCTAAACTTGAAAGGTTGCATAAGGTCTGTATTTGAAATGCCTCCACTTCCCTGAGTTAAGTTTTTTTTGTTTTTCCGGCTACCCAAGTATTAAATACACAACAGTGTCGCGAAGGTGGTCGAGAAGGACGATAGCAGAGCGCCCTACTATAAGATGTGTACCACCTGCGTGGGAGGTGGTACCGAGCACCTTGTGCTACCAACAAGAAATGATTACGTCGCTCGAAACAGCCTTGTCTGACCATCGGCGTAAGTCACGCACAAAAAGAACAATAATTTGTAGAAGAATCTGAAGTTGGGCAAGTTGGTACATCTTAGATTCGAAAAGCGCCAGAAAACAAGGACAACAGAAGGAATAGACGTCTATTCCTTCTGTTATCCTTGTTTTCTGGTGCTTTTCGAATCTAAGAACAATAATGTTGGTTAATGAATATTGAAGTATAACAAAAAAAAAAAGAAAACACGCGAAAATAAAGCCTTTTGTATTTTATTTTTAACACTTGCCAAAATATCGAATTCAAGCCGAGCTTTTCTAGGGATTAGTCACAACATGAGTGGGCGCTTCTCCGGACCCTCCAAAACTTGAATGCGCTTTCCTTCTGCGAGCGAGACTCGGGTGAGCTTTTCTAAGGGATTTGATTAAGCTCGAAGGTGCATGGTCAACAAATATTTTTTTTTTGCCAAAATTGTTTTGGAGATTTTGATATAAACGTGAACGCAATGCAGAGGCTTGTACTGCGTAAACGTGTCTTATTGAACTGCTTTAGAACGGCAGTACAATTGGAGGATTATTTTTTTTCTATGTCCATGATGTGTGTTGTAGTTTTCTTTGTGTATATTTTATAGTTGCCTTTGTGGCGATTTTTATTACTCCTGTCGTGGCTGCTTATTCGATGGTTTCACACGCAGCAACCATCCCAAATAATTTGTTGAAAAAATTCTTCTCGGGCTCACTAGCACATACTCTCCGGGACGATATGAAATATACCTGCCGAGCGCGTGGCCTTCCGCACCTAACGCACTATCTATCAAAAAATAGATTAACAGTTATTAAGGCTTCAGCGGCTGTTCAGTTGCCTCTTATAGCCCCTTCCTTGAGAGGACTTCGCCTGCTTCGCGTCTCGATTGCGTTGCAGCCGAAGTTGTCGTACTTGGTCCGTTTCGCTGGCCTTTTGGCTTCTAGCCGCTCGAGCTTTACTCAAACAAATCCAACGATGTTAAACACTGTCGTCTGCATGTTTCTATCACATCGCCTAGGTATGCTTATGCAAATATTTGAGACGTTTCTCGCCCGAGAACTACTTGCGCCTCGGCGGCATGATTGCAGCATCTGCAGAGGCTCTCCTCCCTTGGAACGGAGGCTTTGCAAATCACGTGGATACTCCACAGTATAAATTGGCAACTTCTTTGCTCACAGACCAAAAGACGAATACAAAAGTGCGTAGCGACTGCCCAAAAATGATATCGCATTTAATGTGTGATTCTTGTGACTTGGCTATTATTCCGGTTGCCGACTAGTCGGACTGCATCTCGGTGGGGGGCAGGACCAGGGTAGGGGTCCAATCACGAAATAAGAGCTAGGTTTCTTAAGAAAAGCGTACTGCTTAATGCCTATTTACATCAGTACGAAGCACACGATGGTGCGCTACACTTCAATTTATAATGAATATCTTTTTCCTCCCCTAAAGAGGAAGAGACTTCTGACTAAAAGTTTGTGAGCTCATACCGCGGGACGAAGCGTCGAAGCAACTGTGCCCTGCCCTCAACGTTACGCTTCCCAAAAGGCTCACACTTTACACGAACGCACCCGTCAACCAGCGTTCATGCATTGTAGAATCACGAGCTGCTTCACAACGGGCCATAGCGTTGTCGATATCCGGCGGAAGGCATGATGAGAGCACACTCCTTCCGAGCAGATCGTGACGTAGCTGGTTGTTCTGTACTTTTGATGCTTGGTATTCGTTCTTCCCAAGCTTAATAAAATAGAGGGGTAATTGTTTCCTAGCCTGAAGACGGGCAGATTCCGCACAACTGAGAAAAAAGGGCGATTGGTCATCCCGCGATGCGAAGTTAGGTCGAGACGCATCCTGACCGGAAACGAGTACATCTTTTCGATGACGTTGTTGCATACAGAAACTGGGTTTAGGTTTCTAAGGTATGGCAGATGCGTAAATTAAAAAAAGGGCATGAAAAAACACACCACTCGATGCGCGAGATTTGGTTGCCTGCCCAAATGATACGCCTATTATAATATCCTGCAGATAGATTGCTCAGTCTTCTCTTCTGCTCTTTATTTTTGATCAAAATCAATAAGTAGTCCTGCTACAGCAGCAGGTTTCTTAGGAGGTGCTAAGACTATTATTGTTAAGTAGTTTAATACATACTAAATTTAAAAATGTTTTTGTGCTATGCACAGCGGTTAAGCTGTAACTTGTTGGCTTAAGCATGGAACCTTCAAAGGAATACTCTGGCAAATTTTTAAGCTACCCAATTTCACTGTATTTCTTTAAATTCCCGCTTTTATCCTTTCGAGTATAATATTTAGTATCGCGAAGCTTTTATTATAAAATCCGCAAACGAAAATTAGATCTGAATGAACATTCAAATACACCCTCCCCTTTCTCTGCCGCGATATCAATGGCAGGCGGGGACTCCGGTCGAGCAGGGAGTATAAAAAATTGACCATTGCGAGTATTTGTTCTTTTCTGCTGCGCAGGTGCTGAATATAGTTTTCAAGACATTCATTTCACTCCATGAAACTGCATGTAATCAGTTATAGCCAACCTTACAGTCTAAAGTGCGAACCCATGCCTGCCGCTGGTGTCACCTTTTCTTTGTTGCCAGTGTGGACTTTCTATCTTAAAAACACGATGAGTTCCAAAAGTGTATATTCGATAATTCCGCGAAAATTTTTTTTATTTTGAACTAAATTTGGAATACTATTTAGGGAATGTGTGCTGCTATGTTCAAAACATTTTAAACAAGTCGGGGACCATCAAGCAAACGCTTGAGTACCCCTTTAAATCTTAATTTATAATTTATAAATTTTGTGGTAAATCGCTCTTGCTTGTGAAGGTTTTCTTTCCTACAGATTTGGCATCTAAAATATTTCGCTGAAAGTAAAAATATAAAAATTTGTTTAGTAAGAACTAAAGGTAAAGAATGACTTACTGACAAAAACTTTGCAGAAAAAATCTATTCCCTATGTGAGTTTTAGAACATCATCGTATACGATACTATGTTAAACCTAAAAGCAGTCTCTTACCAGTAACAACATTTTGTTATCGTTTTACTTCGAAGATTGAGAAAATGTCTGATAGCCGACCCACTCCATATTCACGACTTTAAATCAATAGATGGCTTGATTGACATCGTCTTGAAGGGAGCGTCATGTTAATATAACATTGCTGGATTGTGCGAATGGAGCAGCCTGATATGAATAAAAGTAGTCTTAAACCAACCTGAAATCCGTATGGCGGTAGTTCACCGTACACCTTCTGGTATCCCGCCCAGGATTCCTATTTGAAAGAAAGAACTTCTGTAACTGTTTCTTAGTTAATCTATTTCAAGTAAATCATTGACAGGAACTACACACGGTCACGTGCTCACTTCAAATGCATATTATAACATTTGTGTAGACGCCGAATCAACTGTTGATTTTAATACCTTTATCCAAAATTCTTTACAGCATATTTACACAACGTGGGGTAAATCATCGAGAGTTCTTGTCAATATGTGCTACAGTCTGTAAGTGATAAGCGCGGTCAATGGAGAATGATAAAATAGCCTGGAGACTTTGACATAAAAAACACAAACAGATTAGGGAACTGGCGAAAGAAGAAATAATAGGGTGCTTTGTACAGCTTCGTTTCCATACCTTATTGTTTACCCAACACGAGGCCAGAAGACTCCACAATTTAAATAACCTCCGCAATGAGCACGGCGCACTATTTAGGAACGAGTCATGCGCCCGCGTTCGACTTATACTTGTGTTAAAAAAGTGCTTTTCTGATTGGACATGAGCCCTTCTTTAGCCAAAAAAAGCCTGCTTCTAACTTACTTCTGGCAAACTTAAAAAAAAAAAAAAAGTAATCAAATGGTTTTGTTTTGCAGTAGCCTGTTTTTGATGCCATATTGTTTGTTGGGCTTCATTCGATAAATCCCAACAGCCCAACACGGTGCAGTTGCTCCGTGTTGGGCTACAAGACGCACGAACAAGAATACGGTGCTTGTAACCACGTGGTACAGACAGACGATCGCGAGTTGTTTGCATGCATGCAATCGGGCGTCCACCGAATCAAACGTTTGGCAGGTAATCTTCACGTCACTTCGCTCCGGAAGTCTTCCAGACTTCCGCTAACGTACACGAACGTGCGCAAATGAGACGGGGGTTGCCTCTACGCTGCTAATATCTCAGCCAAAGAGAGTAGTGGCGCGAATAGTGGTAAGTGGAGCAAATTTAGACGTTCTGTCGTTACAATGTGGCTTACTGAAGATATTCTGCTCATGGCTGTAAAATGTCAAGTTAGGTTTGCTCAGTTAGCGTCACCCTTAACTATTAATTGCGCAACGAGCGCGTACGTAACGGTTGCAACAACAGAAAAAGTAAACACATAACGGACAAAAACACAGACTAGCACATTCCTCGTTTGTGTTTCTCGTCCGTACTGTGCCTATTTTTTATGTTGTTGATGCCCGAATTCTTGGATCACGTTTTTTTAGCCACTGGAGCGCTAACTTTCTTACAACCCGCAAAGCTGGCTGGTTATCTACTGTTGCCTATTAAAAAAATTGAGTAGATTTTACCTATACGACAGACTCGCTGACTAGGCTGCCGCACAGTTCGAGTGTTGTCTAGTATATAATAGTAAAGCTATATTTGTAGTGCACCACCAATGCACATTTCTTGGATGCAAGTCAACCAGCTGCCGACGGGATCGAGTTGCTTGAAGAGGCCAGCAGCTGCATCAAGAAATGATAACCCCTGTAGAATATTTATATGAACTTATATCGGTTTCATTCAAGACAAAGAAGAGGACAAATACTTGATCGCGAAAATTCAAACGAAATGACGAGGAGGAGGAAGACGTGATCGCAAAGAAACGCAACAGACCTCAACGGACCTCAACGCCTTCCAAATGTAAATATTGTATATAAATCCTTTTGATTACTCCTCCTGTACCGATATTTTACAAAATGCTTGGTGCCGAAGCCCGGGAATATAACGAAAAAAAAAATGGAACGGCTCAGGTGAAGACGAGGAGTGATACTGTCCACTGCTACCAAGCTTGTCTACGACATTTCCTCGGCATTAGAGCTGACTCCGCTACCAGAAGGTGACATAGAAAAGAAGCTCAACTTCATCACATTGAAAGAAACGTCGCTACACCAACTAGATGCGGAGATCGCAGACCTCATTGACCAGGACGAAATAGAAGAAGAAACACAAACTTGTACCACGTACGAAGAGACTATAAGCAACGTTAAAACAAGTACGGCCCGAGCGTTACGAAAACAGCACTGCAACGAAAGAGTTTTTTCTAACAACGACCCTTAAGGAAATGACCTTAGACAACGTCAAGCAAGTGGACCTAACGTCAAGCTTCCACGACTAGAACTTCCAAAATACAACGGAGATCTTGAAGACTGGCAAACGTTCTGGGGCCAGTTTCAGTCATCTATAGACCACAATCCAACACTGTATCCAGTCGACAAGTTCAAATATCTGAAGATCTACCTGGTCGGAAAAGCCGATGCTGCAGTTAAGGGGATTCCCGTGACCAGTGACAATTACAGCGTTGCGATTGAACTCTTAAAGAGAAGATTCGGTCAGCCCACTGTGATAGTTAATAACCATCTTTCTCATCTCATGAACACCAAACCAATAAGATCCTCAGACGACACAGAGGGACTCAGGTAACTCCACGATGATGTAGTGACAAGGATCAGGAGCCTACAAAGTCTAGGAGTGGATGTACAATCTTACAGTGTTCTTCTGCACACCGTGCTCCAAAGAGCTCTCCCTTCTGATCTTCTGCTGAGGTACAATCGGAAGCTGGATGCTAAAGGGCCTTCAGGGGACGGGGAAGACGATCTCACAGTACTTCTTGCATTCATTGATACAGAAGTTATAACAAGCGAGAAGTGCTTTCAACTCTCCACACACTCTCAAAAAAGAAAAGTTCCGTCCATCACAAGGGTCTATTGTTGACAAGATAAGTTCTGCATCGGCTCTCCCTACATTAGAAAAAGTGAACGTTCACTGCTGTGTTTTCTGTGGCTCTGATGACCACGCGCTGCAGGAATGCTCGACACACCTGACATTACAAGAGAAGAAAGAGAAACTTAAACATGACAACAGATGTTTTCGATGTGGAAAACAATTTCCCAGAGCAAGAGAGCGTCGAAGCGCACGAAAGCTTTCTTGCGCGAGTTGCGGCGGCAGACACCTGACAGTGTTGTGTGATCCAGAATGGGCTGCACTCCGACCATCGCCTAACGTTCCTGGAGGGCCTTTGCAGTTCATCGGGATATCTAGAGCAGGATCAAGTAGCCCCCAATAGGTGTTACTTCAGACTGCTAAAGTACTAGCTAAGAGTCAAATTGAGACAACACTTCGAGTCCTTATTGACGGGGGGAGCCAGCGTTCCTTTGTAAACCAGACTGCCTCAGAAAAGCTCCATTGCCGACCCGTTGGTTAAGAAGACCTCTCCATTTTCGCCTTCGGTGACTCTGCACAAGGAACGAAAAGAAGGTGTCGCCGCGTCGAGATTATTCTGAAAAGCCATCACAACAGAACACAGATTGTCACAGAGGCTTTGGAAGTCCCCGAGATTTGTGGAGAAATTCTCTGCGTAACAGACACCAGCCTCATACAAAATCTACAGTCGAAGGGTATGACTCTGGCGGACCTTCCCTTAAAGAACGAAATGCCAGAACCTGGAGTTAACATCCTCATCGGGTCTGATTAATATTGGAAAGTAACGACTGGGAGTGTCAAACGTATCTACTCGTGTCTGGCGGCTGTGGAGACCATATTTGGCTCGTCTTTGCAAGGTCCCGTAAAAGTGAGTAACGCCTCTAGTTTATGTACCGCCACTACTATGTTCACGATGAGCGTCGTCGAGGCATCTAACGACATCTGCTTAGAACTGCGCAAAATTTGGGAACTAGAAAGTCTGGGAATTAGGGGCTCACCATCGAACGACCAAGAGTGTGGCTCTTTTCTGTATTTACTAAAATCGTTCGACTCCTCCGTGAAGAAGATAGACGGCATATACGAAGCCCGGCTATTATGGAAGTCCCCTGAACCTTTGTTACAAGACAATAAGGATGTTGAGAAACTCGCTTAGCTGCGTTACTCAGAAAACTACGTAGAGATGACTGTCTGCTGATGCAGTATGACAAGGCTGTGAGGGAGTACCTTATTAAAGGGTTCGCCGAACGAGTCCAACGTGATGATGACGAGGGACACAGTGATAAAACGTATTACTTGCCCCAAAGAGCCGTGATAAAAAATTATCGACAGACAACCAAGGTCCGCATAGTTTTCGATGCATCGTCTCATGCCCCACGTTGTACTTTTCTAAATCAAAACCTCTATGCAGGACCAAACTTAAATCTTGACCTGATGCAAGTGCTGTTAAATTTTAGAAGGTACCCGATCGCCCTTTGCGCTGATATTGAGATGGCTTTTCTACAAGTTTTTCTTGTACCCAAAGATCGAAACGCTCTTCGTTTTTTCTGGTTTCGAGACATCCCAAGAACTGCTCAACCGCACTACCCTCCAGAAATCTGAAGAATGACAAGAATCCCGTTTGTAGCAACCTGCAGCCCGTTCCTCATTGCAGCCACTATACGATATCATTTGGAGAGTGTCCGAGGCCGGTTTCCAGAAACCACCATGAACTTATCTAGCGGTCTTTACGTTGACGATTCACTCACTGGATCGAAAACAGTCAAACAAGCTCAAGTGCTTCACGAAAGTCTAAGGTTATCATGGGTGAAGCCGGCATGAACCTGCCTAAGTGGTGCACAAATGACAAAGATTTACAATCAATCTTTTATAAGAGCAAATCGTTAGAGGAAACACAATTTTCACCAGACGACTCTACAAGGAAATTTACGAAAATACTAGGCCTTCTTTGGAACCAGGGCCAGCGATCAACTTACTATTAACGTTGACAACATTCTGGGTTTCGTAAACCTTGCGAAGCTAACCAAACGCAGCATTTTACTGACTTCAGCGAGAATATTTGACCCTCTTGGATGGATCGCGCCGGTGACCGTGAGGGTGAAGTTGCTGTTTCAACGACTCTGGGAACAGATAGTAGGATGGAACGACGATTTTCCAGGTCACATCACCAGAGAATGGGTAGATTGGTGCTCGCATTGGTCAACTATTCACGAATTAACGATACACCGGAGATACTCAAACCTAGACACCGAGAGCGATGGTACAGTCGTAGAACTTCATGTGTTTTGAGACGCAAGTCCAAGGGCATACGATACGGCAGCATACCTCAAGATCGACAATGAGAAACATGTCACGACTGGTCTGATCGTATCCAAATCTAGAGTAGCGCCCATGAAGGATCTTACACTTCCAAGATTGAACTTATCGGGGCCTTGTTAGCGGCTAGGTTACAACGCTATCTTATCGAGAATTTACACATACACATACAAGCCGTCCTCCTGTGGACCGATTCAAGTATCACTTCGCACTGGTCAAGGGTTTGAAGTCAAAATGGAAACCTTTCATTGCGAACAGAGTAGAAGAGACCCAACAACTAACGAATCCTATACAGTGGAGACATTGTCCAGGTACCGAAAATATAGCTGTTCTCCTAACTAGGGGTGTTACTCCTCTTCCACTTGCGTCCAGTGCAATATGGTGCACTGGGCCACATTGGTTACAAAAACCATTGCGAGAATGGCCTGAACAGTCGACGAAAGATGAGCTAATGGAGGATAACATATGTCTAGAACGAAGACAAACAGCTCCTTGCACGACTTTCTTGATTGTAGAACCCCTGATCTCATTAGAAACTCAAAACAACCTTAATCGCCTTTTACGTGAAACGGCCTGGATTCTCCGCTTTGTACACAACTGCAAAAGATTGACCAGGAGACAGGAAGGCTTGACTGCCATCGAAATAAAAGAAGCCGAAATCACATTGACAAAACAAGCCCAACGTGAAGAATACGCCAATGAACTCATTACTTTCAAAGAAAGGAAGACTTTTGACAAACCATCACCTTTGAGTTCTCTCACACCGATTCTCGACTCCAGTGACATCATACGAGTGGGCGGAAGACTACAGAAGACACAGCAAAAAATAGAAGAAAAACATCCCTTTATTCTGCCCAGCACACATAAGTTCACGGAATTATTAATAAGATATACTCACGAGAGGCTTCTGCACGCTGGTACTTGTGACACCTTAACCAGTCTCCGAGAAAAATACTGGATAGCAAGAGCACGGCAAGTTACTAAAAGAATAATCAAGCAATGTGTAACCTGCGATCGCTTTTGATGCAAGCCAGCTAGCGAAACAACGGCACCGCTACCGAGTATGAGGGTGAACCAAGCTGATCCCTTCGAAATCTCTGGCATGGACTTCGCGGATCCCCTCTTCTCTAAGGAATGTGGCAGTGTTAGCAAGTGCTACATTCTTATCATTACTTGCGCTGTGACCCGAGCGGTACATCTCGAACTTGTAAGCGACTTGACTACCCAAACATTTATTCTAGCTTTCAGACAATTCATTTCTCGCAGAGGAGTTCGCCGTGTGGTAATGGCGGATAATGCACAGACATTCCGCCGCGCAAATCGTGAATTGTCAGAACTGTGGAACTGCATACGTCGAGAGGAAGTCGCAGCCATGTTCGCGTCTTTCCGAATTGAGTGGCGTTTTATAGTAGAAAAGGCAGCTTGGTCGAGGGATTTTGGGAGCGTATGGTTCGTTGTGGGAAAACTTCCCTGAAAAAGGTTTTAGGACGTAGTTCCCTGAATTTTGAGGAGTTGATCACGGTATTAACGGAGATCGAAGCAGTGCTTAACTCCAGACCGTTGACTTTTGTATATTCAGAGGTTTCAGAACCATCCCTCTTACACCAGCGCACTTCCTTGTTGGAAAGCGACTTACCTCACTCCCCCGCAGCGAACCTCCGAGTATTGTAAGTGCAAGTTACCTTGACATTCAGAGGCGGTGGAAGCACAGACAAAAGGTAACAGATCACTTTTGGAATAGATGGCGAAGAGAATACCTTAACGAACTCCGGTCCGAGGTGCCCGCAATATGACGGAGGCTTATTGCGGAGAAGGCGCCGTGTAAACGAGCTTTCGGATTCACGTCAAAAGATCCCCAGGTGGTCGAAATTAATCCTCAGTCCTCCACTGGGGCGTGCCAGATGCCCGTCGTAGGTTTGGCACGTAAAACCTCCAAATTTGACTTTAACGAACGCCGGTCTGCCCACCATTCTCTTCCCGTCCTGTCACACACTTTGAAAGAGGGGGATTTTGTGTTAGTAGATGAACATTTACTTCCCTGACAATGTTGGAAAATGGGTCGAATAGCACAAACGTTTCCTGGACGTGACGGCAAGGTGAGATCTTGTTCGATAAGGCTGCCATACGGCAAAGTTATCAAACGGCCTATACAACTTTTGAACCCATTAAAGTCACTTAATGAATAAGCAGAGCTGCTCATTGCGGGGGCGGAAGTGTGTAGAATATTTATATGAACCTATATCGGTTTCATTGAAGACAAAGAAGAAGACAAATACTTGATCGCGAAAATTCAAACGAAATGACGAGGGGGAGGAAGGCGTGATCGCAAAGAAACGCCTCAACGGACGTCAACGCCTTCCAAATATATATATTGTATATAAATCCTTTTGATTACTCCTCTTTTACCGATATTTTACAACCCCTTTGGGGGTCCTAATCTTGTGAGCTTGGTACCGTGGTCATCTCGGTTCTCAGCATGGAGTGTACATTATGCACAACTTGCGCATTGATCTATTTACTATTCTACCCTTAGGTGCTGGCAGGACGGTTGGACGGCCAAACTGCTGCATCTGGTCAGCTGGACACAACTGACGTTGTTGGTTTAGGCGTACAAAAATGGCATAAGACACCAGTATGGTGCGTTTTTTTATAAACCCATTAAACTCTGTCACTGACTCTCAGTGTGCATTGTATCTGTTATCAGACGGAAGCTGCAAATATTGGCCTTTAGTATGGCCAAGATCAATTCACCGCTGAGGACGACTGTCCTTGCAGATCAACTTCCGTACAACTTGATGACGGGATACGTGTCAGCAATGTGCTGGAGAGGACTTGCGACGAAGGCAGGAACGGCGATTCGAAAGACATGGGCGAGAACCCCCGGGACGTGAAGGGAAAAACGGACATTGATATGGAAGTGGAGTCGCACATGCCTACTGAAGCTGAGAGCAGCATTGGCTTGAGCGAGCAGTTCGCCCAGTTCCACAAGCTAATGGTCATGCTCGCCATACAAATGCATGACCTTTTAAAACATTCTTACTATTGATTGATTGACATATCACTTGTTTTATGATAACTTTATGCGTTGTGAGAAACATTCTGCCAATTTGGTTTTCTGCAGAAGGAAGAAATTATCTAGCAGAAGCTGTTGTTCAAAATATATGAAAAGTCCGTCACTTATTTTGCTTTGCACCATTAACAAACAAGCCTTGCAAATACTTACAAACCGGTTGCTTGCCTTCCCGTGTGGTGGTTCACACATCTCCCGACTTAATTCTTTAGTTTTCACAGCCCGTAAACTTCCTGAGAACTCACGTAGCAAAGGCAGTGAGGCATAATTTTGGCTATTTCGAGCGAAGCCATGTCACCCCACCTCAACTATATTGGTTTCCATGTGGAGACGACGCTTTTCAGATGTCAGTTCCCGGGAAATGTCCTCGCTGCTCCGTGGAGGGCTGAAAGGTTGGTCATTTTTGCCAAGTTTTCAGTATTTTCAAGGTACTGACAGGCGGCAGTTTGCTTGCTGTTTGTCTAGAGACGATCGGGAGTCCGCCTAGCTGTGTGGGTGCCAAAGTATATTCGCGACACTTCACCCCGGAGGCTTTCCGGGGCCCTGTTGACTCCGAGAAGCAGGTGCGACTGAAATTTGGAGCTGTATATACGTTGTTCCTCAAAGAGGAAACAAAACCCTGCCGCCCTACTGATGAGTGAAGCAAAGTCGACTTTATGCCGTTACTTTGTTGCTTAATTGAACAATTCGGTTCATGGTTGTAGGGTGTCAAACAAGGCATGCTCAATTAGCGTAAACGTAAATTTTTCGTTAAGGGTTTTTGAGAATTGGGGCACCAACTCCTGTACAGCCCGCAACGCTAGCTTGAGATCTGGGATTGCCTATTAACAATAACTCAGTACATTTCGCCTGTGTGACATGATTGTCAAATAAGGCTGCCGGACAGTTGGAGTGTTGTCGAGTATATAATGAACGAGCTATATCTTTAGTCTATCATCAATGCGAATTTGTTGTGTGCAATTCAACCAATAGCCGACGGTTTCAAGTGGCCTGAAGAGGCCAGCAACTGCATCAAGCCATAACTGCCCTGTTCGAGGTTCTTCTCCTGTGGGTTCAGTATTATGGCCAACCCGATTGCCAGGACGTAGTGTTCATCATGCGCAGGCTCCATGTTGCACTATTATTTTATTTTCAATCCTAAGACACTGGCAGGGTCGTGTGACGGACAAACTACTGCATCTGGTCAGCTCGACACGACTGACATGGTTGGACCAGCCATACAAAGCACTGCGTCAAATAATTGTGGTGACCTCTTTTGCCACATCCATTCAACTCTGTTACAGACTCTCAGTGCAAATTGCACTCCAGGCGATATTTGCAAAAATAGGTCTTTCATATACGGTGCTGACACTTTCAGTTGACTATGAGTGCATTCACACCGGTTAAATATCGTTAGACCCTACACACTTTGTTTTGCAATCTTTGTTGCGAATTTCCAATTACTCCTGTTTCGCCCCTCGTGCACCGTTTAGTACACAGACAGATCCTGCATATACAAGCACACAAGTAGGCACTACAACATTGCGTAAGTCTGATTAAAAACTGAAATGTTGTATAGATTAATACGAGAGAACCTCGGCATTGTTTAGCTTAAGTGGAAATGAAGCATCTGTTTGAAATGTGTATAACATCTGCAGCTGCACAGGTGAACCAATTGTGCGGTGCTGGAACGCTACATTTGCAGCATGCCACAGCACTGCACGCTCGACTACCATATCCAGTCTAGAGGACAACCCCCAAATTAAGGGCCTATGATAGTCATCATCGCAGTTCGACTCCCATACCACCTGATGATTAGGTAAGTTGCAGGAATGGGCTCGATAGGCCTTTTTACACAAGCGCCAGTGATGATCCAGAAGATACACCACATGACCCATGGGACTCCGACAGCAAAACGAAGATACGTGGCTCATGTAGCTCTGACAGCGACACCAGCACCGATGTGGAGGATGAGTCTGCTGAGGACGGCAGTGACTCGGGTGAGCGTTGGCCACAGTTACCCACCATATTAACAATAATGGCAAACAAATCAGTGCCTGGCCTTCTAAAACGTCCCTAAAATGTCCTTGCTATGCAGACGAGGAGAACGACATGGAGGAGAGGCATTTTCCGTAGGGTGACCACCCGTCCCGCGACTCGCGGGACTGCTCGCGTCCCGCGTCCCGCGAGAAATTCCAAAATCATCAAAATGTCCCGCACTTCACACTGTCGTAAAATTCACTCCGCAGCTCATGGTGCTACCAGACAACGGGGACGGGAAAGCGCGGAGTTCGCATGGTATTCGTGTGAATCGCAATGATATGCCATTTTCTATCCAAGCATTGGAGGAAGCGACCTTTGTTCTTGTAGGAGATTCGACGCGCATGCCCTTTGGTGGCAAAATATCGTAAGAAAAATTGCTCGCCAAATGTTTAAATATAAGATACTGTAATAATTTTCACATTGCTGTGTCAATGCGAAAGGGTTTCTGTGGATATTTTTTTTTCTAGTGAAGGCAGCCACATTTGCAACGGTCGAAAAAGAACATGATGTAAAAACATTGTGTATGACCATGTTGGTAAAAGTAAGCGTTGGCAGGAGACAATAACCCGAATAAGATTTCCTGTTTCTTATTTATATTTAATGCATTGAGTTCTGATATCGTCCATTTTTATATTTTCAACTTCGAGACGTGTAATGAGATGTTTGGAATTAAAATAAATTTATCACTGGGAGTGGAACTTATTTGAGCTTGACTGCTGCAATACAGTTAGCAGGTGTATAAACAGTGCAGGATAATAAATGTGTTAACAGAGCCTAGGTCCGTTGTGTGCGTGTTAATATATTTCCTCTCCCCCCCCCCCCTTGCCCCGCGTGTCCCGCATTTCGCTAGCAGCAAAGTGGTCACCCTAATCTTCCGGGTGATACCAGCTATACGCCCTGCACATATAAGAGCATACAAAGTTGTCTGTTCCAAGAAATTAATGTATACATGTTGTGACCAGTCGGATGAGATGACGTCAAGCAACGCCATGGAAAGGGTGGCATATCTTTGTGGCTTCAGCAAGCTCAACCAGAAGAATATCACCGTTGGCTTTTTTTATGTCACATACGTGCAAACTGCTATATTGATTGCCAATCTGTCTAGTGTTTTAAGCACTGCATTAAAATCAACCTCGCAATGCTGACCGTCATCAGGGTATAGAGTGCTATATGAGGACCATGGAGGGAGGAACTAAGCATTACTTTGACCATAGCACATCTCCAAAGGTCGGTTGAGCGAAGTGGTCCTTACACGTTGGAATCCCGCATGGCAGTTGACACTTCGAGGCATAGCTAACTAGTGGATCTATTTAGGCGTAGACAAGTGGACTCATGCAGCCAGTCGGAGTGAACTCCGCAAAGTGCTTGAGGTATGGAAGCAACCCGTAACCACGCGCCTCTACTTGTGTGTCTTGACTGGCAAAGTCAGCGAACCCATCATATAAGCATGTCGGTGTGCCTCCTGAACCAGGTCGCCGAGAAGCTAGACAGCCATGATGAACCCTACACCGAGCGCATACACGAGCCACTCTGTGATCGCCCAAGATTAGCCCAAGGTAAGTTCATTAAACTTGCACCACGTGCGGCATAGACCTGTGTACCTGATGTGGGGGAAGAATACAATTTGTAGAGTGGTACCTATCAGAATATTGCCCTCATACTCGTATTCCAGACAGTCCACTTTAGAGAAGGCTTCGGGCAATCGTGTCAAGCCCACGTCTTTCAAAAAAGATCAAGGATCTGTCGCCTGTCTGCCAGACCTACTCCATGGAATCGTTCAAAATCCTGGTTGCCGGATCTTCCTTGCAGTTTCGGGCATTTGGTGAGCCAGGAATGCACGCAAGGTAAAGCAAAGGAAACCTTAAAATTTACCTTCCTTTCTTCCCTTACTTGCACCCACACTATCTTTCCTCACAAGTGTACCTGTATGTAAATATTCTGCACTGTAAAGAAATCTGCTATGTAACATTATCCAAGGTATATATAAAGTTTTATGTTATGTCCCCATATTAGTAGAGTAGTTTATGGAACGCACCCGGATGCTACAGCTGCAATGAGGCTGCAGTGTGAAGCAAAAGTAAACAAATCTCTTAAAATGGCTAGCAACTGCCAAGTGAACTTTATCCCAACATATAATTAAAAATATATGGTTGTACTACTCGTAAAAAGATGTGCACCAAAAGGTATACACAACGTTTAGGGCGGACGCCCTTCTTCAAGTGATAGACGCGAAAAACGGCAAGGAACAAGCAAGAATCGTACACGTCACAAAAATAGGGGTAGGTACATAGCCGCGAGGGAGGGAAGGGAAACCGTTAGAAGACGGAGTACAACTTATTCGCTTGTTATTTATTGCAGTAAAAAAAAATAACTTGGGGCGTTTAAATGTCACGTGATCTCGAACTCGACTTAAGGCGTGCTCCGCGAGGACACAACACTCTGAGTGTTACTTAGGGGTCTCTGGCCGCCACAACCAAGACCACAGTGGTTACGACGGGTGTACGCGCGGTTCGGGATCGGTTCGAGGAAGCGCCCCACTTTGGGTGTCGGGTGACGCGTGTTAACTTCGGAGCCTTTTTGTTTAAAACACTTTCATAAAAAAAAATACTAAAAAAAGAAGCTTTTTCTCTTTTTACGTGCGAAGGATAAAGAAAAACCGTCTTACTTTCATTCAAACACAAAACAAAATTCCCCCTTGTTCTCATCACTAAAAGTTCTTCCGCGTATTAAAAAAAATATTATGTTTTTAAACGTTAAAGAACAAATACTTTTTTTATATTTTTTTTTGTTGCGCAGCGCAAGCGACGGGAGCGCTTGCACTGCCGTATGGTTGGTACTTGTGGTGCACGAGTGCATGATCGCTCGGGTCTTTGACGGCGTAACCGAGGATGGTCGCCCGTCAGCAGGGTTGTGGTTTCTCCTATGACGTAGTCAATTTCGTAGAATAAATTTTCTACACTCGCCTTTCAGTTTTTTCTAGGATCCAGCTTGCTGAAGACAGTCGATCCTGTGAGTTTGGCTAGGCTTTCCTCCACCGTCGGCATGATGACTCGTCCCCGTACGATCTGTTAGTTTTACTGCGTATAGTCCACACAGAGCCGGAGAGCTTCTTGCTTTTTGGCCACCACCATGGGTAGGTACCAGACTGTGACGTGTTCCAGTTTCTCGATGACGTCTATCTCTTGCATTCTTTTAAATTTCAGCTCTACTCGGGGCAGACGTGCGATGGGTGCTCGTCTGGGGTACGTGATGGCGAAAGGCTCAACATCTGGGTAAAGAGAGATGGTATAAAGTACCTTCATCTTCCCCACTCTCTGAAATATTTATGGGTACTTGGTAAGTACGCGATCATGCTCCAGTTGGTTGTCAGCCTTGATTTTGTTTAGGCTTAACAGTACTTGCGGAGCTTAAATCGCCGGAAGACCGAGTAGAGGATGTCGGAGTCTTTCCTATCTGTAGACAGTTTCTCTCGTTGTTTTGCCGGTAGAAGTTATCGTCACCTGGAAGTTCCCGAGTGTTGTCAACGGCGAGTCGCCTGCCCCCCGAAGATATTTTCCGGCTGGCTCCAGTTACGCTATCTCTCTGATCTCGTACTCGCTAGGAGGAATGGCGATACCCTATTGAAAATCGCTCTCTGAAGGGACTTCAGGAATTCTTTAAAGGGTGTGAAGGGAACTTCAGGAATTCTTGTAATGTCTGAAGGGTGCACCGATATTTCCTGGTGGGTTCCTTGGCCCCGTCAGAGGCTCTCTTGAAATGTCTGAAGTCCCCTTTACAATGCCTTGAAATGTCTGAAAGCCTGTCAAGGACTTTTCTAATGGGGTCGGGAAAACTTTCAGGCTGCTTGAGATGTCTGTGGGGACACGGCCTAGGTGGAGAAAATACATGTCGCAGAATTAGAACATAGCTACGTATTGTTCACAAAGGGAAAACAAATAATTATCTGGAGAATGTCGATCGTATGTGTGTACGGTGAGTTTTTTATTACTGCTCTTCTATCAAACACAACTGGGCTCCTCGACCCGTCTGTCACTGGCCGGGTGTTCCGTCGCCAAGGGGGTTGCCCCCTTGGCGGCGGAACACCCGGGTTCGATCGCCCCATGTGGAGAATCGACAAGGCGCGGGCCGAGTGTTGTTGGCCAAGCGGCGTTTTGAGGCGAACAAGCTTTACTTGTTGCACTAATAATAATAAAAAAGGGCAAGCCGAGAGCAGCGCGTTGCCCAAATTCAGGGACGCTGGGGAGATTCCGAGGGCGAAGCGGCAGCGACTCGTGCCGGGAACCGGTTTCCCCGCGGGGGACGGTCCACAAAAAGGAAAAAAAAATAAACAAAACCATTTTGCTTTTTACCAGAGTCGGAAGTCCTCTCTTTTTCGTCGTCGCCAAAAACACGAACAGGCAACTCAAATCCCCCCCCCCCCTTTTACAATGCCTACACACACACACTGCGCTTCTCTCCGCCCGGCAATGGGGAGAGGGTGCAATACCGCCAGTTCCGGACAGCACGCTTCTCCAATGGTCGGTGGGAGAGAGTGGTATGAGGAAGCCGAAGAAGTCAGGAGGCCGCTATAGCCATTTTCTTTCCGCTCGTGGGCGGTGTGTTTCTTACCGCCATGGAGATCTGGAACGGACCGTTTTCCTACATCCAGAAAGGTAAGCACTGCTTTGAGGGCTTGCTCCTTGGTCTGTTTTAATCCGTGCCGTTTCTTCCTTGGTTCCGCAGGTGAACCCCAGTTCGGCGTTGGCCGCCTTCAGCACCGCTCGAGCACCATCGTGTTCAGCGCATTCAAGGAGATGGTGGCCGGTGTCGGTCTACTCGCAGTGCCTGTGCACCGGGATCATAGCACTTTGGGTCCTGGCATCCTGGGACGGTGGATGACGGCCGCTGTCCCGCCTTGTTCCTTGCGCCTCTTCGTCCGACCGGCCTCAGAAGCATCCAGCGAGCGAAAAATACGCGGAAAACGCCGCTCCGACGACATCGTGGACGAAACCGTGACTGTGCTCGGAATTTCTCAACGGTGACGGGATCTGCTTGCGAGTTCGTGGTTTTCGCTAAACGTGCTTACTGAGACTGTGTATGTGTACGTGAGGTGCACCTGCTCCGTTTTATTAGCTGAACTACCGTACGTCAGGAATTTACCCAACGGCATTGTGAGTACTTTGAAAGATATTTTTCGTTGTGTTAAAGAAGTTAGTTGTTCCTATTTGATATGATCTCTTTTTCGACAGCTGCTGGCGCCCGGATTTGAACAAGCGTTGGTTTTTATCGCTTTTTTTAGTTTTAATGCGCATATCAAACTCAATGACCGCAATAAATTTTCAATAACGTTTTGAACTGAATTTTTGTCTATGGTTCACAGTCATTTGGGCGTCTAAAGGGTTGATGGGCTAAGGGGTTTGGGTTGAAGGTCTGTGGGACTGGAGGGTTTTTTCTGAGGGGTATACCTGAAGGGTAGTTTTGAAGGGTTTTGAAGGCCTGTGCGGTCCCATAATCCTTCAAGGCTGATGGGCCCTTTAGAATTATTTTCAATAGGGTAACATCAACCTCAGTGTCCACCTTGAATGTGATCTCATGGTTGTTGACTTTTGCTTTGATGTACCAGAACTCTCCGCTATGTGCGTGTACAAGTGCACCCAGGAACACTTCGTTCAGACCTTGTCTGTGCACTTGTCACATGTGAGACCCTGCTGCAAGCTTGGAGAACCATAGGCTCTCAAATTGTCCTACCCTTTTGCCAGCGTTGTATTTCTGGCCTCTTGCAGCGCATTGTGTTTTTATGTTTGCACGAACTGCCTCACCATCGGCATTTCCATGCCGCACTGTTAGAATCTCCATAATGATTTGATGTACCCCGAGAGCGTGTGCCTTTTTCTTGCCTTTCTATTTTTGGTACCTTTAACGGAGCTCCTCGATTTCCCTGAACTCCGTCTTATCGCTGTGGAGCTCCGCTTGCTCTCGTTTCACGGTCTCGAAAGACTGCGCTGATGCTGTCGCACTTTGAAGCGTGAGCTTCGCGTCAAGCTGGAGCTCTTCGCTCAGCTTCGTGTCCTGAAGACCTACGACGATGCGACCACGGATTTGCCGCTCGCGAAGTAGTCCGTAGTCGCAGGAGTCCGCTGAACTCTATAAGACCGTACAGAAGGCCTCCACTGTCTCGTGGGGTTGTTGCTTCGTCGTGTCAGATTTCCCTCTTTACAAGATGACGTTTAGGCGGAAAATGAAGTGTACTTCAAACTTGCTGTTCACTACGCCGTAGTAATTTAGCTCTGCTTCTGGTAGATGGAGTTACGTGACAACGTCTTCCTCCTGTCTCCCCATGGCTTACAACAATGTGCTTACATGTGTCGCGGCGTCCCTTTGAAGGAGTCCAGAGATACTCCGGTATCTTTTCCAGTGAGTGATCTACCTTGTCCAGTCGTGGCGATTTCTGAAATCAAACTTTCCCGGGAGCTCGACCGCGAAGGGTTTTAGAAAAGGAGGACCGCTGTTCGTTTGGACGCTAGTCGCTTGGTAGGTAGATGTGCCGAAGCCGTCACTCTTCCCGTTGATGGCGCTGGCCAGGTGAAACATTTTACTGTTCTCGTTCGGCCTCCTCAAACTCTGGTGCTTCGAACTTTCTCGGAGACGATTTTGCCCGGTGGCCGAATGCCACCGCTGCCACCATGTCGTGTGAACGAGTGGTATGTAAAGAACAGCCGAGGGCAAGATGAACTAGAGCACCGCCGCGTTAATACCTCGCGCATGCACACAACACGTGTTATTTTTTTCTTTTCTTAAACGCATCCCAGACCGCGAGACGCTTTACATGACAAATTTTTCGGCGCACAGCCTTTGTCTTCACAACACTCGTCAAGCGCGCTTGATTGTGAGAGATAAACGGCCGAAAGTGGCATCCCGCTTTCTAACGCATTGTACTGTTGTTCCTAAATAGTACCGACATCCGGCCCTCAGAAAGCGTCTCAACCGAATCTTGGATAATGCTGCTTTACAACTAATGAAGGCACGTCTGAGACACCATAATGACCATTATGCCTAATTATACGTCAAAAGATCACCGTCGCTAAAAGACTCCTCAAGTTTTTTGACTAACCTTCCCTTTCTCGCTCACGCAAAATTACCGACAAAATTTGCTCAGTCAACTCGTATCTCTAAGCCAATGGTCTCGCCACTAAATCAAAGAAACTTGTCTCCTCTTTTCCTTCAGTTTATGGACGCATTACGATCTGCAGCCGCCTATTCGTCAGCAGCAACCTCTATGCGACGACCAAGCAACAAACGCCGCCGAGGCTGGTGCGTGTAGTCTAGGCGTCAGTTGCATGAGTGGCTCCATCTCTCACGAAACGACGCGTTTGCAAACGGAGGCCGCCGACGTGCATAACTAACGCACAACTCAAATCAGAAAATGTGGGGTTGTCAAAATACATTTAAGTGATTCTAACGTGGTTCTAACTTCGGAGTAAATCGAAAATACGCCATGTTTAAATCATCCTTGAGGAAAAAGAAGAAAATATTAATCAAAGGTAAAAATCCTTAATGCATCTAATATAGGAGAGAGACCCAAACGATAACTTGCATTTCAAAGTGCGCAAAGTAAAAAGATAATTTAAAAAGTGACTTACAGATCCCAGGACTCGTTGGCATTCAACATGTGGTAACATGAACATATTGGAGCCTTGCTTGCAAGTCACCCAACAATTTGAGATACTCATCCGGTCATAATCCTAAAACAATGTAACGTTATGAGCCTATTTAATAAGATTTTGTTGGTATATCTATAATATAAGAATGTCTAAAGTGCACATAAAATACTGACGCGTCCATTATACTATAGAAGGAACCGTCCTCCGTACATCTAGAAGATTCGTGGTTACTCTTACCACGAGTGTAAACCATATTGATAAAAGAGCCTTGCCTAGCCAGTCTCGCCGTAGCTCACATCCAAACATTCTATATTCTGTTTGATCTTACGTCTCGCAGCGCCCGACGCTATTAGCTGATGGAACCAATCAGACAGCGTCAAAAGCGCAGCATCATGGTGTTCCTCATCTTTCTGTACGTGTCTATCATGGCTGAACCAATCAAACAGTAAAGGACTTGTGACCTGCGCTTTTGAGTTTGCTTGATCGGTTCAATTTACTCGTAGCGTCGGCTGCGTTTTGACTTACGCTAAAATGAACTATTGGTTGAATGTTCGAGATGCCGAGTGTAGTAAACAAGGAGCTGACCGTGGCCCTGCCGACTCTCTCAGACTCTCTCACGACTTCGAGGCACAATCTCACTCACGCACTTTCTTGCATAACCGAGCTGTCACGCCGACGCCGCGACTTTTGCTTCGAACCTCAATGTTTCTCTTGGTTTCTGGCACAATGTCGCCTACTAAACCCTTATTTTCAGTTCTCGCTCGTCAAGGTTTCTTTTTTTTCTATCCGCGTCATTTTCTCATATATATAATCTTGTATTGGTATTTGAGGTCCAAAGCTTCCGTTAGAATGGAAAACCCGCTAGCGACTCGCCTTTAAGCTAGGGAGTGGTAGCATCGTCGTAAAACAGTCCGAAACACAAGCTCCAAATTAAAATATGTTTCAAACATTTATGTTTTTTTCTAACTGTTAAATGAATTACCACACTAAACGTATCTAAATATTGTCAAAATGGCCGTATTGTGTTTGCATAAATTTTTACGTCGTGTGTGTTATTCTTCAACTTGCTACCGTGCGCATTATTATCCGTATACTGTCGAGGAAACATTAACTTGTCTAATTACATAATTACAGTAGTGTTACAAAGAAACCCACAAAAATGAAAACGGAACTCCGAAAATATCACGCAGCATTAAAAGCGCATCGAAAACGAAATATGTTTGGGATACTGAAAGAGAGATAGATTAAGAGAAAGAATACTATCGCGCCAGGAACCTATATACTGTAATGTATATAGGAATTGACAACAAGATCAATATTGCGAAAACTACACATCGGAACAGAAAAATGCTTCTGTCGTTTTGACCCTGGTCCAGAGGCTTATTTAAGAATATGATTAAGGTCCGGGATAATTACCCTACCGAAAAATCCGGTATCACTATCCGGATTATGGAACCGGAAATTTGTTACCGGAAAACCGAAATCAAGATTGAAGACAAAGGAATAATTTCTGAAAACCTAAATTCCAGATAGACTCCAGATAGAATCCAGATAGACTTCCGGTTCCATTATCCGGATAGCGAAAAGTTATACCGGATTTTTCGGTAGGGTAAAGTCATGGATTCAATTAGAAAATTGCTCAGCATCATCGAAAAATGCTATATCAACAATTTGCAGAACGATAGAAGGCACGCGCAGCATTTTACGACTTTCTGAAAAACCGCGCAAATTCGTCGGGTTTTTAACTTTCGGTTTGAAATCGGAGCGCACCTCGACCCCGAAGGCACCGCATCCCGTGGACAAATCGTGCCACCAACCTCTGCTGTGCTGTCCTCGCGCAAGGCAGGAGAGACTGCAAGGCAGGAGAGACTATTTCTCCACGGGGCGCGGTGCCGGCGGGGCCGAGAGGCGCTCCGACTGCAAACCGAAACTTAAAAACCAATCGAATTTGTGCGGTTTTTCAGAAGCCGTAAAATGCTGCGTCTGCCTTCTATTGTTCAGCAATTTGTTAATTTAGTGTTTTTCAATGATGCTGAGCATTTTTCTAATTGAAACCATGCCCTTAAGCACAATATTAAAAAGTTAATTACGCAAAAATAATGAACACTATAATTATCCCGAACTTTCATAATTTTCTTCGATAGGCCGCCGGCCCAGGACCAAAACGACACAAGCATTTTTCTGTTGCGATGCGTAGTTTTCGCAATATTCAATTTGTCCACCTTTCGTGAAACACCCTATATATAGGTCATTGCGTAAACAATCGCGGATTCGTCGACGTGACGAATCCGCGAGCATTGTTTGAATCGGTCGCGAAATCACGCGATAGGAATACGACCAATCAAACACATTTGCGCGACGATTTAAATATTATTACGTCACACGACCTTGGTCACATGACCTGCAGCAATGACGCATTCAAAACTTGTTGGAGGATGCTACTCGAGTCAACAGCTCGAGTAGCACGACTACGACTGACAAGGTTTGAGTGCAATGACGCATCCATATCTTCCTGGAGGATGCTACTTGAGTCGACAGCTCTCAGGTCAACACACGGCTTACAGGATAACAACTGATAGCGTTCATTTATTGACGCATACACCGTCGATTTACGCCTTTATTTTTTTAAACAGGTAACAATAGCCAACTAGCAGGACAGCTTTAACACGCGATCTGAATTGCGCGCGCATGCGACATACGGATAACTAGCACGAGTGAAGCGGTTGAGGAAGCGCTGTGCTGGTGGCTATAGCGGTAGAGTGTCGGACTGCTCTGCATAAGGTGTCGTGAGCGACTTACAGCCGCCGCAGAATCCTATTTTAGCGAATAAAACCTTTACCATCCAGCTATTCAAATAATATCACATGAACTTTGTCATGTAATCCTAGCAATGACGCCCCGCAAAACCGCTTTCCCGCGCTTCAGTGTAAATCTCATTGCGCCTAGCGCCCTCTGTCGGATGCAGCTCGAACCCGATGCCATCACAACGCGATGTCATTGGTGAAGTTGTGATGTCACCGATGACAACCCGGTGACATCCCCTTGTGATGTCATCGGGTTGTCACCAGCGGTAATGGAATGATGACATCCGCTGTGATTGACAGCCACCCCCCTCCTACCTGTCTTTCCCACGCACCTTGCTCACGTCAGTCAGGCGCCGCGGACGTGAGTTCATTCCTACAAAGGGTACGTGACTCGGAGGCTGGACCTCGACGACTTCCGAATGATTACTGGCCAATGGCCTGTGGGCGGGCTATCTATGTCGGGGATCGCTGTGTGCTGGGCCATCGATACCCGCGGCCTGTTATTGGACAATGGAATGGAAGAGGGGGTAGAAAGCCCCGCATTCCTGGGCTGTACGATCGGGTTTGGCTCCGCCCTCCTGCGCTGCGATTGGTCCATTTGCGAGTTTGTACACGTTTCATACTACTCTGAAGGTTTTTTTAGGTGTTAGAAGACCAATCAGCGAAACAAACACAGCAGAGACGCGGCTACACTGTAGTTTCTGATATCACAAACTATCCAGTTGACGATTGTTGCATGTGAAAATCAGTCTCAAATAAAAACTGCGTCTCCATGAATTGACCAACAATCAAGTAAGTTCTTGCAGAGTGGAAAACAAGTTTCCTGCGTACCCTTGTAGCAAAATTGAACTCGGACTACTAAAACTAGACCGACTTTTGATTGTGGGTATGTACTGCGGGAACCTGGCTACACATTTAGAGGAAATCGATCTAAGAGAAAACGGTGCATCATGAAAGGGAGCAAGTGCATTCTTTATTATGGGGTGTCGCGTATTGGATTTGTGACCTTGACCACTCTCTTCGGATTAACAAAGTCATCCAGTACAAGAGAAATACGTGAAAAAGGAAAACGAGGAAGATGTAGAAGTGGGAAAGAAAATCAGGGAAGAATAGAAGCCGAACTTTGCGATGAACCACACAAGCAGCTTCCTATTCTTTGTGTAAATAATTCAGTTATCCAATTTTGCAAAACAAATGGTGAGAACCTGAATGTCAGCATCAACAAAAGGTAATACAAGCCAACAGGCCAACGATCGACCTCCAACATGAATGAGGCTGAAACCACTGCACCTGGTGTCCATGGAATTATCGAACGCAGCGATACCCACGAACGCCGTGTCTAACACAAATCTCCATAACGCATGAAAATAACGAGTCTGATTAACTCGAGGAAGACATACCGTAAACAACTACAGTAAGATAATTTAACAATATCATTGAGAGGGTAACAACATAGGATTGCCACATGAAATGCATAGACGATGCCATCGAAACATTTATACCTACCGGACGTCTCGAAGAGGGCTTTAGTATTACTGTACTGCTTAGCAAAAGCGACAACAATGTGGATTCGCTATCAATTTTGAAGTCCAATGCTTAATTAAGATATCAGTAGTTGACAAAAAAGTAAAGAAAACTGCACTCCTCAAATCCTCCATGGGACGAATATGCAGCGAAATATGAAGGAATTTGGCCCGGCGGCTTTTGCTCTGCGCGTGGCATCAGTACACTGGCTGCTACGTCGCGCGCAAAGCGAGAGTGCCGTCGGGCGACGTTCGTCAATTATTCGTCGCATAATTCGCTCCATAGAGTTCAGCCTTAATTCTTCGAATACGAGAACCACCAGACAATACCTCGTGAGACCAAGTCAACTTCACTTGACTACCCGTTCCAAGGATCAAGTGGCAGGAACTGTCTCCATAGTGTCCACCGACTACGCCGGAGACCTGCTTGATAAAGACGACCAATCAGCCCCACAAACGCAGCACAGACGCGCAGCAACTGCAGTGTGTGATGTCACCAACTATCCACTAGACGATTGTTGCATGAAAAAAAAAAGTTAAATCGAAACTACATCCCATAAATTGACCAACAAGCAAGTCATTTCGTTCTTGCAGAGAGTGTAAAACAAGTTTTTCTTCGCATCCTTAAAGCAAAACTGAAGGCGGTCTACTAAAAGAGAAACAAAACAGCCATAAAGAGAAAAATGTAAATAATGAAGCGGACATGTAGAAGGTAACTTACGGCACAAATGAAGATAATTTCGGAAAACATATTCAACGCAAGGAACAATTTCATATTCAAGGCAGAGTGCCGAATCGGCATCGAATGAACCGAAAGACGAAACCGAACCGTTATTGTTAGCCGAACTGGAATTCAGCCGAACCGAAATCTTCACCGCTCTCATGAAACTGAAGCGGAATTGAACCGGAAAAATATAAAGCTAACCGGTTCAGAACGGTTCAGGGTAATTTTGTTTTAATTACAAAATAATGAGTGGTTGAGAAGCAAAACTCGGCTGCTGCATTTGTATGTTGTCATCAAATTGTCATGTCCCGATTTGCAATGTATCAGAAATTGTGCGTTTGCCTGGCGCTTTTCTGTTGGAACTACGATCAATCATTTGTCACCTGGTGACCTGACGACATAATGCCAAGACCTGCAGTCAAATAATTTCACGGCACGTGACCCCGTGACGTAGTCGCGTGAGTCTCCACGTCAAGTCCACTTAAATTGAGATCGTCACACTATGTATAGTGTTGTTGACACCGTGACGTCTCATTATATCACAACTTCTCCCCGCAAGTCAAGTGACACCGTGATATACTCGAATGTCATGAGCCCGAGCCGAGTGTACGGGTTCTTGACAATCAGAATCCACAAACATTCGTATTGGTGGCGTGTTGAATTAAAAAAAAATGAGAATAGCCGAACTCTAACAATGTCTAAATCTCAACCCATAGTTTCTTTTTTTTCAACCCCAGTGCTTGAGTATAATGAACACTGGTGGCACACAATCAGCATCAAGTCACATCGCGGCTTTTTCTATGAGCGAGTTGAGGAGAAAGCTGTTTGCTTCCTTATTTTTTCTGCCTCTGGCATTGAGCAGAGAGGAAAACTAATGGGTGTTTTTGCAAGTTCTGAACGTCGAGTATTAGCTCTTAGCGCTATTTACTGCAAGTACAAAACTTGTTGCACAGACCATTTTACAGTTACACACACATCATTGATCCACCCAAACATGTTATCGTTGTAGCTGAACTGTCTCAGACAGTTGTCCTAGAAAATAGAAGCAATGAAAGGACGAAATATGGCTTAATAATCAGACGGAAAATAGAACTACAATTGCGTACGGCAGGGATACTTGAAAAGAAAGACTCGAGTGGCCTCAGAGGGACAGCCGTTCGTAGGCAGCCGCTCAAATTCTTGCAGTTTTATGTAAACTCCAGAGATTTTTGAGTGCAGAATAAGAAGAATGAAGAACTATTCTTAAGAAATTACACAAATGTAATTGTCAATTTGGCTCTCCCAAACGAAAGAGAAAGTCCATCAGAAATTTTAAAAAAAAGTATTCTCTAGAGGAGCCTCGTAAAAAGAAAAAGGGTGAAGTTTAAAATAAAAATACTTTGTTGTAAAGGTTCCTCTGCTCCGCATCTTCAGCACAGACCAGACATCGTGATCCCGCAAAACTACTTCGTTTGCAAAATCGCTCCTGCCAGAAAAAGCATTTTCGTGGTGGCAGACGTTCGCGCCATTACTCACGACGCTGTACCAAGCAAGGTAATTTTTGTTTCTGAATTCATCAGTTGCACGGAGCGTGCATTTCGCAGAAGGAAATTTGATTTTCACACAAAAAAATATATCAAAGACCACTAGCATCTTCTACGATGATGTCAGGTGCAAACAATGTTAAGCAGCTCAGTTTTCTGGTGAAATGTGATGTTCTCAACGCAATACCCCGTTTCACTTTAAGTGTCAGCGTAGCAGAAGCTACAAGAACGAGCTCCGGGCTTTCAGTATCCTTGCCAAGCACGCGCGCTCGTGCAGTTCAAGCACCGCTCAGGACCACATGCTAGCGCTTTTAGCATCGGTTGCGTCTGGACTTAAAGGGGCCCTGCAAAGCGTTTCTAGCGATTCTTTACTTTGCTTAGCGTTCGCTCTAACTAGCAAGTGGGTACCCTAGCAACACAATAAACAGAACAAAAATAAGAAATCTAAAATATTTTGAATATAATAGGTAAAACTAGTTCAAAATTTTGAGCGCATTTTTTTTTTTGTGAATTGTCTTTTTTTTGTAGGTCTGAACCATCAGAGAACCAAACCGACAGGGGCGTGCTACAACCATGCGCGATCTTTCCAAGTGTTAGAAATTAATATCCATTTATGAAGATGCGAATGCCCAACGGATTTACGGCCGTTCCAAGCAAACATTTGATTAAGAGTCACGTGCTTCAAAGAATCAGAAGGGCTCACTTGGGCCTATTTAGCCAGTCCTACTTCTAGAATTGTATGACGTCATTATCCGACGCTCTAGACTAATGTCGTCACTGAACGCTCGTGTTTGGCACTGATACACACGCATTTCGAAGCAGCATTTGGTTTTCTTTGTGTATTTGCAATACCCCTTTAAGCTGAAACGAAGTATTATCAAACAAGGATATCCAAATTGTAAAGTTGTGCAGTATATATATAGCAGTCTGGGGAGGATATATGGCAGCCTAATAAAATGTTAGAACGTGCATGACTGATAAAGCACACAGTTGTAAATTTAGGTCCAAAAACAAGTGCACGTAAAATCGAATATATCTTTAGCCTCCGGAGACAGTATCTTGCAAGTTTTGATCTCGTGTAAGCTGATGTCCAAATGCGATTTAAATTAGAAATATATTGCCTGTTTTTCGCGCTATTTATGCGTAATTAGGAATATCATTCCATGTATCTCTTTTACAGAAATACGAACCATAACCAGGCAAGTATTACACAGTTAGGTTAGGACGTTTCAAAGCCGAATTTTTTGTTGTTGTTTTTTTCATCAGGGGCAACTATTTGCACGTGGCGAGCGCACTCTAAAAAGGTATGTGTGTCTACTTTCACGCACAACACTTTGAGAACCAATGAGTGCAACTTACGGAGGCAGCTCAGCGAATGACGATGCCGAAACATCTGCTTAGGCCAAAAGAAGCAGAGTTGTAACATTACGCAGTGCAAGTGTGATGTTTTGCACTGCTTAATGTCATAACTTAGACTGTGATTTTTTTTTTGTCTAAACACATGTTTCGGCATCATCATTCGGTGAGCTGCCTCCTTAAGTTGCGCTGATTGGCTGTCCGAGTGTTGTGCGTGAAAGTAGACGCACAAACATTTTTTAGAGTGAGCAGCTTCTTTTCCATCTACAGTGTGTCCTTGGCTTCATTCACATGTGTTCAAGTGCCCTAGTCCGTTGACATACGCCGATGGTTAAGTTCCGTTAAACCTATTTAACCAGACGTATTGAAGCCTGGGGCTTCTAACTGTTAAGGACTTGGATGGTGAAGGTCTGTATATCTCAAATATTTCACCCAACCAGTCGAAGTTCCTTCATGCGTGTTTACGTTTCAAACATGCCTCTCTATATATTTATTTTTGCAGTGAGGCGTCGTGTATGGAATTATCCAGAATAATAACATTTATTATCTCTCTTTATGCATATTTCGTGTATTTGCCTTTACATCTATAATGTGTAGACACGGTCCTCTTTGGCATACCCCGAGACCCGGTGTTTTAAGCGATAATGAACCGAAATTTGGATTTCGCAAAATACGGCAGCTGAAGCGTTGAACGGGACGGTACGAACTCTAAAACGTCACTCGTACATCGATATCTCAAACGGATGGCCGTACTTTTGGAGAAGAAGGGCGCGATCAAGCGAGGTATTTGACGTCATTGTCCTCCGGGAGATTTCAAAAATGAGGGGAAGTGGCCTCGCTTCTCTCCTTTTCGCTTCGGTTCACCAGCACGACGGGACGTAGCGAGGAGTAGAGGGAAAGGGAATCGTGACGTGACTTGTCTCGTCGGCCTCGTCGGCCGTCCTCAATCGCGTACTTCTTTTCCAAAATATACGGTGTTCCTTTAGAGACATAGCAGTGTAAGTGTGTTTTTTTTTGGTGGGGGGGGGGGGGGTGTTGTGCAGTGTCCCGCATATGCGCCCAGCCTTGTTTTTCCGAGCTTGAAATTTTGGTTCAATTCTCCTTTCACACTGCCAAACAACGAACTTAAATACAGCTTTCCGCGGACTGAACAGATGGCGTATTTTCGAGTATCTTCCTCTCGTGTCCTTCTTAAGCGGTCATTTGAGTTTCATAGAGCAAAATTTATTTATGACAATGAAAAAAAAAATGGAAGCCGTTTACAACCCCCTGTAACGTCGAATTAGAGCGCAGCTCTTGAGGAGGACGAGGGAAAAGTACTGAGGGGAAAGTATACCCCTCCTCCATCCTTCTCACCTCCTTATCCTCCTCTTCCCCTCATTTTTCAATCTCGTCCGGGGGGAGGGGTGGTTACGTGACCTCGGGGGGGGGGGGGGGGGGAGGCACGTGACCTCGGGGAGGGGACCACGTGACCTGGGAGGCCACGTGACCGCGGGGGTGTCATGCGACTTGGGGGTAACGTGATCTCGGGGGGGGGGGGGGTCACGTAGGTCAGGTGACCCCGAGGGGGACTCGCGCGGTGCATTATGGGACATTTCCCGTAATGTACCGCGCGGTTACGGCGACGCCGACTCCGACGCCGCTCAAGCCGGAAACGGACGCCTAAGAGCTGCGCTCTCAAAAATTGTTACTGGCTGAAGACATGACAACATAAAAAAGAGCCGATCATTCTAAAGGTATACATCATAACTAAATGAACCCCAAAATTATATGAAATTCGCGCTATAAATCTTTTCCGGCTTTTTTTTAATTCTCGATAGGCACGTCTATAAATGATTTTGGAGAACCTTAAACCATATTTTGTTTGAATCTGATTTAAATAACACGTGTTCCTGACGCATATTCAACTTCTGAAACATATAGAAGTATGTTGCATTTTTTATGGGATCAACAACAATATTTGATGTAGTTGATGAACAAATGCAAAGTACACAGTGGCACGTGGCGGAACTTTGATAATCACGCACGCAGACCGTCAGAAAGTGAACAATTAAGTAGCTGCAATGTCGAATAGAATACAAAATACTACTTTGCTATATTAAAAAAATGCAAGTGTGACGCTTATTTGCAAATACATGGAACTGACCGGCATTTTGTCAAGCACAAACCTTAAAACGCCTAGCTACGTCGAAAATGTTCACTTCGGTACTCGCAATTTTTTGCGAGATCCAATTTGAGTACGAAGGTCACTCTTTTATACATAATTATTTGCCTGCAACACGCTGGTTAGTGTAAGCAATATTAGTCAGGAAGCAAGCATTGTGACTGCCGCTCAGTGCTTCGATAAATTGTACACCGAAAGGGTGTGCCCGAAACCTTTCCTGACATTTTGAAAATAATTTTGGTTTTAGCTCGGTGGCGTCGTCATCATATATATTATGAAAGGTGCTATGTAAACTACATATCAAAATATATATGGGAACGTCCCATTTCATGGGACGTTCCCATTTGATGATTTTACGCACTGTAATTGTTTCGTATGTTTCAACAGCACAACAAGATTCTACTTTCAAAAGTGTCAAGCAAAATTGTACCAATCACCGGTATTTTACTCGGCTTACCACACAGATAACCTTTCGATTCACGTAAAATATTCTCGACTGAGGTGAAAAAACAAACAAAAAAAGGCGTTGATTCAAAAGTCAATCTAGCTTTTTTCTTACTGTCATCGAAATTAAATAACAAAATTTATTTTTGGTACCTGAAAATAAAAGTGAATTCTACGAATGACAAAGATCTATATAATTGCTGGTTTGACTATTAATATAGTGTCTATAATTAAAAAAAAAAACGCGGAAAATATATTTTAAGTTTAGCGTTTCGAACCAATTCAAGCTGATTCAAACCGGTTCAAACCGGTTCCTGTGCCATGTACAAGTCTTGAGCAGCAGAAATTCCCACAGGGTTGGGCAAAGGAAAGTCCGCATCTTGGTGACATGATCCACTGTGATGACGAAGCGAGAATTTGTATTCCTGCAGCTGGACCTTGTAAGCTTTGGCGTCAAGACCAGCTTGGATTTCAACCATTTCAATACGGCATTTCCGTTACTACCGTGAAATGACGACCATAGAGATAAGGACGAAATTTGCTGACGGCCCACACCACGGCCAGACATTCTAGTTTGGAGGAATTGAGGCTGCTCTCACAATCGTCTAAATGTTGTCTTGCGAAGGCCAAGAATCTTTCGGTGTCGAATGAATCCTTTTGGAGCAAGACTGCCCCCAAACCATCACTGCTAGCATCGATGTGTAGGTTTGTCTCATTAGTCTCGTTAAAGTGTGCTAGAATGGGAGGGTTTAGCAAGGCATGCTTGATGTCTGCAAATTCCCGTGTTTGAGCCTCCTCCAAGTCCAGGTGGTTGTTTTCAGCAGTAAGATGGGTACCGGTCGTGTGCGTCTCGCGAAATCTTTTATGCAACGCCGAAAATAGGACGCGAATCTTATAAAGCTTCTTAGCTCTTTGATCGTTGTCGGAGGTTGATATTCTGCAATTCATAGCACTTTCTCAGAATCATGAAGGATGCCTTCCGAAGTGATCTAGTGTCCTAAATATGTGACTTGTCCAAAGCCGAAAAAACACTTTTTTGCCTTCAGTTTAAGTCCAAGATCCGATAAAACCTGAAGCACAAGATGGAGTCAGCGCCTTTGCTCAATGAATGTAAGGGCATACATGATTGTATCGTCTAGGTAGACTAGGGCATTGTCCATTTGAGATGACCAAGCACTTTTCCATTAGCCGCTAAAATGTGGCTGGAGCATTGGTGAGTCCGAATGGTAACCGATATAATTGAAATAGGCCGTCGCATGTTACGAATGTGGGTTTCTCTGCGTCCTCGGGTTTATGGGGACTTGCCAGTACCCCGATATCAAATCAAGGGTGGTAAAACGTTTTGCGTTCATGAGACAATCTAAGACATCGTCTAACCGAGGTTGTGGGTAGACATCTTGTTTAGTGACGCTGTTGAGTTTTCTGTAGTCGACATAAACACGAATGGATCCGTTATTTTTTTGGGGGTTAAGCTAGAACCACCGGTGATGACCATTGGTTATTAGATGGTGATGTGACGTCGTGCTCGAGCATTTTTTGCACTCGTTCGTTGATGATCTGTCGTTCCGAAGGGGCAACCCAACGAGGATGCCGGTGAATGGGGTGATACATTCCTGTATCAATTTTATGTTCAAGCAGAGAAGCGCAAGCAAAGTCATTGGAGGTTGTTGCTGTAACGTGTCGAAATTCTCGAAGTAAAGCGTGGAGGGACCGAACTTGTTCCTCCGTCAGGTTAGGACCGAAATTCAATTCGTTCCATGCTGTTTTGTTAGATACTTGAAAAACCCATGCTGTCGACGGGGATAACAGTCGAAACAGTCCGGAAATGGGTTTGCTGAGTTACTGTTCACAACTTTCCTCCGAGACTAATGCTTGTGTCGGTAGATCTGAAGTTTATAACGAGGATTTTTGTGTGACCATCTTTGCAGGGAAGAATGCTTCTCGGAGCTGCCATTTCGTGACAGGGAAAGCACTTCAGATAAGGATCGAATATTGCATCTCGACAAAATCGTTCCGACACAACGGCGTTCACCCTACTCCAGTGTTTGCTGGGTCAATTGTTCGTATGAGACGACTGCAGTAAGTCTAGTGCCTTTTGGGGTACACCTATGTTAATTGATGACGCGGTTTTTAATTACTTGCCAACAATATTGGCCGAAAGTAAGTAAAAATGCGATGAACCAAGTGATGAACACACCAAAGTGGGCCGGCAGGGTATTTTGATATATTTTAGGTTCCTCTTGCGAAACTAACGTTTTTTGACTTCGGGGTATTTGGGAGAACCATCGTTGTTGTCTCAATAAGGGTTATATCTGGTTTGATATTGATAGTAAGCCCGATGTTTTAGCACCAATCACACCCAAGAATGACCGGATGTATTACATTTGTGAGGACAATAAAAACATGTAGCAGTTGTGTTGCTTACGCCTGCGGAATTTAAAGCGAAACCATTGGCAGAAAGGGGCTTGATGGTAGTTGTTGCCTTGAGATTTGTTAGAAAGCTAGATACAACTCGACTATCAGTGATGCCTACTCCTGACCCAGTGCGCACAAGATAACTAAACTGCTGGTTTAGTGCCACAATATGTATAGATACACATGGTGGCGAGTAAGGTTTAGGCATCTCTACTGATGTTTGTGTTCCTGCACTTATGCCTAATGTAACGTTGGGGGCTGGATGAGCTACCAGCGAGCCCTGCCCCGATGGCTCGCGGAAGCGTTTACCGGATGTGATGTTTCATGGGGTTCATTCAGGCACTGTCGAGCAATATGTCCGTGGCACCACAGCGGAAGGAAGTTTGCGGCCGCGACGACTCGTGGCGGTTCAACATGGAGAAGTTGCCGATAGCCGTAGTACGTGCTGCCCTTTCTGTAGAACAAAAAGCCGCTTCTGTTTCAACTGTTCGGACTAAAGCTGCTCGCAGGGTCATTGGGCGTCCAAGGCGGGCAATTTGTTGAATATGGACATCATTAATTGTGTCCAGAAATGAAGCGGTAGCCAAGGTACTTATCGTGTTGGGGAAAGAGCTTGGAAAGGATTTACGTGCAAGACGTTCGATGCTGGCTGCCAGCTCTGCGATAACCTCGCCACAACGTTGACGGCGAGAGCGTAGTTCCGCAAAGGGAAGTTGCTCAAGGTGAGAGTCGCCGAATCGAGCGTCAGGGCAGCGATCAAGATAGGTAAGTCGTGAAGGAAGTTCCCTGGGATAGTCTCTAAGATTTCGACGGCCTTCCCCTGGAGGTAGGCCACTAGGGCGCTTGCTTGGATTGAGACGTTCCAGCCGCTGGCTTCTGCGATCGTTTCAGACTGCATCTGATAGGGTTTCCAGTAAACCGTTTCGTCAAATGGGTGTGGTTTCAATAGAAAAGCGCTGTGTGGTGCACTACCGTGAGGAGCACCACCTCCCCGGGAAAGTTGTGGTAAGGGCTCGGCTTGTTGTAGTTGAGAATGGAGGGCCTGGAATTTTAATTGTAAATGGCGCACCTGGATTTCCGTGCGATCCTGGCATCAGCGCCCATGGCATATCGATCTTCCACGTCTCAATCGTCGTCGTCGTCGTCCTCATCGACGTGGGAGTGAGAGCGGGTGAGAGGCATATCCCACCGCTGCAACCAAAACTATAGCGATAATCTGCCTCTGTTACTGAGAGGAGCCGTCCCGTTCTCAATTCCGGTCGTCTTATTCTTTTATGATCGTACTAATATAGAGTGTTCTATTGAACATCCTAAATACACCCGAAAACAATGCTGCATGGCTACTAAAATATCTGCCGCACAAACGTGCAGACCGCGCTTCAAATTAGATGCTGAAATTGAAACGGACAGAGCATTATGTTGGGAGCAAATATTAAATCAGCAAATTATTAAATTTGAATGCCAATATTGGTTGTAAGTGCCGTAATCAATAGTGGTCCAATAATGGCTTAGGTGTTGGTTAAAGTTTTTCCCAACGTTGTCAGTGTTGGTTAAAGGGCGGTCATAAAATGGCACGATTGATTGATTGATTATTAGGTGCTTAATGGCGCAAAAAGCAGCATAGGCCATGCTGCACCAAAGAAATAATTAAAAGACTCTATAGTAAAAGGAAGGAATTACTATGCAGAGGATCTATAACTGGTGCAGGTAGCCAGTTTTTTTAAGAAAATCTAAAATATGACCAAAAGGAACTAAAGGTTCATCTCCCAGTAAAAAGGCTGGATGAAATGGAAGGTATCCAGAAAGTGAAGGGAAACTTGTTCGACGTTCTTGATCAAAGAATTTGCAGTGCCATAGAATATGCTGTATTTTTAGCAATTCACCGCAATGCTCGCAGACTGGGGTGTCCTCACCACAAAAAAGATGTCGATGGGTGACACGTAAATGTCCAATTCTCAAACGACACATTAAAGCTTTATGGCGACGGTCTCTATGGTGCGAACTCTCCCATACCTCCAAACGTGGTTTGATGACGTGTAGCTTATTATGTATTTCTTTGTCTCAGTCTTGCTGCCAGGCATAATAAATTGTTTTTTTAAGAACTTGTTTAAAATCTTCTTGAGGCAGCTGAACGGATGTTTCCAGAGCATCCTTAACAGAGGCTGCTAGCCTATCCGCTTTCTAATTACCTGAAATTCCCACATGGCTTGGTACCCAGCACAGCTTGATATTGTATCCCATTTGGAAAGCCAGGTTTAACTCTATCCGTACTTGTTGCACGTGCCGATTCTTAGAATCATTGAGGGAACAGAGAGAGATGATAGCACTCTGAGAGTCTACAAACAAGATAGCTTTCCTGATGTTCTTGCCTAATATATATTCAATGACCATGAGCACACCATAAAGTTCTGCAGTAAAAATGCTGGCAACAGAGTGAAGCCGTCGAGCTTTTACAAAGTGTTCTGAATATAAAGCCGAACCGACAAAGTGTGGAGTTTTTGCACCATCAGTGAAGAATTGTGCATGGTCCTTATACTTAGCTTGCAAGGTCATAAACTCTTGCTGAAGGACTAGTGGTGCAACAGTTCGCTTATAGTATTTCGCTAGCGACCAGTCACAGGTATAGTGCACCGCCTTCCAAGGAGCAATGCTTCGAACTCTCGTCATCAAGCTACGCTCAGGAAGCGCAAGCTGAGGGGATTCAGACATGCATTGAATGCGGAGGCTTAAAGGCCGTACTATACTTGGCTTGTTCTCAAAAAGACGTAAAAAAGGAGATACCTGCAAACAACGGAAGGATGAGTGTTCAGGGTCAGATGTGACTTTATAACTATAGCATAGGCTGAGGAACTGTCTTCGCTTTTTTAGTGCCATTTGGTACGTCCCTGCATACAAACTCAGGACAGGCGACGTTCGGAAGGCCCCCGTGGCAAGTCGAAGTCCAAGGTGATGCACAGGATCTAGCATTTTTGAAGATGACGGTCGTGCCGAGCCATATACAACCGCACCATAGTCGAGACGGGAACGAACCAGCGAGTTGAAGAGTCGCAGGAGGCACCTCCTGTCAGAACCCCAGGACATGTGTGCAAGCATCCTGAGGACGTTGGCAGATTTAAGACACTTTCGCTTCAGTTATTTTAGATGGGTCTGAAAAGTGAGCTTCTTATCAAAAATAACACCCAAGAATTTGTGTTCATGCCTAACGGTTACGTCAGTGCCATTCATCTGCAAGCTGGGATCTAGCGACAACCCTCGACGTAATGAAAAAGGCACGCACACTGTCTTTTATGGTGCAAGCCGGAAGCCATTTTCATCGGCCCACTTTCTCATCCTATTTATTGCTATCTGTAATTGGCGCTCACAAATTGACAAGTTCCATGAGGAGAAAGCGATCTGGACATCGTCTACGTACAATGAATAAAAAACTGATGGTGGTATAACCGCAGCGAGGCTGTTGATCTTAATTGCGAACGAGGTAACACTCAAGACACCTCCTTATGGGACGCCGTTTTCTTGTGTAAAACATTCGAGAGCGTGGATGTGGATCCCAGGCGGACCTGAAAGAAACGGTCTGTCAAGAAGTCCTTTAAGCAACGCAGCATGCGACCACGAACACCGCACCTATACAGGTCCTAAAGTATTCCGTACAACCATGCCGTATCGTAAGCTTTCTGTAAATCAAAAAAGACAGAAACTCAATGCTGCCGGTTCACAAAAGCCTCACGTACGAAAGTCTCCAACCGGACAAGGTGATCTAAGGTTCAGCGACCTCTTCTAAAACCCCACTGGTTTTTATCGGAAATTTTCTTTTGTTCCACAATGTATACTAGCCTTCTGTTTATCAGCCGTTCATAAGTTTTTCCTAGACAACTAGTCAGTGCTATAGGCCGATAACTTGCTGGTAGGGAAGGGTCTTTGCCAGGCTTCAAGATGGGAATGATGTGTGCTCGCTTCCAGCAATGTGGAAAACAAGAAGCTTCCCATAAATGATTAAAGAAAAACAACAAATTCACCAAGGACTCAGCCGACAAGTGCCTCAGGAGTTCATAATGAGTCATATCTAGACCAGGTGCTGACTGCTTCCTTACTGCAAGGGCTATTTCAAGCTCACACATTGTGAACGGCCGGTTGTAACCAGTATCACTTCCAGAGAAATCAATTGGCTGTTTTCCTGCCAAGGACCTGATTTTTTTTAATTTAGTAGTGTAATTTGAAGAACTGGAGACATCTCGAAAATGATCAGCAAGAATGTCAGCCTGATCCTTCAGGGATGGGGATGATGAAGGAAAGAGGGGAACGCTGAAGGAGTGGTAAGTACCCCGAATTTTCCGAACACGATCCCATACCTCTTTTGCAGGAACAAAACTGTTTAGAGAGGATACATATTTCACCCGTGAGGTCTTCTTGGCTTGTTTTCGTGTCCAACGAGCTTTTGCTTTACACTGTTTGAATTCGATCTTGTTCTGAACAGTCGGATACCGCCGAAACCTTCCCCAAGCCTTATCCTGAGCTTTTATGGTGGTTGTACAGTCCTTGTTCCACCGAGGCTTGCATTTCTTGGGAATATTTCCAGAAGTTCGGTGAACTGACAGAGAAGCGGCATTTATATTTTTTTTCAGGAAGGTAAAGAGTCGCTTCCTCAGGAGACATAGCTAAAAAAACAGCAGGATCGACGACTGCCTGCAGAGAAAATAAAGCCCAGTCGGCTTTATTTGACTTCCAGTTGGGAGCACAAGCTCGAAGAGAAGGAAGGGATACTGAACTTTCTAAAATTACAGGAAAATGGTCACTACCAAAAGGATTTTCTAAAACCTTCCAAGAAAAACAAGAAAGTAAAGTAGGTGATGTTATGGAAACGTCAATGGAAGTAAAAGTATTATGAGGTGCACTAAAAAAAAGTTGGTTGTCTCTTGTTTAGAAGGCAAAGACCAGATGACAGTAAAAAACGTTCTATGACACCGCCACGGGAGTCTTGACGAGCACTGCCCCACATGGGGTGGTGTGCATTAAAATCTCCTTAGATTAAAAAAGGCTGTGGGAGTTGGCCCACAAGTCCTTGCAGGTCATGTAAATGCACTGGAAAGTTTGGTGGAAGGTAAAGCGAAACAATAGTAATTAGGCGGTCAAGCAGAACACGAACTACTACTGTCTCTAAGGTGGTTGCGAGAGGGACAGGCGCACAGGCAATACCACTCTGCACAACCACAGCTACTCCACCAGAAGAGGTGTTGCAAGAAACACGGTCTTCTCTAAAAACCTGATGTCGCCGTAGTACCTGTGTATGTGTTTCATTAAGATGAGTCTCCTGTAAACAGATGGCAACAGGCTGGAGCTCATCGAGAAAAAAAGTTGACATCATAAACATTACGAAAAAGACGGCGGCAGTTCCACTGCATTATACCTATATTTTTAACCGTTTAAAACAAAATAAGTATAACATACAAATTATATTAAAAAGCTATATTCCTTAAGGTTTAAAATCTATTTTCACACGCGGTGCACTTTGTTTTTTTTTGTTCTTTTTTTTTTTTTTTGGGGGGGGGGGGGGGTTATTCTGCCTCCGATTAGAGTCACCGGAGGCAGAGGGGGTGGACTCTGATCTTGAGAGGAGAGCCTCCTCATCAGATCTCGACCCACCCTCGTCCATGGGCTCGTCTGCAGCTGCCGGCAGCTGGCCCTTGGAGGTCGACTGCCTTGGCACTTCCCCAGGCTTCCTCTGGGGAGCAGAGGTGTGCGGAGGTAGTCCCCTGCCCCGAGAGGTCGAAGCAGCTGGTTGAGCAGGAGAAGTCATCTCCTGTTCTGGGGTGGATGCTGGCAAAGCAGCACTCACCTCTCGGTTCGGAGGCGGGGCCACTGGCGCCGCTCTCGGGGGTTGAGAGGGGGACCGTGACGGGAGATGCAGGTCGTCCGGAGACGTCTGCGTTCCCATCGAAACCACTGGCAGCGCTGGTCCCATGCGCACGGCCTCGGCATGAGACCTTTTAGATACAAAAGCAAAACGCTTCTTTGCCTCAGTGTAGGTGATGTTTTCAGTAACTTTTAATGGAAGAACTTCTTTCTCGTCTTTCCACACAGGGCAAGATCGAGAGTATGCCGGGTGCTTGCCACTACAGTTCGCACAATGAGGCTCATTATCGCACACATCTGCGACGTGCTCCTTGCTGGAGCACTTTGCACAGGTGTCCCTTCCCCGACAGTTCCGTGACCCATGGCCGAACCTCTGGCACTTAAAGCACCGTTGAGGGTTCGTCACATAAGGTCGAACCCGGCATTGGAGGTAACCTGCCTTTACAGTCTGCGGCAGAATGGTTGAATCGAAAGTCAAAATGATATGTTTTGTCTTCCGTTCCACACCATCACGGCGGATAGTGATCCGTCGTGCATCTATAACTCCTTGACCAGAGGGGCCCTCAGTTATCTCTGGCTCAGGTGAGTTAAGCAAGTCATCCTCAGAAATGACCCCTTGAACACTGTTCAGTTTGCGTTAATGACTGACGCTTACTTTCTAGTCGGAGACAAGGTTGAGTTTAAGAACGGCATCACTTTGCTGCTTTGTGTTGACCTCGACAAGGAGATCATCAGATCCCATCTTCTTTGCATTGTAATTGGCGCCAATAACACCCTCAAGAACTTAGGAGACCAGAAAGGGAGAAAGTTTGCCAAGTGGCTTGTCACCTTCTGAGTGCATAACAAGGAACTCCGGGAATTTCTGCAGTACAAAAGATTGTTTCATCGTGTTCAGTGCTTCGGTGCGACCCCTTTTGGGGGGCCGATCAAAGGGTTTAAGCTTGGAACCCATATGAAGGGGGAGAGTTTTCGGAAACTGTGGTGCACCGCCCGCCACAAGGGAATAGGTAACGCTCCATAACAAGAATGGCTTGGCTGAAGACGTTACTCTATTAGTGCTGCCCAGTCTCTATAACCAAGAGTGGTTCTGGACAAGGTGTCTGTCGCCACCCAAGGTTAGTCTTTGCAGCCAAAGGAGTTGAAAAGGAAAGAAGAGAAATGGGAAGAGTGAAAAGGAGGAGAAAACAAGGGTGAAAGTAGAGAGGGGATAGTAGAAGTGGCGACTAGACTGAATCATCCTTGCCGGGCCTTACCAGGACTCCCGTCTACGAGAAGCAGGGGCCGAAGTGGTGTATTGCCTCACCCGGGGGGTCCCGAAGAGTCCAAACCTACCCCGCGCTCGGCTCAACCACCAGGACGCCCTTTTCCCCGGACACGGGAAAGCCACGCACAGCCATACGTGGGCGGGCGAACCCGCATGGCTCGGGGTCCGTGAAGACGCCACTCTCCAAACACCTGCTTTCACAGGTGCCCCCTGCGGGGATAAAATGGCACGAATGACAGTCCAATATTGATTTAAATATTGGTCGAATTGTTGGAATTTGTGAAAGGTCTAGAATTTGACCGGGCAGCGCTTTCGGGAAAAGCAACGTAAGGCCAATATTCGAGCCAATGTTTGCCAGCAGAAGGCCCATCTTGGTCCAACAATGGTGTGCTGCTTGGGTTGCTCAAAAAAAAAATTCGTCTCTTGTGTATCTATACTGAAATGCGCTCCGACACCAGCCACACAAGTTTACAATTTAAGTCAACCGTCACACAGCAGGCGGTATTGACGCGACCAGTAACAGACGACTATCCCTCTGAATAGAGTGACTAAACCAAGAATGCTGCCTTGTTGTGCCAAACAATTCCATTGTCAAACCTAACGGGTCTAATGAAATTCTTTTTTTATCAGAAACGACCTCTTTTTTCGTTGCTGCGAAAGCAGCGATGAAGTACACGTGTCCCTTTATCTAGTGCTGCCTCAAGTGCCAGTCAAATTCGTGCTACACGAACTCAATGATAGGCGTACCGGCGGACATGGGGTTCACAAAACCCTACAATGTGTTTGTCACAAAATCTGCTGGTTTGGCACCAGCCATGATGTGTGCTAGTGAGGCAAAAGGAGTGACCACTTTGCACTGCGCAGAGGACGTCCGTGCAGTTGTCGGAAGAAGATAGGCTACAACGTTGGTGTGCCATTTGAGTGGGTGCCCATTGACACGGTAGGCCCACTACCACGTCAATGGGCACCCACCAAGGATAAATTCTCTCTTTATAGGAAAGGACCTCCTTTTTCGTTGCTGCGAAAGCAGCGACGAAGTACACGTGTCCCTTTATCTAGTGCTGACTCAAGTGCACTCAAATCTGTGCCACAGAAACTCAATGATAGGCGTACCGGTGGACATGTTGGGGTTCACAAAACCCTACAATGGGTTTGTCACAAAATCTGCTGGTTTGGCACCAGCCATGATGTGTGCTAGTGAGGCAAAAGGAGTGAGCACGGTGCACTGCGCAAAGGACGTCCGTGCAGTTGTCGGAAGAAGATGGGGTACAACGTCGGTGTGCCATTTGAGTGGGTGCCTATCGACGTGGTCGGGCCACCAGCAGAAATTTCATGAGGTAATCGGCCTCCAGTAATTGCGGATTATTTCACTAAATGATTGTTTTCGTGATTCACTTAAGCATGAGTCCGTGCCAACCATAAAAGGTTTGAGCCCTTCCCTCTCATCTGAACCCTCCCTCAACTAATGTAGTCGCGTTCTGTGACCATATCCGCAATCGTTGCAGGAAGCACTTATCAACGGCATGCTCGAGAAAAGCAAGATAGAGAAAACAACGCGTGTGTTATTTAACGTTTGCGGTCAATTTGATCTGGTGGTGTTAAGAGTTGTCTAGACTTCTGTTGCATTGTCGCAAATTGCACATTAAGTTATGGTAAGACTCTATGTTTACTGTCACGCTTAACACAATGTGAGAGGAATGGATGATTTACTCGAAAAAATCTAGTAAAATTAGGTTTTCGACTTTATAATATATAACAAGAAATATCCACATGGCGCATCTATTCCGCGAGCAAACATCATTTCTGGAGTGATGCTCTATTTAAAAATTCTTGAGAGGCGTTCTACGGCGAATCTGTTCTGTCTTGAAGTTCGCCGAGAGAGTCGGTAAGTTTGGAATGAACTCGATATACAAAATTGGGTTTTATTCATTTCCGCAGAACTAAATTATTTTATGTTCTATGCAGTTTTTTCATTGTCACGGTGTCATGTCTCGATGTTTTATAGCCGGCGACGAGGTACATTTTAAGTTGTTTTGGAATATGCCAGTCTTTGCTTCAAATGTGTTCCGGTGTTCGGAAGAAAATCAAAATAAAACGATAGGCATATTCTGCCATTGCAAAAATATTTTACTTAAAATTTACTATGTGTATTATGCTCGGAAACTTACTCCTTCTCCTGTGAGATTGCATGCAATTTTTCCTCCTTCTTTGATAAGTTTCGTGCACTCGTTCTCTATGTCAAGGGGCCACGAAGACGACTCCCCTAAAACGGAACAATGATACATAGCCATAACTTGCACTGAACACGACTCAATTATTGAGCACTGCACTAAACCTTGTGTAGCAAATGGCTACAAACACAATAGAGATATTTCAAGTTGTAATACGTACGACGCAAAGAAAACACGTAAAGTTTAATGCAAAGTTTAGGATGTCATTACTCTTGGCATCTCCAGTCTCACCTTTTTTTTTGTTTTCTGCAGTTGAAGTGCTGAAGGTAGAGTATCAATGTTTATCTTGGAACTCCTTGATTCGCCTCGAACGCTTGCCACCAGTTAACTCGTATAAGTGACTAAAAGTGCATTTATTATTTCTTCATCTATGAAGTTTTGCTTTGTTTTTACATTTCTCTAACAGCTTTACACTGGAGGCACTCTTTCAACATCGACAAAAGGCTTTACAATTATCATCATATAAATTTATTAAACGTTATGAAAACGGAAAAAAGGGGGGGGGGACGACTAAGTTTTTGATTCCTTGCGACTTTTTTTTATTTATTTATCTATAAAACTAAGTGTTTCGAGCCCATTAAAAATGAACTCTCCCGCCTTATTTTTGCTCAGTGAAGCGGTAGGAAACGCATGTCAAAATTTAAAGCCCCCGTAAAAATATTTAAAGATGTTTACAAATCTTTGTAACTCGAACTTAAAGCGCAGCGTTTGAAGAAGAGGGGAGAGTACAGAGGTGGAGGATATTTCCCTCTTCCTTGTTCTCCTTGTCCACCCGTCCTCCTCCCCTCCTCCTCTGCTCCTCGTCCTCACATCCTTTCTTCCTTCCCCTCTCCTCGTTTTCTTCTCCTCCTCTTCCCTTCTACCCTAACCAACACCTCCTAGAAATAAGACCGTAGCGCTCCGAGTGGGCACGTCACAATGTCGGAAGAAGGAAGGCAATGGCGCAATTACGTGAGAAAATGTCTGCTGTCGACGCGTCTCGACGTGAAAAAAGGGATTCTTCTCGAGCGGCGCGGTAATGTCTGTGCGCGTTTATCCGACATTAATACACGTTTTAAAAGCGGAGTCTTGTACAATTTATTATATATATATAATATAAACGTAATATACAACGCTTTACCAAGTTTGAAAGTACCAAATTTATATTTATGATTATCCCCGTAACCGCGGGACTACGCGCAGTCCCGCAGCTCCCCACACTTTTCGAATGAACCGGCTCCGAATTTCCTATGCGACATCCTCTTCCCTCGTACGAGCTCTGATTCAGGTAAATTTACGTTGTGTGTGAGCTGCTGACTGCCTGCAAAGGCACGCTGAGACATTTCACAAGGGAAAGGAACCGAAAAAAATATCCATTCATCGCCACAGGGAGGGAGCGCACACGAGCAAGAGATGGGTCGATAATGTTAAGCCTCTCGTCCCACACTGCTGGTGCTGCTCTCGCGTGTGTGTGAGGTTCTTTTGATCCTCCTACCCGTCGTTTTTTGTTGTTTTTTTTTGTCGTCACCGCAATCTCGGGTAGATTTTTTTTTTTTTTTTTTTTTGTGTGCGTCCGCTTGATATTACGGCATTTACGTGGATTCGCGAAACAAGTCCAGCTACGCTTTGAGTGACATGTTTGGCAACTAGTCAACGATGACACTGGTCGGTGACTTCTCTCTCGACAGAGAGATACTTCTAGAAGTTCGTGTTCAAATATTTTCGTGATGGATCGTGTGGGACGTACGGATACGATCGACAGGTGAGGAACAACTTATTTACGGGCTTTCTTGGTCATGTAAGACGCAAGTAAAGTACTGCAGTCGTTTTTTGTTTTTTTTTCTTCATCTCGTGATAGAATGTAATTTTGTTCCTCGTCGTTATCCGTTTGCTATTGCGTCGACATTTGTAAATATGCGTGGTAATATTCTAGTTTTTACTGGAATGTAAATAACAAGTTTGTGTGATTATTAAAAGTGCATTGTTTGTGTTTATCTGTTTATTTATACTAATGTTATTTTGTTGCGTTTACTGCGTTTATACTAGAATCTTAACTGTTTTAAGGTAATATTATTATTGTATGCAAAATAGGTTATATTTTGTTCTTAGGCAACTTGAGCCCATAGGGAGAATTAAATTTGTTGACTGTAAATAGTAAGTTTAGTACCCCTGCCATTTAATCAGCTCGCTGTTTTGAGTGATCATATGAGCGTCCCAAGCTGATTTGTCGGACCCATATTGTCATTCGATCTAAATTACATTAATTTTAATTCAGTGACTGCACGCGATAACAGCGCTTACATGATCGTAAGTGTGTCACTTACGATCACTTGTCGAGCCGTGTCCGCGTTGGCTACGTCTGCCTGATTTTGAACTGATCTGTATTGCTGTGTCCAATCACTGCGTGTCTCGCCATTTTGTTGAAATATTTGCGTATAAAATATGCATTCCTACAGCAATAATTGCGTGACTCAATATTTTCTACTTAAAACACTCACAATTTTCTATAGACTTCTACGCATACCTCGTGCCATTTCGCATCGATTATTTAGCGGTGTAATGTTTGCCCGTGTAATAAAGTGTTTCTTAGACCCGTTGCAATGTGCAGCTTTAATTTAGCTAATAAGACACACGTATTTGATGAAAAGCGCGTTACGACGGTCGATCTACGCGCGTTGCCTTCGCTTCGACTCGCGCCCCGATGGCCTTCCTTCGCCACGTCACGGGAAGAGCGCTACGGCCTTATTTCTAGAAAATGTTGCCCTAATCCTCCTCCTCTCCCCCTTCTCCTCCTCCAAACTAATCCTTTTCCTCCTCCTCCTCCTCCTTTATTAGACCTCCAGTTATTTCCTACACCCCTCCACTTTTCCTCCTCATCCACCTGTCTTGCTTCTGCTGCTCCTCCTTCTAGCCCCTCTTCCTCCACCGGTCCTCCTCCTCTCCCATTCTTCTCCTCAAGCCATCCTCCTACTCTCCTCTTCGTCGCCGCTTTCTTCATTCATTTTCCTCCTCTCCCCTCACCTTCCGCGATACCTTCCCCTTCTCCTCCTCCGCACGCGGCGTCAATTTTCCCGCTAAACCTAGCGGAAAAACCGAATTCGCTCCAAGTTGACATGACACCAAGTCATTTGACGTCATTTTCCCCTCTATATTTAGCGGGGAAACTGTACTGGCGTTGAGGTCCCGTGAGCTCCATTTTCGTGCTAAATTTAGCGGGAAATCGAATTGCTCTTGGGGTCACGCGATGTCAATTTTCCCGCTAAATCTAGCGAAGAAACTGAATTTGTTCAAAGTTGACGTGACATCATGTCATGTGTTGTCATTTTCCCCTCGAAATTTAGCGGGGAATGGAATTGGTGTTGAAGTCACTTGATGTCATTTTTTCCGCTAAATTTAGCGCGGTTGCGCTTACGCCAACGGCGACAGAAACGCCGACGCGGCTCAACTCGGAAATGGGCTCCTAAGGGCTGCCCTCTAAGAAATGAAAGACGTTTACAAATATCTGTAATGCGAAATCAGAGCGCAGCTTTTGAGGAGGAAGAGTTTAGGGTACAGAGGGGGTACACCCCTCCTATTCCGTACCCTCCCCTTCTCCTCTCCTCCTCCCCTCCGGCTCTCCTCCTCCTATCCTCATCCACCCCTCCTGCCCTCCTTTCCTTCTCATTCTCCTCCCGTCATCCTTCTCTACTCCCCCTTCTCTCCTCTTCTCCACCTCCTGCCCTCCCCCTAATACGTACCCTCTCCTCCTTCTCCTTTACACTCTCCCTTTCTCCCACCGTTTTCCCGCTAAATTTAGCTGGAAAATGGACGCCGCGGTACCTCAACAAACCTTCAGTTTCCCTGCTAAAGTTAGCGTGGAATATAACGTCCCATGACATCGTGTCACGTCACCTATGAACAAAATGATTTTCTACGCTATGTTTAGCAGCAAAATTGACATCACGTGACCTCAACACCAATTTAATTTCCCGCTAAAGTTAGCAAGGCGGTTGCGCCGACGGCGACGGCGACGCCGCCATTCGCAGAAACGCTTGTCTAATAGCAGCTCTCTAAAAATACGTTCTTCCGCAATATTTAGGTAACGAGACATCTTAAGATTGAGGAGCGATTCCGAAACGTGCTACTATTTAGCACGAAATAGTAAACCTTTGAAATCGCTTTCATTTTGACTTAGCTTTCCAACAGTATCGTTGAAACATGAATTATGACAAGCATGTCACAGAAACAACTCTCCCCGAAAACAAGTAAAGAGCGATATGTTTTCGTTAGAAATATTTTCAGTGAAAAGCCGTTCCCAACAAGGCCTTCTCCTTCGTCACATCTACCCTTAACAGAATCATATTATAGAATACCCCACGATATTACTCGGTATCGCGACCTCAATATTGTGCTAAATGTTTGGTTTCCTTCTTTTTGAGGGCGTACTTTTTAGATACCTCTTTCATCCGGACAGTTAAACACTCTCTAGATTTCAGTGTCAATTTAGAGTGACACTGCAATTTCCAGCATATTTTTAAGTGCGTGGTTCGAAGTGTGCAATGTCTCCTCTCAAACAAAAAATGCTTTTTGCACCGCAAAAAAAAAAAAAAAAAAAATGCAAACGACCACACAAAGTGTTGCTAGGATTGACAGCGGCAGCTGCTGCGTTATATAAAGGCACGTGGAAGATGTACTTTAAGCCTTTATACTGTACAATGTTTGCAATGAAAACCGGGCAGAGACCATGGCAAGGCGAGAGGGCCGGTCGCCCCAGCATGGCCACAGGGGTATTTCGCGACGGTGGGCTGCCGGATTGGAGGAGAAAATGTGTGCCTCCCCGGAGAGTGCGTGAATGTAGCAGGAAACATGGGGACGCGGATAGCGCTATATCCTGTGATCTTCTCTTTATTTCGGAACAGCGGCGGCCAACAGGAAGGAAAGGGAGGGACTGGGGGAGGGGGGAAAAGCATTGCTGTAGTTGGTGTGTATGTGTGAGGTACGGCAAAGCATTGCTGTAGTTGGTCTGTATGTGTGAGGTACGGCGCTGAGAGAGAGAGATCTCTGGAACTGCACTCTCCGCCTAAATGTAGAGCTAATGCCTAGACCTAGATGCCAAAGTTTCAGACCTAATTGTTTTCTGACTCAAACTTAAGTAATTTCATGAAACTTTCAGTGGCAAAATGAAGCTCGTTATCTCCCATTCTATGTTGGTCGTGGCCATTCAACACCACGCATTCAAATACTCATTGGGACGCAAGTTGAAAATTGAAAATTTAAGAAAATAACTTGTAACTTCTGAATAAGGTAACGGAGCGTTCTGAAACTATGGATTCTGGTTCGGACCGTGAGGTTTAAATTTGTATAGAAAATAAGCTATCGGCGATGCGTATTTTTTTTCCTTTTTTCTTTTTTTGCAGTCAAAAAAAAAATTGTACAAAATATTCTTTTATTATTTCGAGATGTTACAAAGTAAACAGTACTTACAAAGCAAATCTGCGCTATGTTTACGTTTCTAAACATATATTGAGCACAGAGCAATTGCAAAACATGTCTCTATGTGTGACGTTAACCCAGAAATGGGAGCATGTTTCCAACTTGCTCCTAGGGATTCTGAATTTCCAAATTTATTAGAGTGCGTTGGTATGGCACGTGCGAAAGTTTCGTAAAAAAGAATCACTCACTATTTACGTTGCGGGTTCATTTTGACTTTAGAAGTTTTACGAACATGCTCCTATTTAAATACATTGATCCATAAATGACACATATTATCCGAATGGCTCAAATAAGACGCAAACTTATATGGCTATTTTACTTATTCTTTTTTTTTTGGGGGGGGGGGGCTGTGCTAAATTTGAACGTACATATTATGTTTAGATGGTTAAAGGCTAGAAGGGGAGGGTTTTTACTCTTTCATTTAAGGTGTGATTCAGCTTCTCGCAGGAACATTTTAAGTGCACTGGTTAACACCTCAAAATAGGCTTCTGGCGACTCATATCATTTTTTCGAGCATCAAATACGCAAGGAGAACGCACCTCATACAGGTAATATATGGACGTGACCAGAAAATGGATACGCAATGGAGCGCGGAGAAGACTGCAATCATGTAACTTTTGAGTGCTCAACCGCTATATTACACGAAGTTTAAAATATAAAGGTTAGGGTTATGTGCTTGATGATCGTGAATATTTTCTAGAAAACTTAATGTCTCAAAGTTTAAGGAACGTATGTCTTGCGTACAAGGATGGGTACAGCAATAATTATTCAATGCTGTCGCTAAAAGAACCTCCGCCATAGATATCTGAAGTGGATATGTTGTCGCACCCTGAACGTAGAACACACTTTTCAACGCTCTTTTACACCCTGCAACAATGAATAATGAAAGTTCAATAGAATCCTACTTCATTAACATAAATAAATATTATTTAAAAGAAGATTTTGTTAAGCTTGTAGATGTTTGTGTGACTAAAACATCCTTGTTACACGCTTAAGAGTGTAAATAGCTAAGTGTTTGAAGGCAACTGCATATGTGTTTCATTTGAATTCAACTTACCTTTTTGAAATGTGCACATAAGAAGCATCGAGAGGAAAGTTATGAGTAACATTCTTTATATAAGAAGAAAATCAGTTCCCATTAACGTTTATCTGAAAAAAGAAATTGCCCACTGTTACGAGTTCACATTTATAAATAAACTCCAAATTGCTGTGGTGTAAGTCACCATTGAAAAATAATTTGTTCGAACCTTATTTTGTTTGTTATTAGAAAGCATGGAAACATTTTTATAACAAAGCACAAACTCTCACAAATACCTGTCCGTCTCTCTATGCGTCAGGCTGAGCATATATGTTTCCGATAAGTTTAGCGGGTAAGTAGAATTCAAGAGTAATTTTACAACGTTCTAGGTCGCGTCTAATGTGAGAGTATGACTGGATGCTTTAACATCATATTCCGCGACCACGTCTCGTGATACCAGTTTACGTGACATCAAATAATCAACAAAATTATTTCCATAAATTCCCCTCCAAAAACCTCTATGCCCTCTAAAGAAATTAACCAAATAGCTGGGTAATTGTTTTGCATTCCAGGCCTTATACGAATTTCGTGATAAAGTTCATGAACAGTTTTGCTGAAAGCCTTATTTTACACTTTTTATTCTTAATAAATTTCTCCAAAGCCCTGCACACGGTCCAAATTTTCTGCACGAAAGTGTACCGGCTGGACCGTAAATGGCCGCAACCTTACCAGTGATGCGCGGGACACGACCCACTACTATAAACGTAAAAATAAACGCGCTTAGAAAAAATGGCGCCGCGACGCACACCTAACGCGAAAAAGAAGATATCAGAAAGAATAAAAGAAAACTACCCAAAAACGCGGGTTTTGCGCAGACTATTTATTGTGCACTGATATCACCTGCATTACTAGTGGCTGTTCTCTGCCCCATGTCTGCGTAACTATGACACAATTTATTTGCTTTCTTATGTATATCGTGCTTTGTGTCCTGCGTCATATAGATTGCATGAATAATGGTTGTTTCCTGCTCCATGGTTGCGTAACTGTGACAAAATGATTTTCCTTTTTTATATGTATTCTTTTTCGTGTATCTTGCGGCTGACCTTGGTGCCAGGAATGCACCGCCGTTTACAGGTCATCATTTGTATCAAACTTTTTACCCCGAGAACCCTTTTGAGGGTAAAGAATAGGTACAAATCACGAGCTATGAGGTCTGGCAAGTATGTTGGGTGCGGAATACACTCGGAGAGCAGTTTTTGCATTTTACCGCTCTCGCACGTGCCGTGTGAGGGGGCGAATTGTCGTGTTGCAGGATCACCCCTGCGGGGAGCAATCTGCGACGCTTCAACTTTACTGCATGCTTTAAGTGGTTCGCAAGCATCTTGCGGTATGCTGCTTTGTTTGCACTGAGTCCCTTTGGCATGAAATGTTCAACTACCGGGCCTTTATGGTCCCAAACGTGCTTGAGCATTAGGTTTCCCCTCGTTGGCGCTGTCTTGAACTTCAGACTTGGTGACGTTGTGCGTCACCAATCATTGCTTGCTCGCTTTGTGTCTGGCTGAGCGTAGTGTATACAGCATTCACCAATGGTGACAATCCGTCGAAGAAACTCATCCCCTCGACTTCGTAGCGTCGCAGTAGCGCCCCACAAGTATCCACATGCTGCTTCTTAAGGTCCAGCCTAAGTTGTATTCGTACTCACCTGGCGGCTACTTTGTGGTACTTTGGAATATCATGAATCATATGGTGCGCCTAGTCGTGACTAATATTATTTTCGTCAACCACGTCATCGATGGTGACATGCTGGTTCCCGTGTTTGAGCCGTTCCACTGCAAATATTGCGTCCGGCGTCGTTGAAGTGTGAGCCCTGCCGGAGCAAGGTGCGACCGTGAAACTGGACGCTCTACTTCGAAACTTTTTGTGCCACTTGTACAACTGCGGAAGAGATACACAGGCATCTCCGCACAGCTTTAGCATCCTGCGATAAATATTCGCAGAATTTTCGTGCTCTTCGCCCAAAAATTCGGATAACCGAACGCTGCTCCTTCCTCGTATATGTTAACAAGGAGGCGGACCTTTTGAAAGTGCTATGGTTACGTCCCATTTCCCATCACGTCACCAGGGTAGCGCGCAAGCTCGCTCTTGTGGTACATCGAAACATATTGCAGCGCAGCAGTCTATCACAAGATTTCATTTTTTACGGTTAAATTGCGTTTAATATTTGTCCCTTTCTTGTAGGATTTATTTTCCGGCCCTAGAAACTACGACAGATCACCGCTCCAACCCCTCAGTCAAAACGTCTTAAGCTTACGATATACTACCGAAGAACCAGCAGTATATTGTAATGAAAAAACTTGTATTATATCACAAGAATTATGCTGAAATCTGGATCAACAATTTGATGCTGATATTTTTTATCGCACAGGAGATTTTAACGACGAAAACTACAAACAAAAGCTTTGGAGTAGACGTAAATAAAATTATTAGATTGTAAAAGAGTACCGATTGGACAGACATTGTACTCAAGCAACATTATGACCTACTTAAAACTTCATCACCTAACGGGTATTAGAAACAAAAAGTAATGCAGTTTTTTAAGTGTTTCATCGATTGTCCATTAAAATCACCCTTCTGGACACTATGCCAAATCCAATAGAGGTGCTTTAACACGTGATGAGAGTTTCATTTTATGTTAGTTTGGCGAAGAGAACACAGATGCCACCTTCCGTGCCGAAGTCAGGTTGAGGAGAGAGATCTAGTTTATTAAAAATGAATCTAAATAAAACAAAGACGCCTCGGGTGCGGGACGCTCAGGTTACGTGCGAAGCGTGGAACGGATGTTTATCTCGGGCTCCGCGCGGACGGTGGTTCTCGGTCGTTCTGGATTTGGAGCTCACGAGCGTCGGAGACTCCATAATATCCCTCTTTCTAAGGGAGCTTTGAAGAAGTGCCAAAACGGTCTTTCTCTTTTACACATCGGCCATGTCGAGTATGTTTATGGGAGATGTCGGAACACGTTTCCTTGGGCCTCGTGGTTGCTGCGGGGAACTCTTCGATGCATTGTTTGTCTTCTTGATCGAGGAAAGGATTCACACGCGTTCGATTTCTTCGGAGCTTTTGACCTTTGGACGTTATCCACTAAGATCGTGGCGTATGGGCCTTGCTCTGAACAACTCCAGTTCGCTCCATAGGACAATGACCCAAACTCGCTCTCCAGAGCCCAGCGAATCTAGTTGACGCAGTCCGTGTCGCCGGTAGAGGTATTGCTTTTGTCGGTTCCTGCTTTCTAGTTTATAGTGACGCAGTTCTTTTTGGTCGGGAATCTTTGGTTCCGGGAGCAGAGTGGCGATCTGTAAGGTTTCATGCCTTCTTCTCTCCATGATAAGTTCTGTCGGACTGTGTCCGTTGGGCAGGGGCGTTAAACGGTAGATCATGAGTGTCTCGCACCGCCCTTTCGTTTTGCTGAGTGATCTGTTTATGATCTTCACCGTACCTTCTGCCGTGCCATTGCTTTGCGCGTAGCGAGGGCTTTATGTGATGTGCTTAAATTCGCAGGCCTGTGAGAACTTTGTGAATGCTGGACTTGTGGATCCCACAAACGGTGGACCACTATCGGACAGCACAATTTCTGGGATGCCATGCCTCGCAAATATCGATTTGCAGTGCATTATTACGCAGGTTGCTGTCAGAGGTTCCATGCGGGTGATTTCGGGGTAGCCAGAGTAGTAGTCGACGACGACCAACCACCATTTTCCGTGAAAAGAGAAGAGGTCTATCACCACTCCGCCACGGTCGACAAGGAAACTCTGACTTGTTGAGGGGAAGCTTTCGGTTCTTGCCAGTTTGAACGCATTTTTCCCACTTCTTGACCAGGGTTTCGATGTGCTTGTTTATCCTCGGCCACCACACTGATACATTTGTCCGTTCTTTGCATTTTTGTATGCCCAAGTGTCCTTCATGAAGTGGTTACACGATATGTGGACGGCAGGATACTGCTACCCCTATTCCAAACCATTTCTGGGAAGGCTGTTTAGCACGGCAATGTGATGACGATACTCGTTGCAGTCTTTGAGGTCTGTTCCGACATATCGACGAATCGGCCACCCTTTATGACTGTAGCTGGCGAGTCTTTGGCAAACATGGTCTTTTTTTTTTTTGTTCTGCCGTTAGCGATTGGAGACTCGCTTGCGTTGCGGGTAGGGCATTTCTATGTGTCGAATGAAACAATCGATTTTTTCTTGCATCTCTTTCTTTTGTCGCTATGGAAGAGGGCTTCTTGACAACAAGTCAGCTGCTTGGAGTTCCATGCCCGAAACGTGGACAAGTTCAAATGAGCAGCGCATTAGACGCATGCGCAGTTTCTGAAGACGTAGAGTTGGGTCGTCCAATGACTTTGACCCGAACAGAGAAATTAGATGTTCGTGATCGGTTTCCAGTACTAAGTGCGATTCCACGATATAATCTGAATTTTTTCGCATGCGCTCGTGAGTGCCAAACCTTTTTTTTTTTAGATTTGGCCGTACCTCTTCTCAGTTTCGGGGAGTGCTCTGAACGCATAGGTGATGACACAATATGATCCACCCTCGTGCTCTTGACGCAGCACTGCTCCCAGGCCGTAGGATGACGCGTCTGCCGATACAATAGATCCTTTGTTGGCGTCGTAAATTCCGAGAACGGGGCAGGTTGAGAGGATTTCCTTTGACTTTGCCAAGGTTTTTTTGCTGAGGATGATCGCACACGAAGTACACTTTGGAGCTTAGCAGCGACGATAGTGAAGGCAGTAGGTCAGTCGGGTTTGGCACGAATCGTCCTAGAGATGTCGCCATACACATGATGCGTTTGACTTCCTGCTCTGAAGACGGTATGGACATCTGTTTTACTAAGTAAGGGCGCAAACGAGCTGGTGTACATTGCACATGGTTGAAAAAAACCCGAGACTGCGGGTAAACGACAGAGACTTTTTAGTGTTGTGTCGTTTACCCGCAGTCTCGGGTTTTTTTTTAACCATGTTTCACTACGTTGACAATCGTCTCGTCTGAACGAACACCATCGCTGTCTAGTTGACGACCTAGGAGCTTGATACTTGTGACTCAAAATACTCATTGATCCTCGTTGAGCGTGAATCCTGCTGATGAGAGTCGCCTGAGAACTTCACGCAGACGTTCTTTTTTGTGCTCGGTGATCACATCCGTTTCAAGACACCGGCCATGTGGCAAAGTGCTCCTTCCAATCCTTGAATAAGTTGAGAAACACGTCACTGGAAGTGTTCCGGAGCCGACGTGATTCCGAATGGTAGGCTATTGAATCAAATTATTTGAAACGGAGTGATGAATGTCGTCAAGAGTCGTGACTTCTAAAGGGATCTGCCAGAACCCAGAATTCGCGCCCAGCTTTAGAAGACCTTGGCTCTCGCTAGCCTTCCCAGCGTGTGCTCCAATGAAGGGATAGGGTGATATTCGCATTGAATGTGCTCGTTTAGTTGTGTGAGATCAACACAAGTGCAAATTCTGCCAGACGGTTCGCAGATGATGACCATCGGCGCGCACCATTAATTAGGTTCTTCTACTGGAGACATGACAGCCTGCGATTGCATGTTTTCCACTTCTTTCTTCGTTTTTTCGATACAGCGAAAGCGGTACTCTCCTCGGTGATGCGATTACGAACGGTGTCACGTTAGGTTTCAACTTAAAAACGCGAGCACCTTTGAGAGATCTCAGTCCTAGGAACATGTGAGCTAACTCTTCGGTTCGCGAGCTTTTTTCACAGTCGTGCAGATTTGAGGGCAAAAGCGAAACTTTTCGATAGCTGGCTTACCCAAGAGAGGTTTGCGAAGCTCTTTCACGATGTAGACTTCTTCAAGTGCTTGTTGCCCATGGCAGTTCAGCTTCATCCAAGCTTATCTCATGACTTTGAGGGGCCGTCCATCAGGACCATGAAGTCGGCCTTGGGGCTCCAAGAGCTGTGACAATTTGTGACGGCCTTTTGAAAGATGGCAGCTGGTAACAGCGTTTCATCTGCTCTAATGTCAATTCGAGAAACCCCCCCCCCCCCCCCCAAAAAAAAAGGAGCTTTGTTGACGAATATTTTGATGTCCTATTTCGCTGTTTGTAGAGAAGCTGCAGCTCCTACGAAACCTTGTTCGTGTACGAGGGAGTTCATGGTACTTGTAGATTTGCAGACTGTTGAAAAATGTTCCTTTTTCCGACACCTGTTGCAGCCTGCGTTTTTCGCCAGACACACGCTCCTCGGGTGAGCTTCCCAACCACACCACCCGCAAGGTTTGCCTTTTGGTTTCGGTGCCGCAGTCTTTTCAGTCGGAGTTTGAACTTTTGAACATCAATGGCCTGGGAATAATACGGTGTTTTCCTCTAGTGCCTGATGTTCAGCGCCTAGCAGGAGTCTGCAAATATTTTACTATTAAAAAAACTAACGTTATCACTGACACACCTGGGTGTGCCGAAGTGGAAAAAAAGTGTCTAGCAACTTTTCCTATATTCGCTCTGACGCCAGCTTTCTCAATAAGTGCAGCTTGATCCACTTCAAAAAAAGATTGATAATAACCAAGGGACACAAGTTTTGCTACGGACTTCTCGGCACTGTGCCGATAATGTCGCAAGCGACGCTCTTCCACTGCTGTTGACTCTCAACTGACTGCGTCAACCCCAAAAAGTCCCACCTTTTTTCTTTTTTTTTGACAGGCTGGACAACTGTGGGGGGTACCGGTGTGCGTCCTGCGTCAACCCCGGTCTGGCTACAGCGCGGCATCGCTTATGGATAGTCTTGCTGACACTGCCATGTCCTGGCTGGGTGGATAGTGAAAGTCCCAGATATACCTCTTTGGTTGCTTCCCTGGATTCACAAACCTAAAGGGAAACTGATCGAACCTCCGCTTAATGGATCGTTGGGTGTAGCGAAGCAATAAGCCGTATTCGCGTAATATATATAATTTGAATTGTTCTCTCACTCGGCCACCTGTCTTCCCGGTATCAGCCGCAATTTTAGATAGTTTTTCTAACACCCGCTGATGAAAACCATCTGCTTTCTGGATTTCTGCGATCTCTTTCTTGCTTATCGCTTCACCCCAAGCGACGATTATTTTTGTCCTTGTGATGCGTGCTAAAGCTGCTACAAGTGGCGGTTGCGTCACCTCCTTCCAACCGTCATCCTAGGTCGCCCAAATGAGCGCCTCTGCAACCTTGTTGGTCGAGCCCTTTCGGTACTATAGTGTGAATAAGTAGAATTTCAAGGTTAGTACCAAGAGAGCGAGCCTTCCCGCCGGCTTTTTTAACCCCTGAGTTCAGCTAAGAGCTGCGTGATTTGTCTCAATGGCAAAAAGGGTAGCGGCTAATTATAGGTCAAACTTCTTCAGTGCACATATGACGGCCAACCCCTCCCTTCCCGTTCCATTGTATGGCGCTCAAACGGTGTGATCATTTAGTTCGCGAATACCACAGGGCGCAACTGTCTACCGTGCTCCTGTAGGAACACCACTCCCACACCGTGATCACTCGCGGTGTTGGAGCGATGTTCCTACATTTCGACTACAAATCGACATTTCGGTAGAACGAAATGTCGATCAAGATCTGGCAAGCAAAGCTAGCGCTGGTCGCTATTGCCCTCGCAAGAGAAGGGAAGCCAGCAACTTGCTCTCAACCCCAGACCCATCACGAGCCTTTCAGGAGTAGTAGATGCAATGGCCGTCCCAGCTCCGCGCACATTAGGATGAATTGCTGGAAAAAATTAATCATCCATGGAAACATTTGAAGGATCTTTACAAGGTACAGTGGTGGAAAATTGAGAGCGGCACTCAATGTATTGTCGTTCGGCATCACAGTACCGTTGTCCATTACAAAGCCTAAGAAATTCACTCTTGAGGCGTCCACTTACACCTTTCCTTTCAGTTAAATGTGACACCGGCCTCATTCGTTCGACTCATGACAATCTCGGGGTAAGAATGGGGTTATTTAGATGACTGGGAGAATACCACAACGTCGTCCAAGTTGGCCATAGCGAAGCTAGATTCCGCATTACCCAGCACGATGTCCATGAGCCGTTGCCAACACGACGGAGAGTTAAACAACCCAAACAGAAGAGATGTAAACTGAAAAAAAACCTGTGTAAAAGCTAAATGCTTTATTTTGGACGTTGTCTGGTCCCGCCTAGATATAGAAAAAAAACCTGCTAATATCCAGCGTTGTGAAAATCCTCACACCCCCAGCGATCCATTATAGACGCAAATAGAGAAAATGATATGCACCCTTTCTAGTGATATCTTTAAGTATCCGGCAATCAATCCAAAGGCCAGCGGTGCCCTTTTTGTTTGGCGCCTAGACTACTGGAAACGATCAGGGACTCTGCGACGGCCGAACCCTACCTTCTCCAACATCTCCTCCAGAGCCGTGTCTAGGAGAGCACGTTTATGTACACTCAGTGGCCTGAGATTACAACTCCCCTGCCTAGCTTCTCGACGGCCTATCCTATGCAGGTTTGTGCTCCTTACTTGAACAATTGAATGGATTAGAATTACAAATTATCGAGCCTCAAATGTAAAGAATAACCGTTACAAATTACTTTTGCAGAAAAGTTATGGATTACTTTACTCCTTACGTTACAACTTACATTCACGTTACTTTCCCCATGCCCTTATGCATGAAACAGAAAAAATTTGAAATTTTTCCAAAAAAAGTTTTGCAACAATATTTTTCATTTCTTATACGCTTGTATTATGGTAGTCCTTGTAAAAATAAAATATTGTATTCAAGAGAAAGGGTGTAGGTGCACTCCGTTCACCTGCAATCTGACAAGTAACCGAAAGCCGCATCCACACCCGCCATCCTGCTAGCTTACGGCCTCCAGAAATGATCCCTGGCATCGTGCACACAAAGCTAGCGGTGCGCATGCTCAGTATCAACGTCTACCTCTGCTACAAGATTTGGAGCTAAAGAAGTGATTTACGAAAGCTCCCTTTTGACTTGGTGTTTTGCCTTATTATCAGAAGAAAATAAAAACGTGTTTCTAACTTTACAATGTATAGGCAATGCAGAATGCATGTGTCCCAGCGTGCCTAGATTTGTTTCCGTAGATTAGAGTTTGTTATTCTTGTTGACGACAATGTGTATTTGTTTGGCAAGCAAAGTGTGCACTGAAACTCTAGGTTTCCGTTCGCCTCAATGCCCTAAATACTGAACATTTCATTAAGAAATGGCCATGGAGACGACGGATATTCGATGACCGAAAGTTCGAGCAGCCAGAAAAAAAGTGGCGGTTCCGGATTATCGATCGTTCGTCAGTTCTCACTTTCATACCAATATTCCTGGAGGCCAGGGGAGGGAAGGGCATAGAGAGCAAGAGTAGCTGTGGCCATAGGTCTCATGAAACTATACAGGACCACACCACTTTTACGCGCTCTCTCTTTCTGCCAGCCTTCCTCAGATGGCCTGCCCCCCCCCCCCCCCCCCCCGTCTTTATGTTGACAGTTGAGGAGTAGTCTCGATCGCCATGCCCAGACAAGTAAACCAAAATTCAAGGGAAAAAAAGTGATTTCCCTTTACATGATACGGCCCCTCCAGTGTTGGGACTGTTGCCCCACTCCTCGAGAAGGCGCGTCAACTAGGTGCTGTTCTCGTGTTTTCCCTTATTTTCAAACCCTATATGTTTACTTTATCGCTCTCAAACCTGGATATAACTACTTCCATAAAGAGTTAGGATGGTGAATTCACAATCATACTTATTACTTTGCGCTTAGAGGGAAATATTTATTGGCTGCGGCCAATCGGGAAGCCAAATACGTAATGTCATCGAAGGCGCTCGTTTACCTCCACGAAGTGCCACCATACATATTCAAGTGTTCTGCGCCTTGTCTAATTTAAATAGACTTTGTTCCTTGAGTCTCCTCAACCACAAACAAGGCGTGGAGCGCAAAAATAAAAAAAATAAGATTCTTAAATATTGTTTATTATAACCATAATTAGGTCCCTTGTTTCTTTTTCTTTTCGGGTGACCATGGAGGCACTTATGAAATTGATCCTGAATGTTTCATAATTTACATACTTTTAACTGGTTTTCACCTCTGAGGTAGGCGGGCTTTAAGAAGAAAATTGGGATTTACTTGAGTTCCACAAAACCCATTGGGGTTTTGAAAATTGGGAAATATTGCCGCGCGCTCAGCTGGCCTAGTTGGCAGCGCTGCCACGGCCTAACGGTTATCGTGCTTGCTTCCCGCGCGAAAAAACCGAGGTTCGATGCCAGGTGGCGGACACATCTTTTTGCTGTTTCCGTGATGTAGCGTTCTCAAAAATATTTGCGAACCCTATCGCTAATTGGATGTTAGACTCGCCGAACTTTCTATGCCTATTGTTCCAGAAGCCCACGCGTCTAAATAAGGGGCTCTGCGTGGTGAGGCTCTGTTAGTCTCGCCCCAGCGTGCGATCCTGTTTTGCCGACATTGACGCCTGCGACGCTAACCTTCTTGTATATTGTTTTGGGCACATGTTCTCCCAATTAAACGCTTAGTTCCCCAGTTATTTGCCGCCTCATTATTTGCCAATCCTGAGAATATCGAGACTTATTAAAAACGTGAAGGTCTGCCCTTGATGCCTTTAACAAACCTGCACAGTGTCCAACACATGACTGTAACTGGTTAAAAAAGTTGTTTTTTTTCATTCCATTTAGAATCTACAACCCTGTATCCAAAAATTATCACTAGGCTAATAGCGAAAACATCTTTAAGTTTGACAAGCCTCCATGGACACCCTGCTATCTTTACATGTTATTTTTCTTTTTGGTTTCTCTTATTTTATTCAGTGAAAACAAACGTTCCGCCCTTTTGAGACAGTCCTTTTCAAAAATATAATTCCAAAACATTTGGAATTTACTGTGTTTGATGAGATTGTCTCTTCAATTTTTGCAGCTAGCTTATCTCACTACGTGAAGAAAACGAAGACGGCTGTGCCCGATGACAAACGGATTGCTAAAGCCCGCTATCGTCTTTCAAACTGCCTAAGCAAAAAGAGTCGCCCTTTTAAGGCCCTAAGGTTCCCACAAGTGAACTAGGCGCCTCCTGCACCCTTGGGGTCTACTAATAAAATTCACACCTTGATGGCTTGTTTTTGTTTTTCAGAACAGGTGTTTGTTTGGTTAGGTTTTCGTTTTCCATATGTTGATTTTTTTTTTATTCTTTGAAAAGACTCTAGGTGGTTTTCGCAACAAGAGAGCTGTAACGGCAACACTAGTTACGGCCATCACAGCCGTTTATTTAGCTTAAATAATTTGGGTAACTGGTGTTGCTCCCATTCCGTTACCTTTTCCTCTAACCAACCACATATAGTGGTGATCAGGAGTTATAGGCACCGTGTAGTACTTAAAAGATTCAACAAATGACAGCCCCTCTGCAATGTGGCGATTTAAGATGTAGGCAGGAAATATGAAATACATAACCACAGATATGGGTGATTTCATTTCAAATCGTGCAGGCAAAAAAGACCGAATTTTAATTTTTCTACAAAATATATATGTTAAGGCGTCGTCTCTAAAAACACAGTTGCCACAAACAGTTATCGTTTTTTTTTTGTTTTTTTTTGTTCTCGACATATGAGTCTTAAAAGAAGCCGCGGAGGAGAGCAGTGTTTTTGACGTCCGCCGTGGGTCGTATGTTGCACTCAATCGCCCCCCGTCGATTTTCAGTGTACAGGGTGTCACAAAAGAAAATTTACACGGTATTTTTTACCGCAAAAATAAATTACGCATCGCCGAACGCTCATTCTCCGCCCAAAGGTAGCTCTAGAGGTCACAACCAGATGCCAAAGTTTCAGCCCGATCCGATAACTTAATCAAAAGTTATAAGTGATTTTCTGAAACTTTTAATGGGAAAATGGAGGATGACGGAGTTTTCGAACACATGAGGCTCTATGGCACCAGAAACCGAAAACAGGCAAAAATGGGCTCCAATTTCCCATTGAACTTTTCAGAAAATGACTTGTAACTTTTGATTAAGTTATCGGATCGGGCTGAAACTTTGGCACCTGGTTGTGACCTCTAGCTCTACCTATGGGCGGAGAATGAGCGTTCGGGGATGCCTAGTTTATTTTTGCGGTAAAAAAGACCGTGTAAATTTTCTTTTGTGACACCCTGTACATTATTTTACCCTTTTTTTAACCACTCTGTGACTGCAGAGAAAATGCTCTAATGCAATAAAATAATTTAAGGACTTTTACCTATTTCGCTTAAAAAATTTAAAAACTCAACTTCGGTTAATTGTTGATAAATGTTTGATAGTTATATATTTGTGATTCACTTAGGAAACATTTTTTTATGTCAATGGAGAGATCGATCGAGTAACACTTTTTATATATATTATTATATCACCTAGGTGTGTAAATTTCCCTTTGCAGTACGTTGACGTTAATATGATGCAAAAACCGAAATGTATCAAATTTAAAATTATATTTTATATTTTTTTTGCTAGAATTGATATACGATTGGTCGACTAGAAAAACAAGTTGAGAACGTGTGTATTTTTTGTATATTCAATACTTAACCCTCAATATTGTAAAAAAAAAAAACCTGATCGTTTTGTGAGACCTATGTCGTACATACGGACGTCTGTGTTTCTTTGAATTGTGAAAAAAAGGGTTGTTGCATTTTTGCCTGATTGTTGAAGTGAAACATAAACCGTATCTATTGGTATTGAATAATGTTTTTTTTGTAAGATCGGGAAACGGCAAGCAAAATATGTAATTATATACTCAGGCGTAGTAGACTTTCAATATCGAAGAGGCACAGACGTTGTATTGTTTTGATTTATATAACGCTCAATGTAAACTAGCATTATAAGCTATTATCTGTCATACTACTAAGACATAGAACTTCACCACGTGATTGATACTTTATATAAAGCTTTTCTGAAGCCAAGCACGAGGATTTGTTCACTGCTCAGGCACAGATCACCAGCTGTTGACGGTACGGCTTTTTACTTCCGTAATAACCAGACGTGAGGAGACAGAAACGGTTGAAAACACAGGAAGAGATACACGGCATATTCTTCCAAGAGAGCATATTATTAAACAATTTCGATCTGATTGTCAATTATTTCGGGGCTTTTGGCAGTGTCCAATGAGCTACACTGGCTACAGTTTCACTGTTGAGTCTCCCGGCATGCACTCCTTGGTGACTAGCGACCCTTCTGGACAGGAAGCAGTATATGTTATTTTATTCCACAGTCTCACCACATATGTTTGGTCACTCCTGTGTTTCTACAAACATTCTTAAAGACAACCGGTGAAGCAACATTTCTCCTTCCTCCACACGTGTCAGGATCGAATTTCGCTTGGGGGACTTTCTTTTTCTCAGTATGTTTTCTTTGATTTCCAGAAAACGGGTGATCTGCTCTTGGCATATCGAGAGTAGAAGGATTGCTTTTATTTTCTAGCTGAGCACTTAAATGAACGTTTGCTGGTTTGCTATAGAATTCACCTATGTAGTCGACGAGTTATGAATTGATACATGATGCTTGAGCAAGCGGCCAACTCAGTCGCACGCGCTTTTTTCATGCCCTGACGCTCCGGGTATCCATCTGGTGGCAATATTCTTCTTAAACTCATACACCTGGTGCCTCATTTTGAAGTGGCTCGAAGCGCCAAACAAAATATAAACGAGCTCAAAGAAAATACGTCGAAGTTCCTCCAGTTCCCGTGGATGATGTTCAGTGCAAGCACCGCATGTGCCGTGTCGTGGCAAATCCCGTCGCTCACAATGCCTAAGCTTAGACTTCCTTGCTTGGTCGTAGCGAAGCAGGTAAAGCTATAATTTTTTGCAATGATATTCCTGTACGGCGAGTTAGATCACGACACTCCAGTTTTCAGCAAACTCGAAGTGCTAAATCCGAGTTTGTAGCCTTACGTGTGCTTTCTTGAACCACATGGCTTTTCTTTGAGTGCATCGGATGTAACTATGGGGAATATATTTGTTAACCCACTTTCGGAACTCGTTGAAGAATGCCATAGCTCATGAATGTTTTTCAACCAACTCGCCACCAAACTTCTACAAGGTCAATTCCAGTTGATATTCGAGTTCGACTCGTAGCATAGCAAGCGCTACATCCTTCTTGTTGGAGCAGATTTCGCATGCGCGCAGGAAACAGATTTTAGAATGGTTTTCATAGAGGAAACGTTTCTGAACGTCTTCAAAATCACAGACCATCTAGTTGCCTTTGAGATAGAGGTAAGACAGAGCGAAATGTTAGCACCGCAAAGTTATTAGTTAGCTAGGCGTTCTTTACTCATTTGGGAGGAAGATAATAAGACTTTGTTAAGCCGATCTGTGACTGCGGATGAGCTGTTTTGAATTCAATATAGTTTTCCCTAATGGATCGTGTCAAAACCGCTTAGTGACAAATTTGTCTTAACCGTCGATAAAATTATGCACGTCTTTCTTATTAGTGCTTTGCCTCGGGCAGTCAGTTTCATCAGATGTGCAATAAGAAATCTCCAGTGCAATATCCTTTTCGCCCAGAGGATGTTCCTCGTACGGGTCAGCTGCCGCCCAAACCCCCACTTCTTTCTTCAGCTTCTTTGACTTATCCAAAGTGTGCGTCGTGGCTTCGGGGATACTTTTCAGAATATCTTCTTTTGAAATATGAGATGGAAAGAGGGATAGGACGCGGTGTCGTTTTTGCTGTGACGTGCACTTGGCATAGGCAACGCGGAAAATTGCTCAATCATTTCTCGCACCAGGATCATGGCTCCCTCTTATCCACAACTCTGGGTGTTTTGTAGACGTTGCTTCGTATACGGCCAATTTTGTTTTGAAAATCTTCCGTAGCCTCCAACTGTTTTCGCTTAACCTAGGTCGTGCGAATGGTAGGACTTTCGTTAGATGGAAGCTTCAATGGAGTGACACTAGCTTCTGCAGGATTAATTGTCTCAGTCCCACCTTGGAGCAGGAATTTCACGTCGTTGAACGAGGTGTCCGCTGGTGGGAGAGATGGCAAGGATGAGGTCAATGATGGCGTGTTTTGCCCTCACTGAAGTTCTTCAATGTCGCTGCGGAATCTCCTACAGCAATTCATGCAGAGCGCGTCTTCAGAACTCCAGAACAAGTCAGCCGACGCTAACTTTTCTTCTCGGAAGCAGACCAGTCTTCACAATCGGTTATCGTTAACAGGGTAGATTTCGACGCAGTTAGTCTCCATGCTTTGCTTTTTCCAAATGAGATAACCCTTCGATGCTATCGGATACCCGTGGATAAAGCAGAGATAGAGCAGGGTCGTTTCAGGGATAAGGTTGGCTTGTTTCTCTGCCATTATCGCTCAGCCCTGGTCGCCTGGACTGTGTATTGTTGTTTCTTCACGGAGTAAGCACATGGAGCGAATTTCAGTTTTCTAATTGGCGATTGGTCTTCATGCACCACGACAAACGGGCCCCCTGTCGACCACTGAAACGCGGTTCTTTTTTGCGACTCAGCAAATTACCTTGATGTATACGCGGTAGAGAGACGAGGAGGCGCTCATAATTTTGGACAACTACGCGGCATCGTTTCTCACGTGCACGGATGACTTGATTCAAGATTTTCTCACATACTTATCGGAACTAGCCCATCTTCGTGTCTGCGACTAAGCGATTTTTGTCCCGTGCCGCCGGTTTTAGCGCTCACGCGGCGTTGTTTTTTCCGGCAGAACTGTTAAGCGCCGATCTCGTAAGGTTTAGGTGGTGTCCTTATCCTCCTGGGCAAAACTTCATTTGCTTTCCTTCTGCAGTGTTGTGAGCGACTGACTCATACTGGGTTGTCGTCACTGTATATCGAGTCAACGCACATTCGTGCCATTTCTCTCATCGTGACACAGGGTTCCGTGCTGACTTCACTGTCATGGGCCGTCTTATCTCACACAACGAGCGCGAAAGGTCATGGTCATCAGCTGGCTCCAAAATGTCGGGACATTCATCTAGGTCAATCAAGGTCCCGAATCAATGTGACGTCTGCCAATTTCTACACATAAAAATATCAGAATATCCCCTGGTCTGTTAATAAGTTTTACTTTGTATTTTTAACTGCTCAAATGCAGCTTGCTGCCTTTGAATAAATTAAAATGAGGAATGAATATAACATGGGGGAACTACTTCATTTTTATCAGAGAACGTTAAAAAAAGGCAAGTATATTTCCTATTTTGAAGTTTGTAAATACGGCATATGGCAGGTCCGTTTCGAGCCGTACCAGTCTTGTACACGTTACTGAAAAAAAGTAATCGATTACTTTATAATTATAATGCAATTAAATGCAAACGTACAAGCGAGCTGGACAAGAATGAGGAAGTAATCCCTGGAGAAGGGGAACAAGGGGGACAAAGGACAAACATAAATCTCCAAACATAGCTAGGTGACTGGTGCGCGACAGTTGGTAGAGCGCTCCACTTGTAATGAAGAGGTCCCGGGTTCAATACCCGGACCAGGCAAATTTTTTCTTGTCGCGCACCAGTCACCTAGCTGTGTTTGGAGATTTATGTTTGTCCTTTGTCCCCCTTGTTCCCCTTCTCCAGGGATTATTTTCGTCATTCTTGTCCAGCTCGCTTGCACCTTTGCATTTAATTGCATTATAATTATAACATTAAATTGCAAGCTTCACCCTTGTTGGTGGTACGACTGGTGGCAGCTGATAAAACCCGTTTGCTCTACTAACGTCTAACCCCTGGTTAGCTCAGTTGGTAGAGCGCTCCACTTGTAATGGAGAGGTCCCGGGTTCAATACCCGAACCAGGCGGATTTTTTCGGTCGCGCATCAGTCACTAGCTGTGTTTGGAGATTTATGTTTGTCCTTTGTCCCCCTTGTTCCCCTTCTCCAAGGATTATTTTCATCATTGGTCGTTAATCGATTACAATTACTATTACTCTTGGCTAAAAAAGTATTCGATTAGATTACTTGATTACTCGACGGCAAAAGTAATTGGACATTACTTAAAGAAGTAATCGTTACTTTTCCGATTACTTTAATGCGTGAAGACACATCTTTAACGCTCATAACAATGAACTACTTCCAACCTATATTTCACATTTGCGCAAGTATTTAAGAAGAAAAACTGGCTCCCTCTTCGTGGTCGTTGCACCTTCACAATGCGGACACAAGCATATAATTCGTTTGAAGACGTTTAATGATTTGGGCGTTCGCCAGTGTGTGTGTGGGGGGGGGGGGGGGGGGGGGGGGGGTTGGGGGGCGGAGGGGGTTCTAGATCTTGTTAAGCTTGAGCAAGGGTTGTCGCTGAAAGTTTGCGTCGCTCATTTTATTATTCACATGTGGATGAGCTCGCATGCTATACAAAAGAGCAGCAGCTCTAGGATTTGAAACGGATCATGTGTACTATCCATTAGCGGAAGAGATCGCCCCGACCACTTTTCAACTCGAAACATTGCATGTCACAAAGACCACGTAAGGGAAAAGGGGAAATATTTCAACTGCCTTTGGTATAACTTGCATCCGCTTTGGGCATTCTTGGGTTCTGGTTCTCCTACAGGCTGCGAGTAGGTACCCTAAGCAGGATTTTTTAATTTTTTTTTATTTCTGTGTGTGTGGGCGTTAGGGGGCTAGTTTGAACGAAGGACTCACAAAGCTACATTATGCTTCCTCAAACTTCGCCCTGAAAGGCCTTTGTCACGCACTGTGGCTTCCCCGGGGCTTCCCATTCCCAATCCCAGCTCGAGAAAAAGGACATTCCACAGGAACTTTACATTGAAAGAGACTGACCTCGTTTCCTACAGCTCCGCAAAAATCTTTCTTTTTTCCGTTCGGAAAAAAAAAAAGAGGATTTTATTTTTGTCATTTCATAAAAAAAACGGCGTGTGCCCGGGAGGGGGGGGGGGGGGAGTCCCGTGGACAAAACGTAACGGTTACAATTAATTTTATTACTTCAAAAAGTAATCAGATTACTCTTGTGATTACTGCCTAATAAAAGTAATCAACTAATTACAAAATTACTCCAAAAAGTAATCGATTACAAGTAATTTGATTACTTGTAATGCGTACGGTTCAAGTCTGAGCCGTACAAAGGTTTTTCTACGATGTTGGCGCTTAAATACAAAACATACAAAAAAATACGTTCTTCTTGTAGACGACTATAATATTTAAATTTAAGCCCAATTTCGAGCTCAAAGTTGATATTTTTTATAGTACTAACGCCAACGTACTGCAAAAGTTTTTTTTTTTTTTAACTTACTACAGAGGTGCTTAAAGGTAGTGCATTCAATGTTGTATCTTTGACAACATAGAATCTTTTGAGTCAAAAGAGAAAATATCAAAACTGGTTTTTCCAATGAATATATTTTCGCTAGGCCTTTTTTATCAAAGTCATTAGAAAATCATGCTGGGCTATTCAGGCGATTATGTTGAGTAAATTTTGTTGAAATATAAATCAAATACATTTGGCTTAAATTATATTCATTTTAATTTTCCCCAAGTAAGCCCCACACTCAAAATAACATACTGTTTCAAGTGTACATGCAAAGTATATGAAAAACATAGTTTTTTACTTTTCATATTCACTCATGTGAGCCAATCTCTACAATTTGAGAAAAAGCTTCTACCACATTCGAGCACCTATATAGTGAATAAAATCGTGATACGTTAAAAAAACGATTTAGGTGATCAATTTAAATAGTCATCGAGCCTTTGCCTCACATGGTACATATGTGCGGTGTTCCTGCGTGATATGTAAATTGTCTAGTTTTTGCCGCCTTCATATCTTTCTATTTCTTCAGTAATATACTCAGTTTATCATGATGTAACAAAGCAGACTGTGTTGCGAAACAATTTATACACCTTTAAGTCGAAGAAACTGATAACGGGAAAAACGTCTCGTAGGGAGACGCTCTCATACTCTTGTCTTTTTCTTCGATATAAATATTCATAATTTTTCATATAACTGCCTCATATATGAATTTGCGAATAATTATCAGAGGCCTGCACCCTCACTGTTCTTTCATTAATGTCGAGAATCTGGGCCAGCTTGCTGGAGTCAGCGTATGAGTTTAGACACTGTGAAGGAAAACCTTTCAAACATTGGGCGCGCAAGCGCCTGACACTCGACTCGACTTGCCACCCTGCTGTTTCGCTAGCTTTGGTAGTGCTTTCTTTTACACAGCCTTAGACGAGACGATTCTAGCAAGCCGGCACCGCTGCCGTCAGTTCTCGGTACTGCACAATGGTTGCTACTTGGCTTTCTTAAGTGTTTCCTGCGATTAATTTATGCAGTGTGTGGCTCAAAATTATTTCTTGTTGTTTGCATTGTTTTAAGTTTGCTAACAATTTCCTTCAATTTCTTTTTTGCTTTTTGGACAGAGTGTGATTGACTGTCTGGGGAAACGTCTTGATGTCCCTTCATCGGCCGCTCTATTTGTCAAACCGCTGGCAGCGTCGTCCGAACACAACCGCATACTTTCAAGCAGGACTGGATACGGAATTAGTAAATAAAGAGAACTTTAGCAAACGGTTACCGTGTTTCGTGAGTTGCTCTACCGAAGCCTTTGAAGAGTGCGTTTAAGGGCGCGCCCGAGTCATACCGTGACAGCGGGGCGTGCGCTTAGGAGCATGCTTCAAATGTTCCCGTAGTGCGGTACACGGAATACGGTAAAGTTTAGCTAATCGTTTCTAACCACTCCCGCACCCGCCCGTATGAAGAAATCATTTTTAGGTTAGACCACCCTTTACCGGCTAGTCCTTCTCTCTTCGACGTAACGCCTACGCTGTCGGTGTTACGTCGGCGTCAGCTGCCAAAGCGTATCCGCACCTGGTTCAGGTGTCGCAGGCTTCAAGAAGAAGAGAAACTCGCAAAGTTGCAGCTGGGCGTGCTGTCGCTTTACGAGCAGATACGGACAGTTTGGAGAAGACATGAGCTCGCGGGGACTTCAGTACACCGAGCTCTGGTTGGAATGAACAGTGGATAGACGCAAAGCTAGCTGTCTTTGTAATTACTTACTCTTCGATCCCGTTAGAACGCCAAACGACGGCGTCTGGCGTTCGGTGTTCACGTTCGGAGCGTGAAAGGAGACAGAGATTTAGTGTTACGGCTATTTACCAATCCTGTGAACCAAACCTCGGTGTTCTGACGTTCCCGCGCGCTCTGTCTCCTCCTATTCATCAATTTATATTAGTATTGCCTCCTGAACGGTTTTCAACAAATACGACGTGTGTTCTTTTTTTTTTTTTTTTTAAATAGCAGACCGGTTGCTGGTCAGTTTCTAAAACCGGCCGTCATTTGCGGGTATTTTCAACTCTTCAAGCGCTAGCTGCCTTTGGCTTCATTGTACAGGTTGAACGCGTGAAAACGCGGAACGTCGCGGTCCGGCTTTGGCTCTGACAATTGAATTCGTTCGACGAGTGCAATGAAGACTAAAGTAGCCAGCTTGATATCTACCCACCATTCATTCGAACCAAAGATAACTTCTTTAACCTCCCCGCGCGATGTTCTCTTCTCCTTTATCTCATTTGTTCGGCGCATATATGTTTTTTTTTTTTTTTTGTCTCCATTGCAGTCGTCGAACGGGTTCGAATGACAGAGCAGAATGTGTTCTGTTATTTTCTGCGTGTTCATGACTATAACTTGAATTTTTTTAAAGTACAAAAAAATACGACCTTTGTGGTGTCAGTGCTCTTTTAAGACCCCGTGAACCGCTGGCTTTGGTGCGGCGGGTGTCGGAAAAGACTGAGAAGGAAGATAAAAAAAAGGTGCGCTTTGGAGGGCTTGGTTGTTTGTTACGAAGCTCTTCAGAAAGGTGAACAGTGTCTGCGGGGGGCAAACTGAGAAAAATTTTAATCTTTTCACGAAAGCGACCTTGGTTTGCTCAAAACAGTCATTCGTTGTTCGACCCCAGGATATGCTAAGGAGGAATTATGGAACAGTGGTTTGTTAGAACTTTAAACCGACCTCATTCGACAAAAAAAAATGTCAAGAGCGCAGCACTGAAGTTGCACGGTACTGAAGAGTTTACAAAATTAGTAAAATACATAAAGAAGAGTAAGGAAGGCCACTTAAAGGTTTTATTATCCATAAAAACACGCATCAGGTGCGCTGACCCTTCCGGGCTATTATAGCGGAAATGTAGCGTGGCAGAAACAAGTCAGCTAGTTCCTGCTGTGTCGTCTTAAGGACCCTAGAGCTCTGCGACCGGTTTCTATCGTGAAATTCGCATGCGTTTGTGTAATATCTTGGTGCAGGCGAACGGGCAGATACACCGGCGTAGTCTACACATGTGGAGGACCTCGTCTTCACCGTACCTCACGAGAGCGTTTTGTGTCGGTGCGCGAATGTATTGATGAAAACGGTATAATTATTCATCAGAGTGGTGTAGGAGCCGATAGTTTTTTTAGGAACTACGCAAGTTTTATTTCCAGTTGACATTAATTATCCATGGCGATGATTGCTATGTGCAAAAATAAGGAATTTGCATCGGGCTTTGAGCTACACCGGTACTTTGTGACATGTTCTTGGCCAAATGTGCTCAGGCAATCAAGAAAAATTAAAAGCGGAGTGTGCTAACGAAGTGTTAAGATATGTTGACGGTTATCCAGTGGTTACAAGAAAGTCTGAAGGTGCCTGTGGCGACATGGCTGTAAAAGCAGGGTCAGATGTGTTCACTCAGTATTCTGGGATGGCTAAGGTTTTCCCATGAACTGCAGAGTGTGCACACCTTCAATTTGTACACATTAGACTAGAATTTATAAAAAGAAACTTCCGTGTGGTGGTATTGCTAACCACGTTCTAAACAGGAACTCCTCCCTTATGATTCCGCCCACTCAAAACTTGTAAAAAGCATCATTGTGCCCTCATGCCTCCAGACCAGCTTGGAAAAGTCCTGCTACCATTCAATGTCGGTAAGGTATTGGATGAAGGTGTACACTGGCTGACAGATGCTGGCTTCCCAGCGTCAGTTATTCTGGCAGTGGCGGAGATGTGGTTAAAAATGGTTAAGGAAGGGTAAAGTAAAAAAACAAAGATCCAACACGACACACCAGGTTCTCCCTTAGCTGCACAAGATTTCAAACAATTAAAAAAGGTAGCCGAGCGGTTTCACGTTCACAATTTTGTTTTTGGCACCTTGGAAGTTGAGCCCCTCTGCCCCAGAATTGCGGAAACGGCTAGGGGCTAGAACCAATGTGCCGTAAAGAATAGGAACAAATCTGTCAATTGTGTTTGGTGTGGCATATAAGATTCCAATAAGCTGCGGAAGTGTGTACAGCCGCCAAACTGCCCGATGTTATAGACAGAGCCTGTGAATATGACTTGTAACTCCGTTAAACAGCTGGTGGTCACTTGCATGTGCGTTGTGCTGCTTGCAAATGCCAGCTTAAATTCAACATCACCATCATCGGGAAGGGTACAGAGAAAACGACGAAATCATTATTGGAAGCGTCTGCGATAACAAAAAATGGGCAAGATTCATGTATCAGCCATACATTGTTTTTTTTTCTTGACAAAAACTAAATTTCTCATCTTGAGACGCGCTGAAGCGATAGTGCGGTATACTTCGTTGATGTCTTTTCAATAAATGTTCAGTTGTGCGTCAAGCGCTTATGTAGTTCGCATCTTCCCTCTTGTCATTGTCCGTATTTTTTGCGGGCTGTTTAGTTCCAATAAGCAAATGGCTTGGTGATAGCTGTTTTTTGAATGTCGGTAGGCTCCACCGGAGTCTGGTAGTACGCCTTCTTTAAGTCAACCTTAGAGAAAATGTGGGAACAAACTATGTGGGGGCTAGGTCCTATGTGCGAGCAACTAAGTTTGAGCATATGCTCTAAGTCGCGACGTCGAATGGCAAGGTGTTTTCTAGACAACCAACGCGGACGCGCGAAAACTGGGGAGTGGGGGAGGGGGGAGGTGACGATTTAGTGGGTGATGGTGTGCTTCACTGTTTATTCTCTGCTGCGTGGCATCGTGATATTAGAAAACTTCGCGTGATGTTTCTTATTGTTCAATGATGGTGAAAACACTCGAAGCCTAATCGCCATAGTCCCGGAGATCACGCCGTACGCGAATTGCTGTGTCGTCAAGTGATTTAGACGCCGTGAATACATGTCAACTGCCAACCTGTGAAAGCTGAGCAAGAAATTGCAATCCCTGTGGCGTGCTTGATATTAGAGACGATTATCAGCCACCAGAGCGTGCAGTTCAGTCCGAGGTTGAGTGTGAGGGACCGCTGAACGTTGTTGCCGATGAGTGAATTGTTAATCGCGTAGAGCGGGGAGGAATTTTGCTTGCATTGCGGGTTCAAAAAGAGAGAACGGAAGAGCACTGAACTCGGCTCCCGTGTCAAAAAGAAAGCGATGTGCAGCTACCTTGTAAACGAAATAGAAGAAGCGGATTTTTCTGTCCACCGTTATCACAAGCTCACGCCAGTGCGCGTCCTTTAAGTTTTCCGACCAAGAACTAGATTCGCTGCCCTCGCGGGGTGTGCGGCCGAACGGGCATTGATACCAAGAAATGCCGGAGCCCGAGTCTATCTGGCCGTTGAGCAGGAGACAGAGTACTCTGCTGCATGTGAGTGAGATCGCGAGTGCCAGCGAGAGTGGCACCGTTTTCGGCGACGCCGTGAGAATGGTGAGAGGGTAAAAATTTCACAACAAGGCCTGGGTTTGGTCCTCAAGGCGAGATATTCTGGGGTATTCCGGTGTTGTTGGCGATGGATTAGCAATAGTGTTGATGGTAGGTTACCGGAAGTAGGCTGCGACAATGTCGGCAAGCTCAGACAACTTGTCGAGCGACAGGTATTCCGCGGCTGCTGGAATCAGTATTATGAGTTGTGAAAGGCGTTGCAAAAGCAACTCTTGTAGGAGCTGGTTGTTTGTGTCGTGGTTCTGGGCTTCTAGAAGCTCACGAATTAAGTGGAAAAGCTAGGAGAAGCTGTCACCGGGCTCCTATGTGTAAAGGAGCTGCTGGAGCCTGCTGCTTTCCATTCGGTTTTGATGTCTAGGATGGCGGTCTTCAGTTGGTCGAAGGATCCCGTCTGTCAAGTATGTAGGCTAGCTCTTCGGTGATGTCTTGTCGCAATGAGGAGGGCTTATAGATATTGGGTCCTTTGATTTGTAATGTTTTCAAGACGGATCTGGGCCTCAGAATGAATTTGACTTACGGTAGGGTATTTCGGCCAAAATGGTGGCATCCGAAAATTCTGGACCGCTGCGAAATGTGATGGTAGGGTGTGGCAGTCAGGAGCTTGTGACTAACCCGCACTAGTCATTGTAGTAACAGGCTTTGAATGAGCAAGTAAGATTATGGTTCACCGAATCAGTAAGAATTGGGACGAAGAGAATCATCACGTATATCGTTTAAATTCCAACTTCCGTTTTTATTACTTGCGCTGCAGACCAGACTTATGCTCGTCACTTGAAACATGTGATGTAATACGATTTCAAATTAGCGAGCCTCAAATGTAATGAATTACGTTGGCAAATTACTTTGCTGAAAAGTAACGGATTACTTTACACACGTTACAAATTACTTTCACGTTACTTTTTCCGTACACTTATCCAGAAAACAATAGAAACGCAATTTTGATATTTTTTACATGTTCTGCAACACTACTTTTCATTTTTTTCACGCCCATATTATGTTAGTCCTTGGGAAAATAAAGTATTGTATTAAGGAGAAAGAGTGTAGGTGCAATCCGTTCACATGTAAGCTGACAAGGCACGGAAAGCTGCAACCACACCCGCCATCCCGTAAGCTTACGGCCTCCAGAAATAATTCCTGAAATTGCACAGACAAAGGTAGAGGTGCGCATGCTCAGTAGCAACGTGTACCTCCAATACGTGATTCGGAGCTAAAGAAGCGATCTACGAAAGCCACCTTTCGGCGCGGGTGTTTCGCCTGTTAGTCACAAGAAAATAAAAACACTTTTCTTAGGTTACAATGTATAGCCAATGCAGAATGCAGGTGTCCCAGCTTACCATGATCTGCTTCCGTAGATTAGAGTGTGTTGTTCTTGCTGATATAAATATGTTGTTTTGGCAAGCAAAGTATGCACTGAAACACTAGGTTTCCGTTCTCCGTAATGCAATGAATTTTGAACATCTCATTAAGAAATGACCATGGAGACGACGGACACTTCATGACCAAAAACTCGACCACTCAAAGAAAAGGTGGCGGTTTTGCGGGTTATCGATTGTTCATCGGTGGACGAGAACAATCTCTGGTGAAGAAGAACAAGGAAGACAAAGGACCAAAACGAATCTCCAAAGACAGCTAGGTGACTGGTGCGCGACCGAAAAAGTCCGCCTGGTTCCGGTATCGAAACACACGCCTCTCTATTTCCAGTGGAGCGCTCTACCAACTGAGCTTACCGAGTTAGATATTAGTAGCGCAAAATAGTTTTATTCGCTGCTACCAGTCTAACACCAATAAGGGTGAATGGCTTGCATTTTTATGTTATGATTCAAAATGCAATTAAATGCAAAGGTGCAAGCGAGTTGGACTAGAATGACAAAAATCCCTGAAGAAGGGGAACAAGGGGGACAAAGAACAAACACGTCTCTCCAAACAGAGTTAGGTGTTCATCGGTTCTCACTTTGATACTAACATTCGTGAATACCAGGGGAGGGGAGGGCATAGAGAGCGAAAGAAGCGGTGGCCATCGGTCTCACAAAACAATAGAGGATCACATCACTTTTACGAGTTCTCTCTCTCTCTGTCAGCACTCGTTAGATGGGTACGCCCCCCCCCCTCCCCCCCGTTTTTAGGATGACAGTTGACTGCAAAGTGAGAAGTGGAGTCGACCACCAGGAATTGACAAGTAAACCAAAAAAAAGTGTTGTCCGTACTCACGAAGACGAAGATCTTAGCCTCGCGCCGGGTTCCCTCAGCCGTGCCTCAAAAGCCCGCTAGAATACAATGGTGTACATCAAAGAAAAAGAGAATTCGACCTCCTCGCACGAGTCTACATCGTCTGTTACGCCAGTTGTGAACCCGCGAATCGAGGGGGTACGGGCCCGAGTTTGATGTCTGTGCAGGTGGCGGGAGACGTTCGCGAAGTTGAAAAGAGTGAAACGGTGTAATAAAAAAAATAAACATGAAGAGATTCCTGCCGCCCGAGGGAAGAAAAAAAAAAAGCACGATGGAATTCGGCGGTGAGCCTAATCGGCGTTGTATTACTTGATCTTTGTATTTCGTATATTTGTTCGTGCCTCGCTCGTTTTTCTAGCGGTTGTAGTGACCGGTCATACAAAAAATCGAGTTTTCTTTTCGGCTATTTCCCAATTACTGATGTTTCTTATTTTGTTAAGCTTGCTCTCTTTCTGCTGCTCAATATTCTGCTCGTATTGCACCAGTTACTGTATTATGCTGATACTTTTAAAAAGTAACATGTAATTAAACTAAGCCGTTACCAATATTTTTGTATGAAATTAAATTACAAATTACTTTAAAAAAAGTGACGCGGCAAATACAAATACTTGAAGAAGTAACAGATTACAAGTGATGTGCTACTTGCAACAGATTACTTCCTAAGTCTACCTGCACACGTATATTTGCATCGTTTTCGTCACCCTTGTCGTGGCCTGAGCAAGCCATGAGTGTCGCTAGAAGTATTTTCTTTCATCCTTGCTATTTGACTAGGATTACGGTGGTGCTACGATATTAAAATAGAACCGACGTACACGTGATTTTTTCCATGGTGTCGGAAAATTTTAGAGCGAAAATTTGAACATGCTCCAGGCACATGTTCGAATTTCCTAGTGACGGCTATTGAAAACCTTGACTCATTATATTAATATATTTGCTCACCTTTTACAAGAGTGATGGACGGCTGTCGATGAAATGAGTCCACGTAGCTTGACCTGGTTATGTATTATAATGGCTAAGTTAGGTAGTTTTCATTTATACGCATCGTGTGACACAAATGTTTTTTTGGCTTAAAGCTTATGCTTTTGAGTAAAGCTTTCACTCGTTCAAAAGCTTTTATCCATTAATAAGCCAGAAAATAAGAGAAAAAATATTAGATAGAAATTATATTAAACAAGCGCTCGTTTTCCCGTGAATTACGTTTTTGCGCACAGACGAATAGTTATAATTTTCAAATACCGCAATTTTAGTTTTATGCAAGAACCAGGTTACATGCGTTTATAATGCCGTCTTGTTTGTACGGTACTATTTCTATCGTTTACAATAATTTCTAATCGAATCATTTTAGAACTAATATTTTGTATAAAACAATCCATTTCCAAGGATGATTCTCCCACTCTAAATGCGCTACTTAAAAGAAAGCCTTATTTGGAAACTTTAAGGCATGAATGCCGCGTTTCTACTTTCTACTCCACTAAATGTATACACTAATACTATGCCTGTGTTCTTCAATCACATTATTTGAGCAAATGTAGTGTAAAATAGACACTTTTATCGTTTAATCATGCCTTTAAAAATTAAAAACAAAAACGTTGTTACGACTTTAAATAGACGCGCGTTTCCTTTATTTCCGCGCTCTTCTTCGGCGCTCGACGGTCGCTTGGCGTGACCATGCAGGAAGATCGTCAATGCCTTGTTAATATAGAGAACTATTCCATAGCGCGGCGGAGAAGAGGAGAAGGGAGACGCGGTCGAGGGGCACTGTCGGAGGAAACAAGTGGAATAGAAAGAGATACCGGGCAGCTGGAGAGAAATATGCGGCACTGAGATCCAGACACAGAGGCAGACAATAAAGCGGCGTCTCGGACGAACCCTACAAACAAGCGAGCTGCGCAAAATAAAAAGCAGCGGCCACCACTACACAGCTGCAAACAGTCGGCTCCCAACGCAACAGCAGCCACCGCGACACAGCTGCATGATGCGCGCAGTCGACGCAGACTTTGACCGCGACGACGCACTGACTCGCCTCCTAGACACGACACAGTGCCACGTGCCGCATATGTTTTGCAGAACCCGTACTTTTGAGAGCGGCCCGAATGAGCCGAGCAATGAGATTGATCGCCAACCCGTGCTTTATTCGCTATAATGAAACTTGCGTGTCATTCACTCCCACCGAAAATAAGCTATAAGTCTAGTGTTTGCACTGCGAATTATTACAACGGTAATGTACCCGGACAAACCTGAAGCTAGTAGTCGAACACCCGATTGCATGTAGCCAAATGGCTCGAAAATTCTTTCCTGCAAGTTCACGTTCTATTTTAGAACTATTGTGGATATTACAGCATTTGCACAATTCACAGAATAGCGGGTCCTGTTTTAAATAAAACGACATATTTAATCACAATGTGCGCGCACGGAAATTAGAAAATCAAGGCAAAATAATAAAGCAGGTGACATATGGCGCTACGCTTAAGTTGATCTTGCTACTAAAATCGCAGTCGTACAACACCTCTCAAGGCGATTACTTTAGAAAAATGTTTGGTGCGAACTACGTCGGTTGAGAAAATCTTCCTCTGACTACATCGGTGAATGTGAGCTGACTCGTATTTGCAATATTAAAACAAAGGGTTTGGAGTAAAGGGTAAAAGAAGTGGAAGTGACAATTAGTTTTATAAATAGAGACACATTACTTAATCTGCATCTTTTGTTCCACAAATATAAAAATATATTTAAAACAAATTCTATCGCGGAATAGACGCACTATTTTAAAACTGACATTCCACATGCCATTTTTTTTTTCGACAATGAGAGACGTTTTTTTTCTATAAAAAAGCACCTGCTGCTCTTGGGCGCGTCATCGAGAAGAGCTACCCCCAGCGGAATTGCGGGTATCGGCGTAAATATTGCACTAAAAATGCGTTCTTCCTGTAAAACGATTTGGCTGTAAAGATGCTTCAAGTGATTTCAAAATTTTTTGTTTATGTTTCACGCAGGCGATTCATTTTCTTAAAAGGCTACGGAAATGAAATAACGTGAGCGCGAGCTTTTTTCCCCTCGATTCGAAAACGGCCAGCGTGGAGCTCACTGCGTATAGCGCTCGTGACGTCAATAGTTCATGCACGGTCAAGAGTACTGCAGTTGCGAGCCTTATCGCTTGGTGGCGTCAAGGCGTCACAATCTCGCCTCGTAGTAATGTCCGAGGACTGTACACCCTAGGACCTATACCTTGCTTGGCCGTAACATTATTTTCTAACATGCCGGGACTTTGTGTGCCACGAGCGTTCGCTTCACTGTGTTTTTTTCATGCCGTAGTAGTGGCTCGAGAGAACCAGTAAGTAGAAGTAGACGTCAGTACACACCAATGGCATCTTACTGTCCTGGCAGAGATCCCCTCATCTTCCTGTGAAGCTCCTACCTAATTCTGTAAAGAACGGCGAACTCGATGATGTAGAATGCACGTTGCAGAAGGGCCCTGGAGCTGAAACTGCAGCCAATGCCCAACACCGCGATATTTTGAGGTCGCTGTTTTTAAGCGTTGTACGGCAGAACCATTGCCTCCTCGATACTTACGAAGCCTGGCAGCCTTTAACATGCAATGCATAAGAACCCTATTTTTAAATTTGCGATACAATATAAGATACCAAAGAGGGTAAAGGCCTGTGACTCAAAAATATGGTTGGCTGGTGTAGCCCAGGGAATTCAGTCGGAGTACCCCCTCAAATAATGAACCTTCACCTGTGGGCGAAAATGTACAAAAGTATCACTCCTTTCGTCTGGTTCCTTCTCATTCAATGCGTTTTTTTCTTTGAAAGCGACTAATATTATATACGGAAGCGTTCTACCGGGTGATTCAAGGAGACGGCAGGCTCTTTAAATCGACCGCGAAATTCGGTTTCTTAACCTATCGCGTTACGACTTTGTGCAGCGTTGCTCACAAATGGTGCATTTTTTTTTTTTTTTTTGTAAAATTTGCAAAGTGCGAACTTACCTGAGGAAAAAGTAAAGAAAGAAAAAGCCTTAGCTCCTATGAAAACGCAGCGACGCCACCGGTCTGCAAACAACACGGCGCCGTTTCGCACGGGAGACAAGAGATGGCGCAAGCGGTCGCGACGCCAACTGCCGCCAACGAACGAGCAGACGACGCCGAGAGCCGGCGTATTTAGCAGACAAGGAACTGCAGTTCCTTGTTGTTACCGCGCCTGCTTTTGTTTCTGCAAATGTCGCCGCCCGCGGAACGCGCTCCGCTTTTGAGTCGAAAAGATTGTCTGCTAAAGACGCTGGCTCTCGGCGCCATATGCTCGTTCACTGGCGGCGTTCGTTGCGCCATCTCTTGTGTCCCGTGCGAAACGGCGCCGTGTTGTTTGAAGACCGGTGGCGTCGCTGCGTTTCCATAGGAGCTATGCCTTTTTCTTTTTTTTACTTTTTCCTCAGGTAAATTCGCTCTTTGAAAATTTTACAAAAAAAAAAAAAAATGCACCATCTGTGGGCAGCGTTGCACAAAGTCGTAGCGCGATAGGTTAGGAAACCAAATTATCCGGTCGATTTAAATAGCCTGCCACCTGCCGTCTCCTTGAATCACCTGGTACATCTCTCAGGTATTTCCTTAATTCATGAAATTTTGTCACTGATACCGTCTTTTAGTAGGGCGCATACACTTTTTAGTATCGACACTTCATTTACTCTTGTTACCCTTACTGCGAATATATTCCTGCCTGCTATCTTAAGTACACGATGAACTCTTAAACGTAAGAGCCTTGTTTTTTAAGAGCCGTGAAACTACCTTTATGCCGTTTGCGTAAGTAAGTATACGGCCAGGGTGACATAGTATAGAGGGCTAACTGTAACGATCAGTCTGCTGCGAAAAAAAGTTTTGATTAAATATTTAGTTAGCGAAAATAGACGCATGGTCCCAATTAGAACATTCCCACGTTTTTTGAGGTAGCACTGCATTACCATCGCGTGAAGGCCAGAGAAAATACAAGGATACCTATGCACCAGTGTCTGCTCTGTTCCATGGGCGCCACCATGTTTGTTTATGCTGACGAAATGACACGGTAAAGATGGGCGGGGGGGGGGGGGGGGGGGGGGCGGCGGCTGTGCTTTTCGCGAGACTCCGTTTTTTTAGAAACCTTCGCGCATACCGTAGTGCAAGAACGTCGGAGAGGCATAGTCACGAAGCTCCAAGAGCAACACCAACGCCAAGAGTGCTATAACGGTCAAAAACCTTGTTTTATGCGCAGCCGTCTCTTCACAAGAGCCTGCGCTTGAGATGAGTGTTTCACAATTTTATCGCTGGTGGCGAGGATTTTGGACAATGGTCTATAGGCAACCTGCAATGCTGTTGTGTTTGGCTCTATCTAGCGGCTGAAGCAAGAAACATGTATGCCAGGGAGGTGGCAGCTGCATTGTTCAAACCTGAGCTATTACTCCGGTGGCGCCGCTAATGCCTAGTCTCTGAAGCGAGAAATACTGGGTAGGCCAGGAAGCCGTGATCGCATAAAATGCAAGCACGGCGGAAGCTACGGCCTGGCGGGCCAATCGGAATGTGACTGAGCATCACCGCAGTGCGCTTTTACTGCGAAGTATCAGGCTTTTCGCTGTGTCATGCTCCAATATGGGCGCGTTGCGATCGTATACGTAGCGGATATCGAATCCGTCAGCACGCAATGGGAGGCTTATCGTTCACTCTTTGCCAAGTTACTGCGAGGCAGGGTATAACCTTGAGCTCTCACTGTACTGGCATCACCTGGATGTTACCGGAAGGAAATACAGTCACAAGAAATTAAGCGGCATAAAAAAAAATATCGACCATGAGAAATTAGAGCAATCGTTCTGCACAAATACATAGGGGCCTACATATAGGGCGAGGGTAATTCTAAACTAATACAACACCAAAATATATTATCTATTAAAGCTTTAACAAATTCGGGCTACAGAACAAGATGCCGAAGGAAAGAGAGTCTTATTTTTGCTTGGACGCTTTACCTTGCAGTGTGGTCCAAAGGCAGCAGCGTCATGTCTTTGGGGCCTTGAGGAGTCGTCAGTCCGAACTCGTCACTCCGTCACTCGGAGAAATGACATCGCACATCACCCACAAACACGCAAACGACACGCCGAACGTGGCAACGAACTTGAATGCTCTTGCGCGTATGCGCAGTGAGAACATGAAGGCTCTTCAGAGTTTCTGATGTTGCGTGCAACAAAAAGATTAACCTTAAACGAATTGCATCGAATGTTACCCGAAGGAAACATCCATCTATGTAACCCTGTTTGGCAGTCAATGTTTTCTAGTGGACCGCTGACTGTGCCTGACTGTACGTCAAGCATGTCTGATTGGCCAACAAGTTACTCTGACCGACAGTCAAACTCCAGTCAGACTCCGCTTGTCGGCTTTCTGATGGTTTCCTGGTGGCAGTCGGCCGCCGCGAAATGCCATCAGGATGTCTTGGTGGCGATTCTGACTGTACATCGATTGTCTCTGACTGTACGTCAAAAAGCTTTGACGTGCAGACAGACGTTCGGTCAAAGGACGTAAAGTTCGTACGGATACCACTATTTCGTCAAATCTATGAATACAAAAAGTAATCTATGCACGAGAAAACGATTTCGGGACGTGAGCCCATAAAACCGCTGACGTTAGAGATATGACACGCAACCGACCGACAACCTTGATCAGAAGCCCGCCGAAGCGCCGAACACGACACTTCGCTTCGCCCATATAGACTTCGCCGAGCTTTCATGAACGATCGCTCTCGACTCGTTTTGTTTGCCCGCTTGCTCCAACCTGTCGATCCGGCCCGGGCTCTACAATGTCTTATGTTTTAGTAGAATTTCTACTCGACAAGACCCAGCCTGTTGTGAGTTCCGACGATGTAAGGGACTTTAGCGGTGTAGTTGAAGACGACAAGGTGTACCAGGTCTACTGGGCCGGTGACGCGCGAACAAAAGGATCGTTCTACGACGCGAAAGTACTCTACATGGCAGGTGAGTGGAACTGAAGTACGGCGAGTGATGTACGAGTGCTTTGCATAACACGCTGACGACTTAACTGCATTTGCAGCCGAAGCATCTCGTATAAATTGGATAGTCAAATCGAATTTCCAAAGCGGAGGCATAGCATAGTTGTTAAGGTGCCCGACTTGTACGCAAGCGGTCGCGGGTTCGATGCGCGGTAATCTGCTTTTTTTTTCTTTTTTTTTCTCGAACATTTTGTTTTATCGAGGCATTTGGCGATATTTATGAGTGCGTATAGCTTTACTCTTATATAAATGCTGCCCTTGTTGATGAAATTCCCTTGGCAGTGGCAGTCAGACGTCATCTGATGGACCATCAGATGACGTCTGATGGTCCATCACGTTCCACCAAGACTGCTGACTGGCAGTCAATGTCCCAAATTACGTACCTTAACGGAATTTTCCATAGGGTACCTAGACATGCAAAGCAGAAAGCAAGACGGACATAAGACCTCTCTTCGTGGCCACCTAAGACAACGCCGCCTTCGCAGTTTGACATCGACCCAACCCTGCCTACCCCACAACGACGACAACTCAGTGACCTTCTCGCCGAGTTCAATGAGTGCTTCTTCACGTCGTCAAAGGTGCGCCAAACGACCGTTGCGAAACATCGAATTGTCACTGAAGACAACGCGCTTCCTGTGCATCGGTCGCCGTACCGTCTTTCCGTGAAAGAAAGAAAAGTCATCCAGAAGCAGGTCCAAGAAATGCTCGGTGACGACATTGTCCAGCCCTCAAGCAGCCCGTGGGCTTCACCGGTAGTCCTGGTGAAAAAGAAAGACGGGACTTTTCGGTTCTGCGTGGACTATCGCCGACTAAACGCCGTAACAAAAAAGGACGTCTAACCGCTGCCACGCATCGACGACACTCTGGACCGGCTGCGCCATGCCCGATACTTTTCGTCGATGGACCTGAAGTGTGGGTATAGGCAGATCGAGGTCGACGAACGGGATCGAGAGAAGACTGCCTTCGTCACGCCGGACGGACTGTACGAATTTAAAGTGATGCCATTCGGACTGTGCACAGCACCGGCGACGTTCCAGCGCGTAATGGACACCGTTCTTTCCGGCTTGAAATGGCAAAGCTGCCTCGTCCATCTCGACGACGTCGTGGTATTCGCAAGCAACTTCGACGAGCACCTGAGACGTTTGCGAGCCGCGCTACAGGCTATCCAGAATGCTGGACTGACACTAAAGCCGTCAAAATGTCGGTTCGCTTACGGCGAGCTCAAATTCCTGGGCCATGTCGTGAGTGCACAAGGTGTAAGCCCTGATCCTTCCAAGACATCTGCTGTTGCAGAATTTCCCAAGCCATCAGACAAGAAAGCCGTAAGAAGATTTCTTTGACTGTGCGCTTACTACAGGCGTTTTGTTCGCGATTTTGCCAAGATTTCTGCACCACTCACGCATCTGACCAAGGACGACGTGAACTTCCAGTGGGGGGAGGAGCAAGAACAAGCGTTCAACGAACTGAGGGAAAAACTTCAGTCGCCCCCTATCCTCGGACACTTCGATCCATCAGCGGAAACGGAAGTTCACACGGACTATAGCAACGCCGGACTCGGCGCGGTACTCGTCCAAAGACAAGACGGAGCAGAGAGGGTGATCGCTTACGCAAGCCGGGCACTGTCCAAGGCAGAGAAAAATTACTCGATGACCGACAAGGAATGTCTCGCTGTCATCTGGGCGTTAACCAAGTTCCGCCCGTACCTGTACGGGATCCCGTTTCGCGTTGTCGCGGACCACCACGCTCTCTGTTGGCTCGCCAACCTCAAGGACCCGTCAGGACGCCTCGCTCGCTGGAGTCTGCGACTGCAAGAATTCGACGTGACCATTGTGCATAAGTCTGGCCGCAAGCATAACGACGCCGACTGTTTGTCTAGGGCCCCAGTCGAATCTCCTCCCGAAAGCACTGACGACGACGACGACGCCCGTTTTCTCGGTGCAGTGACAGATGCCGACATGGGAGCACTTCAACGAGACGACCGGGAACTTCGCGCCGTGATCGAACACCTCGAAGGCCAAGGAAGTTCAGTTCCGCGAGTCTTGGCCCGAGACTTGTCAAGCTTCGTTCTGCGGCGAGGCGTGCTCTTCAAGAAGAACTTCGGAACGAGTAACCCTGCTTGGCTTCTGGTTGTTCCGGCCAGCCTGTGAGAAGAAATCGTTCAAGCATGCCACGACGACCCGACGGCTGGACACCTTGTCTGCAGCCGGACGCTCGCCCGGATTCGTGACAAGTACTACTGGCCGAGACTCCCGAAATCAGTCCATCTGTACACAAGGTCGTGCCATGAGTGCCAACGACGTAAGAGGCCTCCGACGAAGCCAGCAGGACTCCTGCAGCCGATACCTGCCCCGACTAGGCCTTTCCAGCAGGTCGGAATGGATTTGCTTGGGCCGTTCCCAACATCTACGCAAGGAAATCGGTGGATTATCGTCGCGACCGATTATGTTACACGGATACGCCGAGACGAAAGCCCTGCCATTGGGAACAGCCGTGGAAGTCGCCAAATTTTTCGTCGAGTCCATTCTCCTTCGACACGGCGCACCTGAAGTACTGATTACAGGTCGCGGGTCATCCTTCATGGCCCAGCTGACGCAAGAAGTCCTTCGTCTCAGTCACACCAGCCATCGTCGCACCACGGCGTACCACCCGCAGACCAACGGGCTGACGGAGAGACTCAACAAAACCATCGCCGACATGATTTCCATGTACGTCGACGTAGAGCACAAGACATGGGACGAGGTGCTGCCGTACGCCACGTTTGCGTACAACACAGCGGTTCAAGAAACCACGGGAATGACACCGTTCCAACTGGTACACGGCCGGACGGTTACCACGACGCTCGACGCCATGCTGCCTCACGTGCCAACCGGTGATGGCAACGACGACGCTTAACTGATCTCCCAGCGCGCGGAGGAAGCTCGTCAACTGGCAAGAGTCAAGATTCAAGACCAACAGCGAGTCGACGCACGCCGGTATAACCTTCGTCGCCGGGACGTCCACTTTCAACCCGGAGACCGGGTATGGGTTTGGACACCAATACGGCGCCGCGGTCTCAGCGAGAAACTTCTGAAACGCTACTTCGGACCCTACAAGATCATCCGACGCCTCGGCGATCTTAACTACGAAGTCCTTCCCGACGGAACGCGCCCATCTGCAAGACGTCAGCCGCTACCCGAGGTGGTGCACGTCGTCCGGCTGGAGCCGTATTACGAACGATAGAACTTTCCACTCTCGTCGACGGGTAAACTGTGAACGGTGAACTGCGGCTCGCGATTCTGCTGCCTTTTTGTTTTGGATTTGTTTTTGTTTGTTCTTTTTTTCGTTTTGTGCTGCATCGGGACGATGCACTTTTTTAAAAGGGAGGGATAATGCCGCGCGCAGGGTCACAGACTTGTAGAAAGTTCTCGTTTATTCTTGCTGCGGACATAACTATCGTTTATCCCTGCTTTTGTTGTTCTAGAAAGTGCTTGTTCATTCTCGCCCCGAGCGCGCTACGCTAGAACCTCCGCCGAATCTTCGAGATAGTGACTCACTCAAGATAAGAGGCCGCCCACGACCTTGTCGAGTCAGTTTCGCCCCAGCACTCGACTCTGCTGTCTCGCCGACCTCGACGCTCGCGACGCTTTGTTATTATTTTCTATTCTCTTTTTGTTTTGGCACAAGTTCGCCACATTAAACGTTTAGTTCTTTATGTTTATTTATTGTTATTCTGGTCACCACCCGTGACAATATTAGGCATCCAATGACCGAGGGAAAAACATGAAACGCCCGTCGTGTCTGCGCTACAGGCGGACGCCCTCTGTCCGCAGGCCCTCTTCCTAAACGTCTATCGTCTCCTCAAAATCCTAACGAATCTGCTCGTAACAACAGCGGAAGGTAAGCGCTGGTTCTCTTCACTACGACGGTTGAAAACATACCTGCAAGAGTTCACTTCGAATGAGCGACTGCTTAGTCTAGTGCTTTTGAATGTTCACCGCGACATTGAAGTTCAAGTGGTGGACATCCTGGATATTTTTTGCCGAAAACGCAGGCAGCTGAATCTTAAAATGTAGGCGCTTGGCATTAATAAAATGATCAAGAGAGACTGTAAATTGCTTTCTGAAATAGGTAGCCACAGCTACTTTTTTATTCGCGGTAATTTTTAGTCCAAAGCACGTAATTCTACTCAGTACACAAGGTGTGCCTGAGCGCAGCGCCACCTGTTGCTTACAGTGCAATGGCACTTACAATTAATTTAATATTCCTTACATCACTGACATTGTTTTATATTAGCCCCATGTACTCGTTTTTTTATGTCTAGTTTAGTTTGGTTTAACTATGTATTTCAGTGAGGATAGTTCGTTATGCTTTGCCTTGAAATTGCCATCCTTCATCGCACGAATGTTTCAAAATATCCGTTCTCTAAATATCTGAGATCAAATTCCGCATCTCATCAAATAGGCATGAATGAAGACATATTTACTAATTTAATTATTCAAACATTTTCTACCTCACAAACGTTCCTCCCGCAAGCATAAAAATTGGAGATAATCCGCGCTCCCTCTTTGCTACGTGCAAGACCGACTGCGGGAGCAGGGGGCGGGGGGGGGGGGGGTGCTTCGGCCTTTCATGGGGGGGGGGGGGGGGGGAACGGCCCACGAACCCCGCCCCCTTGCCAACGCCACTGAGCGTGGATATGCCCCCATGGCGTGCTCGTGGATAACTCCCATGTGGATTACCTTTACTCTACGGGACCACATGCGACATGAAGGTTCCAGTGCGGCGAAGCTTGTGCATGTCAGACTTGGCTGTTTATGTAAAACCATCATGAGGGCCTTTTTGACTCTTCGGGGCCCAAATGTGATATGAGGGCTCCACGGCGGCAAAGCGCTTTCGTGCCCGAGCTGGGCAGCCTATGTAATCCCCCAGTGGGTCCCACCTCGCCCTTGCAGGGGCCAAGTTTACAAAGATGGTGTTCTACGGCAGCGAAACCGTGTGCGTGCCCAAATTGGGCTGCCTGTGGCCCTCCTCGGTTCAGCGGGGGCGAAGTTGGTATGATGTAAGTTGCACGATGGCGAAGCGTAGGCATGCCCGCACTCGGCGATCCATGTAATTCCACCGTAGATGGTTTTACCACTGTGGGCTCCACGGTGGCTTAGAGGGAGCTTTCCCGAAATGGGCTGTCCATAATAAAAAAAAAAAACGAAAGAAAACGTGGGTTCCATTTTTCTTAACGAAAAACCCAGTATAACGTTTTACTATGTGGATTGCGGAACTGGAAATATAACTAAAAACTTGGCTGGAACCTGAAATTCACGTCGCATACAAAAGAAGAAAAAAATACAAAAACACGAAATGCAGATAGGGTTTAGATATATTTACAGTTTCATATTCCAGATACCGAAATGCTTCACTGGGTTTTTCTGTGGGGTCGGCTCGCGGGGGGGGGGGGGGGGGGGGGGTGCAAGTTTATGAAGTTCGGGGCTTCATTTCGGTAAAGTGCGGGCATTCCTACCTTGTTTGGCACTTGTAAAACCCCTGTGGGTCCAACCTCGACAGTGCAGGTCTCAAGATAACGAAGTTGGGTGCTCGATGACGGAAACACGTAGGCATGCCTAACAAGAGCTCTCCATGTAAAATCCATATAGATCTCACCTAGGTTGTGCGTGGGCCATGTTAGTAATGTGCTGCCTCCACAGTGACAGAGCATGGACATGCCCGACTTGGGCTGCCAATGTAAAACTGCCGTGGGTCCTACTTAGGTTGTGCGAGGGCCACGTTAGAAATAGTGTGGGCTCCACATTGGCAAATCGTGGGCATAACCAACTTGCGCCGCCCGTTTGATGCCGCCGTTGGTCCCACCTCGTTGATTCGCGAGCGGAGTTACCACAAAGATAGGCTCCCCGAGGGCACCGCATAGTCATACCTAACTTGGGAGGTGCATGCGATGCCCCCTGGCTACCACCTCGGTTCTATGGGGGCATGGTTAACATAGATGTAAGCTCCAAGAGGGGTAAAGCGTAGGCATCACCAACTATGCATACCCGTGGAACTAAAAAAACGGCTCTTTCCGCTAATATTGAAAATATTTACAGCATGTTCTGGATATCAAATTTAGAAGATCGAATTAAGTTATTACCAAATCACCCAGAATTGTAATTCTAAGTGTGAGTGCGAATCTGTAGCCCTGTTAAACTTTTTACTAACTTGCTATACAGTGTGTTCATCGAGAAGGCCGTTTTTCGTAGGATGGCATTTTTTTGCACAGGGTATTGTATTTGTGCGTGAATTTAAAAAAACTCTCCTCAGAATAACATATCTGTTCTCAAATTCGGTGTCATTAACGAGTCAAGCTGGCTATGTACTCCGAATAGCCGAATGAATGAAGATTTTGTATTCAAAAATGCACAGTATTTTTTCCATTTTGCATTTTTGAAAAACTCGATTTTACTTTGAATTCCTCAACACAATTTATTGCTGAATACAAATGTAAATATTTCCACTAGGCGCACGGGGAAAGCGAGGCATGTAACATTTGGTATGCACTAAACAAACCTTCCCCCTCCCCCCGTTAAAAAAATTAGGAAATGACCACGACATAAATTAGGTTTCCGAGGCGATCTCATGTGGGCTGCCTACGTAGGCCCATTGTGAGCCCCATGATGAGGACCAATGTGTGCTGCCCACCTAGGCCTCCTGTGGGCCCCTTTTGGGCCCCACAAAAAAAGCCCTTGTCGGCCGCCAAAGTAGGTCCACTATAGGTCCCAAAAAAGGAGCCCATGTGGGCTGCCCAAGAAGGCCCACTGTAGGTCCCCCAAGGCAGCCTAATCGGGCTGCCCAAGCGAGCCCCACTAAGGCCCGGCTTGCATACCAGGCGTGGCACCCACGTGGGCTTGCCAAGTTGGGTCGACGTCGGCCGCCTTTTTAGAACCCACTTTGTGCTAGCGGTCCCAAAACATTAGCCTTGGTGAACTGCCCTAGTATGCCACCTGCAGGTCCCCCGAGGGAACCCCCATGTGGTCTTCCCAAGTAGGCCCCCATGGGAACCGCGAGGGAAACACATGTGGGCTTACCAAGTATGCCCCGTGTAGGTCTCACGAGTTATTCCAAGGTGGACTGCCGAAGTAGGCCCGCTCTGGGCCTCACAAGGGATTCCCGGTAGGCAGCCGAAGTTGCGCCGATTTGAGTTCGAGTTGCAAAACCGACGTGCGACCCCCGTAGTCTGCCCACGTGAAATCCTCATCTACCCGTATTTTGAAGCTCTCTATTTGCTACTTGGGAACGGCCAACCCCTCGTGGAGCATGCAGGGGGGCCTACATGGTCAGCCCCCCTACACTCTTGTTTAGGGACATTTTCAAAGTGACTCTGAAAAGGATGCCGAGGTTGGTCCCCAGTGGACAGCCCACGTGTCCCACATCCCTACTGAAAAAAAAAACAATTTGAAATTCAAACGGGTGGCAAACTGGTTGACCCGTTTGAATCAAACGGTTGGTTGGTTGGTTGGTTGGGGTTTTTATGGCGCAAAAGCATCTTAGGCTATGATGCGCCAGGTACATACACTATGGCAGATAGGGTTTCGAAGAGGATAGGACTTTAGTAGTTGATGATAGGTTAAAGCTATGTGTATGACTTGTAAATAGTTATGGGCATGACGTTGCGTGTAAAATCATAGTCGGTGTAAAAGGCCGATAGTTTTCAAGGAGCTAAAAACGCAGTGATTCGGAACTAATGGTTCGTTGTCAAGCAAAATAGGGAGGTTTAAAGGCGTATGCTCTTTATATAGCTGAGAAAAATGTTTCCGTCGGTCTAGGTCATAAGCAGGGCATTCTAGTAATATGTGTGCGACAGTTAAAGGATTATTGCAGTGCTCGCACTCTGGGGCTTCCAGACTGCGCAGAAGGTGGCCATGGGTGAGGTGCGTATTCCCTATCCTTAGCCGACACAGGACAACCTCATAAAAGCGTTCACGGTGTCTTGCACTCTCCCACTCACTAAGCAGTGGCTTTACAGTATGCAGCTTGTTATTTACTTCTTCATTCCATTCTTGCTGCCACTTTTCTCTTATACGATGCCTTAAAGTCTGTGATAGTCTTTATATGGAATGTCATGCAGTTCAACTTCTTTGTCACCAGCAGAACTGGCTGCAAGGTCTGCTTCCTCATTACCCGGTATACTAACATGGCTAGGGACCCAGCAAAAGACTATTTTAATGTTCTTTTTGGAAGCATCGATGATTTTATTCTGCAACTCTATGATTATTGGATGTTTAGAAGTATCTAATGATGAGAGCGCTCTCAGTGAACTAAGTGAATCAGTATACACAACTGACTTCATGCTCTTCGTTTCTATAATATGATTAACTGCCAGGCGGATACCACATAGTTCAGCTGTTAAAATATTGGCTGTATATGCAATTCGTTGAACATAGCGAACAGAGGGGCCAACCACAGCACATCCAACGAACGTTTCTGTCTTGGTGCCATCTGTGTAATACGAGATGTGTGCAGCGTATCTACTTTGGATTTCATAAAATTCCTGTTTGATGCATTCTGGTGGGGTGTCTTTCTTTCTGTACTTAGTCAGTGAAAAGTCACACAAAATGAGGCTATATTCCCACGGAGCTATTGCTTGAGGTACGGGGGTCGCGGGCATTGTAGTGCTCAGTCCAACCGAATCTGCTGCAGCTGCATTTCTTATACTAAAAGGCGGGATTACAGAGGGCTTGTTGTCAAAGGTGCGCTTATACCTTGTTTCTTCTACAGCCTCGCGTGCAGGATGTAGGGTGAATGAACGTATTCTAAGGGGATACATAAACCCCAAAGCAAACCTTCGCTTTTCCAGAGACCATTCATTTGTCTCTGCATAAAGGCTGGGAATAGGCGACGTGCGAAGTGCACCTGTAGACAGTTGCAATCCCTGGTGATGAATGGGATCAAGCATTCGAAGAGCTGAGGGCCTTGCCGATACATATACACAGCTACCATAGTCGAGGCATGAGCGAACCACCGAACTGTAAATTCGGAGAAGGCAGAGACGGTCAGAGCCCCATGAGGTATGAGAAAGGACTTTAAGAATGTTTAGTGCTTTCTGGCATTTTACCTTAAGATACTTAATATGAGAAAAAAAGGACAGTTTACTATCAAAAATAAGCCCTAGGAACCTCTGTTCCGGTTTTGTTGGAATTGGAATTGAGTGCATGGTCACCGATAGATCTACTGTAGCTCCCCATAAGCGAGAAAAGCAAACAGAAACTGTTTTCTCTTGTGAAAACCTAAAGCCGTTTTGATCAGCCCACTTGAGCAGATTGTTTACTGCTAATTGGATCCTACGTTCACAGAAAGCAATGTTACAGGATGAGACGGATATCTGAAGATCATCAACATAAAGTGAATACTGTACGGATGATGGGATGGCCCGGGCTATCGAGTTTATTTTTATTATAAAAAGGGTGACACTCAATACGCCTCCCTGGGGAACACCGTTTTCCTGGCAGAACTCTCGAGAGTAGGTAGTGCCTAATTTGACACGAAAGGTACGTATCGCCGAATAGCTCTTTACGAATGCTAGCATCCTGCCTCGAAGGCCATAGTTATACATATCTTGTAAGATGCCATGCCGCCAGGCAGTGTGGTAAGCCTTTTCTAAATCGAAAAGGACAGAGAGGCAGTACTGTTTATTTACGAAGGCCTCACGGATGGTAGACTCCAAGCTGACAAGGTGGTCCAATGTAGATCGTGATGAACGGAAGCCACACTGATATTTATCAAGAATATTTTATTTTTCTAAAAAGTACATAAGTCGTTTGTTAAGCATTCTCTCCAGAGTTTTGCTAAGACAGCTTGTTAGCGCTATTGGGCAGTAACTGGATGCACACGATGCATCCTTTCCAGGCTTTAGGAAAGGAATGACGGTTGCCACTCTCCAAGACGATGGAAATGTGCTTTCCTGCCAAATGCGATTAAACAAATACAAAATTATGTCGAGTGTGGAATTGTGAAGGTGAGTAAGCATATGGTAGTTAATTCCATCTGGTCCAGCAGACGAAGGTTTAGTTTCATGAAGTACCCGTTCCAGTTCATTCAGTGTGAGAGGTAAGTTGTATGCTTCTCGAGCTCCGCCGGATGTCCGCACGGATTGGAGTTCTGCTTGTCTCTTGTGTTTCAGAAAGGCAGATGAACAATTCTGAGAGCTAGAAACACGTTCAAAGTGTTTCCTAAGGAGATCTGCCTGTTCTTCTAGGCCCTCAGGGCACAGTCCGTTTTCGGAAAGAAGCGGTACTGAGTAAGCCCGGTAATGCCCATTGACTTTATGTACTCTATCCCATACTTCCTTGGTGGTGGCGGTGCTGTTAATAGAGGAAGCATAACCTTGGAAACTTTGACGCTGTGAGACGCGGCGGATGTATCTCGCATGAGCCTTCATCCGCTTGAAACTGATGAGATTAGTCACTGTTGGGTAACGTCTAAATATGCCCCATGCTCTGTTCTGATTTTTTCTTGATTTTTCACAGTCGGCATTCCACCATGGTTTAGGGCGGCGTGGTAAGCGATGAAGTCATAGGGATTGCTAAAATGTCAGCATTGAGGATGTGGGCGCTAAGCAAATTGGTGACTTCATCGATAGAGAGTTTGTTAAGCGGAGTACAAGCGAGCTGGGTTGCCTGGCTGAAGACAGACCAGTTTGCTTCCTCAAACTTCCAACGGGGAGTTCGTGTAGGCACTGTAACAGGTGGATTTAGCCGGTTCAGAATGATAGGAGAGTGATCGCTCCCATAGGGGTTGGGATCGACAGCCCAGGAAAACAAAGGAAATAATGTCGGATCGCAAAGAGAAAGATCAATAGATGTAAAAGAATGAGTTGAGGCACTGAAATACGTAGACTCTGCTTTGTTCAGCAAGCATATAGCTGTTGAGGAAAGAAAACGTTCTATCATCGAGCCACGTGTATCTCGTCTTCTACTACCCCAAAGAGGATTATGAGCGTTGAAGTCACCGAGAATTAGGGCAGGTTGGGGTAATTGGTCGTGAAGTGATTCAAGCTCTTCGCGGGATACAGGATAGCTTGGGGGAATGTAAAGTGAGCAGACGGTTATTAAACGGTCCAACAAAACACGAACTGCCACGGCTTCCAGAGTGGTATTCAAAGGAAACTCAATACATAGGGTAGACGGCTGGACAACTATAGCTACTCCACCAGAATTGTGCGACAAAAGAGGTCTGTCCTTGCGAAAAACCTGAAAGCGCCTTAGGATATTAGAGTGACTATTGTTTAAGTTTGTTTCCTGAAGACAAAATGCTATAGGGTGATGCTGGTCTAACAGAGAGTGCACGTCATCGTAGTTTCGAAGCAACCCTCGACAGTTCCACTGCAGGAATGCTGCCATTATGCATGAATTAGAAGAAAGACCATTCATCAAGACCTAAAAATCAATTTTGATGCGGGGTGCAGGTTTCTTTTTAGATGTGTTCTTCGGCCTATCTGTGTTACCAGAGGAAGTCGAAGGTAAGGACTCCGAGCTTGAGAATGGCCTGTCGTCCTTGGACTTGGGCCCGCTCTCGTCCATCGGCTCATCGGGGGCCGCCTCTGGCTGACCCCTAACGGCCTGTGACCCCGACGGCTCACCAGGTTTTCGGGCGCCTTCAGAGGGACGAGAAGGAAGTCCCCGACCTCGAGGCGCCTGGATTTTGGATGGCGCAGGGATTGAAGAACCCTGCGCTTCAATGGACCCCGAAGCGATAGGATCTACCTTTCGCTTTGGGGTTGAACGGGTTTGTGCCACTCCAGATGAGGTTTAGGGGGACTGAGGGGTGGGGGGGGGGGGGGGACGCAGGTCGTCCGTTGACGTCTGCGTTCCCGTTGACGCCGTCGACCGCGCCGGTCCCCTGCGCGCGGCCTCGGCATAAGAGCCTTTGGAAATAAAAGAATATCTTTTCCGTGCTTCTGAGTAAGAAATATTTTCTTTGGCCTTTAGCGAGAGAATTTCCTTCTCTCTCTTCCACAGGGGACAGCTGCGAGAATATGCTGGGTGTGTTCCTCGGCAGTTGACGCAAAGATGGGTATTGTTGCCACAGTTGTCGGAAGGGTGGTCAGTGCTTGCACATTTTGCACAGGTGGCTTTTCCTCTGCAGGTTAGTGACCCATGTCCAAAGCGCTGGCTGCGGAAGCAACGCCTTGGATTGGGGATGTAGGGGCGAACTTTGCAGTTGAGATACCCGGCTTTAACTGTGGGGGGAAGCGTTGTCGAGTTGAACGTTAGTACAATGTGCTTTGTGTCCCGTTCTTCACCGTCGCAACGGATAGTGATACGTCGCACAGCGACCACCCCTTGATCTCGAAGTCCCTCAAGTATCTCGTCGCTAGATATTCCAAGTAGATCATCTTCAGAGATGACACCCTGCGTGCTGTTCAGTGAGCGATGTGGAGTCACTGTTACTTTGTAGTCTCTTACTTGGTTGAGTGCAAGAAGTGCTTTGCTTTGTTCGGCATTTGTGACCTCCACAAGCAGGTCGCCAGATGGAAGTTTTTTGGCTTTAAAAGATTTTCCAATTACAGTTTCTAGGGTCTTTGCGACTAAGAACGGGGAAAGCTTTTCAAGTGGTTGATCTTCGTTCTCCGAGTGCATTAGTATAAATTTGGGAAAATTCATGACTGGCAAGGTTAGGCTTGTTGATGTTGTCTCTTCGGTGCGGACCCTTTTCGGGGCCCGATCAAGGAAAGATTTAGCTTTAGTACCAATATTTATTTATTTATTTATTTTCATACTCTCAATGCCCGGAGGCTCTACAGAGAGGAGTGGGTGGTACAGATGAAATTGTTGGCAAGCTTTTTGAAGTATGTGACGTCCTGGATGGACACGATGGAGGCAGGGAGGTGGTTCCATTCGCTAGATGTTCTTGGAATAAAAGAGTCAAAATAGATGTTCGTATGACATGTCGGCGTGCCAACCTTACACTGGTGATCGTGGCGAGGTGACACATATGACGGATGAAAAAGTAGTTGATCTTTTAGAATTGGATTAGAATAATAGACTTTATGGAAAAGACAAAGACGAAAGTATTTACGGCGTAAAGCAAGGTCAGGTAAGTCCAAAGTTGTCTTCATTGATGAAACACTAGCAGTACGAGAATAATTAGAAAGGATAAAACGGGCTGCTCGGTTCTGGACTGATTCGAGAATGTGTGATAATGTTACATGACCCGGATCCCAAACGGAACAGGCGTATTCGAGTTTTGGCCTGACTAAGGCTTTATATAATTGCAGTTTGACGGGAAGATTAGCGGAACGAAAATGGCGCCGCAAAAACCCAAGCATACGATTAGCATTATTAGAGACATAGTCGACGTGCATGTTCCAGGAAAGGTTATGAGTTATGTGAATACCAAGATACTTGTATGAAGCAACAGCATCTAATGGTATATCATTAAGGATGTATATGGCAGGGTCAGTGTTTTTAGAGAATGGGAAAAGGATTTCGGCACCTGCGGTGTGCCGCCCACCATCGAGCCCAACTTAGGGAGTAGTCAGCAGCCCATAACAAAATGGGCTTTGCTGGAACCGCTGATCTACTAGCACTTGCCCAGGTGCTATACCCAAGAGTGGTTAGGATAAGGGTATCTGCTACCACACAAGGTTGGCCCTTGCCGCCAAAGAAGGTGAAAGTGAGGGAGAGGGAAGGGGAGAAAAAATAGAAAGAGGGGATAGTAGAAGAAAAGGCCACTCCTACTGAAAAAAACCATTTGAAATTCAAACGGGTGGCAAACTGGTAAATCAAACGGGTGCAAACTTGTCGACCCGTTTGGATCAAACGTGATTATGGGATACGGGTAGCCGTTTGAAACGGTACCCGCTCGAAACGGTACCCATTTGATACAGGTGCCCGTTTGATACAGGTGCCCGTTCGACCTTGCACGTGACCACAGGTTTGAACGTGCCATTCGAATCGGGAAATTATGCGCTAGCCCTAAACGGGGATCGTCTGGTAGGTTGGTTATCTTAAACTTAAGTAAGCCGTTCCGAAACTCATAAACCTATTTATAACATAGAGGAAACACGTAGAACAAATGTGCTCACGTAGGTGCTTGCAAATGGACAGGAAAACAGACACAATAGATTGTTTTCAATTCTCGTCAAAGCTTATTACGTCTTCTGTAGACAAGTACAAACGTGCAAGCGATCTGTGAAATGTGAGAGGCACTCTAAGCTTTTATACAACTGAGAAGATAGCAAACCAAACAAGAACCGAGGTAATTCTAGACTATGAAGGTAGACTTTCGGGAAATTATTCGCCCGGCTGCCGCGAGAATAGTGGCTGCATAATTATATAGATAATCTGGAAGAGTACGAGTAGAAGAACGGTCAATCGTTGCCAAGAAGTAAGGTTGCAGTGCACTTACCATAAAAATAGCGGACTTGAAAGATGTAATCCGTGATATTTGTCGACACGGTCAAAGCATGACAACCACACAAACACAAATGAGAGGGAACGGCTTCTTGGAAGTTTCAACACGATGCGGCCCACAAGCTGTCAGTTGCCGAACCCAACCAAACCGCAAGAATTCCTGACTTCTTTGAAGAATCGCTTGTTGCCGATATAGACGTAGGACTTTTCGAACACTGGTAGCTTTGGTGCACATCCAATACGTTGTCGACAGACATCCTAATAAGACCGCAGTGTTAGGCAACAGATCGAAGCAGGTGGACGCTCGAAGTTCGAGCTGGAACTGACAACAAGCAGACAAAGAAAAAAGCGGCTGCTAGGCGCACCCTTCCGGATCTCGATGCTTATCAGCGTGTAGCTCGCGCGCGGCAGCGGGTCACGTGACGGGTGACAAGAGAGGAGGGAGGGGGCGAGGACCACAGGGACGGCCCCTCTCCCTCTCCCCAGACATTCCAGTGAGATGTATTTTTGTAACCTGGAAAAAAAAATATGCGCGCGCGCATTTTAGCACGCTCGAACCTTGGAAATGGCGGCGGGGCGGCCAGAAGCTCGGCTTGCGCCCGAGCGAAGAAAGTACTCAGTGCGCGAGCTCGTAGTTTGACTGCTGCAAAGGTGGGCGTGCTTTCGCAATGCTCGATGTTCTTGCAGCCGCGTGTACGCGTGCTACCTTCGCTCCGTCTTGAATTAAAGTGAAACGGAGTCTAGACGTACATTCTTTCACGCGGTCGCGTCTTCTGTGAGAGAGATTCGAGCTGAATAAGTAAATTGAGGCAACAAAGATGGGCAAAGTTTTAAATTTGTGTCAAAAATATCGGCTCACCAACGCCGCGCGTTTACGTAAAACAACAACAAAAAAAAAGATGTTAGTTTTAGTTGCAGTATAAGCGAATATCAGCGCAATTGAAATATAAATATAATTACTTGCATTACGCGGACGATCTGAAATCGATGAACCGGCGCTCCCAGCCTTCCGGAAACATTGGCTGCCACGGATGAAACGCTTGGCGTGCCCACGCCGCCGATCTGTACGTTCACTATCAAACGGGCTTCTGAGAGCCGTTTGATTAAACCGGTACAGTTTGCAAAATGGTCACTGGTTTGAGCAAACGTGCGACAACTTTGGCCAAACGAGTCGCCCATTTGCCCAGACGAGCGACCCGTTTGACAAAGGAGTGACCTGTTTGTCCAAATAGGTGACCGTTATGGCTCATACGGGAGACCCCTTTGAGCCATACGGGCGACCCCTTTGACAAACTGGTGACCGGTATGGTTAAAGTGTTACCGGTATGGACCCGTTTATTTTCATATAGGCGCCAAGTGTTTTTTTTTCAGTAGGGACTAGACTGAATCATCCTGGCCGGGCCTAATTAGCAGGACTCCCGTCTACGAGAAGCGGGGGCCGAAGTGGTGTATTGCCTCACCCGGGGGGGCCCCGAAGGGTCCAAACCTGCCCCGGGCTCGGCTCAACCACCAGGATGCCCTTTTGCCCGGACACGGGCTCGCCATGCACAGTCAGACGTGGGTGGGTTTTATCCACTTTTTACTCAGGGTCTGTGGTGTCGCCAATGTGGCTGGGGTCCGTGGTGACGCTATACCCACCAAGCGCCTAGAACCTAGGGTGCAGGCGCCCCCTGCGGGGCTCGGGGAACGTGGAGACGCCACTCTCCAAACACCTGCTTTCACAGGTGCCCCGTGCGGGGTGAATCAAACGGGTGCCGAACTTGTCGATCCGTTTGAATCAAACGTGATTATGGGATACGGGTACCGGTTTGAAACGGTACCCGTTCGAAACGGTACCCGTTTGATACGGTTGACTGTTTGATACAGGTGCCCGTTCGATACAGGTGCCCGTTTGATACAGGTGCCCGTTTGATACGGGTGCCCGTTCGACCTGGCACGTGACCACACGTTTGAACGTGCCATTCGAATTGGCAAATTATGTGCTAGCCCTAAATGGGTATCGTCCGGGAGGTTGGTTATCTTAACTTATTTAAGACGCCCCGAAAACTGACGTAATTTACTTAGATTTTTCTAAGGCGTTTGACACGGTGTCTCATCCAAAGCTGCTGGCAAAACTTTCCAGTATATTCAAAAACTCACAAATCATAAATTGGGTAACCGCGTATTTATCAAACCGAAGCCAATATGTCCACTACAACAAAGTTGATTCGGAAAAAGTGCTCGTTACTTCAGGAGTGCCCCAGGGTTCCGTACTTGGGCCACTTTTGTTTTTGGTTTACATTAATGACATTCCAACCAATATTGATGTCCCGATTAGATTGTTCGCTGACGACTGTATTATATATAAAACAATAAAAAGCCATACCGACAATCTTAAACTGCAGCAGGCTTTGGATGAGATACTGTGTTGGACTAAAAAATGGCAAATCAAGTTAAATTTTTTTAAAACAGCCGTCATGACAGTGTCCTGTAAAAAAAAGCCAATTCAATTTAGTTACCTACTGGGTGGACAACCAGTAAAGCGGGTCGAGGAGTACAAGTATTTAGGACTTGTTTTTAACAATAAACTGAACTGGAACCAGCATTTAGAATTAACGGTTAACAAAGCGAGGGGCACTTTGTTTGCGTGTCGTAGGAAATTAAAATATGCTGATTTTGACACTAAACTTGTTGCTTATAAAAGTTTTATTAGGCCTGTGCTCGAATATGCTAGTTCAGTATGGTGCCCTTTCACACTAAACGGTATTAACAAGCTTGAAAGTATCCAAAAGTTAGCTGCTCGGTTTATTTTTAATGATTATCGTAGAGAAACATCGTCCACCGAATTATTTATTAGAGCGAAGCTTCAACCGTTGCAAATGAGAGCGAAAATTGATAGATTAAGATTGTTGTTCAATATTCTTAATGGCACTCTTCATGTTCAAAGCTCTAACTATATACAACCATTATCGACCGGGTCCTCACGTCTAAACCACACAAGAGCGTTAAAACAATACAGGTTCAAAAACGACTGTTTTAGATATTCTTTCTTCCCTCGGGCAATTCAAGAATGGAACGAGCTACCAAATGATGTCGTCGTTAACACAACTGTTGCTAATTTTGTATCTGCTCTTGAATTCATACTTAATTGAGTTTTTATTTATAAATCTGCATCTTGTATACATGTTTTGTACCCACTCCTACCATGGCTCCTTGACTGGAGCCAGTAGTATTCCTAAATAAAAAAAAAATAAATAAACGTAATTATAACATGGAGAAAACACGTAGAACAAATGCGCTCGCGTAGGCGCTTGCAAATGGACAGAAAAACAGACACAAAAAATTGGTTTCAATTCTCCTCGAAGTTTATTACCTCTTCTGTAGACAAGTACAAACGTGTAAGTGATCTGTGAAATGTGGGAGGCACTTTAAGCTATTATACAACTGAGAAGATTGCAAAGCAAACAAGAACTGAAGTAATTCTAGACTATACAGGTAGACTTTTGGGAAATTATTCTCCCGGCTGCCGCGAGAATAGGCACTACGTAAGTCTATGGATAATCTGGAAGAATATGCGTAGAAGAACAGTCAATCGTTGCCAACAAGTAGGTTGCAGTGCACTTACCATATTAATAGCGGACTTGAAAGATATAATCCGTGATATTTGTCGACACGGTCAAAGCAGGACAACCACACAAAACAAACGAGAGGGAACGGCTCCTTGGAAGTTTCAGCACGGTGCGGCGCACAAGCTGTCATTTGCCGAACCCAACCAAACCGCGAGAATTCCTGACTTCTTTGAATCGCTTGTTGTCGATATAAGCGTAGGACTTTTCTAACACTGATAGTTTTGGTGCAGATCCAATACGTTGTCGAGAGACATCCCAATAAGACCGCAGGATTAGGCGACAGATTGAAGCAGGTAAGACGACCGAAGTGCGAACTGTAACTGATAACAAGCAGACAGAGAAAAAAGCTGCTGTCAGGCGCGCTTTTCCGGATCTCGATGCTTATCAGCGTGTAGCTCGCGCGCCGCTGCGGGTCACGTGAGGGAGGTGACAAGAAAGGAGGGAGGGGGCGCGGTGAAAGAGCAAGACACCGAGATAGCCCCGACCTTTCTCCCGAGACATTAAAGTGAGACGTGCTCTTTGTAGACTCGGAAAGCATTCGCGCGCGCGCGCATTTCAGCACGCTCGAACGCAGGAAATGCCGGCGGCCAGAAGCTCGGCTTGCGCCCGAGCGAACGAAGTACTCAGCGCGAGCTCGTAGTTAGACTGCTGCAACGGCGGGCGTGCTCTCGCAATGCTCAATGATCTTGCAGCCGCGTGTTCGCGCGCGGTTCCTTCGCTGCGTCTTGAATTAAAGTGAAACAGACTCTAGAAGTACACTATTTTGTGCGGTCGCGTCTTCTGCGAGAGAGATTCGAGCTGAATAAGGGAATTGAGGCAACAAAGATGGACAAAGTTTTAAAGTTCCGTCAAAAATATCGGCTCGCCAACGTCGCGCGTTAAAGTAAAAAAAAAAAAAGATATGTGTTAGTTTTAGTTGTAATATAAGCGAGCATCAGCGCAATTAAATATAAATATAATTACTTGCATTACGCGGACGATCTGAAATCGGTGAACCGGCGCTCCCAGCCTTCCGGAAACATTGGCTGCCACGGCTGAAACAGGCGTGCCCACGCCGCCGATATGTGCGTTCAGTATCAAACGTGTTCCGGAGAGCCGTTTGATTAAACCGATACAGTTTGCCGGTCACCGGGCACCCGTCTGTGCAACATGGTCACCGGTTTGAGCAAACGTGCGACAACTTTGCCCAAACGAGTCGCCCATTTGCCCAGACGAGTCACCCGTTTGCCAAAGAAGTGACCAGTTTGCCCGAAAAGGTGACCGTTATGGCTCATACGGGGGACCCCTTTGAGCCATACGGGCGACCCCTTTGACAAACTGGTGACCGGTATGGCTAAACTGTTACCCGGTATGGACCCGTTTATTTTCATACAGGCGCCAAATTTTTTTTTTTTTTTTTTTCAGTATGGATTCCTTTCGCATTTCGGGCAAAGATAGGGCCCTCTTTGGCAGCCCACACGGGCGGCCTCGGGGAGCTCACAAGAGGCCTACTGGGCAGCCCACGTGGGCTCCCCTCGTGGAATTCACACTGGGTCTAATTGCGTAACCTGCAAGGGCGCTCTTCGCGGGGCCTACAAGGGGCCTAGTAGGCAGCCCAGATGGGTCATCTCGTTGGGCCCACAGTGGTCCTACTTGAGCAGCCCACATAAGGTCTTCCCGGGAGTGTCATTTCCATCGGTGCCTTTGCATAATATCCATGCGGGGTGAGGTATTTCAGTCCACAAAAAATGAACCGGTCTCACTTTCACCGCGTGCATAATGCAAATATTTCTATTTTGATAGTTGAATAAAACGTCGTCACCAAACCTATACAATCGGCATTCCAAGTGTACAAAGTGGAAAACAAATCTCTGCAAATTTGAATGTAAATTATGCTGCCCAGGTAATCGGGTAACACAGCCAGCTTCAGCCGTCTACATACCCCAAATCAAATACGACATTCTGCCGAGCGTGCTTCGATGCTTCGCGGTGCTCCGCGTAAAAAAATGCAAAAAAAAACAAGCTTGCCGAATTTAAAATGGGGTTCTCAAAGTAAACGCAAAGCAGGTTAAGTTAGGATTCAACTTTATCAAACCTAAACTTTGTGGGCTATGCGGCCCATTACTACGCGAAGGAACTCGAGCTCGCGCCCCTTGCTCGCGAGCACGCCGTGCTCGCGAGCCATGCTCAAAAGTCGGGCTCAGGGGGTTCGTCCACAGCAAGCATAAAGTAAAGGTGTGTGTTTTGAGAACTGCCTCATTTTTCCTTCTTTTAGTATGGGGAGGCTGGTTCGTAGAGATTAGCTTTTGCTTTACATACACCTCTTTCTGGGCATTTTGCTTCAACTTCTCTGCCTTTAGCGCATCTCGCTTTCGAAGCAATTTCGCTTTCAAGTCGATCAGCGATGACACGCTCGTTCCCAGCGATACCTTCCCGAAGTTGCGACTCTTTTTTTCCGGTGCCTCCATGTCTTGCGAGAGAAGCAGACCTTCCTCGTGAGCAGGCTTGTAAATAAGAACCGCGAATGCCCCACTCAAACACTGAACGATAAAGAGTACCTTCGATTCACAAGTTACAAAGATACAACATGAATAGCCTCATGTTTGTCTCCCAATTTGCAGAGATAACGCGGCCTCTGAACGAACTGCTGCGCAAAGGCGTCAAGTGGCGTTGGACGGAGGCACAGCAAAATGCTTTCCATCAACTGTCCAGAGCTATTGCTGAAACAACATCTTTGAAGCTCCCAGGCCTCAACCATCCGTCTGTACAGCAAACCGATGCGAGCGGCTACGGTTTAGGTGCTGTGCTGCTTCAAGACTTGGATGGTGTCTTACGACCCGTAGCTTTCGCTAGCCATAAGTTGCAAACAGCTCACCGAAATTAGGAACGTTTGCGAGCTAGAGTGCCTAGCCATCATATTCGCCCTGCAGAAATTCAGCATGTATCTTGATGGCGCGCGCTTTGTGATCCAGTCGGATAATGCCGCTTTGTCTTGGCTTCAGCGGCTGTAAAATCCGGCAGAACGATTAGCACGCTGGGTCCTTACGCTCCAAAAATATGAGTACACAATTGTGCATAAGACAGGCTCACAAAACAAAGTTGCAGACGCTTTGTCCTGTGCTCCGCTCGGTGAAGAGCACGTGCACGAGGATGCCAATGTTGTGGCTGCGATAGATGCTTGCTCGCGCTGGGTACCTAGCCGAGATTTTATTTTCGCGGAGAGCCTAGGACTTGACTTTTGGAACACAGGCTATCGGTTAGGTAGTGACGCGAAACTGATCCCGTTCACCAGACGAGAGAATTGTATCGTCAGTGTCGATAACGCTGACGTTAGAACGCCTGCTTTGCGACTCCCATGTGCGGTAAGCGATTCTTTGCAGAAGTTTCTTGCTACGGACAAGCAAATGCGTCGTCTCCGAAGACTCCTGGAGGAGTTTACCCGATGTTCACAGAGGTGCACGAGGAATGACTTGCCTATTTTTATCAAGAATAGCAGAGAACTCACTGGGAAAGCTGGCATTGTGGAGACGGACAAGCCGGAGCGCACAGCACAGTTCCTGTCGCATGAACTGATGCGGGAAGGCTGAGACAGAACTGGGAGGAGCAGGAAGCCGAGAACGCCTTCAAGGAATCCATTCATTACGGACACGTGTGCTTCCAAGAGGCACGAGAGCACGGCGTCGGATTATACGACCTCTCCGGAGATGCGGTCGAACATCAGAAACAACTGGACCTTCTCAATAAGTTGAGAGAACAGACGGAGAAGCAGAAGGCCATCTCCAACTGCATGAGGGAGAAGAGGGAAGTGATGCTGAAGGCTCGTCTTGGCTCGGATTCGGAGGAAGAACATCCCGACCAAAGGTGAAGAGAAGAAAGCGTCGAGCGACGAGGAACGCGGCGACGAGGACAAGAAGAAAGAGGAAAAGGCGTTGGTGCCGCCCCAGGGGGCGGCCGAGCAGGCCAAGGACAGCCGCGTGTACGACGTGCCCGAGATGCGGCCCTGGGACCAGGGGAAGAACCTGGCACAGATGGTGAACGAGCCACGCTTCCGCAAGAAGTTTACTCAAGAGGACTGGATTGAGAGGCAGAGGCAGGGCGAGTTTGCACCTCCGTAATCTTATTTGATGGGTGCAAAGCAGCCAAAATACTCCAACTTCACCGGAGGTGCGGAGGAGTATGGACACTCCCTACCCCACGTTGGGCGCCAAATAATGCAGGGTTCGGTGCTACTGCTCACACGAAAGAAGGACCAACGAGGCAGATCTCAAAACACACACCTTTACTTTATGCTTGCCGTGGACCAACCCCTTGAGCCCGAGTTTTGAGCGTGGCTCGAAGGCAACGGGCGAGAACTCGAGTTCAATCGCGTAGTAATGGGCCGCAAAGCCCACAATCTTTACACTCAAGCTTAAATCTACAATTCTCGATGATTTGCAGTCAAATTCAGACGAACTCCCGTTGCTGAATTTCATGAGTGACAGTAAATATTCTCAATCTAGCGTCAACTGCCGTTTTGGGAGTCGCGCAGGTAGTCCAAGTTTGACATGCTTACGCCTATCACCCATGGACTCCACATCTAAACCAACCGTACGCACGTGTAGTCGAGATGGGACCCAGGGGCAGTGCATGGTGCGCCCACTTTATATATATATATTAAATATATATATATGCTCCCGCATAGCCGAAGTGAGACCCACGGGGGCATTGCATGGTCAGCCTAACTTGGGCATGTCCAAGCGGTTCCCACATTGAGCCCGCCACTGTGCGAATTCTGCTCCCGTATTGCCGAAGGCGGACACAATGGGATTGCACGGGAAGAACAAGTCGGGTGGGAACATGCGCTGCCACTGTAGAGCACACATATTTGCTGACTCTGCCCTTGCATAGCCGAGGTGACACCCACCGGGGTGCCACCTCGGTTATGCGGGATGGCACCCCGGCGGGTGCCACCCCGGACGCGCGAGGTGGCACCGGCGGGTGCCACCTCGCATGGACGAAACAAGTAGGGCATGTACGCCTTTTGCCCGGAGGTCCCGCATCCTTACTAATTCTTTCACAGACAAGATGGAACCCACGGAGACTCTAGGAACGGAACACAAACATATGATTAAATGTCTTGCCATTTATGCGGGTTGCATCATCACCAATTAAAGAGCAAAATTAAGAATTCTTCGGGAAGATTGGAACGGTTTTTGTTGCAGGATGACTCACACCTGCGGATGAAAAGTAAAATGGATTTCTGCAAGAAAGTCGAAGTGATGCTGTATTGTCTCCCTGTATTCGCCAAGCCATGTTTTGTGACTTCGCATACGTTATGGACGAAGAAATGTCCCTTGTTTACTAACAATTGCGCGTCATGTACTCTGTAGACTGGACAGTATAAAACCTCCAGCTGGCCTGGAAACACGGCTCAAAATCGCGTCATTTTGGCTATTCCAGGTGTGAAATGCGCGGATTTAAAAAAAGTAAATACGGTTGCAATAGTTTTCTTCAAGATGTAGTTCGTACTGGTTTAGACTTTTAGAAACCATAAGTAGGAAAGCAATATTGAAAATTAAATCAGACGAGCTCAAGTAAGAAGCGCAACAAATACGAATCCACGCAATATAGGTTGCCTGCTAAGGTGTGGATATGAAACATTTATATGGATTATATTATCGCTGATTCTTGTAATGGTGTATTTCTAGCCTAGGTAAAATTTCTTATATTTACGCGTAGGTAGCGACTAATGGTTGCGAAATTTTTTTTGTTCAGTGCACCACCGAAAATCTAATTACGCCGGTGCGCCGAGCATGCGTTTTCTGTCAAAGGGTTTCTTTATCGTTATTCATAATTGATAAAACTAAAGAACATACCTTGGACTCGATGCTGCTTTTACGCCAAATATCGAATCATCTCATATTGCTGGAGACATGGAAGAAAAACTGATCTAGGATTTGAATCTTCTAGCCCGGATGTGCTGAAAAAATATACGCTTGCAGTAGGTTTCACAGAAACCCAGAAATACTTTTTTCTCTCACTCAGCATTGTGTGATCGGGCTTCTATTTTCTGCTGATCCAATAGACGCAGTTGCTGAAGGTAGTTTTACCGGAGGAGGCAACTGCTCTTGAACAAAGCGAACAACGATACACTGTAGCTCATTATTTACGAAAATAAAAGAACAAAGTAAAATATACTAATCCCGGAATAACCATTAATGTTAAACGCGGAGAACTTCTCAGAAGCAGTAGCGAGCGAGAGGTAGATGTTCGGTACAGCTAACGTACAGCATAAGGGTTCTACCGAAACTGTGAGAACGGGCGGTGTTTCGTCTGCTATATGGATAAAACGCGTGCCCTACTGCGATTACCCGGCTGAATCCGTTCTAATACCCGTATGGAATAAAATTACAGTGTAATAAAATGGCGCCACATTGAGAGCACGTGGTGTTATGGGCGACACCGTGTTCGTTTCTCTGCACTGCGGTCTGACACAGAAGACAGATGGCACTTGTTTCCGTATACAGTTGGTTTTAACACATAAAAATAGGAAGATGATCGCTAAGGACCTAACTTATTACTCCAGACCTTACAGCGCGACGATACTTGCGGATGCTGACAGATTGTGACAGTAAATACGCGTTGCGAGTTAGAGAGATGTGTCGCCCTTTCCTCGTCATTAATCAAATTCTCTTCTAACGCCGTGACTGTACTCTATCGCAGTTTGTATGCACCTAACCTATAACTTAATAAACCCAGGTTCCTTGAGAGATTATTAAACACATTTTAGTTATCTACTTAATCGCTATCTCTCCGGCAGCATTTCCAATGGTATAGAAAAGAGCGCTTCGGATTTTTAGAATTATATTTCTGGAAACGATTTGTTTGCGATATCAATATTTTGACATTCTGGTAGAAACTTTAGTTTTTGTATTTTTGCAGGGGCAAATAAGCCCCAAAAGCGGAAGACAAGGCAGATCTCGCAGCCTCTCCATAGGGTGGAAAACGTTTTGTCGACAGCCTAAGTATCGATATCCGGAACGTCCAAGGGCAAAAACTCGGATTCCGTCTGTTACCGTGGTCAGGAGAAAAAAAAAAAAAAAAAATCAAGCTGTATCATCCCAATGTGAATCTCAAGTTTCAAGTCCGCAAGGTTTGTTGTGTGTTTTCTACATAAATGTACTTGTCACCGACGACGACATAGCAACCACGTCTAGACAAAATACAATCTGGAAAAACTCCGAGATGACTTGTACGTAAAATGCCCTAAAGTTGTTGTTGTCGGATTGCGTTCCGATTTGTGTTCCTTTTTTTTTTTTGTAGATTATCTTTCTTTTTTTAATTGGCACACAATTACTTTTAGCCTCAAGCATCTATGTTTGCGTTACTCCAGCCGATGTTGATTAGATGCTAAAGAACAATGTGAAGATATAGGGAAGGTTCATATGTGGAGCAAGGCGGAGAAAAAAAGCGACTGAAATAATGTCTGCGTCGTAAGGAATACAGCCGTGTGCGTGGAGTGGACAAGCTCTCTCGTTGTTTTTCGGCAATAAACGATAGATAATTATTGAAGGGAGATGCACTTCATGGCGTGAAGCATCCGTTTGTTATATTGCAAAGATGACTAGAATAATAATTTGTGACATAGCGCACACGGTCACAGATTAAACGGCGTGTACTTGTTCACGCACTACATGCCTCCCCAAGGAAGTTCCATAAAACGCAATAACGAAGGTTCACGAACATATCAATTCCTTCTCTTTGAACAGCGCATCAGTATAACTGCACACAGAGGTGAACTTAGATCCCTATCCGACCAAACAATATGCACTTTATGCATAGATTTTGCTTCACGTGTCTTGGACGTGACGTGATCGCATTGTACCAAGGGTTATTCCTACTCGTTTCTTTCGAGAATAAGCAAAATTGATCGCATAAAACAGGATGCAGCAGGCACGCGCGCAGAAGTACGCCCGCTGACGAGATGTCATTGCGCGCCATGTATTCTTTTGAATTTCGGTCTTTATGCAAGCCTTTATATAATATTCATACATTTGCTAAATTATGCATTCAGCAATAATTTTGTAATCGATACTTTGCAAGATTAAAGTACAGATGTGTTAAAGTAGTACTCAATGCTTTTTAGTTCATTCTATATTTAAGCTGCATTAATCGAATTCTTATAATTCCGATGATTTTGTTCCAATATAATTAATAAAAGTCATAACATTGTTTGAAATCATTTAAATATAATGTGTTGCGCTATTCCGTCTTCGGGTAAATTACTCAATTCAAATTGTTCGAAATTTGTGCAAATACGTTGTAACAGGTTGGTGCAGATGCCCGTGCTTCAATAGTTTAAAAGTCATTCGTTAATCAAAATTGTGTACTACATAAGTTAGCTTTCATTTTATATCGGATATCATGGCCTCGCACAGCGTAGCACCGTCTGGCGATGCTTCGAAACCGAGCACATGCCGCTTGAAGATATTCTTCTAAAGGTAAAGGGGGTTGATAATTGAGTTCGGTAAGATGTAAGTAAACCATGCCCCAGGCTTCCGTGCAAACTCTTACATGTCTTTGAAGATTTGTTTCTGGAAAAAAACGAAATAAACCGCAGATTACTCTGTTCAACAACCTGACTTACTTTGACAATCCCGGAGCTTTTAAAGCTGTTCTTCTACTAAATAGTTAAAGTTTACGAAGTTCGGGGCTTCCTTTCGGTAAACTGTGGGCCTGCCTAGCTCCTTTGACACTTGTAAAACCTCTGTGTGTCCCTCCTGGACTGTACAGGGCTTAAGATAACGAAGATGGGGGCTCGCTGACGGAAACACGTAGGCATGCCTCACTTGGGCTGCCCATGTAAAATCCATGTGGGGCCCACCTAGGCTGTGCGTGGGCCACGTTAGCAATGTGCAGATTCGACAGTGACAGAGCATGCACATCCCCGACTTGGGCTGCCATGTAAAAATCCCGTAGGTCCCACATCGGCTCCGCGGGGACCATGGTCGCCATGGCGTGGGCTCCACGGTGCCAAAGCGTCGGCATGTCCGACTTCTGCTGCCAATGTAAAACCGCCGCGGGTCCCACCTAGGTTGTGCGAGGGCCACTTTAGAAATAATGTGGGCTCCACGTCGGCAAGTCGTTGGCATAACAAACTTGGGCCGCCCGTGCGATGTCCCCGTGGGTCTTACCTGGTTTATCAGCGAGGGGAGTTACCACAAAGATAGGCTCCACGGGGGCACCGCATAGGCATGCCTAAATTGGGCGGCGCATGCGATGCCCCCTGCCTTCCACGTCGGATGTACGGAGGCCACGTTATGATATATATGGGTTCCAGGGCATGTCCAACTTGGTATACCTGTGCAACTCGAAAAATGGTACTTTCCGCTAATATTGAACATATATGCTGCACGGTCTGGACATCCAAAGTAGAAGAACGGCTTAATTTTATACCCAATCACTGAGAATTGTAATATTAAGAGGGAGTGACAATTTGTACGCCTGTTAAACGTTTTTTACTAACTTAAGCTATCTTACCGCGAAGGCAGTTTTACGTAGGGTGGTATCTGCGCGTGAATTCTAAACACTCTCATCAGAATGCCGTATCTGTTCTCAACTTTGGTGTCCATCGAAAAGTTAAGCTGGCTTAACCCCAATTAGCCGTCCTCAAGATTTTCTAGGGAAATACGCAAAGTTTATTTTGGTTGTTGTTGTTTTGTTTCATTTCGCATTTTTGACAAAGCCCAAATTTACCTGGGATTGCTCGAGACGTTTCAACGATGAATACAAATTTAAATATATCCACTAAGCACACGGGGAGAGCGAGACATGTTACATTTGGTATGCGCTAAAATACCCCGTCACCCGTTAATAAATTACGAAATGACACCTAACTAAATCAGGTTTCCGAGGCGATCTTATGTAAACTGCCCACGTAGGCCCGTTGTGAGTCCCATGATGAGGACCAATGTGTGCTGCCCACCTATGCCTCCTGTGGACCCCCTGTGGCCCCCACGAGTAGGGCGGCTGTCGGCAGCCCGAGTAGGTCCACTAGAGGTCCCACGACAAAAGCCCATGTGGGCTGCCCAAGAAGACCCATTGTGGGTCCATCGAGACAGCCTAAATGGGCTGCCGAAGCGAGCCCCACTTAGGCCCGACTTTCATACCAGGCGTGGCAACCACGTGGGCTCTCCAAGTGGGATCCACGTCGGCCCCTATTTCAGAACCCACATTGTGCTAGCGTTCCCTTGACAAAAGTCTAGGTGGGCTGCCCTAGTATTCCACCTGCAGGTCGCACGAAAGAACCCCCATGTGGTCTGCCCAAGTAGGCCCCGTTGGGAACCGCGAGGGCAACAGATGTGGGCTTACCAAGTATTCTCCGTGTACGTCCCACGACTTAATTCGCGGTGGGCTGCCCAAGTAGGCACGCTGTGGGTCCCACGAGGGAAGCCCGGTATGCAGTTCAAGTCGCGGTGCCTTGGATCCGAGATGCAAAACCGACGTAAGACCCCAGAAGTCTGCCCACGTGAGACCACCGTCTACCCAAATTTTGGAGCCCTCTGTTTGCTACTTGGAAATGGCCAACCCTTCGTGGAACGTGCAGGGGGGCTTACATGGTCAGGCAACGTATACGTTTGTTTAGAGACCTTTTCAAAGTGGCTATGAAAAGGATGTCAAAGCTTGTCCCGATTGGACAGCCAAAGTGTGTTCCACATCGCTTCCGTAGTTCGAGTAAAAATGGGGCCCTCTTGGGCAGCCACCACGCGCTGCCTCGGGGACTCACAAGAGGTTTACTTGGGTAGCCCACATAGATTCTCCTAGTGGAACCCACGATGGGTCTAACTGGGCAACCCACAAAGGTGCTCCTCGTAAGGCCTACAAGGGACCTAGATAGGCAGCCCACGTGGTGCCCGCAGTGGTCCTACGTGAGCAGTCCACACGAGGTTTCCCCGGGACTGTCATTTCAATCGGTGTCCTTTCATAAAATCCATGCGGCGTGGGGCATTTCAGTGGATAAAAATAGAACATGTATCATTTTCGCCGTATGACGACTGGAAATACTACTATTTTGATAGATGAAAAAATGTCTTCACCAAACCCATAAAAATTAGCATTTGAAGTGTAAAAAGTGGAAAATAAAAGTGTGCAAATTTGCATGAAAATTATGCTGCCGAGGTAATCGTGTTAAGTGGCCAGCTTGAACCGTCTGCATACTACGAGTTATATAGGACACCCTGACGAGCGTGTTTCCAATTCACCCTCAAATCGACGCTCTCCATAAAAAAAAAAATCTTGCCGAACGTGAAATGGCCTTTTAATAAAATCTGCAGTATATTGAGTTAGGACTAAAATTTATCAAACCTTAACTTTTACTCACGTGCTTAAATTTACGATTCTCGAAGATTTGTGATTATATTCAAGCGAACTCTTTTTGCTAAATTTCAAGAGTAACAGTAAACATTTTCAATTTAGCGTCAACTACCGTTTTGAAAGTCGCGCAGATAGTCCAAGTTTGACATGATCACGCTAATCACCCATGGACCCCACAACTATGCCAATCGTACGCACGTGTAGTCGAGATGGGACCCAGGAGGCATTGCATGTGCTGCCCAGGCTAGGCATGACCACGCGGTGCCCCCGTGGAGTCTCCCTTCGCGCTAAATCTTCCCCCGTATAGCCAAGGCATTGCATGGGGAGCCCAAGTTTGGCATGTTCCGTGTAGCCCTCCTTATTGTTATATATCTCTGTCCTTACACACTCTAATTGAGACAAATCGGGGCATCGTATGGTCAGCCTAACTTGGGCATGCCCAAGTGGTGCTCACATTAAGCCTGCCTCTGTGATAATTCTGCTCCTGTATGACCGAAGGCGGACACAGGGGAACGCATGGGCGGACCAAATCTGGAAGGCCCACGTTCAGCTCTCGTGGAGCACACGTCTTTGCTGGCTCTGCACTCACATAACAGAAGTGACACCCGCCGGGGCCTTGCACGGACGGAACCAGTAGGGAACGCCTGCCTTTTGCCCGGAGATTCCGCATCCTCGCAACTGCTGTCGCAGACCGGATGGGGCCCACGAAGACTTTAGAAAAGAAACACAACAATATCATTAAATGTTTTGGCATTTATGCGGGAAGCATGATCAGAAATTCCAGACCAAATTTAAGGAGGCTTCAGGGAGATACGAACGGTTTTTGTTGAAGGCTGACGAACAACTAAAACTCGTTGCTGCAAGAAAGTCGAAGGGATGCCCTATTGTCTCCCTGTAGTCACCAAGCCATGATTTGTGACTTATCGCATGCGTCATGGAAGGGGAAATGTCCTTTGTTCACTAACAATCGCGTGTCATGTACACTGCAGACTGGACAGTATGAACCTCCAGCTGGCCAGTAAACACCGCTTAAAATCGCGTCATTTTTGCTACTCCAGGGGCGAAATGCACGGATTTAAAAAAAGTAAATACGGTTGCAATATCTTTTTTCGAGATGTAGTTCGCACTGGTTTAGACCTTTAGCAATCATAGGTCGACAAGCAACATTGAAAAAAAAAACGTGCTCAAGTAAGAAACGCAACAAATACAAATCCACGCAATATACCTTGCCTGCTAAGATGGGGATTTAAAACACTTATATGGATTATATTATCGCTGATTCTTGTATTGGTTTATTTGTACCCTAGGCGAAATTTGTGATATTTACGCGTAGGTGGTTCCTCAAAAGCGACTAATGACTGCGATTTTTTTTATTGCACCACCGAAAATCTAACTACGCGTGCGCCGAGCATGCGTTCTCTATTAAAGGTTTTCTTTATCGTTATTTATAATTAACAAAACTAAAGAAGATAACTTGGACTTCATGGTTCTTTTATGGCGAACATCGAATCTCATATTACTGGAAACATGGAAGAAAAACTGATTTAGGATCTGATTCTCCTAGCCCGAATGTGTGCAAAAATATGCGCTTGTAGTAGGTTCTACAGAAACCAAGAAATAGTTTTTTCTTTGAGTCAGCACTGTGTCTTTTCTGCCGATGAAATAGACGCAGTTGTTGTTGTAGATCCACCGGAGGAGGTAACTACTCTTAAGGTAAACGACAACGATACACTGTACCTCATTATTTACAAAAATAAATCAACAAACCGAAATGTACTAGTCCCGGAGAAACCATTAATGTTAAACGCGAAAAACTTCTCACAGGCAGTAGCGAGCGAGAGGTAGATGTTCCGTACAGCTAACGTACAGCACAAGGGTACTACCGAAACTGTAAGAACGAGCGGGGTTTCGTCTGCTATCGGGCTTAAGCGCTTGCCCTACTTCGATTACCCAGCTGACTCCTTTCAAATACCCGTATAAGATAAAATGGTGCCACCCTGAGAGCACGTAGTGTCCTGGGCGATAGCATGTTCGATTCTCTGCACTGCTGCCGACGCATTCCCACTTCCAGCGTGGAGCGAGTTCATTCCAGCCGGCGCTCCACAAGTGGACAAAATCTAATGTTCGTTTAAGCACGACACTTAACACGAACACGTATGAGTTGTAGTATAGAATCGAGCTTGCGCTAGAATGCAACCCCGCCACACATATCATATGCGAGGTGACAGCGTAGATGGCGGGCGTTCTTCTGTTACGAGGTGCCATTCGCACCTACCACAGCCTCAATTGTAGATTTTTGGTTCGAAATCTAGTCGCAAGCGCGAAATAATCGAGCCAAAGCTTGAGTTGCAAGCGTCAGATATTTAAATAACAATACATTCGACAAGCAGTGATATATTGGCAAATGTTTAGCTCCGCTGTTGCTGTGCAGGCGTCGAAATGTACGGGAGGATAAAGAAAAGTTAAGGACAAATACATCGGCGGCCAAGAGATCTCCCTCGCCGACCTTGTGCGCAAGGAACGTTTAACATCATTTGTTGACAAAGCTGTTACATCAGAAACGTTTAGAGTGCCAGATTTAGTGATCATAACAGAGAGATTGGTAAAATCTTCATGTTGAACATTTATCTACACGAGATATCTTTGAACGTTGCATTTTATTTCACAAATCTCTCCTAACCTCTCTACCCATTAAGGAATTTGATCCAGGTCTGCACGGCAATCTAAATCCAAAGTGTCGCGATTTATAATGATAGAGATGCCAATGTACTAGATTTAAGCTCAACTGTTTCAGCCGTTTATGCCCAAAACTGATCCACCTAATGCATTAACAGCATCTACAGTTTCGTCTGTAGTGAACTGTTATAAGAATTTAAATATTCGATTCTTGCTATTTCTTAAAACAGTTTTGCTGTCCACTAACTCTGTAAACTTCCACTGTCTGTAAACATCTTCACGAAATTGAAGATGTTTACAGTCAGTTTGCTGTGTCGATTCGTCACATTTATAAACTACACGCTCCTGGGTCATTCTATGTTACAGGAAACGCGGCAGTTCTTTTTTTTTTGTAGGGGAAACATTAATTGACATTTGCACGAAACATTAATTTGGATAAAAAAGCCTTTGAACTCAAAGAAATTAACTTTTTTTGTGAAAAAATAATAACTTATATTCTTTCTGATATCATGCTCAAGATGTCTGGAATTACCATAAAACTCAGACAGAAAACAAAAACAATCTAAAAAGAAAAGGTTGCGTACCACACAAAACCAAGTGAGCGCCTAATTACATAAGAACATACCCTACCTTGCCGTCGAATTTAGACATTGAATGACCCCGTTTTAAATTAAAATAATAACTCTAAGTATATTAGAGTTTGTGAGATTTTATTTGTCAACTTGTATAGTGGTTTTGGCTACAATGGTGTTTCACTATCTTCCCTTACAACTATGAGTTTATTTGCTTGTGTTAAATGTTCAGGGCCTCGTTTAGTTGGATTTTGTTTAATTGAAGAAATCTCCAGTTTATGCAGAAACGGCCATATTGAGCGCCGTAAAAATCATCAGAGGCAACGGTTCCCAGAACTTTCGAAAAATCTACAATTTTAATTCACCTCGCTTGTTCAACATTTAAGAAAAATTTGAAAAAGTACTTCATGGTTTTTTCGGATAAACTTTTTTTTCTAATATCAGTCTCTCCGCTTGTGCCTCCATTCGCCTGACTTGAAGACGACAAACGTCAGTGTTCTCCAGCGCCTTCAAGGCTCTCCTGGAAACACGTTGTATTTAGTTGAAGTGGACGTTACTCTGATTTTTATTCATTCCTATCCCACGCCGGTTGTGCGTGGTCCATGCTAGCAATTGTGCGGGCTCCACAGTGGCTGAGCGTGGACATGCCCCACTTGGCCTGCCCATGTAAAACCCCCTGTGTCCAACTTGTGTGTGCGTGGGCCCAGTTTGAAAATGGTGGAGGCTCTACAGTGACAAAACGTAGGAGTTTCCGACTTGGACTGCCTAAGTAATACTCCACGTCGGCTGTACAGCTGCCACATAGCAATGATGTAGGCTCCACTTAGTGAAATCGTGGGTATGCCCAATTTGGGCCTCTCGTGCAATCCCCCTTGGGACCCACCTCGGTTACGCGGGGGCGGAGTTACCACTCGCGTAGGCGTCACAGGGGCACCGCGTGGGTATGCCTAAATTGGGCTGCCCACTCGATGCCCCCTGAGTCCCACCTTGGTTATACGGAGGCAAAGCTAGCATGGATATGGGTTCCAAGGTCGCAGACCGTGGGAATGCCCAATCTTGTCTAGCTCTGCAATTCCAAAAATGGCATATTTTGCTAATATTGCGTATATTCGCTGCGCGTTAAGGAAATCCAACATAGCATATCGCGATAATTTAATACCAAATCACTGAGAATTGTAATTTTAAAAGAAGTGAGCATTTATAGGCCTGTTAAACTTTAAAACTAATACTACTCAGTAGGGTTGTTGAGAAAGCCGTTTTACGAGGGGGAGAATTTTTAGAAGAGAGTACTGTTTTGAGGATGCATTCAAAACACTTTCTTGAGAATGTCGTATTTGTTGTAATATTTAGTTTCTATAATGGTGTAAGCTGGCTATGCACCCCCATTACCTGTCCAACATATGTTTTTATGGAGATGTGCACAGGTTTCTTTTGTTTGTTCCATTTCGTACACTTTAAATGAATAATTTTAAATGGACTTGCTCAAGAAGTTTATCGATCTATAAGAATGGTTATATTTCAAGTAGGTGCAAAGAGAAACTGAGCAATGTTCAATTTTGTATGAAATGAAATGCCTTAAATAAAAATGAAATCACACCCGACCAAATAAGGTCATGTGTGATTCCCACACAGGCCCGTTATGTGCCCACGATCGGGACCGATGTCTGCTACCAACCTGGGCCTAGTGTGGGCCCCCGTTGGGCCCACGAGGAGGGTCCTTGTGGGCCTTCCAGTAGACCCACTGTGGGTCCCCTGAGGCAGTCTAAATGGGCTGCCAGAGTGGGCCCCACTTGGGCCCGACTTGCAAAACTGACGTGGGGCACAAGTGGGATGCCCAAGTGGGATCCGCGTCGGCCCCCTTTTCTGAGCCAACTTTGTGCTTTTGTCAGTTATATGATACGAACGTTTTTGAGGGAGAGGAAGGCGGAGAGGACGAATAACACGGAACAAGGGCAACCGAAGTTACTCATACACACGCTAGGCGTACCCAACGCTTGCAGCCCAAGTTAAGCATACGCATGCGGTGCCCCCGTGAAGCCTGTTTTTGTGGTAACTCCCCCTCGCATAACCTAGGTGGGTCTCAGGGGGCTATTCACTTGTGGCCCAAGTTGGGCGTACACACGTTTTGCCAAAGTGGAGCCTACATCAATGCTAAGTGGCTCCTATATAGCCTACGCGGAACCCACGAAGGTATTGCTTAGGCAGCGCAAATTAAAAACGCTGAAGTTTTTTCGGCTTGGAGACCACCCTAATGCTAACTTGGCCCACCCACAGCCTGTTGGGACCCACGGCAGCTTTAGATGGGCACCCCAATTAAAAATACACCAGGCAATCCTGGTGTGACATCAGAGAATATTGATGTGACACAGGATGATTTGGTGTGCCCACCAGCAGTGCTGGTATATCGAGCACACCAGCCTGGTGGGCACACCAGTAATGCTGGTGTGTCTAGCACACCAGCCTGGTGTGCCCAATGTTGGTGCACCTAAACACCAGCCTGATGGGGACACCCGAGAGGCTGGTGTCGCACCACATGGGCTCATGGCCCACCAGGCAGCCTGGTGTGCACACCATGCAGTTTGATATGACACCAGTGTTGTATTTTTCTTGACTCTTCTCCCGTCCGTGAGCGTGTTTTTGATTAGTTTTTGTGATGCCCCTTCCCCCGACGTGGTGCCTCGCTTCCTCCTGTCTTGGTGGTCGCCGTAGACCCCGCGGCGGGCTCCTTTGTGCTCAAGAAGTGTTCCCCTCATCCCCAGCACTTTCCTGGGCAGCCTGGAGCAGCTTGGGGCGCTCGCCTCTTCGGGGGTTTCCCTTTTCCTTTCCGCCAGTATTATTGTTGAAGTTTTAGAAAATAAAGGAGTTTTCTTTGTGAGTCGAAGCCGAAAATATGCGTGTTTGTGCGCTTTCCTGTCTCCCGATGAGCTAAATATAGTTAGACACGGTCTCGCAGCAAAACAACAAAGAAAGCAGTAATAATTACAGTTTTGGGTGCCGAAACCCGGGAATTCCAGATCATGCCTACTACGAGTCAGGAGGGCGTCGACCGCCTGGAGCGAAAGAGGAATGCCCTGCAAGGCGCCACAACAAAGATCATCAACGAGATTGGCGCGCTGTTGGCCACGGATCCAACCGAGATCGGGGAGCTCGAAGAAAGATTTGATATTCTTCTTTTTAATAATGCTTCCCTGAAAGAGCTGGACAAGGAAATCGACCAATCTGTGGAATAGGATGCTTTAGAAGACGAGAAACTGGCGCGGAGTGGTACGCGGAACGGGCCAGCGTAATCAAGACACGAGTCAACCGCAAGCTGAGAGGCTCAGACTTGCGGAACGACAGGAATTTGCGGTTCTTCGACGCAGGGCACTGGCTCCGGACAAGCTCGAATTGATCAGGGCCAACTCCCTACAACAGTAAAGCTTCCGAGAGTTTACTGTTGTCCTATTTTGCTTTCTCGAATAAAGTAATTACGACATCAGCGTTATAGTCAAAATTATCATCGTACCCTTCTTTGTGAGCAAAGCAACACCCAGTCAACAGGTGCTCTGGCATTGCACTACAACAAAACCTGATGTCACACCAGAACACCAGATTGCTGGTGTCACACCAGCACACTAGATTTCTGGTGTCACACCAGAACATCAGATTGCTGGTGTGAAAATGTCCCAAATCACATCTGTGAAAAAGTCAAGTGTAACATCATGTCACACCAGCCCTCGGCCTGGTGTATTTTTCACTAGGGCAGCACAAGCCATGAATGGTCACGCTTTGCCACCTTGGAGCCCACATTCCGTCATGAAAAATACACCAGGCAATCCCGGTGTAACATCAGAGAGTCCTGGTGGGACACCAGAATACCTGGTGTGCCCACCAGCGATGCTGATGTATCGAGCACACCAGCCTGGTGTGCCCACCAGAAATGCTGGTGCACCCGCACATCAGCCTGATGGGTACGCCAAGAGAGTCTGGTGTCACACCACAAGGACTCCTGTGCCAACCAGGCAGCCTGGTGTGTACACCACGCAGTTTGATGTGACACCAGAGTTGTGTTTTTGTTCACTTTTCACCAGGGTCCGCGCGTGTGTTTTTTATTAGTTTGTGTGCCGCTCCGTCCCCCGACGGAGCGCCTTGTTTCCTCCCGTCTTGGTGATCGCCGGAGACCCCGCGGCGGGCTCCTTTGTGCTCAAAAAGTGTCCCCCTCGTCCCGAGCACTTTCCCGGGCGGCCTTGAGCAGCTTGGGGCACTCGCCGGCTCGCCTCTTCGAGGGTTTCTCTTTCCCTTTCCGCCGGTATTCTTGTTTAAGTTTGAGAAAGTAAAGAAGTCTTCTTTGTGAGCGGAAGCCGAAAAAATGTGTTGGTGCGCTTTCCTTACTTCCGACGAGCTTGGTTTGGTCGGAAAGGAACAAAGGAAGCTAGTAATTATTATAGTTTTTGTGGCCGAAAACCGGGAATTAAAGGCCAGACCATCCCTACTACGAGCGAGGAGGGCGTCGACCGCCTGAAGCGAAAGAGGATTACCCTGCGAGCCGCCACAACAAAGATCATCAACGAGATTGGCGTCTGCTGACCACGGATCCAACCGACATCGGTGAGCTCGAAGAAACATTTGATATTCTTTTACTTAAGGAGGCTTCCCTGAAAGAGCTGGAATAGGAAATTGAGCTGTCGAATATGATGCCTTAGAAGAGGAAATTTCTGGTGCGGAGGGGTACGCGGAACGGATCAGCGTAACTAAGACAGGAGTCAACCGCAAGCTGAACGGCCAAGAATTTCGGAACGACAGGGCGTCCGGTTCTTCGACGCAGGGCAGTGGCTCCGGACAAACTCCAGTTGATCACGGCCAACTCCCTACAACACTAAAGCTTCCGAAGCTTTACTGTTGTGCTTTTTTTGCTTTTTTGAATAAAGTAATTATGGCAGCAGCGTTGTTGTCAAACTTATCATTGTACCCTTTTTTGTGAGTAAAGCAACGCCCAGTCAACAGGTGGTTTGGTATCACATTACAACAAAACCTGATGTCCCGCCAGAACACCAGATTTCTGGTGTAACATCAGAACACCAGATTTCTGGTGTCATACCAGAACACCAGATTTCTGGTGTCACACCAGAAAATGTCCAAAATCACATCTGTGAAAAAGTCTGATGTAACATCAAGTCACACCAGCCCTCGACCTGGTGTATTTTTCACTAGGGTTGTTCCGCACTTAGCCCCTGCGGTGCCGACGTTGGACCCACGGAATTTTTACATGGGCAGCTGATATCCAGCACGTTCACACTCTGCCACTGTTGAGCCCGCACCATTGCTAATATTACCATTCACAACGAACGTGGGATAAGAATGCATAACATTCAGGGTAACGTCCACTTCAACTAAATACACCGGTTTCCAGGAGAGCTTTGAAGGCGCTGGAGAACACCGGCGATAGCCGCCTTCGAGTCGAGCGATTAGAAAAACGTACCGAGAGACTAGATTAAAAACAAAATGGTTTCTCGAGAACACCGCGAAGTACTTTTGTAATTTTCTCACTCACACCAGCTCGCCTAGATATTAACTGTTTTTCATGTCTACGCATCACGAATATATGATCAACATATTTTTTATGTAAATATACCCACTTTGTTTTTTCTTCGTACACTTTTAAATGTCCATTTTGTTTAGGCCTGCTGTATACACTTCATTCATCTACCAAAATGGTAATAGTTTTAATGTGGACATGGCGAAAGTGAGATATGAACAATTTGGTATCCACAGCAATAGCCTACGTAGAAAACACGGGATATTATGAAATTACACCGAACCAAATGACGTTTAAAGGAAACCTCATGTTTTCTGTTCATATTTTCTTCTTCTTTCACAATTGTTTCATTTTTGAAACCGCAGTCTCAGGCTTCAATCATCATAGCCAGCTTGAGCCGTATGCAGACACCGAATTCGGTACCAGATTCCGACGAGCGTGTTTTTAATTCACACTGAAAGCCATGCACTGCGTAAAAGAATTCGCCGAGCGTAGAACGCAATTTTCAACAGACACGCGAGTAGTTTAAGTTAGCTATAAACTCGAGGAAACCTAAACCTTTCACTCACGCTTAAAGTTACGATTCTCGGTAATTTGCTATCACATTAAATTGAGCTCCCTTTGTTGAATTTCCTGTATGCGCAGTAAATATTCTCAAATTAGAGGAAAGCGCCATTTCGCGAGACGCACCTGTAGTCGAAATTGAGCAGGCCTACGCCTTTTCGCACATGCAGCCTACATCTATGCCGATCTTGCCCACATATAGTCGAGATAGTACCCACGGGGCTATTCCATAAGCTGCCAAACCTAGGCATGAGAGCGTGGTAACTCCGTTGAGCCTACCTTTGTGCAAACTTTTTCCCTGTATAGCCGAATTGTTACCCATAGAGGCATTGCATGGGGAGCCCCAATCGGGCATGATCCCGTGGAGCTCAACTTTCTGATATATCCCTCCCCTGAATAGCCGAAGCGGGACCCACGGGGGCATTGCAAGGACAGCCTAAGTAGGACTTGCCCAAGCGGTAGCCAGCTGGAGCCCACCTCTTTGTTAAATCAGCTCCGGTATGGCCGAAGGCGGGCCTTATTGACATTCCATGGGCATAACAAGTGTAATATGCCCACGTTGTTCTCCCGTGGAGCCCACAGCTTCGCTGACTCTGCCCCCGTATAACCGAGGTGGGACCGGTGGGAGCATTGCACGGACGGCCCAAGTTGTTCATGCCACCGCTTTGCCCGTACAGCCCGCATCCTTGCTAACGTGACCCTTGCAGAGCCCAGGTTGGACCCAAGAATACGTCAGAAAATAGACACAAAAATATCACTAAAGTTTTGTTTTTATGTGGGAAGCATTATCAGCAATTACAGAGCAAATGTAAAGAGGCTTCGTGGAGATTACAATGGTTTTGTTGCACGCTCACGCACACTTGGGGATGAAAACTAAAACTCGTTGCGGCAGGAAAGTTGACGTCATGCCGCATTGTCCACCTGTATTCGCCAAGCCATGTTTTGTGCATTGTCGCGTGCGTCATGGAAGGGGAAGTGTCCTCTGCTTTATAACGTTCGCGCGTCATATGCGCTGTAGACTGCAGGGCATAATAACATCCAGCTGGCGTGCAAACACGCATTAAAATCGCGTCAACTCGGCAATCGCAGCTGCAACATGCGCGTATTTAAAAAAAGAAAAGAAAATGCGGTTGCAGTAGCTTTTTTTAGATATAGTTCGGACTGGCTTAGACCTTTACCAACTGTAAGTAAAAAATCAATATTGAAAATTAAATAAAACGTTAGAAACGCAACAAAATTCTAATCCGCACAGTATTTGTTGCCTGCTAAGACTGGGATTTGAAAACGTTATAGGGGTTATAATGTCCCTGAACTTTGTAGTGGTGTATTTTTAACCATGTAAAATTTGTGATATTTAGGGATAGCAAGTACTTTAGAGGTGGCTAATGCTTGCGCAATTATTCTTAACGCACCGCCGAAAACCCAGTGAGGCCGGAGCGCCGAGCATGTGTTTTGTGACAAAGATCTTTTGGCACATTGATATTTTAGGCCCATGTAGTTGTAAAGAAAAACTATCTCCAAACTCCGTTCTAAAAACATGCTTTTCGTGCAAGGCTCGTCAACTTATAACGCGCAGGAGAAATGCAGAATTCCGCGTTAAGACCTTATTTCAAACTCTTTTTCTTCGCCTTCCGTCCATTGAAAAGCATGCGGGAAGGGCATTAAAACGCACCTGGTATCGCTGCGCCGCAGCGTTCTTCCCCAACATAAAGTCTGTCTGCTTTCATCGCCGTCACCATGGCAACGAACACCGAATGAATGGAAGCACGCAACAGCTGACGCCATTTCACGAACACCGACATATGGCTGTAAATAGGGAAGAAAAACTCGTCTGGGTTTTCATGCTTCTAACCCGAAAGTGCCAAAAAAAATACGGTTGCAGTGCGTTTCCCTGAAACCAAGGAATACTTCTTTTTTTTTTTTGACTCAGCACTTTGTGAAAATGGTCATATTTCCTGCTGATGCAATAGACACAGTTCTTGATGGTAGTACTACCGGAGGAGGTCATTGCTGTTGAAGTAACCGATCAAAGTCACACTGTGGCGGACCTTATACTGAAATAAAACAGCAGAGAATAATTGATTGATCCTGGAGTAACCAAAAATGTTAAACGCGTACACTTCACTGTTGAAGTAGAAAGCGAGGGATAGATGTTCGGTGCAGGCAACGTAAAGAAGAAGGTCATTCCCGGAACGTTGAAGACGGGCGGGGTGTCGTCTGGTATCGGGATCAGGCGCGTGCGCTATTCCTATTTCCCTGCTGAATACCTTGAAATACCCATGTGTAATAAAATGGGCATTCTGAGTGCCCTTGGTGGAACGGTAGATTGCGGATTCGTTTCTCTCCACTGCTGCCTAAGCATTCCCACTCCTAGCGTGAAGCGAGTTTATTTCACCGAAACTCCAGAAGTGTACAAAATCCTCTAGGTGTTTTTTGTACCGGCGCTAAACACGGGTACGTATTCGCTGGACCATGGAATCGAGCGTGCGCCATAATTTCAACCCACCCCACGTCGCACATGCTAGGTGACAAAGTACACGGCAGGAGTTTGCCTGTCACAAGGTGCCATTCGCACCTATTGCAACATAAAATATGAATTTTTTGGATCGAAATCTTATCACAAGTGCGACGAAATCGATCCCAAATATGAATTCCGAGCATCGGCTATTTAAATAAAAATACAATCGAAAACACGTGCTGCATTTAGAAATGTTTAGCTTCCTTGGTGCAGTAAAGACTTTGAAATCTACCTGGGGATAAAGAGAGGCTGAGGGTAAGCACATCGACGGCAGCGCGAACTGACTCACCAGCCTTGTGCGTTAGAAAGGTTCAACTGCGCTTTTTGACAAAGCTATCACAGCAAAAAACCTTTAAAATCATAAACATAGTAATCGTAACCGAGGCTTCAGAAAAATGACCATGTTACGTGTTAACAAAGAAATCAAGAATGCCATGAGTTTTACACTGATGTCTTGGGATAAATCAGTGAATATATATATATATATATAAATATAAAAATAAAAAATAAATAAATAAATATATATATATATATATATAACTTAGAAGAAAAATCCCTTAGTGAAAACAGCAACAACGGGCGATTTAATCTTCGACGTTTTGGCCTGAGTCCGGCCTGACGAAGGCCGGACACCGGCCAATACGTCGAAGAATAAATCGTCCGTTGTTGCTGTTTTCACAAAGGGTTTTTTCTTCTAAGGTATATACCCACGCCTTCGGCCTCCCGCCACCATACCCGTTATATATATATATATATATATATATATATATATGGTGACACAAGGAGACGCCAGGCTCTTTACATCGACCGGAAAATTCGGTTTCTTAAACTATCGCACTACGACTTTGTGCAGCGCTGCCCACAGATGGTGAATTTTTTTTTGTGCAATATTTGCAAAGAGCGAACTTACCTGAGGAAAACGTAAAGAAAGAAAAAGGCTTAGCTCGTATGGAAACGCAGCGACGCCACCGGTCTTCCAACAACACGGCGTCGTTTTGCACGGGAGACAAGAGATTGCGCAAGCGGTCGCGACGCCAACTGCCGCCAACGAACGAGCAGACGACGCCAAGAGCCGGCGTATTTAGCAGACAAGAAAGGGCAGTTCAATGTTGTTACCGCGCCTGTTTTTGTTTCTGCGACTGTCGCCGCCTGCGGAACTCGCGCCGTTTTTCAGTCGAAAAGATTGTCTGCTAAAGACGCTGGCTCTCGGCGCCGTATGCTCGTTCATTGGCGGCGTTCGTTGCGCCATCTCTTGTGTCCCGTGCGAAACAGCGCCGTGCTCTTTGAAGACCGGTGGCGTCGCTGCGTTTCCATAGGAGCTAAGCCTTTTTCTTTCTTTACATATTCCTCAGGTAAGTTCGCTCTTTGCAAATATCACCAAAAAAAATGCTCCATCTGTGAGCAACGCTGCACAAAGTCGTAGCGCGATAGGCTAAAGGGAATGTCCGGTCAAATTTTGTATTCGAGAAAACAATTCAATATCATTGTTATTGCTTCGAAAAGCATCGTACGTGCAATATCCGAATTTTGTATGCCCCTCTGCGTGAGTAATTGAATTTATGGTGCTCATATCGTATTCTAGCGTAAACGTTGCTTTCGTTGGCAACATTGAAGCTCTGACGTCACAAAACACAAAGCGAGCATTTTTGTCTCGTTCTTTGCCTGCGAGTGAACGCTTCAGCGTGCTTCGTTTTTGTTGTTGTGCTCGACTTGTTTCGTGGTTGGGTGAGATTTTAGATGCGGAGCATCTCTTGCTCGGGCTATGTCCCGCGGCGTCGTAGTCCGCACTCACACTACGCATGCGCAACTCTCCTCGCTGCGCGTGCGTTCTCTCTCTCTCCAACAGCTGCGCGAAGTGCACGCAGCTACCAGCTGCGTCTCTCTCTCCAACAGCTGCGCGTGAGTTCTCTCTCTCTTCAACAGCTGCGCGAAGTGCACGCAGCTACCAGCTGCGTGCACTTCGCGTGCGTTCGCTTCTATCCACACCGCGCGCGCAGGCGCAACTCTCCACCTCTAGTTTCCTCTCGTTCAAGTTTGAATATAAGCAGCGGTAGCGCGCTGCGCGCGTTCAAGGGGAGGAATTGGCCGAGTGGGCTAACGCGTCTCAGCTCGGAGCGTGGAGCGAAAGCTTGCGCTGGGAACCTCATGGGTTCGAGTCCCCGCCACCACCGCCCGTTTCGATCTGGATGAGTTTCGTACCGGCACGCGTTCGTGTGATGACTGCTGCGTGATGCACGTTAAGAGTCCCAGGTTAGCGGTTGTACTGCACTGGCTAAATTTCTCATCTACAGCTAAGAGACTGATTACCCGTTGAGGCGCATCTCCATCAAGGCTGTACAAACATAAAGAGCAAACCAATTTCTGCGCGCGTTCAGTTCACCGCTGTTGACTTCACTTCACTCCGTTCTTCCGATGAAGTGTGATGAAACAATGCTCCGCATCACCCCACGGTTCCCCTCGGGAAGATGGTGTAATTTTTTGTTGCGCGGTTGGGTGCCACAACCACCGTGCAGCACATGCGAGCCAAGACATAACGTTCCACACTTTTCCGCGAGACGTGCAGTGACGAGCAAAGTGGATCGTCGTCGTGCGTAGGGACTGGGTTCCCGTCCAGATCGAGATCCTGCTTATGCAGCAATCATCTCACAGAAGAAAGCTACGAGCTGAGCTCAGCGGACAGAAGGCTTGTAAGCTGAGGCGTGATGCTGTGCCAACGATATTAAACTGCGTCCACCCACTCCTCGCCAAAATCGGATCAGTCAATTCAGGTCTGTTCGATTCGCCTGAACTGGCTGAACTAGTTCGGCAGTGCAGGAACTGGCGCATTCGATTCAACCGTAAGTTGCACGACCGCTGCACTGGCGCGTTCGATTCATCCCAGTTCTGAACGAGTTCAGACCCAGTTCCTCAAAATCTTGCACCGGCTCCGGACTCGGTTCAGCGTCCGTGCAGAAGCAGACGACAAGAGCAGACGGCGATAGCAGACGACACTCCTCGTCCGTCTCTGCTCGCGGTGCCATTTTTCGCAGCGCTTGCTCAAATGTGCGATGTTTTAACGCCGATACGGAGGTTGCATCTCCTCTCATTTATGATAATAACGTACCCGCGGTGGACGCGGAATTGAGATCTTAAACAAGGGTAGAAATTTGCTTGATTATGATAATCTAAAAGCGTTTTAGGCGCCTGCTCGCGTGGGTTTGGCTCCCTGTGGTGAGTGTTGAAATATTGGCTCACGTAAATTGTTTCTTTTTGTTGCTATGTGGGGATCCACAGTGTTGATATTCTTACTTACAGACACGGGAAAGGTATTGCCCTCTTGATAGTCTCCGCCTTCAGTCGCTCTTGATGCATATTGACGACTCCGATACATTGCAGAGGTCTGCGATTTAGTGCGTTGGCACTCGCATGTCCCCGAAGCTGAGCATAATACTGCATGCTTTTTCCGCTGGTATCTGTGGACGCCCACTAACGGGCCTGGGAAAAAGACCGAGAATCGGCATTTTTTTGATGATTCTCGCTTCAACTTAACGGCGAAGTTACGGTCGATAATTGTCTTGGCCAAGACGTACGCTATCGTCAGGCCTTCGTCTTCGAGGTGAACGGTATACCGACCGCGCGCTGCCGCCAGTGACTCCCTACGCAAAATCATCCTGATGCCGCGAACCTATCGTCGAAATGCAAAGATTCTCTTTGAGGAGCATTTGCCGATACCTCCTTGACTTGTAACAGACTATAGTTCAGAACTTCCTGGCCGAATCGAACAGACCTTGATTATGCAGCGAAACTGAAACCAACAGCTTGGCCATCTCGAAATGATACCAGAAGTTGTATTTAGCACGCGTGCAGCCCGATATCTGTTTGACCCGGGTGTGAAAATGCAGCGTAGCTACGATTCACCAAGCTCGTCCAAGTCAAGTGACGAGTCCGACATGCATTTGAACAGTTCGCCGTTTGCCTTCGACCCGCGGACGTCGCCTCTGAGGGAATGACCCGCAGCCTCATCACCAATCCAGTGGATCCGCCGAAACGTGTACCCAGATGCCGCTTCGTGTACCTAAGTGCCGCTTCAGAGGCGAAATCTGCATCCTTTGCTTAGCAAGCGCCCCTAGTTCGATCGGCGTCTGTCGCAGTTGTGTTTGCGCGAAACGGCATACGTTTGCTCGAAGCTTATGGCTCTCTGCGAGTAACATCCTGCTAAAGGCGTGACTTTTTTGCACGTGCTTGGGAACAGCATTAAAAGAACCGTATTTCAGTAGGGTACTGCCTAGGAGACTATATAATTCGAAACAAAATACAAGACATCCATCGACCAACGCTTGTTATCCCGACCATCCGACAAACCTTTGCGTTTTGTGACGTCACGCAGCACCTACGAATGTCAGCCATTGACACGGGCGAAATTCGGGGTGCAGTTTCGTACATAGGAGCATGAAAGGTTTAATTAATAACTGGAGATCATATCTCAAAATAAAAATGACGTTTGTCTATATGAAGGCTCCCTCGACGTAACGAGCGCAAGAACTTAAGTACTTCCGGTTTCGACCGGACAATCCCATTAAGAAACCGAATTTTCCGTTCGATTTAAAGAGCCTGGCGTCTCCTTGTATCACCCTGTATATATATATATATATATGTGGGTGTATGTATGTATGTATATATAGGGTGGTTCAGAAAACGCAGGCCAGATCGCTCCTGCGAACACTAAGTATCGCACAGAAAAAAGGTTGATGCCGTGTTGGTCTCTGCCCAAGAGCCCATTTTTTTTAAAAAAAAGAACGTTTAGAAAAAATAGATATTTTAAAGTTTTTTTTATAAAGTAACTTTTTATTTGTTCATTTTAAGGCCATAGTTTCAATAAGAAACTTGCTGGGCATCATCAATAACCCCTATACCAACCCTTTTTAGACAAGTCTCAAGCATGCCGAGCATTATACCATGTTTTAAAAAGCCCTTCGATTCTGACGCGTACTCTGGTTTCGGATTCTTATCCAAGCGCATCTGTGCGGCAGCTGTCCTGGCCTCCAATGGCTGAAACGCGGAACAGAGTTCAGCCCAAAAGTGTAAAGCTCAATCTTGCAATTTCATGCTCTTTCGAACAGCGAGGCGTTCCTTATCGCCTGGCCACGGGCGCGCGCTAGACTTCTTTGTTTTCTACGAGGCAGGGAAGGGAGGCGGGCGGGTGGGCAGGCGTGACTATACTTCGTTTCACCTTAGGTCCGAGCGCGGCCGTTGTTATAAACCGAAGGACCAGTCAAACAGCGCAAAAACCGCAACGTCATGGCGTGCTCTCTGATAGGACTTGCCGGCGGAGGAGCACCCGCAGAGAGACGGCGAATACCGGCTATTCCTATCAACTGCAGACTGCACGCCACGACGTTGTGCCTCTTTTGGTTTTTGATAGGCCCTTCGGCTCATAACATCGGCCGCGCTCGGACCTAAGCTGAAAAGAAGTATAGCGAATTATCTGGCTTTGGTTCTGCGCTTCGGCCGTCGGAGGGCAGGACAGCTGCCGCCAAGGCGCGCTTGGATAAGAATCCGAAAGCAGAGTACGCGTCAGAATTGAAGGATTTTTCAAAACGTGGTAAAATACTCGGCATGCTTCATACTTTTCATAAAAGGTTTATATAGGGGTTATTGATCACGCCCAGTAAGTTTCTAATTAAACTATGGCCTTAAGATTAACAAATAAAATGTTACTTCCTAAAAAATAAAAAAAATAAAAATAAACTATTTTTTTTCCTACCCTGTTTTTTTTTTTTTTTTTCTAAATAGGCTCTTGGGCAGACACCAACACAGCGTCAACATTTTTTCTGTGTGATGTTCAGTTTTCGCAGGAGCGATTTTGCCTGCGTTCTCTGAAACACCCTGTGTTTTTACAGGGGGTTTCACGAAAGGTGGACAAATTCGATATTGCAAAAACTACGCGTCGCAACAAAAAAAAACAAAAAAAAACGCTTGTGTCGTTTTTGTCCTGGGCCAGGGGTCCATTTAATAAAGGTATTGAAGTCCGGGAAAATTAGATTGTTAATTTTTTTTGCGTAATTAACTTTGTGATATTGTGTTTAAGCGCATGGTTTCAAATAGAAAATTGCTCAACATCATCGAAAAACACTAAATAAAAAAATTGCTGAAAGATAGAAGGCATGCGCGGCATTTTACGGCTCTCTGAAAACCAGGCAAATTCGACGGGTCTTTAAGTTTCAGTTTGCAATCGAAGCGAACCTCGGCCCCGACGGCACCGCGCCCCGTGGAGAAATAGTGCAACCTGCCTCTGCTGCGTTGCGGTAGGACAACGCAGCAGAGGTTGGTTGCACTACTTCTGACCCCTCCCTGAGGTCACGTGACCCCCGCCCTTGAGGACACGTGACTTCAGGAAGTCACCTATCGTTCAGTACCTACCCTCCCATCCTATCCCTCAGTACCCTTCCATCCTCCTCCTCAAGAGCTGCGCTCTAATCCGGTGTTTCAGGGGATTGTAAACGGCTTTCATTTTTTTATTTATACTGTAAGAATTTCGGTTGAACTTCTGAAGGTTTCCCCGTTTCCGGCGAAGCCCGCGGAAGTTCTATTGCGAAATTGTGCCCTTCGTATTTTTGCTGTTCGGGGCCATATCTAGTTGCAATGTGCTTGTCCCCCTGCGGCCTTGCTGCTGTTACTGCTACTCTCCGCAGTGGCGGGCCGTTGGTAAGGTTTTGTTCTTTTAATTTGTCCCGCCGGTGCGGACCGGCTTCCCGCCAGTGTACTTTCGATTGTTGGAGTTCTAAGTTCAATCCTGTCCATGCGCTGTTCGAGTAAGTAAGTTAAGTGCATCGAATTGGAGCTAGGCGCATCGAATCGCGCTTTTATGAGCTCCGTTAGACTTTCGGGTTCTTCGCCTCTTGGTTGCGGGTTTTCCACTGCTTTCCACTTTTGCGGCGCAGAAGCCGTGGCTTTTTGAGCCGATGCGGGGGACGGTGTTAGTATTTTCCCGCTGCTAACTGACGGTGTGCGGCTCCTCACTTTTGCTTTCTCTGACTTCAGTTGAGCGATTTCCGCTTTAAAATTCCGGTTCTATTGCAACACTTGATTCAATATGGACTGAATTTGGGCTAGCTCTAGCTCTAGGACGGATCTGCCACTGTCTATATATTGGCGACGTGCGCGACCGAAAGCGTCGCTGTGGTCGGCCTTTCACGATTGGCCCAAAAGCTGACTATGACGTCGGAAAGGGTATACCATCGACGGAAATAAGAAGAATGAAGGAGCTTTAATTTCGACGGTGTTGGCAGTGTTCCTTTGAGAGCGTAATGATTTCAGGCTTCCACCATGCTATTTACAAACACCATCGAACTTGTTGTTCGCAAGGTAATGACGTCACAAGGGGGAACCATAGGAGGGCGCCACCAAAACATCTCGCCGCTAATTGGGGCTTAGTGGGCAGGGAGACCCCATCTGCCCAGCTCACCTATTGTTGTTGGTCTGCCGTCGGGCCTGGTCACGACTGCTGTTGGTGGTGGTTCTTCCGTGGCTATAGTGGCGGCGGTGGCGGCTCCTTTGAACCGGACCGGGGCCTGGATTGGGACCGGGGCATACAGAGGGACTGAGATCGCCCGCCGGGCCGGCTCCTCTGCCTCCTCCCGCGGGCAGCCTCCAAAAAGAGCGGGTGCGGGAGCTTCCACCTCTGCTGCCGCTGTGGTCGTTGGCGGCGCCAGGCTGCTCCCTTGAGCGGCTCGGTCGGTCCTGGGCTGTGGGGCATTGTCGCTGTGTATGGAGCCGTTTTCTAATGATGTATGGAGTCCGGAACAGCTCTCGGAACTTCTTGTCTCCAGTTTGATGTTCGATGCCGCAGAGCTGGCAACAGGGTATGCATTTGTGGTCGCCGTTCGGGTTTGCCACTCCGCAACCCCCGGCATCTAATGTTTTTGGGGATTGGACACACGTCCCTCTGTGAAAATAATCCCTGAAGAAGTCGAACAAGAGGGACAAAGGACAAACACAAATCGCCAGACACAGCTAAGCGTTCTTGTCCAGTTCGTTTGCACCGTTGCATTTAATTGCATTACAGTAAAGTCCCCCTGTGCCCGAGGTGCCCGCACTGCTGCCAAAATATATGTGTTTTCTCATGAAGCAGGCATCGTTATTCGGCACCTCGGTAAAATACGTAGTGAGGAGTAGGACGTGTTCCCCTTCGAATGCCATAATGATTGTGCTGCTGTTGCCCCTCCTTTGCTCATAAAGGATGTCATGGTTGCGCACGTTTACGAGGCTTCGCTCTGTGTCCTCTGGTATTTATTCCTCAGGTATGTCATGGATGCCCTTACTGGTGACTCCAGGTGCCGTTATGTATGCAGCCGTTTCGTAGTCCTTTGTGCTTATATATACAGATGTTATTGATTTTGCTGTATTTCATGGCGTTTTTCCTGCTGATCGTGCTCATGGTTAGTGTTGTCCTTGATGTTCACATGCAACGTATCGCTGCACGCTTCGCCGTAGCTGATCCCCCATGCGCGCAGCACGCCGTCACGTACGGCGACGGTCCGCAGCTGGGCCGCGTCGTAGCCTTCGCGCGGGCGAAGGGTGACCTTGAGGTCCTCTCCCGGCAGCTGTGGTTATCTCGGCGCTTTCGCCGGCCGGCGCATGCGCAATGCGCGCCTTGATCGCGGTGCTTTGTCGCAGCGTTGGCAGATTTCGTGGATTCCCCAGCGGCGGCTTTCCTCGTTTTTGCTCTCTTTTTCTCACGTGCGCTGGAGCCATCCCGGCTCCTGAATGGTTCCTGGCGAGATGACTTCGCCCTCCCCTTCGATGACTCCCATGCTTTGGGTTTCCGCCGTACCGAGAGAGTCCCACCTGACGCGCCTGGCTGAGCCGGGCCTAACGAGGGTTAGCGACCCCTTCGTGGGCCTAAAATCACAAGAACGGCCGCAAAATCAAAAGTTCTTGACTCACCGGTTTAGAGTCCCATCCGCCAAAATCGGATCACTATCGCCTTCCTTTCCAATATTTTTCATCGCGCGTAAAACAGGACTTCCGCTTAGAAACTTGATTTTCTGTGAAGCGCGAGGAACACTCGTCTGCTAGGAGCTTTCGTTTCGTCTTCCTCCAACGTGATCGAAGAGGTTCCAGTACCTTAGAACTCTCGTTAACGCACCAGCTGCGGCAGCTATTGCAGGGCTTCATGCAACCGAGGCCTGCTACGATGACGCCTTTTAAATCCCGACGCAGCGGCTTTAGTGACAAGTGGAGGATTCAACAAAATCATCTGGCAAAGCTCAGAGCGTTGCCGAATGTGGCGTCATCGAACGGCAAACGACTGAGGAGGATATACGACCGGGTACAAACGAAAATTCGAGGGCTGAGAGGTCTTGGAATAGGATCGGAAACCTACTGCACAATGATGGCGGACATTTTTCTCATTGCCCTGCCGAAGGAGGCAGTGCTGGACGACCACTGGCGGCAGCCGAGCAATGATGTCTGTCGGTCACCGGAATCAACAGTGGAGGACCCAACGTCACCGACCGCAGCAGGACAGAACACCCGCCGCTCGATCGACACGCTTCCCCCTCCACAGATTGAGCTCTTGCTGTTACCATCCGCTGTGGCCCAAGATGAGCTCGCCGAGATTCTTAGCTTACTTCGGATTGAATATGATAATAGGGAGAAAGCCGGATTCAAGTTGATAGTAGGGTGGCCGAGCGGTATGACTTGCCGCGCAAAACAAAGATTCAAGGACAAAGAATGCCAGCAGCGGCACTGTTGTACACGAGCATTACAAACCAAGTTTCTTTTGTGGGTCGACAAAACATTCAACTGAAGTATGCACTGGTGACCTTATACATGATCTCAATGAAAAAAGCTGGCAGAGAGAGGCCGGTGCTTCACATGCACATGAGGGCGACACCGGGCAAGGGAGTGCCGTCGGGAGGTGGCATGTGACAGATGTTCTAGTCGGCATGCTACATCAATGTGTGATCCTAACTGGAAGCTCGCGACAAGAAAACAGGATCCGAATGCCCCTCTGACAACCGTGGAAAACGCCATCTCTGATCGTACAGACATCCCAGAGGACCACGAGGTCCTCCTTCATACTTTCTGGGCCTGGGCGGTTGAAGATAACCAAACCGGCTGCGCACGAGCCATCATCGACGGAGGAAGCCAGATAACCTTTATTCGTGAGGATCTATCCCGCAAGTTCGGCCCCAGAGTTCTTGGGCAGACGAGCCTCTGACTGAATACATCCGGTTACTGCTCAATTCGACCACAACGACGGCGACTGGTTGAAGCACGACTCTGCAGCCAGTACGCCAAAAAAAGAACGTGTTGTCGAGGCTGTAGAAGTCCCCTTTATTTGTAATGACATCGTTCGGGTACCCGCCTATCATGTGTTTGTTCGTCGTGTGAAAGAATACGGACGCCGCATTGCGGATGCGCTCCTCTTTCATGAAGCTCTGTCGGAAGGAGTTATATGTATTCTAGTCGGATGCGATGAAAATCAACTACTGCGGTGCGAGGAAAATCAGAAACTGGCCGCCATCAGCATCGTTTTCCGGTGGACCGTTCAAGGACCAGTGTCCAGTCACAGCTTCCTCAGCGGCAACGCAGACAGAATGGTGCGTACCCTGAGGGTCTGATCCGTTGATAGCGAGGACGTCTGAGACATCATGCTGCTTTTTTAAGACCTGATGAGCATCGATATTGAGGATCAGCCATTCAGTAAGACAGAAGAGTACAGCGAAGTACTGACTGAGTTCAACGAAACGATCGAGAAGGTCGGTGGATGGTAGGAGGGGAGTTTGCCGTGGAATGCCAGTACAGGAGATCTGAGGAACAACCGTACGCTGGCAAGGCGTCTCGATGGGTTAACGAAAAAGGTGTCGCGTAATGAGTCCCTCACCAGGGAGTACGACAACGCTATCAGAACCTGCATGACAACAGGGCACGTAAAGAAGTTTCCAACGAGGTTTTGCAATGCCGAGTTTGCACGCTCCTGCACAGACTACATGCCACACCAACCGGTCATTGGGAACTAGTCGGATACGGCTAAACTGCGAGTCGTCTTGGACGCCTCTTTACATCCACGAATAGCTGAGCCACTTAATGAATACCTGGACAGGGGACAAAATAAGAAACGCTGACTTCGTTAGGATATTAGTGTGCTTTCGTCTGCACCCGATCGCCGTAACGCCAGACATAGAAGAAGCCTTCTTGCAGATCAGTGTTAGACACCAATACAGGGAGGCACTCCGCTTCCTAAGCGCTGAGAGAGGTCAGTTGAGATCAATTTCGGAGCCATGCGAGAAGTGTACGATGACAATAATGCTGTTTGGGACACTCGCCAGCTCCTTCCTTCTTAACGCCACGCCTACGTATTACCTGAACAGCGTAGATGAGAAGTGGAATCAACGGCAAGGGTCATTTTACGCCGACGACTTCCTGTTTGGAGCCTCAACCATCGAGGAAGCAGTGTTAGTACAAGATCAAGCCAATCGAATATTAGCTGCTGCATGGATGACACTCCGAAAATGATCAACCAACTGTACAGAGGATGACACTCCGAAAAATGGGCAACTAACGGTACAAAGCTGCAGCATTTGTTCGGCGAGGGATCAACTACATCCGCCCTTTCCGAGACGAAAGGAGTGCTTAGTCTTCTGTGCCAAAGTGAGACAGACACGATGGCTATTCCCGTGCGACGGGTGCTCAATTGAGTTATTCCCAGCGGAAAGACGAAGCGCCATGTACTACGAGCGGCGGCTAGATTTTTCGACCCGTTGGGACTCCTGAGTCCTGACACCCTTAGTGATAAGACTGAAAGTCTTGTTTCAGCGAATCTTGGATTGCGGACTTGGTTTGGTCGCACCTTGACCGACGAGACGACTTGGGACGAAGACTTGACCGACGACCTACTGGTGTAATAGTGACGATGGTGCACCGAACTTCCGCTGATGCAGGCTCTGCTGATTCGTCGCTGCGTCAAGAAAGAGCCAAAAGAGATCGTGGGGTCCCTGCCAATATACATATTCGGTGACGTGAGTCCGGTGGCATACGTCACCTGTACTTATGTGGGAGTTGAAGGTCAAGATGGGAATGGGGGGGGGGGGGGGTCGACGTGAATTTGGTGTTCTTGAAATCACGAGTGGCTCCTCTAAAGCGGCTAACACACTCACGACTAGAGCTGATGCCTGCGGTGATTGGAAGACGGATCAGTTAGTACCCGTTGAAGTTATGAACATTCAAAATGTTTTCTATTGGACGGATATCACTATCACACTCCACTCGATTCGAGGGTCAGCCATCAAATGAAAACACGTTCAGGGCAAATCGGGTGACAGATATGCTGTCCGGGACAATGCCTTCCAGGTGGAAAAATTATCCCTTTCCCGACCATTTTGCAGATTCGATGACGTGGGAATCAGCGCGGAAGACCTGCAAGCAAGTCAATTGTGGGGGAGGGGTCTAAATTGGCGACCCAAGGCCAAAGAGGCTGGCCGGACTTCACTATCACCGAAGACGTTCCCTTGTCCCTGGTTGAAAAAGAATGAAAGAGAAAATCTCACTCGCTGCAGACGACAACAGAGACAAGTGCACCGCTGCTAGAACTAGAGCGTTGCGGCACACTGGAACGTGTCCGCAGAATTACGGTATGCATAATACCGCGACGAGGTGCATCGCATGAACCCAACAAGAGACGTATCCGCAAGAACTGACAGCGCCGATCGAAGATAAGAGATTGTAAAACCGGTCCAGACTTGTCTCACTTACCCTTCTATCGGCTCTAACCGGCTGCTGCGCGTGGTGGGGGGGAGGGGGGTACGATTTTAACAACTAAACGAGGCATTTCAAGTCATGCACCCGTCCCTGCTTCCACCCGAACGAAGAATTTCATGAAGCTGCTGGTGAAAAACTGTCATAAGAAAAAACTGCATGGCGAACTCCGGGATACTTTAAAGCAAGTTCCGCGAGTGCTACTGGGTACCGCGGGCACGACAGCTGACAAACAATTAATAAATCGATGCTACGGTTGTCGACTCTCTCGACTGAGGCTGTGTACTGCTCCGACTGCACCGTTGCCGCAGGATCGCGACAATCAAACGGACCGAAATAAAGTGTTTGGGATCGATTTAGCTGGTCGACTGACGGTGAAGACCGCGACTTAGGACGGGAAGTCATACGTTGCCCTTTTCACCTGTGCGTTAAATCGAGCGGTGCACCTAGAGTTTGTCTCTAGCATATCGACCGAAGCATTCATCATGGCTTTACAGTGCTTCTTTAAAACGAGGCTTGGGAAGCTGCATCTATTTGGACAATGCTCTCACCTTTAAAATAGCTTCAAGATTGTCCGGTATTGGACCGGTCTTGAGAAGTGAGCGACTTCAAAATTATTATTCACAACATCGAATCAAGTGGACATTTATCGCGGAAAGAGCGGCGTGGTTGGGTGGTTTCTGGGAGTGGGTGCTTCAAACCGTCAAACGAAGAAAGCGTATCGTTCTCGGGAATATATTAATTCAGCTTTGAAGAACAGCATCAGAACTAATTGGGGAGCTAGTTGGTTGAACATCTAGACGGTGGTTTTCAAAGCGCTCTGTCCTGTCCCCTCCTTCTCTTCTTAGTCCTTTGCGCTTTTAAAACCACCGTCTAGATTTGAAGAGCAGACCACAATATGGCAGGAGGCTGAAGCCGTCGTTAGCTCACAACAACTGGCCACCATCCACGACGATCTACTAGAACGAAACATATTGCCTCCTGCGCACTTTCTGTCAGGCAGACAGCTAAGGAGATTGCAGTCGACGAACCTGGTGAGAATAGGGGATAAAACAAAATGTGAACCTTCAAAACGTTGGTGGCATCGCAAGAAAGTAATCGACGGTTTCTGGAAAAGAGGGAACGAAGAGTATTTGTTACAATTACGCTCAGCTCACCCAACGACGGAGACAATTGTCAACAGCCTGCAGGTCGGTGATGTGGCCTTGACGCTTAAAAAAGGGTGCCGCGCCTGCAGTGGAGAGTGGGGCGAATGGAGGAGGTCCTACCGGGTCGATTCAGTCACGCGCGTTCGTGCTTGGTGCGATTCACCAACGGAGCAACCCTGAGGCGTCCAACTATTGTACCCTCTGGAAATTGCCAACTGAAAAGTGCCCAGCTTTGCTCGTTCCGTGGGGCGAGATTGTGTTAAACAATAGGCGAACCATGGACAGTAGGCAAAGTAACGAAAAACAACACTCCATTACATTTCACCCGTTACACCCGCGATTGCGGCCTTCGCAGTTAAACCTGTCCAGCTTTCGACTGAGAGTGTGTGACTGTGCTGTAAAAAGACGAAATAAAGAAAATTAAAAAAATTGGGTTGTGTGTGTGTGTTTATACAGCCAAGAACTTGGTCTGCCTCAATGGGCGCGGGTCTCCCAGCTGTAGATGAGAAATTTAGCCAGTTGAGTACAACCACTAGCCTGGGGTCTTTAACTTGCATCACGCAGCAGTGATGCACGACCGCACGCCGGTACAATTCTCATCCAGATCAAAACGGGCAGGGGTTGGGATTGAACCCATGATTTTGGGTTCTGCAGCGCGAGCTTTCGCTCCATGTGCTCCATGTGCTCCGAGCTTAAAAAAAAAAAAAAAAAAAAAACTAAAAGTTTGTGGTTTTTAAAGGGAGGCTTAGATTCACTAAATGAGCTGCACTTAGAGGATCGGCATTCCGTTCCCCGACATTGTTGTGGGTGACACCATTTTGGAGCTTGTGCAGATCAGACGCAACTGTTGATCGTAATGATTCAAAAGTACGACATCCTCAGCTTTAGATTCGGTGTTAGGAAGCTCATGTAATATTACTTTGCTCTGTCGCGAACTGTTGTAAAATTTGTGGGGGCGGAAAAGCGTTTCGCGGGATTTGAGAAAAAGCTTCAGATAACTGGCAACCATGATTTTAAGCCACAATATGGCCTAGTGTCTTTACTCTGAAACGTAGTTTATTTATTTCGACTAGGGAAGCTGGAACACCTCTTGAAGAAAACAAAAACAAGACAAAAACAATTGGAGCTAAATTCTGGCGTATTTTTATCCCGTAACCCTAAATATGACCTTCATTTTCCTCGAAGGTATATTTAAGCACTACAAAAAGCGAGAAACCTCCGACCAGTCTTTACGCCATTCCAGGATCTTTGGGCCGCGAAACGTGTGTCATTTTTGTGGGCGGCGCGTGCAATTGCAAGCTTGCAGGTATATTCGTCCGCACTGACACCAGTCGTGCCATATCTTTCTGATATTTTTTTTCTTTTTAAATAGCAACAGTGCGCATATATAGCTTTGACAGGCGGTTAAGGTGCGTAAGAGCAGATATTAAACAAAAATGAAAGCCGTTTACAATTCCCTGTAACGGCGGATTAGAGCGCAGCTCTTGAGGAGGAGGATGGAAGCGTACTGAGGGATAGGTGACTCGTTGACGTGACCTCAGGGGGGTCGTGTGACGTCAGGGGGGTCAGGTGACCTCAGGGGGGTCACGTGGCCTCAGGGGGTCACGTGACCTCAAGGGTCACATGACTTCAGGGGGTCACGTGACCTCAGGGGGTCACGTGTCCTCAGGGAGGTCATGTGTCCTCAGGGAGTCACGTGGCCTCAGGGGGTCACGTGACCTCAGGGGGTCACGTGATTTCAGGGGGTCACGTGACCTCAGGAGGTCACGTGCCCAGTGGGACACGTGACCTCAGTGGGGTCATGTGAGCTGAGGGAGGTCACGTGACCTCAGGGGGCTCACGTGACCTCGGGGGTCACGTGACCTCGGGGGTCACTTGATTTCGCGGTTACGCCAACGGCGACGGCGACGCCGCTCAAGCTGGAAACGGGCCCCTAGGAGATGCGCTTTAGAAAAAAGCTCCTAGTGTAACGTCACGCGCCGAGGGGAGGAGGAGCTTTGGCGGTACATTAAGAATTAATTTCTGCATCCTCTGTTCACCAGAATTTAAAAAAAAAGAATAATCTCGATATTCGTGAACCTGGAGGCAGGATCAAGGCCCTTGAATTGTTGTTTCACGAATACAGTACCGCTTCACTTTCTCTTCAACGCCAGACACATCGGAACGAGGCAAACGCCATGAACTCAGAATCTTCAACTGTAAATATTTGTGCAGTAGTTTTATAAGCGTAAATACAGTTCTTCTTTTCGTGAATGAAGTTTTATGAGTTAAACGCGCTCGACTTCTGCAACCCCCCCCCCCCCCCCCCGCCAATACACCCCCTCAAGAAACAGACGACATATTAAAGATGCGTTCGCTATGCCCCACATTCAAGGCAACTTCGGATCCCGCGCTATAAGTTATCTCGGAGGAAGATCGTCTTAGGGCCAAAGCTCATGTCCCATGTTTCAAGGCTCTAAACGGTAAGGTGCTCCCTGTTGGAACCCAGCTGTTTTTCGCCAGGTAGAAATACACACAAGGGCCAGGACAGGCAACGCCAGGAACTTAGGGGGACTCCGGTCAGGAAAACTCAGAAACCAAGAAATGTCCATTCTTTAAGTCATGTTGCAACAGCCCTCGCATTCTTCTCCTTGACTTTCCTTAGTTTTCACATAATCTTACAATTGGCGTGAGCCCGAAGCGTCGCTTATTTTTGTTTCCCACTTTTAGTTTTGCGACAAGGTTTACGTGTCGGCAGCACCCTACTCTTGCATCGGCTCCTATAGACTATCTTTACTCTACATATTTACGGTTGTACAAAGCCAGAGAACACACTCGGAGCCGCAGGCGGCTTTTTTTAAAAAGGGTTGGCTAGAGCGACAAACAGCAACAAACGACAGCCACTGTCGTTTGTTGCAACACGAAATCGAGCGACAAACGACACCGGGAGACAACGGTCATCAGAGTCCGCCGTGCCCTCTGGCGGGCACTACTCAGAACACGAGACAATAAAACTTTTTTCCTAGTGGGACTGGAGTTGTTAACAAAACATTTAAAACTACACAAGCAAACAGAGTTGGGCGATGGTGTTTCCGTGTTTTGCTCTTTGGGCTTAAAACGCGCCGACAAACACGGTGAAAGTAGAGATGACTAGTTTCTTTCCTAATTAAAGCTTCTGCGTAGTCTTCATTTGCCGTCTGCCACTTTCCGGAAACCGTTGTCACTATCGACACCACAGTTCTTCCGAACTGTAATTCCCGAATCGTTCCTTGTTTCGGTCATTCAAGGCATTTGAGGAGAGTGCCATGGAATTTCATGCCGATTTCTAGGATGTTTATATTTTCGCAAATGAGGAGGTGACGAAACAAAGAATAATTGAGGAAACTGAGGCGTTTAATGGGGCGAACTTGTGCCCAAAACAAAAATTTACAAGAAAAAAACAACAGAGCGTCGCGGGCGTCGATGCCGGGATAACAGCAGGTTCGAACGATGGGGCGAGACTCCCACCTGCTAGATACGTGGAGCCCCTTTTGTGCACACGTGGGCTTCTGGAACAATCGGCGTAGATGATTCAGCTCGTTTAACATTTACCTCGAACAAGCAACAGAGCTATCGAAGTTACCGGGACACTAAATTGCAACAATATATGAAAGACGCGCGCCCTGTGCATGAGTCGCCGTAATGGGTTTTCCACAAAAAAAGGGAGGTGGTACTGGAGCAAGTCGAAGAGATGCTGAACGACGATATAATACAGCCTTCAAGCAGTCCCTGGGCCTCTCCAGTCGTACTGGTTAAGAAGAAGGACGGAAAGCCTAGGGTATGGGAGGACTACCGGCAGCTGAACGCGGTAACGAAGAAAGACGTCTATCCTCTCCCCCGCATCGACGACACCTTGGACCGGCTGCCCCACTCGCGATACTTTTCATCGACGGACCTGAAGAGTGGCAACCGGCAAATCGAAGTCGACGAATGGAACCGAGACAATACAGCTTTCTTCACGCCGGATGGTCTATATGAGTTCAAGGCGATGTCCTTCTACCTATGCACGACGCCAGCAACCTTCCAGCGAGACGCGTGGGAGGCAAGCATGATAACCGTTAGGCCACGGCCGCGCTGCCTACTTGGCCCGCTGCGCGCGCCGGATTACTCTCCCCTTTAAAAAGTGCATGGCCCCGATTCAACGGAAAACAAAACAAACCAAACAAAAAGAACGGTGAAAAAATTGTCACTTGGAACATATAAGGTCCCCGGTCCTATCGAACGTAGTACGGCTTCCAGGCGCACGACGTGGACGACTTCATGTCGTGGTGGGTGGCGTGATGATGCTCTGGGTCGCTAAACTCGTGAAACTCAAACTTGTGGCCAAAATTAACGGAGCGCACCGATTGGCCTATCACGATGATGACTTTGCGCTTTTTTCGCCGACGTCCAATCGGCGCGCTCCGCTAACTTCCCGCTCAAACTTTGTGTTTCACGAGTTTAGGGCCCCTGGCTTCGTCGGGCATCACCGAAGCTTTCTCCGGCGAAGTTCTGCTCGAGGGGAGCCTCCAGTTGCTTCTTGGAAGAGTAATAGGCGTCGCAAGAGGAACAGCTGGACTTGAAGATGCCCACGCTGTGATCCTCGTGACGAACTTCCGAAATTAAGCGCAACATTTCACGAAAGGTGCAGCCATGGGCCATGTCGAGGAACTCCGAAACTCCGCCGAAATCTCCGCCATTACTGACGAATCCTCGCCATCTCAGCAAGACAGTACGTCGCCCGCGGAGCTCGACATTGACCCTAAGCTTCCGGGCCCAACACGACGACAGCTGATTACCCTCCTTGCCAAATACCGCGACTGCTTTGCGACGCAATCGAAGGTGCGCCCAACCGCCGTTCCGAAGCACCGCATCGTTACAGAGGACGACGCGTGCCCTGTGCATGGATCGCCGTAAAGGGTTTCCGTTAAAGAAAGGGAGGTGATCCAGGAGCGAGTCTAAGAGATGCTGAACGACGACATAATCCAGCCTTCAAGCAGTCCGTGGGCCTCTCCAGTCGTACTGGTTAAAAATAAGGACGAAATGCCTAGGTTCTGCGTTGACTACCGGCAGCTAAAAGCGGTAACGAAGAAAGATGTCTACCCACTCCCCCGCATCGACAACACTTTTCATAGGTAGACCTGAAGAGCGGCTACTGTCAGATTGAAGTCGACGAACGGGACCGATTGAAGACAGCTTTCGGCACGCCGGACGGTCTGTAGTAGTTCGATGTGATGCCCTTCGGCCTATGCACGGCACCAGAAACTTTCTAGCCAGACGAGTGGGAGGCAAGCACGATAATCGTTAGGCCACGGCGGCGCTACCTACTTGGCCCACTACGCGCGCAGCAATATCCAAATGATCGGAAACAGGCGTTTTTTGAGGGACATACGACCTCCTGACTAGCACGGAGTGTGATGACATGTATCTTGTCTGCCTTAATCGCTTGCCTGAGCGTTGTGTCCTACTTCGTTGTGAGCCGTCTTACTATGGTCAATCCTCGAACGCCGGCGCATTCATCCTAATCCAGGGACATAAACTTCGGCGTCTAGATGCACCATCTCGCGCACCAGGTTTTCGCGAGAAGAACCAGACAAAGTAAATTTCCTTTCGTAACACGACCGCCATCGGGCAAGTCACGAATGCTACGAGCTGTCAAGGGACGGAAATAAGTAGGAAGCCAAGGGTGCCACGAAGGCCCTTTTCCAAGGCCGAGCGGCCGGACGAACCACGGTAGAAACGGGGAGGAAGGTTGGGAACTGGAAGGGAGGTGGCAGAGGATTAAAACGGGCGAGGAGGTTAAGTACATTTCCGAGAGATATTTTTTGGTAGGACTCCTGGCGGCGCTTGAAGTCGGACGAGAAACTTGAACTTTCCATTCGGGGATTGTTTGTCGGCGCCTGTCGGCGTTTGCGGGGGGTGTTTGTCCTTCAAGTTGGACAGCATGAGCAATACGGAACTTTGTGGTATCGCCGGTCAAAAATCTGTTTTTATCGCTATGGTGGGACGACGCTTATCCCTGTAGTGGGACGAGGCTGTCACTCCTGTTCGGGATGGGGGGGGGGGGGGGGGGGGGAGGCTTTTTTTAACTTCTTCATCCAATGGTGGCCCAGATATATATGACCATTATATCTATGGCTCCACCCCTGGCTCCGCGTCTAGCAACCCGTGCACATACACGCACGCACAAACACTTGCGGGCATGATGCCGCGTCATGAACGCATCCTCCTACCGCGTATGAACCGTTGATTGACAGCCAATAATCCCTTAGACCAGGCGGCGACTCAAAACAAAGCCAACGGTTCGCCATCACTTGAAACTCGGTGGTTAGTTTAATTACGGAAGTGCTAGGGACAACAGGGCGTCCTCCAGCTTTGCCAACTAAACTCTGTCTAGATGATTCTCCGGGTTTCCTAGAACTCGACTAAGTGTGAGATGTTATCTTTAACAGCACGCATTTTACTGCTGCCTTTGGTAAAAGGGCCCCCGTAACGCCAGACAACTTCGGGCATCTTTGTCTGGCACACTCGAGGTGGGGCAAGAGAGCCCCCGTGCCGCTGACCCCGAATAATCTTTGGGGCGCCATTGCCGTTGGTGCTCGATGCTTCCCCAACGTTTCGACACTACGACAGCCGACAGTCCCTTCCCGCAATCACAGGTACTTGAGGGCTTGGTGGACCTTGTGTAAGGAACGGATGCCCGTCCATTATATCCGATGGCTGCCTCCAGCATTTGGCTCTGCAGCTCAGGAGCATCACCCAGTAATCATTAATTTAGGAGGCATCCGACTACAATAGTAGATACAATAGTAAGGGTGCAGGCGAGCTGGTGGATGTTAACCATGTTGAATATACCTGAGACTGGGGTAGAAAAAACATAAAAGTCGAAGAAACAGAACGGGACAGGACGACGTCTCAAACTCAGCTACCAGGTTTATTCAGTCCTCCTCCTTATATAGTCCACAAACAGCCCACCACCAACACAAAGGGGCAACTCTAACCAGTTCAACCGCCAAACCCTCCAGACAGTCACTACCAACACAAAGGGACAACCTCTAAACAGTCCAAACGCCAAACCCTGTAATTCCAATCTAGCGCTATGGACGGCCTTCATGCCGATTCACAAAGATAACTCAGCAATCTCCCCCAAAATATAACAAAAGGACCATTACCTCTTCCAAAGTAACAAGGATCCACAAACACATACAAAAAAAAAAACTTTTTTTACTTAAATTGTTTTTCTTTCCTCCTCGACGAAAGGATGACACGCACTTAACCTAAAACGGTGCAAAGTTGAACAGTACATTTCCCTCTGTCCACCCCACAAAAAAAAAAAGAAGATATATATATGTGTATATATATATATATATATATATATATATATGTATATATATATATATGTATATATATATATATATATATATATATGTATATATATATATATATATATATATAAAAATATATATGTGTATATATATACATATATATATACACATAAATATAACTATATTTTTAAAAAACTTTTGGAATTTATACCGAACTGTAGCGACGCCTGGCTTATGCAATTACCTAACGACTTTATTCGCACCGTCTCCCTTACTAGCCTTTTTGTATCATTCCTCTCCTTGTGAATGATTTCTGTCTCCGACCAAATAGCAGTGCAGTTGTTACATTCGTTGACATGTTTTGCGATTTCTGAGTTCGGTGCATTGTTCTTCACGTTTCTTTTGTGTTCACTTAATCTGTCGTTGATGCATCGTGATGTTTGTCCTACATACTTAAACCCGCATTCCAGTGGTATCTCATACACCACACCATTCTCGCAATCTACCGATTTTTCTCGATGGTTCTTTCTGCAATTGTTCGCACCTGTCTGAAATGGCGTCAATCTACTAAGTTTAAATTCTGAGCTGAAGACCGTGTCTACTCCAAACTTTTTCGCACAAGCCTTCAAGTTGTGCGAAATTTCATGAAAATAGGGGATCACGGCGAATCCAGTCCTTTTACCCTGTTCCTTTTCTCTCCTTCCTTTAATAACTATTTCTAACTGCCGTTTGATAAAACTGCCTTTATACCCTACATTGATCAACCTTTTGCATTGTCTTTTAACCGAATCCGTGATGAAATGAACACACGATCTGTCCAGCGCGTTTCTGACCAACGACTTTACAACCCCAGCTTTTACGGTCTTGGAATGACAGCTAATCCTTGGCAACACCGGTTTAGAACTTTCTTTTCCGTATTCCCAACATACCCCTTGATTTACATGTATACGTAAGTCCAGGAACTCTAGGACCCCTCTTTCTGGTTTTTCCGTAGTAAACTTCAATTCCGGAGCCGCTGACCTTATCTCACGTTCCAGACTGCCCGTTAGATCATTTGTTACCGTGCAAATTATGATGTCGTCTACATATCTTCTTACTAACGCCATACCAGGGGACTTCTCCTTTAGTCTGTTATGCACTACTCGATCCAAGGAGTTTAAGTACACTTCCGCCAAAATCGGTGCGACCGACGAACCTATACAAACCCCGTCTTTTTGAACATACTTCCTTCCTTCGTACTCGATTACCGTCGACTTCAGGTAAACCTCAAGGATCGTTAGGAAACTCTCTACCGATATACCTGAACCTGCTTGGAACTTTACGAGATTCAACTCCAATGCCTCTCTCACTCTCTGCATCAACCGAGTCTTTTCTAGCGAGTAATAAAGGTCCTTAATATCCATGGACACAACAGAACATTGCTGTCCATGAAATTTTTCCAACATGTCAATCAGTTCATTTGAATTTTTTAGAGACAAAGAATTATCTAGGCATGCATACATCAACCCTCGCTGGAGAAACTTTGAAACTACTTTCTGCCAAGTTCCGTTCTCGTTGATGACCGCACGAAGAGGCATTTCAGGCTTATGGTCCTTGAGAAAGAACTTGATACTTAATGTCGATTTTGTAGCACTCGTGATACTTTTTGCTACATTCTTAAAGTCGTCTTCATTCAGGATTGCACAAATGTTCCCTCTCAACTTTCCTACATTGCCCGCCCACTCAGAAAACAAAGATTCCATTGCAACTTCTGCTTTTTTCTTGAATACTGCCATTGGCAAGACGGCAAACTTTCCAGACTTATCCGTTTCCAATAGTTTTAGGGACTTCGTTTCTAACTCCTTCTTAACCGCGTTAACTTCTCTGAAATTTCTTTTGTCCTTCGGGTACGCCTCTCCCATGACTTTCTCCATCCTACTAATAGCGTGATCTATAAAAGCGACCTTTTCTTCCGGGACGACCTTTCTGGCCACAGTGTGAATGGTAGACAACACGTCAAGTCTCGAGGGTTTTACATCTAAACAACACTTCGGTCCCTTAGCTAACACTTCCTCCGTCTCGCGTGTTAACGCTTCCCACATGGATTGATATGAGACTGTCGAGACTTAGGCCATGCATCAATCCCGAACCACGTTTTTTGCGGCCCATTATTAACAATTTTTGAGTTTTTTAGACTGTCCAAAACATGTCTGCGCTTCACATACCATAGTCGGTCGAACAGGGTTCTTTTGCTGCTGGTCCATTGATGGTACTCCCGGTGGTACTTGAAATGATCTCCCAGGAGAAGAGTCCAAAGTCTGTCGCAGGCTCCTTTGATGTCCTGGATCCTTTTGCTGGCTCCGTCCCGGTAGGCCTTGATGATCTTTTTCTTGGCGTACCAAGGAACACTGGTTGACGACAGATGCTTGAAGTTTTCCGGGTCCACGAACTTTTTTCGAAGACAGATGCCGAAGAATGCCACATCCGCTTCCAGCTCGGCCAAACGACGGCCCAGCTTGTCCAAAACCGTAATAGCTTGGAGGATTAACGTGTTGGGTGGAGGTGCGAATGTTGAACCATAAGAAAAGGCGACTAAGCCTGCCTCTGGGATGATCAGAGATACAATAGTAAGGGTGCAGGCGAGCTGGTGGATGTTAACCATGTTGAACTTGATACATTAAGAACTTGAAACATTAAGTATCAAGTTCTTTCTCAAGGACCATAAGCCTGAAATGCCTCTTCGTGCGGTCATCAACGAGAACGGAACTTGGCAGAAAGTAGTTTCAAAGTTTCTCCAGCGAGGGTTGATGTATGCATGCCTAGATAATTCTTTGGCTCTAAAAAATTCAAATGAACTGATTGACATGTTGGAAAAATTTCATGGACAGCAATGTTCTGTTGTGTCCATGGATATTAAGGACCTTTATTACTCGCTAGAAAAGACTCGGTTGATGCAGAGAGTGAGAGAGGCATTGGAGTTGAATCTCGTAAAGTTCCAAGCAGGTTCAGGTATATCGGTAGAGAGTTTCCTAACGATCCTTGAGGTTTACCTGAAGTCGACGGTAATCGAGTACGAAGGAAGGAAGTATGTTCAAAAAGACAAGGTTTGTATAGGTTCGTCGGTCGCACCGATTTTGGCGGAAGTGTACTTAAACTCCTTGGATCGAGTAGTGCATAACAGACTAAAGGAGAAGTCCCCTGGTATGGCGTTAGTAAGAAGATATGTAGACGACATCACAATTTGCACGGTAACAAATGATCTAACGGGCAGTCTGGAACGTGAGATAAGGTCAGCGGCTCCGGAATTGAAGTTTACTACGGAAAAACCAGAAAGAGGGGTCCTAGAGTTCCTGGACTTACGTATACATGTAAATCAAGGGGTATGTTGGGAATACGGAAAAGAAAGTTCTAAACCGGTGTTGCCAAGGATTAGCTGTCATTCCAAGACCGTAAAAGCTGGGGTTGTAAAGTCGTTGGTCAGAAACGCGCTGGACAGATCGTGTGTTCATTTCATCACGGATTCGGTTAAAAGACAATGCAAAAGGTTGATCAATGTAGGGTATAAAGACAGTTTTATCAAACGGCAGTCAGAAATAGTTATTAAAGGAAGGAGAGAAAAGGAACAGGGTAAAAGGACTGGATTCGCCGTGATCCCCTATTTTCATGAAATTTCGCACAACTTGAAGGCTTGTGCGAAAAAGTTTGGAGTAGACACGGTCTTCAGCTCAGATTTTAAACTTAGTAGATTGACGCAATTTCAGACAGGTGCGAACAATTGCAGAAAGAACCATCGAGAAAAATCGGTAGATTGCGAGAATGGTGTGGTGTATGAGATACCACTGGAATGCGGGTTTAAGTATGTAGGACAAACATCACGATGCATCAACGACAGATTAAGTGAACACAAAAGAAACGTGAAGAACAATGCACCGAACTCAGAAATCGCAAAACATGTCAACGAATGTAACAACTGCACTGCTATTTGGTCGGAGACAGAAATCATTCACAAGGAGAGGAATGATACAAAAAGGCTAGTAAGGGAGACGGTGCGAATAAAGTCGTTAGGTAATTGCATAAGCCAGGCGTCGCTACAGTTCGGTATAAATTCCAAAAGTTTTTTAAAAATATAGTTATATTTATGTGTATATATATATGTATATATATATATATATATATATTTTTTTTTTTTTTTTTTTTTTTGTGGGGTGGACAGAGGGAAATGTACTGTTCAACTTTGCACCGTTTTAGGTTAAGTGCGTGTCATCCTTTCGTCGAGGAGGAAAGAAAAACAATTTAAGTAAAAAAAGTTTTTTTTTTTTTTTTGTATGTGTTTGTGGATCCTTGTTACTTTGGAAGAGGTAATGGTCCTTTTGTTATATTTTGGGGGAGATTGCTGAGTTATCTTTGTGAATCGGCATGAAGGCCGTCCATAGCGCTAGATTGGAATTACAGGGTTTGGCGTTTGGACTGTTTAGAGGTTGTCCCTTTGTGTTGGTAGTGACTGTCTGGAGGGTTTGGCGGTTGAACTGGTTAGAGTTGCCCCTTTGTGTTGGTGGTGGGCTGTTTGTGGACTATATAAGGAGGAGGACTGAATAAACCTGGTAGCTGAGTTTGAGACGTCGTCCTGTCCCGTTCTGTTTCTTCGACTTTTATGTTTTTTCTACCCCAGTCTCAGGTATATTCAACATGGTTTACAATAGTAGGTAGCTTGGTTGGTGCGTCGATTGACATTGGCCCCGGGTCAGACGTACACCCCTCTTCTCCAAATTGTCCTTCATCACTTGCTCAATCTGCTCAACCTATTTCCTTATGAGGGATGCTGTCACCAAAAAAATCGTTGTATACTTCATGTTTGGTCTTTCTTGTTCTTTTTTAGCAATAAGCAAAGGACAGAAAAGTGCATAAAATATTGATAAAATCGAATTTTATGTTTTCGGGTGCGTCGGCATTGAAAACTTTGGTGCTTCTAAACCAAGAGAAGCAAGCATCACATGAAAGGTGTACCTAACTATTATAGACAGTTTTTGCCATACTGAATTGACTTAAGACTGATTTAAAAACGGTATTAAAGGAGCTGTGCTATTCAAAATTTAAAATAGCTCGCGGGGGGGATCGACGGCAGAGTGGGCTAGCGCACACCAGCTCCGAGCATGTCGAGCGAAAGCTCGCCCTGCAGAACCAAGAACCCAGAGATCCTGGTTTCAGTCCCCTGTCCTTTTCGATCTAGATGAGCAGCGTACCAGCGTGCAGTCGTGTATCTCTACTGCGTGGTGCACGTTAAAGACCCCAGGCTAGCGGTTGTACTCGTACTCTACTGGCTAAATTTCTCATCTACATCTGGGAGACAGACAAGTCGTCCCTTGAGGCAGGCTCAGTTCTAGGCAGTATAAATATAAACACACCTCAATTACTTTTTAAAATAACTGGCCTATAACGAACAAGAGGTTTACAGCTTAGAAGGTTCATATGGAGTAGTACACTCTCATGAAATATAACAAGATTACGGGCGCAACTCTTCCCGTGAAATCTTGTGGGAGCCATTATTGTGTCGGAATGATAGGGTGCCTACGCCTTATTCGGATGTAGGTTGCTCTCCTTTTCATAAAACAAATGCTGTGTCAGGTGTGTATGGTCAATCCCCATCCGACACAAGATAGCTTCCCCGAAAGGGTTCCCGATGGTTGGTGCTGCGTAATTCGTATAAGTTCTAAAGAAAACTAGTAACAGGGATCATAGTCCTATTCACATAAGTGTTTTATGATATTTCAAAGAAACGCTCTTAAGTTCGAACAAGGATGCAAGTGACGTCTCTTGCGCCATCTACTCAGGCACAGTCGTTTTCAAATGTATATAGACCACACCGCGTGCGGCTTGAACGGTCTCGCTCGTGTGCAGCGGCGCTCTTATCGTCGGCGCTCACTGGCTGTCAGATTTTTGAGAGAGAGGGAAATCTTCCTTTCGTTCCGCGCTTGCCTTGATAACAAAGTGGCGCAAAATAGCGGGTGCGTCCTCAGTCTTTCCTGCGTACTTTGCTGGCTACGACTGTGTGGAGACGGTGCCGTAACAAGTGGTAGGGCGCTGTCCCTGCGCTTTATAAATGAAGTATACAGATCGACGTCACAGTGAAATTACGTCTTTCTCTTCCCTCTCCTTACATTAAGTAAATTATTATGCTCAGCGGTAGATAAACACATTTCGTCGCGTGTTCAGGGTTTACATTATGCACAATGTAGGTCTATTTATTGCAGCTTTTACGCGCTGCTCGCTCGGAGGCAGTTTTTACAGGATGGATTAGAGAACTGGCCTTCTCTCATTCATTAAAATTGTCACGGATGTTGCCCGCTTCAAGCAAACACTAACATCATTTTACTCGCGTATTTGAGCCGCATTAATCATTTTTTATTCAGTTTGTACTTCTGTTTTAATCCCTTCTCTCATACTTTGGCCCTGAGAACACAATAAAGAAATAAATTGCTAAAAAACGCGTGACCCCGGCTTTCGTTCGTCGTCGCTCTTGGATAGAGTCAGCCATATCACTCGTGGAAAGAACCACATCCATCGCCCTAGCTGCAACTGAGCTGGACCGCAATCCAAAGCGGCGCGGCTTCTACTACTCTCTGGCTCCGTGCCGTCTGTGCGACGTTCGTATTTATCCGATTCGCAGACATGAACACGCGTCACTATCCCCCTCTTTCGTCGCCGTCGTGGCGAGACATGTAATCTGTAAACACAAAACCTCTTGAAGGGTGATCGGTGTCGGAGTGCGCAAACGCGTTTCAGTTCCGGGGGCGGAAAAAGCACTTTGCGCTGGAGAACTTCCAGGGTTCTATCCCGCCCCCTCTCCGTTTAGACCTAATGATTTCCGTATCGGCACGCGTTTGTGTAATCAACACTGCGTGGTGCACGTTAAAGACCCCAGGTTAGCGGTTACACTGCACTGGCTAAATTTCTCATCCACAGCTGAGAGACAAGTTGCCCTTTGAAGCGTACTAGCATCAAGCCTGTCTAAACTTGCAAGCGACACAAGTGTTATACCTCCTCAGCTCCACACTTCCCACGCGTGGAAATACATGGCGCTGACGCATGAACTGGCACCGGCGGGTGTTCGTGAAAACGAGTGTTCTAATGCTAACACAATAATACATAAATAAATAAATGAATGAATAAATACATAAATAAATTAAAAAATAACGCCCAGTGAAGGCACAGTGATTCTGTACTTTTTTCTTGCCTAGTTTGTTTACTTGGTGATAGAAAGTCTACAAAGAAATCTAGCGCCATGACAGTGCCACTTTGGCGCTGCTTAATTGACTCGTTCGGATCCTAGCCTTGGCTGTGGTGGGATTGCAAGTGAAAATGTGCATATTAACGCGGCACACTAAACATTGTAACAGTATAAATGTGTAAAAATGATGTAAGAAGTGTGTTACTTAGAAAAACAAACCTTTCACACCCTTTTTACGAGCTTTCTAAATATCGGTGGGTGTAAAAAGGGTGCGTTGACGTTTTAACCCTAACACGCCTCTCTTACACCCCACTTGTAGCGATGGTCTCTGAAATTGTGTAAAGAGGGTGTATGGGCGAATTTTACACCCTTCATTCACACGGTGTGGAAGGGGCGTAATGGTGATGCAGTCGAATGCACCCATAAGTTCATAACCGCTACTGTTTATTGCTCTAGTGAAACTGTTGCTGATGTACGGCGGCGGAAACATCGAGTATAATTAATCGCGACGCGAAGTCGCGTATGAGAAGGGAGCGCTAGAGAATATTTTTTGCAACTCCGATTGAACTCTCCGTCCGACACAAGCCAAAAATTACGTGTCGCGCGTACATAAGTTTTATCAGTTCAACTTCAATTTCAAAAATAATATCTGCTCGCGAAAGGTGAACGAAGAGGTGTAAATACACATCCCAGGCAGCACACAGTATTGCGCCGATATAAGATAAAACCGGAAAGATCGTGCCGATACCATTTTGGTTTAGCCAGTATCTGTTAAAAATAGGACTGGTCGCGCCGACGCCATCCTAATATATACTACGGGACGCCGTTTTTGGTCGAGTGTCAAGATTGTTTTGCGTGAATCGGCTATGCCAGCGAGGTATGTCTATTTCTGAGCCGCCTAGAATCCGACGTCAAAAAAAAAATAATAAAAACGAGAGGAATCAAAACTGAGTGCGTTGAAACCTTGAACAAACCGTGGCGACCTCATTTCGGGTATTAAAAACTCAGCTGACTGGGCCTTGCCCTACTTAGAGCACCTTCACTAAGATTTTATTTCTGTGCGCAGTTCTGAAGAAGTTATGCCGCAAGACAATCGAAAGTGTGGTATCAGTGTGATAACAGTGTAACGGAGTGACAGTGTGACAATGACAAAGCTACATGTGGTGTGCTCTGGTTACCGGTGACGTCCGCAGGATTGCCTATAAAAGGGTAGACAAAATAAAACACGGGGTTTCCTTTTCCCAGACGTCCCGTGCGGGTGGTTCATTCTTCGTTGCTCGCAATCGCACGCCGATAGTACGGCGGCGCGACAGGAAGTGCCGAATTCGTGACGCACCTGCTAGGATACGCGAGTCTTACGTCTGCGTGGTGACACAAAAATATCTAGCGTCCCAAAGCTCTTTTTTTTTCTTGGTTTTTCTATGGTACGTGTGAAACCGCGTCACTTGTTTCATACTCTCAGCGTCCTAGCTTTCACCCGTGCTTCGACGGCGTTCAAATATGTTTTTTGTATTGATTTTGTAATCTTGCGGTCTACACAAGAGCAGGCACGCCTCTGCATGAGTGGCAGTTTCGGACGTTCAAATTTGTACTACGCGAAGCAAGTCCTGACGAGTCCCATTTCGCGACCCTCCCTGGACAGTTTAGGTGGCCACACACAGCAGAAGACGGCAATTAGCTGCTTTGTCCAACCCCCTTTGACCTCGTCTTCTGATAAGTTTCTACACCTTCTTTTGTGTCTTCGTCTTGCTGTGAATGTGTGCGAAGGCCGGTTCTAGAAAAACAGAGTACTGGTGCGAAACAGATGACCGCTTTCTGCTGGACAAAAACGGTTGGACCAAAATTTATCATCTGGCTCGATCTGAAGCGCTGATAGGCTCATTTGGGTCGTAATGTTTGCCGCATGCCAAGTTATGATGAGTTGTAGGTGCCACGTAGGTCCAGTTTCCAAAAGGAGCCCGTCAGTGTTCTCCTGTTTTTCGTGCCTTGCAGTTGCAGCCCTGATTTTTCGTCATGAACGGCCGGAATACAACCTTGCCATCTTTTCAGGTAGTGACCGTTTATTTAGTCGGAGTCCATAGAATTATTGGTTTTTGTTTGTTGGTCGCGTTTCGACAAAGTGGTGTTCATCGCGGACCGCGAAACTCCCGTTAAATATGAGCGTCCCCCTTCACCCTCGACATTCTGTTCGTGAATTGTTTTGTTCTGCCCGTACAGGATTATGCATCTATCACGGATTACATAAGAGTGCTGTTCTATTTGTAAGTACTCTGCAAGCATGATTCTGAGAGTAGACCCGCTTTCGTCTCAATAAATCATTTTACTGTTTACAAACATGAACTGCCGCTTACGTCCCAAGCAACTCCCGGTCGTTCCGCCTTTGCAAGCCTGCCCAGTTTTCCTTACGTCACCAGTGCTAGAAAACATAACTGCTGCACGAAAAGTAAAGTTGGAGATTTAACTAGGGCCTTTGGTTGTAAAATTTGAAGGGGTCATAAAACAATTTCCGATTGGAGTGTTCATGACATAACAGAGGCGTACTGGTCCTAGTCTGATCGAACTACACTCGCACGGACCGCCACTGATCCAGAAGCGGCTTGGTTGTGGTGAAATTGCAAAGCTAAAAGGGAACAATTTCTTCTAGTCTTGTCTCATCAAGTTTTATGACGTGCGTGTGAACGTAGTTTTGACCTTAGGCAAGCTTATAATCACACGCACTTGCCCGCAGAGGCAGAAGCATCGTTGCACGCTGGAGAGGGTTGGCATGAAGCTAGTGTTTTCGCCCCTGCGAGCCGCAGCAATCAAGGAGTTTAACAAGATGTCTTTAAATTGAATCCCTTCTAGCATCAAAGCACGAGGGACGACGTAGGCAAACTCCCATTTAGCGTGAATAGAACATTCACGCGGCAGCATTTTGAACTCGATACCAGAAGATAAAGGTTGGTGTAAAGTGGCTTTGGGGTGCGTCGTCCCTCAAGCCTAGACTTTTTATGCCTGTAAAAAAAGAAGGAAAAGAAATAGGTTTAGGCCGAAGAAAGCCTTACTAAAATAATAAGTCCATTTATTTTAAGCCTTTGAGAATGTTGTAGCTTTGTCAAGAAAACTTAACATTAGGTGACAAATGTTCGCGTTTGAGGCGTAGAATTGTTTTGCCGCGAATATGCGACAGAAAAGGAGGAAATACACGGAGCTTTTTTTTTCTGGATTGAAAAAATAAGGTGGTGCACATGTTTCAACTTGTTAGAAGTCATTTCTCCGTAAACCCTTTTGATGAAGTGCTGCGGGGGTCTGTGCCCTATTCTGTGGATGTGTTACACATATTGTATTACCTCTTCTAGCTGAATTAAATGAGAGTTACTGGGCAGGCAAGCTGGTGAAAGATCATGGTGCAAAAACTCCGAGACTAGAGACAAAACAATTAAACAACACAACACGTCTCAAAACGCTTTGAGACATTGTTTTGTTGTCAACATTTTGTCCCATTTTGTCCCATTTTGTTCCAACAGCACTTTCTCAGAGGTGTTCGAGACAGTGCTGTGTTGTCCCGATTTTTTTCTCTAGACTCGGGTTTTTTCACCATGCTCTTCCTGCTGCGGTACAGCCTTTTGGAGGGGTGTACTGCTGCCACCGCACTCTAATTAAATGGTGTAGAGCAGAATCACACCTTTATGTGAGGGGTAAGGAATTGCAGCTGTTTTAAGGGTGTGAGATTTAACACCTTTTATCTAGGGCGTTTTTGTGCACCAATAAGGGCTTGAGTTGTGACCCATGTCGTTTACACGAACAAGGGTGTGAAAATGATTAGTGTGTGGGTAAAATATGCCTCAGCGCCCAAGATTTGCCTGCTGTATAACTGTGCGCGGCAAAGTGTGATTGGCCTCTGAATGTCGTCTTCAGCCAAAATATGTGATGGGCTAAGGATGCCACATCCACATGGATCACATCCGAACTAAGCATGCTGGTCAAAGTGCGATTCGCCGCCTAAGCTCCGTCTTTTGACCATGTAGGCTGTACTAAGTATGAATCGCCGCCAATTAAACATTTCTTACTTTATCCGGAGGTGACTGGCTGCGGTGTGTTATACTTATTTCAGCATAACTAGTTTGCAGGTGACCGTACACAGCGAGTCATACTTATTGCAGCACACTTACTACACAGCTGACATCCGCCGTCAAGTACTTAGTCCAGCATACATAGTCCACAGAAAAGCGTATAGCGAAAACCGGGTTGAGTTGCTAAAATATCCTTATCTCATTATTAGATATAAAAAAACACTAACTCCTGATGGCTTATATTTCAATACCACTCGTTATATCAACGATTTCGTTCATAAAGTTTAAATTATTCTGACATGACTGTACGAAAAGGGCGCACCATCTTTCAGGAATCGCATGGTACAGGGAATGACTCACTGTCTTCCTCTTTTGGACAAGGTGTGCAATCTCAAGCTTGCTAGTTTGTTTTCTCTCACTGACACCAGTTGTGACACGTTTTTTTGTGGCCTCGAAAGTAGCAAGTGTGCGCGTACATAGCATTGGTAGGCTCTGAAGATGCGTGAGAGGGGAAATTCCGAACATTCGGTATTTGACGTCACGCTCTGCGAAAAAGGGTCTTGAACGGTACATTAACAATTATCTTCTGCAGCCTCCGTTCCACAAATTGGAAAAAAAATGTTCTCGATATTCTTGATACCGGAGGCTAAATAAAGGCGGTCTAGGTTTTTTATTGTTGTTGTTGTTTTTTTGCTGAAAACGAAAACCGCTTCAGTTCCGCTTCAATGGCCGACGAATTGGCGAAAGTTAGATGCCGACATTCATGCTCGGGCACTGCCGAAATGTATGCGGAGGCATTTATGAACTTGAACAAAACGGTGTGGGGAAACTAGATTGGTTGCTCATTGAGTATATTGTCTCTTCAGGTAGTAACTATCACGTGACGTTTAGTAAGAAACATAAATTCGCGGTTTGTAATATAGCGTGGGACACGTACAAAAGGTGTTAGAAGTACTAAAGCGGCGGATTTCTAGTTATTCTGCTCTTCGGCCAATTACTGATAAAATTGATATAAAAATTAGTATGCGCGCCATAACTTCGACAAAAGTGCTTTAGAAGTAGCCTTTTTTGCACAGAAACATACACGCGTCCTATAGGTTGTCCGTGAGATTCCCTTAGATGTCGTTGAAGAGGTCGTCTTAGATGTCTTTGACGTCCTCCTCTAGTATGTCGTTTTAGCAAGCAGATAAACCCGCGCCACGCATACACGGAGCGGATGTACGCACACATTCACTTTTGCGTCCAAGCTACGGAGACAATATTAGCTTGAGTTGAGCCAGCTGGTACATGGTCAATGATGGAGGTGAAAGACCTTAAACAATAAAGCATTACAGAGTCACGTCACGACACAGGAAACTGCAATGATGGTTAGAGAACGGCTTGAACATCAAACGATTACACAAAGACAAAAAATTGAATGATCCAAAAAATGCAAAACAACAAATTCCAAGTGGCGTGTTGCGCTGCAGCCGCTGACGTCAATGAATGCGTCGTCGTATACACAGTGAGCTGCGTAGTGAGTTTTACGACAATTGCTAACGCAATTCATAGACAAACAAAAAGAGTGGTTTCTGCAGCCATTTGTTTTTTTAATATACAAGCGTGGGGGGGGGGGGGGGATATCTTAGAGTTCAGTGTATTCACTGGGAAGATTACGAGAGCAAAAACTTACCGCAAAGTGAAACAATATTCTCGTGATGACGTCAACGCTGACGGCAAGCATGGATTGTAATACCCATCCGCTGTTACTCCACGGCTACGCGGCACAATAAAGCCAATAATCCTCACAGCGAAAATGACCAAGGATGACGCGTTAACACTCCTTTAATTTCTAAACTCTTGAGAAAGACATATATCTACCTGTTGTCGATATCGCTCTGTTTACTGCCAGCATTGCGAACCGAATTAAACTCCTACTCTAAGACCGGCGCTCAGCACCCTTTCAATCGAAGCGTCGTCCGCTCCTCCGAAACTTCTGTCTGGATCAACCGGGTTAGAACTTGCGGTGCGCAAATACGCCTGCCATTTTCGCAGTACTGACCACTTTTTTTGCGCATATTGTTTTGGCTTGCTTCGCGTATTCTTTCAAAATTGAAAACGTATCTGAACGAGAGTATTGTGCTGTCAATGATCGTGCAAATAAAATAAAAATTTAAATTAAGCCCCAGGACTGTGCGTGAGGCGCAGGTCGTTCAATGATATTAATGTGGATGCACGAAGTGTATTATACAGCATATACACACCCATATTGGCTTGCAGCACATGTAACTGTTACATTTAGCTCTAAAATATTTTGCCGTTGAGGATCAGTCGCGTGAGCTCGCATTAATTTTTGTAAAGGAAAGCTAAAGAGGTCCTTCAAAAAGTACTTAGAAAGGTATTCTAGCGAAGTTTTATTGCTTTAGTCTGAATATTTATTTCGTTTTCCCCCAGCTGTAACTAAACGCGAGGAAACACGAAATCCCTCCCATCAGTCGTTACGTCATACGCAGGTATTTTGAACTCCGAACGTGTGTTCCTCTTTTGGACAAGGTGTGCAATTTCGAGATTGCCAGGTTTGTTTCCTCTCACTGACACCAGTTGTGACACGTCTGTTATGACCTTGAAAGTAGAGGGTGTGCGCGTACATGGCATTGATAGGCGCTGAAGAACATTCGGTATTTGACGCTCGATATTCGCAATCCCGGGGGCTAAATGAAGACGATCTAAGTGTTTTTTGTTCTCGCCGAAAAACAAAACCGCTTTGGTTCCGCTTTAATTTCCGGCAAATTGGCGAAAGTTAGATGCCGACATTCATGCTCGGGCACTGCCGAAATGTATGCGGAGGCAGTTATGAACTTGAACAAAACGGTGTGGGGAAACTAGATTGGTTTCTCATTGAGTATATTGTCTTTTCAGGTAGTAACTATCACGTGACGTTTAGTAAGAAACATAACTTCGCGATTTGTAATCAAGCGTGGGACAGGTACAAAAAGGTGTTACAGGTACTAAAGCGGCGGATTTCTAGTTATTTTGCTCTTCGGCCAATTACTGATAAAATTTCTATAAATATTAGTATGCGCGCCATAACTTCGACAAAAGTGCTTTAGAAGTAGCCTTTTTTCGCACAGAAACACATGCGCGCCCTGTAGGTTTTCCGTGAGATCGCCTTAGATGTCTTTGAAGAGGTCGTCTTTGATGCCTTTGACGTCCTCCTCTAGGATGTCGTTTTAGCGAGCAGATAAACCCGCGCCGCGCATTCACGGAGCGGATGTACGCACACATTCGCTTTTGCGTCCAAGCTACGGAGAAAATATTGGCTTGAGTTGAGCCAGCTGGTACATGGTCAATGATGGAGGTGAAAGATCTTAAACAATAAAGTATTACAGAATCACATCACGACACAGGAAACTGCAATGATGGTTAGAGAACGGCTTGAACATCAAACGATTACACAAAGACAAAAAAATAAATGATCCAAAAAATGCAAAACAACAAATTCCAAGTGGCGTGTTGCGCTGCAGCCGCTGACGTCAATGAATTCGTCGTCGTATACGAAGTGAGCTGCGTCGTCAGTTTTACGACAATTGCTAACGGAATTCATAGACAAACAAAACGAGTGGTTTCTGAAGCCATTTTTTTTTTAATATAAAAGCGTGGGGGGATATCTTAGAGTTCAATGTATTCACTGAGAAGAATACGAGAGCAAAAACTTACCGCAAACTGAAACAATATTGTCGTGATGACGTCAACGCTGACTGCAAGCATAGATTGTAATACCCATCCGCTGTTACTCCACGGCTACGCGGCACAATGAAGCCAATAATCCTCACAGCGAAAACGACAAAAGATGACGCGTTAACAATTCTTTAATTTCTAAACTCTAGGGAAAGATATATATATATATGTGTGTTGTCGATATCGCTCTGTTTACTGACGTTGAAATGCGACAGCATTGTGAACCGTAATAAAGTGCTACTCTAAGACCGGCGCTCAGCACCCTTTCACTTGAACGTCGTCTGCTCCTCCGAAACTACTCTCAGAATAACGGGTTAGAACTTGCGCTGCGCAAATACGCCTGTTCTTTTCGCAATACTGACCACTTTTTTGCGCATATAATGGCTTGCTTCGCCTATCTTTCAAAGTTTAAAACGTATCTGACAGGGGAGTACTGTGATGGCATTGATCGTGAAAATAAAATAGAAATTTATATTAAACGTCAGGACTGCGCGTGCGGCCCAGGTTGTTCAATGATATTGATGTGGATGAACCGTATGTGTTATATAGCATATACAGACCCATATTGGCTTGCAGCGAATGTAACTTACATTTAGCTCTAAAATATTTTGCCGTTGAGGATCAGTCGCGTTAGCTCGTATTAATTTTTAAAGGAAAGCTAAAGAGGTCCTTCAAAAAGTATTTAGAAAGGAAATCTAGAGAAGTTTTATCGCTTGAATCTGAATATTTCGTTCGTTTTTCCCCAAGCTATAACTAAATGCGAGAAAACACGAAAACCCTCCGACCAGTCGTTAGGTATACGCATATCTTTCGGCCGCCATATGCGTGTCACTCGTTTAGACAACACGTGCTGTTTTAAGCTTGCCTGGTATATCTTCACGCTCTGACACAAGTTGTGACGGATTTCTTTCCCCCTTTTTGAAAGTAACAAGTGAGCGCGTACATAGCTTTGATAGGCGCTGAAGATGCCTGAGAAAGGAGATTACGAAATTTCTGTATATGACGTCACGCTCTGCAAAAAGAGGTCTTGAACATTACTTTAAAAATTATTTTCTGCAGCCTACGTGCAACAAATTGAAAAATAGTCTCAATATCAGTGATCCTGGAGGTCAAATGAAGACGATTTAAGTGTGCGTTTTTTCTCAAACACCAAGCAGCTTCAGTTCCCCTTTAATGTCCTTCGAATTGGCGAAAGTTACGTATCGACATTCATGCTCGGCTACTGATAAAATGTATGCGGAGGTAGCTATGGACGTGAACAAAACAGTGTGCGGCAACTACATTGGTTGCTTATTGAGTATGTGTTTTCTTCAGGTATAATCTATGAGGCGACGCCATAAATTCGCGACCTGTAATGAACCGTGGGAGATGTGCAAAATGTAATACAGGTGTTGTGAATTGTAATATTGACACCTCCTACTCACGGGAAACAGCTGTACTGTGCTCGGGTAAATATACGGTTGACAAAAACAAGGAAGACGAAAGAACGCTTTGGCTCGAGGCAGATCGAAGAACAAGCTGCACGGAAGGACTGCGATGACCGACAGCCGTAGATTAACCTCACCATGTAAATAGTAAATCCATTTTGTTTCTTACCGTAAGTCTTTGACGTTCAATTAACGCAACAACTGGTAATAAAACCGGCGGATATGTAGCGCGAATTCTCTCTTCTTCTGCCAATTACTGAGAAAATTGATACAAAGAGAGTGTACGCCATAACTTCGCTAGAAGTTACGGCTCTGCCGACATTCCATATTCCCGTATTGTAAAATACGGGAATATGCCCGGCAATACGGGTATCGTTTACCTCAGAAGTGGGGTTCACTGCGGAAGTTTTTACATTCGTCGTTGTTAGAGTGGATTAACGGTTCCTGTCCTGGCGATGGACTCTGGTGACGCTGGTGGAGGTCTAGGTGGCGGTACACGATCAGGATTAAGCTTAGAGACCCAGTGGGGTTGGGCGCGACCAGGCCGGGCAACGGGAACCGACAGGGCCTTTGAAGACCGCTGTGGTGGCGGCAGTGAATATAGTGCCTGCCAAGCATCCTCCGTTTCACTATGGTGTTTGGCAAAGGAAGGTGGAGGTGCTTTGCCGTGCATTCCGGCATCCTTTGGCGGCCGGCCAGTTCACACTGCGTGCAGCATTGTCCGTTGTGGCTGTTGCCCCCTGCGCTGTGTCGGAGCAGCCCACCGCTTACGACGTTGTTCTGAGGCCTTTTGCACCCTCGAACAGGTACCGTCGGACGCGAGGCGAGGACCCCCGCATATGCCGTATTGATGGTGTTCGTGACAGCCATCTATCTCAAGGCGGTGGGGTGGTTTTCCGCATATGCAAACTGCCTGCGCTGCTGGGCACACGTCATGCTGTTGGCCAAGTTGGTGGCAGCGAGTGCATATAGAAGACGAAGGCATTTTTCTGCCATGGTCAGCGCAATGTCTTTTATGCAAGCAGGCAGAAACTGTAGAACACGTATTAGTTACTGCACGGACGCTGTGTGTTTGTGGGATATACTCCAGCGCACACTGAAAAAGATTTTCCCGATAACCACCAGAAGTATACGGTTTTTATCAATAGAAGATGTGAATAGTGTGCCTTATGAAATGCTACTGCTCATCGGCCTTTTGAGTCTATGGAAAATAAGAGTCGGCGTAAATCACGCTGATAGAACAGTCCGCTTTGCGCATGAATATATTGTTGAAAGTTTTGCCGGCGTGCGTGAAGTGTTCCGGGCACAGCTTGAACAGCCAGATTGTTTGCCCAATCCTGCTGATTGTGTCTGTCTGGAAGTATTTTAATGGTGCCATGGTAGTCAAGTTACGGCTGACGTGTTTTTAACCTCTCTTTCGTATATCTCCTATTGTACAAATCTCAAAGCAGGCAATAACGAAAAAAAAAGCGCCCGTGGTCTAACGGTTATCGTGCTTGGTTCCCACGAAAAAGGCCAAATTCGATTCCTGGCAGCGGAGAGAACCCTGCTGCGTATTCGAGGTCCGAATGTTCTAGGCGCCGAATGCTCTACGCCGAATGATCCGGAAGCCCACGCGTGTACATAAAAAGCTCCGCCTGGCCATCCGCAGTCAGCCTCGCCCCATCGTTCGGTCCTGCTGTTACGCCGACTTCGACGCCAGCGACACTCTGTTTTATCCTCTGTTTCCTTTTTGTTTTCCGCAGAAGTTCGCTCAATTAAACGTTTCAGTTTCCTCAGTTATTCCTTTTTTGTCATCTCGTCATTTGTGACGACATCACGCTGAACACATTCGCTAAATCTAAGCTCTTCAACCACCGTAAACAACTTCTGGCCTAATGAATATTGGATTTCAAGCACAGCGGCTGCGTTAATAAAAATGCGAGCGCATACCAGTATGTTTGCACCCTGTATTCTTACTTTGCGCTAAAATGTCCTAGACCCATCTAATACTACAGGTTACTGACGTGTACTGGTGTCGTCAAAGTGTCTTCAGAGTATCGTCAAAGTGCATCGGTTGCTGGTGTGAAAACGTCCCTCACTCAGGTTAGCAGCATGCGTGTGGCGTGTTTCCTAAGGCGAGATGGGCTGTTCGGAAACGACTATATGTTGGCGATGGCTGCCACTTCTGACCCAAATAGTTCCTACCACTATACCAGGGCAAGAACGATTCGTTTCAAAAGGTCAGAATGCTGCTTTGAAACGAGCCAGACGAGTAAATATAAGTTTCTAGGACAAAGAGGGGCATTTACTTTGATAGATTTATTCCGTGACTGCTCTCGAGAAAACTAAAGGAGAGGCGCAAACTCTCGAGTGAGCGAAAATAAATGAATATAAAATATATGACGACGATAGCCAGTTTGAACATGATAAACGTTACGTCGGTGTTCTTTAAGTACCCTCCCATGCCCTCTTTGTCTCCCCCCCCCCCCTTCAGCGTGTGAAGTGGGGCCTCCTGGCCAGTAAATTCTTACAATCGTCAGTCAACGAATGTGAATGGTATCAACCGGCCAACATGAGGCACTTCTCGGGAGCGACGTCGGCGATACAAAGGAACTTATAAAGGTTTGACGACGCAATTCACCGACGTCTGATTTCGTACTTTGTAGGGGACCACGCAGTTTATATTTTTATAGCACCCTGGTTGCCGTTATTTTAAAGAAAGAATTACCAATTCTCCAGATTCAAAGATAATATCTTAGTGTCGAAGGTAGTAACACCAATTACGCCGGTGCTGATGCTAATTTTTTTAACATTGTGCGAGTTCACGGGTGTTTCCTGAGTATTTTATATACTGTAAAATTATTTATGTTCACGAGCGCTTAATTTCGGCGAATTGAAAAATTCGATGAAATTTAAGGACACGCGAAAATATCGGTCCTAAAGTGTTTCAATGCTGGCTTCTGGAATTCGCGAAATTCAATCGCCGCGATTAGGTCCTCTGCGACCAATTCGCGAAAATGAAGTGTTTTAAAGTACTCGTCTAAAGTTATGCTGCGATGCTCGGAGGGTGACGGATATATTACTGAATTCAGCGCATTGGTAGGTTACCGTCCCTAGGTAGTTTTTTAAACGGAGTATCCACCGTACTCTGTACATAGGTGTTATAATTGTAGGCGACAAATGGGTGCATAATTTTCCAGTTTTTGAGGTCCGGGAAAAAAATGCACACGAAGGTTACTCCAGCAAGGGCACGGTGAAAGGATTCTTTGAGCTTATTTTTCCGTATACGGGCGCTCGACCTGGTTCTGTGGACACCATTGTATACCAAGAGCGCATCTTTGAGCATGTGAGAAAGAAATGCCCTGTAAGCTACTGTCGCTGAGCAGGACGAGTGTTACCCATGTCGAAGTACTCCTTCAATGAAGATCATGGCTTTCTATGTGCGTTGCCTTTGGCGATAGCAGCCGTTACTGCGAAACAAATGAAGTGGCACGCAGCGATGACCATCCAAAGGTTTCCATGAGCGTTGATAATCGGAAGTACAAATAAGTTTGTGCTCAGTGTGTCAGGAAGTCGTGATTTTTAATGAGTTAGTGTGGTCCGATGACTGTTCTTTTTATATAAAATACAAAATGTGGTGTATTTGAAACCGTAAGAGCAGAGTCTAGGACCCCCAAAACGTGGCCGAATATGAGAGTTCATGTTAAATGCTTTCAGGTGTCTTGTGGTCGGATATTGCAGAGAGTCTAGTGCCGTGAGACGTAGTGAGGGTGGTCTTATGAGTGACCATACAGTGATCACCATTAGGACTGTAATTTGACGGTATCATTATTTTCATTAAAGTTGAAAGTCAGGCTCTCCTTGAGCACATTCATAGCATATAAAAAAGGGTGAAAATTCCTGGCTGTTATACTACTCTGATTCTGGTACAGCCGTGCTCAAATACACGGACAACCACTTGGTTTACAACATCATAGACAAAACCGTCATAAAAGACAAAACAAACAATACACCACAGAAACTTGTACTTTTTTAATTAATTTTATGATTTCGCATCATATTATAAAAAAAATACACCTTTCGAAGAATGACATATATTACTGATACTTTTTGCTTCCCTTGGAGCCTGGGGATTATTTAGCCGTTTCTTTTTCTCCTGGGCACATAGTTCTTTTCACTTTTGCTTGCAATGTCTTCCAGGAATCAGCCCAGTACTTCATGCTCTTTTCGAGTCTTTCGCTGCAGAACTGCGTGAGTGGTAAACATGTTAATAGGGTTATTACAAGATATTAAATTTCGATGTTGGGGTTTTTGAGGTTTCGTTTGGGCTATATCACTTTTAACAAAGAATGCGTTCTAAGGTGTGGATTTTATGCAAAAAGCGTTCTGCTGGCGCGGATGTACACGTGGGCAGAACGCTTACGCGGACATACAGATACACACGGGTGAAGCCAACATCTAACATGAAGAGCATGAATAACACACAGCAGGCAACGCATGAGTACACAAAATATACACATGACACAGTTTGTCGTACGTATTTCTACAATATCATAATTGATCATAATGAATTGTAATAAGCAATTTCTACGGAGCGGCTTAGTGGGAATCGCACACCCCAACGTGCGATACACATTGAGTAGGGTCAGCTGAACAGTAACCAATTTTTCTCTCGGTTCTTCTAATTTGTAACTGTTCAGCTGACCCTATTCATTATCTACCAACCAACTCAAGTCAAACCTGTAGTAAGATACACAGCCTGACACCGGTTTCAGCGCCAGGACGTGCCTGCAAGCAGGAGTCCAAGCGGCTGGAAAATGTCGAGTGCAGGTATGCTTCTACCTATTGTGTGTCACTGCAACTCAGCTCGCCGCTTGCGTAAATAGCTATCCTTGAGACGCCGTTGTCGTCTCTGCGTTGCCCTTCGAGCGTCTTTTTGTGAATTATCGGACCATTTTTGCTTGTGTTCTTTATTTTTCTCGCGATAGTTCTCCCTACATTGCTTACAACAAGCCTCTCAGTGAATTGCAACTGAAATTCTCCTTCGGATCGGCTACGAAACTCTCTGAAATCAAGGCACAGGGTGTGCAAGTTCGTGTGCCCGGATGGTACTGCGCACGCGCCGGCAGAACGTGGTGTGAACTAGCTACAATACCACATAGAAGATAAGGTCTGCGCGTTACGTCATCTTTAGTGTGCCCCTTTCCCGCCCGAAGCGATATACACATTAAAGCTCGATCAGATCATCCGTGAAGCGGCAGACGCCATCGCCTTGGCGTAACGACGTGCTAGCGTTGCTTCGTTTTGAGCGAGACCCTTCAATACGCGTTGTCCACGATGCTGACACAAGGTTGTCGGCTCTGCGTGGATCCTCTAGTGATGACGTTTGGGAGGGCAGAGCTGCAGACCTTGTCTGCCTGGTGGTATTCTACAGCCAACACGTTGTGCGGTCACTCACAAGGCGGAAACCACACTGTGTCCCTTTTGAGAGCCGACCTCGAGCACGCACTCACTACGTTTTGCCTTGCTAAGGCGTCAAGTGTATGCTCGACACTCACGAGACACCGGAGCGTTATAAAAGGTAGAGAGAAATGGGATGTATGGTGCCTTTAACTTTCCGAAATCTGTGCGTCCATCGGGAGTAGCAGGGTGGCAGTATACGGTCATGCACACTTAAAGGTTCGCTAGGAACGCAGTTACTTTATTGAAAGTCTGCTTATGATAACAGTCATGTACCGGTAACTCTATCCTAAGACGGAACATTTGACTGCTTTTGAGAAGCTGACAGAAAGCAGACAATTATTATCATCAGCCAAAAAATATTCTGTATCTAAGATAAGACCAAATAAAGAAAGTCAAGTGACATAGTCCATTTTATAGTGTTTCGATTGAGTGCATTCTACTGTTTGTAGAACATGAGAAATAAACAAAAGTAATAACCGTAGATAGCTCAGATGATGAGGCAGTTGATGGTGGGGGAAAATATTGCCAAGATTCATAGGTCACTTGTTAGAATCCGACTCGACAGAAGGACATTTTTGTTTTGGTATAAACAATAGTGCCTGGAGTGCGTCGTCGACTGGGGTGCAGGCGTGCTAAGCTGCCCATACATCAAAGGTGGTCCCAAATTGACACCATATGATGTCACAGAACACGAAGTGTCATACACTTCCACGTCGCGATCCTAACGGTTGGTCGTAGAAATGCTAATGAGAAGCTGCAAGTAGCGCAATTTAAGGTGAGTGTCGCTGTCGTCAAGGAGTCCCAACTTATGACTGCCGAAGCTTCCGCGGGATCCCACGCTTGAGAGCGACCTGCAGCAGGACAGACGTCTGCCGCATGCGCCACACTATTTGGCACGCCACCAGGATCGCTAGTGACATGACCATAGATTTCTCTATAAACACGAAGCATGGTAGTTCGACGACGGAGCAATAGAGTGGCCGGTCGCAGATTTGGAGCGCCAGGGTCAACGTTACTAAAACACTCAGTTGGGAAACTCGCCGTCGAAACCTGGGCCGCTGGCGTCCACCGAGACCGAGCTAACTGCGACAACAGCGCCCCTCTTTATCGTTTGTCTGTACTGTGGTCCCCTTGAGCTTTTTGAAAGCCTATTTTTGCGTAAAAACAAACGGAAAAGACTCTTTTTGTATGGAATTTATTGGCGTTTAGTACCAAATGATGGGCGCATGATGTTTTTATCATCTTTAGTTCGCAAGGTTTTGCGGAACAATTAATATTGTTTTCATACAACCATGCCTCAGCGGGCCTTTCAGGTAGCACGTCCTGACCTAGGTGCATTTTAACGTCAGTAGCTGAACGCGGCGCGTCCGCCGGGGAGACGGGGGTGGCACCCCTGTAACCTCTACCGCTGTATCTGTTCCTAAGCCAAAATAGAAGTCACGTGCAGTTCTTCGAGAGGCCGCTGCGGGAGAAATGGTGGCGTTGTGTTCGTCATTAGCTCGGTGCTCGGAGACAGATTGGGGCCACTTTTTCAAAGCTGTCTCTATGGGAGTTTCCCAACTGAGTGTTTTAGTAACGTTGGCCAGGGTCTTGTAGCAGAGCTTGAAATAGGAACCTGGACGTCAGCGCACAGACTTTTGGAGCGGCGAGGATCTGAAACACACTTGTTCGATCATGAGACGTGTTTTGGCGTCTCCCCGCAGCGGGGCGCCAGTCACTTGGCTCTCTTCTAATGTGTTGTCTGCCCCACCACCTTTTCCATTTCAGCGGCTGCTTCTCCTGGAATTATGCCAGGCTTTTTCAGTATATGGAAGGCTATGGCATGACACTTCTATGACGTCATCAGGCAAAAATAGAGGGACCACTATTTTGGACGCGGTAAATACAGAAGTCGGAGACGCGTTTCAGGAACCATTGTATAAACTCAGCGGCTTCTGCTGGGATCGGTTATGTGACGTCTTCCGAAGTCACCTGGAATGACCTTAAAGGACAACGATGCATTTTCTTCGGGAGGTTTTCACTAACAGCTATCGTTATAAAAGTGACACACTGGCGGCTACCGCAGCAGATAAATGGCCCCCGATTGAGCTTGCTCCCAAATTAAGCTTCAGCTCGAATGACGAAGCCTAACTTCCTACGTATGTGGAAGGATTTTTTAAGGATTATAAACCTAGGTGTGAAAGCAAATAATGCAAAGATTATTTCAAATCAAATGGTGCAGCTTGATTAACCCATTCAGTAATAAAGCGCTATATATATTCACGAACAACATTCAGTGGCATTTCATAAGTGAAGAGTGCACGTAATCAGCTTTTATCTGCGCTCTGGGTGCGCGTTGGTTGGTTGGTTGATTTGGTGTTTATGGCGCAAAAGCTACTAAGGCCATAGAGCGCCAAAAACGAGACTATTGCTGGAAAAGGTTTGGAGAGAAAAAAGAGGCTGTAGTAGCCAGTGATTAGATAAAAGATGGTAATGGGGTACCAAAAGGTAAAAGGGTGATGGGCATGATCTGTAGGTTAAGAAAGCTACAATCGGTGCAGAAGGCCGATACTATCTAAAAATTTGAAAACATTAGTATGTGTCACAAGAGAATCAACACTTAAGAGCAGAGCTGGGTGTAGTGGAACTTGTTCTTGATACAGCTGCGAAAAATACAAAAGCCGTTGTTCATGATAAGCAGGACATTCAACTAGAATATGAAGAATGCTTAAGGCATTGTCACACTGCTCACAAGTGGGAGCATCTTCCCCACGAAGGAGGTAGCCATGAGTCAGATGAGTGTGACCAATCCTGAGCCGGCAAAGGACAACCTCAAAAAAGCGTTCCTGGTGGCGTGCACTCTGCCATTCGCTCAAAAGAGGTTTGATCATGTGCAACTTGTTGCCGATTTCTTGGTCCCATTCAGCCTGCCATTTGCACTTAACGTGACGCCTGAGAAGGCCTTTGTAGTCTGTATAAGGAATGCTGTCGAGGTCAACTATTCGTTTTACACAAGTACTTGCTGCGCGATCTGCTGCCTCATTGCCCGGAATGCCCACGTGGCTGGGAATCCAGCAAAACACAATCTCGTATCCCTGTCTTGAGGCAGCAACAACCTTATTTCGCAGTTCAAGGAGCAGGAAGTGCTTGAGGGGTGTTAGTGAAGACAGTGCATGCAATGCACTGAGGGAGTCTGTGTATACGATGGAGCGAGAGAGCTTTTTATCAAGTATGAAGCCTATGGTAAGAAGCAGACCATAGAGCTCCGCTGTAAAAATAGAAGCAGAGGAGTTGATTCGCCTAACAAGCTGAACTGTTGGGCCAATCATGGAACACCCAGCAGCAGATTCCGTCTTTGTACCATCTGTGTAGAAGCTTACATATTCGGAATACTGACATTGCAGTGCTAAGAATTCCTGAAGAAACACACCATTAGGAGTATCAGCTTTCTTGTATCGCGTGAGTGAAAGGTCACACTTAATGACAGGTTGCTCCCACGGTGCTCCCGCAACAGTAGACTGCACTACCGGGGGCTTCCAATCGAGTCCCATGTTCACACTGGCACTTTTCAATCTCAGAGAAGGGAGGCACAATTGTGGCTTTGTTTTGAAACACCCTTTCAGAGCGCATGTCTTCCACAGCCATTCGCGCAGGGTGATCAGAGATGGACCTGACTCTCAGGGAATACAAAAAGCCCAGAGAAAATCTTCTCTTCTCAAGAGACAGCTCGTTGGCCTCTGCATACAGACTTGGCACAGGAGACGTGCGAAAGGCACACGTCGCCAATCGCAATCCAAGATGATGAATAGGGTCCAGCATTTTTAGAATGGAAGGCCTAGCTGAACCGTAAACAATACTGCCATAGTCCAGTCGTGATCGCACTATCGAGCGATATATCCTCAAAAGGCACGTCCGGTCAGAACCCCAGGATCGGTGGGACAGGACTTTAAGAATATTAAGTGATTTGTAAGATTTTAATCTTAGATTCTTAATATGGGCACCAAAGGTTAGTTTGCTGTCAAATGTAAGACCCAGAAACTTGTACTCGCCATTCACAGAAATTGTGGAGTTGTTTAGTGCAAGAACAGGTTCTGGAAGTAGTCCGCGTTTCCGAGAAAAGCACACACAAACTGTTTTATCTGAGGAAAACTTAAACCCATTTTGATTGGCCCAGGTTGATAGCTTATTGATAGTTAGCTGAATTCGTCGCTCACACAGTGACAGATTGCAAGACGACACAGATCTGAAGGTCGTCTACATAGAGTGCATATTGCACCGATGTGGGGATAGCCAATGCAAGGGAGTTCATTTTGACAATATACAAAGTGACACTAAGAACGCCTCCCTGAGGGACGCCATTTTCCTGGACAAACACTTTAGATAAAGCTGTTCCTATCTGAACACGAAAGGTGCGCCTGCTGAGGTAGCTCTCAATGGTACGAAGCATTCGACCACGGATACCCATATCATACAAGTCTCTCAGTGTACCAAAACGCCAGGCTGTATCGTAGGCTTTTTCGAGGTCAAAAAATACAGATAGGCAATGTTGTCTATGAACGAAGGCCTCACGCACGACTGTCTCCAGCCGTACTAAATGGTCAAGAGTGGACCGAGACGAACGATAGCCGCATTGGTTCACATCTAGATGTCTATTTAGTTCAAGGAAATACATCAATCTTTTGTTAATTATTCGTTCAAGAGTCTTTCCAAAGCAGCTAGTCAAAGCGATAGGCCTATAACTAGCTGCACAGGATGGATCGTTACCGGGCTTGAGTATGGGTATGATTGTTGCCATTCTCCAGTCCAATGGAAAGTAGCCCTCAAACCAAATACGATTAAAAAGGTATAAAACAATATTAAGTGTGGAAGGATGGAGATGTTGAAGCATATAATAATGAATACCATCTGGACCAGGAGCCGATGACTTACAGTTTTGGAGCACTATGTTCAGTTCGTGTAAGGTAAAGGGGGCATTATAAGCTTCGCGTTCACCACCAGATGTTTTCAGTACCATACTTTAGGCTTTCCTTTTTTGTTGCAGAAAAGCAGGCGAGTAATGCTGCGAGCTGGAAATGAATTCAAAATGCTCGCCAAGGATGTTGCCCTGCTCTTCAAGATTGGTTGGGCATTTTCCATTTCTGGAAAGAAGTGGAATAGTGAAAGCATGATATGAGCCATTTACTTTATGAATTCTGTCCCATACTTCCTTGGAAGAAGTACTACTACTGATAGAGGACGCATATTTTTGCCAGCTCTCGCGTTTCGCTTTCCGACGAATGTACCTAGCACGAGCTTTCATTTTTCGGAAAGATATCAGGTTGTCCCGAGTTGGATAACGTCTTAGAACACTCCAAGCTTTGTTTTGCTGTTTGCCACTCTCTTTACAGTCTTCATTCCACCATGGCTTCGGTCGTCTAGGGAGCAGTCCAGATGACCGAGGGATTGAGAGTGACGCTGCAGTGAGAATATGAGATGTTAAAAGATGGCTGAGCTCATCAATCGAAAGCTGATCGAGGCGAGAACAGGCCAGGAGTGATGACTGCTTAAAAAGGCTCCAGTCTGCTTTTTCAAACTTCCAGCGTGGATGGCACGTAGGTGAAGACTGCAGAGTGTCGTTACATTTTAAAATAATGGGGAAGTGGTCACTTCCATGGGGATTGTGATCAACAGTCCATGAAAAATCGGGCAGTAAATCTGCGCTGCCAATAGAAAGATCGATGCATGTAGATGACAAGGATGAAGGACTAAAATATGTAGGATGGCCAGTATTAAAAATGCATAATGACTGTGAAAATAATATGGATTCGATTATCTTTCCACGTGTATCTGTATGATCACTTCCCCAGAGGGTACTATGTGCATTAAAATCACCGAGTAAAAGAAAGGGCTCTGGAAGCTGGCTTAAAAGAGAGTCGAGATCTTGTCGCTTCAAAGAAAGAGAAGGTGGAAAATACACTGAACATACAGTTATGGCTTTATGCAACAAGAGACGAACAGCGATAGCTTCGAGTGGCGTCTGAAGCGGAACCTCTGCACATGAAATATGTTTTGGAAGCACCATCGCAACGCCGCCACAAGAAATGGACATGCTAGGGCGGTCTTTACGAAACACACTATAGCGTCTCAGAAAGTTAGTGTGAGATGTATTTAAGTGCGTTTCCTGCAAGCATAAGGCAGATGCCTTATACTCTTCTAAAAGGAACTCAACATCTGCAAGGTTAGTGAATAAGCCACGGCAGTTCCACTGAAGAATTACAGAGCCCATTTTAAAGGATAAAAGATTTCATAAATGAATTAAAGCAATCCTACATGTGCTACACACTAAGGAGGAACCACCGGCTTTTTTCCTTTTTGTTTTGATTTAGCAGTTTGCCATTCCATGTCCTCCTGATCCGAGGAAGGAGCTGAAGAGTCGGCAATGTCAACAGCTCCCTCTGCATCCTGAACCTTGGACGCAGGTTTGCCAGTTCCGACGTGGTCGGAGACCTGGACCACGAGTTTCCGGCCACGGCCAGACCCCGCCGAAGAAGTCTTCGACGTACCAGGCCGAGACCCTCCCACATTCACACTTTCGTCTTTTGACGTTGATGGAGCAGCAGGTGGGCCCTGTTGCTCCGAAACAAGGCGGGCCGCCTCCGAGGGATTTGAACGACGGCCTCGCTCTCCACCTTGAGAAGAGCTACTGGCACGAGGCTGCCGGTCAGCCGGAGGTCGTGCCTGAATCGACTGGGGAGTCTGTGTGCTCCCAGCGTTACCTGGGGCACCCTGCTTCCCCGCAGGTTGTTTCGGGGCCTGAGAGGGGCCTGCCAAGTCCTCAAGAGAGAACTGAGTAGCTGTGGACTCCGTACGTAGTGCAGGGCCCCTGCGCACCGCGTCGGAGTAGGTACCTTTAGAAATGAAGGAAAACCTTTGTTTTGCTTCAGGGTACGATAGGTTCTCTTTGGCTCGTAAGGTAAGGATCTCCTTTTCTTGTCGCTTTGCGGGCAGGACCGAGAGTAAGCAGGGTGAGAACCCTTGCAATTCGCGCAGGCAACTGGATCTTCACAGACGTCGGCCACATGGTCGTGGCTCCCACACTTTGCACATGTCTCCCTCCCCCGACAGCTGCGCGACCCGTGACCAAAACGCTGGCAACGGAAGCATCGCTGTGGGTTCGGGACGTACGGTCTGACACGACAATTCAAGTAGCCAGCTTTGACGAGTGCAGGAAGCGTGTGACGTTCGAACGTCAGGATAAGGTGTTTAGTTCTCACCTCTGCACCGTCACGCCTCTTCATAATACATTTGACCGCCACTACTCTAGATGCCCGCAGGCCTTCCAAGATCTCATCTTCACTACTGGAAAGAAGATCATCTTCTGAAATCACCCCTCGAATGGTGTTGAGGGTTCTATGTGTGCTCACTGTTACCTGTATGTCACCTAGGGATGTCAATTTCAGAAGCGTAATGCTCTGGGACTTTTTGGCAACTTCTACAAGAAGATCACCAGAATGCAGTTTCTTTGCCTTGTAATCAGCACCAATCTGGCTGTCAAGAACCTTCGCCACAAGAAACGGTGACATCTTAGAGAGAGGTTTGTCAGGGACCTCGGAGTGAATCACCATGAATCTGGAAAATGTTTCATCATCTTTATCTTTTACTATGACAGTTCGTTCGGGACGATGCCTCTTAGCGGCACGTCCAGAACTGGGGGTTTTGGTTTGGGGGGTTGCCATAAGAGGCGAAGTTTGTTCGGAACCTGTGGTGTGCCGCCCACCACGGAGCCCAACAAGGGAATAGATAACGCACCATAACAAAAAGGGCTTTGCTGGAAACGTTATGCTATTAGCACTGCCCAGGAACTATACCGAAGTGTGGTTCTGGACAAGGGGTCTGTCGCCACCCAAGGTTAGCCCTTGCCGCCAGAGAAGTTGAAAAAGGAAAGAAGAGAAATGAGAAGAGTGAAAAGGAGGAGAAGACAAGGGTGAAAGTAGAGAGGGGATAGTAGAAGTGGCGACTAGACTGAATCATCCTGGCCGGGCCTTACCAGGACTCCCGTCTATGAGAAGCGGGGGCCGAAGTGGTGTATTGCCTCGCCCGGGGGGCCCCGAAGGGTCCAAACCTACCCCGGGCTCGGCTGAACCACCAGGATGCCCTTTTACCCAGACACGGGAAAGCCACGCACAGCCAGACGTGGGCGGGCGAACCCGCATGGCTCGGGGTCCGTGGAGACGCCACTCTCCAAACACCTGCTTTCACAGGTGCCCCCTGCGGGGCTGGGTGCGCGTTTGCCCCAACGACATAGCAGGGGGTAAAATATATATAGGTGTAAGCACAGCGGGGGCCGTAGATGCCAGATGGAGTAATCTTTTTTTGGCTACAAGGGGCACCACGAAATGGTTCTTCGTTATGCGTTTAATGACAGCCCGTCGCGGGCCGGTTTCCCATGCTTCTTCATTGGAGACGTGCTTGTATTTAAAGTGGCTTTCTGCGTTTGTTGCGTCATGTAAAACTCAGCACTTGCGCTGCACCGTTTGCTTAGACACTGCTTCGTCCATGGCCCTAGTGTCGTGCATGAACGGCGCCAAGAACAGTTTCATGAACGCGTTGAAGCGGTAACATCTCTGGCGCGGTGTTCAAGCTAGCCTCCGTCAACGTCGTAGCAGACGCTCTGAGCAAAGCAATTGCACCCCCGGATGCCAAGTGTTAAGGTGTATATAAGGAAAGCCGTGCCGAGCAGATCACCGAACGCATGCCAGTTGTTCGCGGCGCTGTGTAACGGCACCAGGCGCAAGTTCCCGGTCGCTTTTTTTGCTGGCGATGTCGCAGGTCCCAAACGTCAACCTCATGATGAGGAAGCTTGATATTTTGCTCAATGATGTGATTAACGATTTCAGTCAATGTTCTGAAGTATTGAAAGTGATACTGAAGTGAATATAAACTGAAATTAAAAGAAACTTTTATTTCTAAGCAATTAGTTCGTCGTGGTTTTTACGCGAAAGCGTAACATCGGCGTTTTTTTTTTCCGGACTATATATGTGATTCACGGGAAAATATTTCAAGCAGCTAAATTGTCTACTTCCGTATATTTTACGCACCATTTTGGTGAGACGCAGCACATACCGAGTTTCATCTTCAATACGCATGCAAACGACGAACATACCGGTTTTCCGAGGGTACAGTTTGCTACGGTACGACAGTTACTTGGACAAAACATAAAGTGGCGTTAAAAGTACAGATTTATTATATGAGGATGTCAACATTATTACTGAAACGCTCTGGCCAATCTCCTATTAAAGAGAGAAAATACAGCACTCGTTTCAGATTCCGACAGAGCGTGTATAGAGCCGAAAACATGTTTGCCCATGCACACTGTTTGAACATTGTATCCAATCTGTTCCTTGTTTCCACTAGAAGACACTGCAGTTTCTTTAAGCGTAGAGACACGTTTTAAACGAAGACCATGGTGATGATTAACATGCTAGTTCTGATTTAGCAACAGCCATGAAATGTTTAGGTGGGCGATGGCCACTAGAATGTGTCGACTCTTTCTTCTAAGCATTTAGCAGTACACAAAGTACAGTATCCTTAATGAAGCACAGATAATCTCGCGATTTCAATAACCTCTTCGTTGCTAACGTGCCTAAGGTATATAATGAAGCTTTGTTTTGTGTTCATAATGAAACAGCGCGAATTTTACAGGGACAGAGGAAGGAACTGGACAGGACGAGCGCTGACTAACACCTGAAAGGTTTATTATCAGGAACCCAGGACGAAAACATACGACAACACGACTTTCTAATCACGATGAAAATGCGCATGCGCCTCACAAAGCTGGGCGTTATATGTTACACAATTCTGTAGGCGTCATCCCCGATCTAATATTTCGACCTCACTGTCGAGCAAATTCAAGGAAGCCTGACTCATGCAGGCTGGCCCCTCCTTCATTATTCTATGAGCTTCGACAATATCTCGAGCTTTTTGGTCCCTGTGTTTATACAAAACAATGGCCTTGTCAAGTAACGGTGTACAGGCGCAGTCCCTGCTGTGTAACGCCAAGTGGGAGCTTGCTGTTCCTGTTAAAGAAATATGGTGTTCCCGCAGGCGAATGTTGAGGCACCGCCCCGCCTGTCCGATGTATACCTTCCAGCACGTGTAGGGTATATGGTATACTACAGCCTAGGTGCATGGCACGAACGCAATGCGGTGTTTTATGCCGCACGGCCTCTCCCCTTGTTTTTCTTTCTTGTTAACACGCTTTTGTACTGCAGAGCGAATACCGCTTAACTTGTTACGTGCCAAGAAAACCACATCTACACCGAACTTCGAGGCGGCTCTTTTAAAGCCGTGTGACATGTGGTGCACATAAGGGATGACTGTGACCTACTTTTTTATACTATATTGGTACTTTTCCCCGCGCCTCACCCTTAATGCTTTTCGCTACTGCTTCCGCGGCCGAGGCGATTACTGAATTTGGGAAACCTGTGTTTTGTAGTCCCCCGTAAGATATCACACCTTGGCCTCTAGCTCTCATTTCGTAGCCTCAAACATTTGTCCCCGAGTATAGCAGCGTAAGCAAAAACATAACCAATATAAATTGTTTATGCTAATGTTAGTACAATGTATTTTATAGTCGGGGTCTTTCACTTGCGCATGTCAACGGCGAACGTGCTAATATGTCATCGCTCTTCGCCGTAGATTTCTTTACGTACGTGTTTCACTTTCGATGGCAACAAGACGCTGCCACGCTGTACAACTAGCCTAATCAAAAACTAATAACCTGATGTGGTTTACCACGCTGAGAGAGATTGAGAGTCACGGGTATGCTACCTAATTTATCAGGTGCGAGTACAAAATTCCCACGATTTATGGCAATGCGTTGTCTTGCGCATGCCGATGCCGAGTATTTCAAGGGTTCACATGACACAGTCAAATGTCTTGCTCATAGAAGCTTGTAAGTTTCATCATGGCAGATGCCCACTACAGCGACAAACAGAAACAGCCGATAGCGAGAATCCTCATACATGCGCAGCACGCCCAGGAAGGCACCTTTGGCAGGCTCGCACTCTCTCAGTGCTCGTGGTGTAAGTATGAGTGATTGCAAGCCTGCCAAACATAGCTTGGTGTGCCTAATTCGCGTGTTTAAGGCCTGTCAATGTCGGCTGTTTCTGCTGTTCTTCTAGGGGGATTCGGGCATAAGGATGACACTAAAAATATATAGCCGAAGGATCTTTACATTGCTCTTGTTTTGTGTCGATACTCGGCTTCGACTCCTTTTTATCACTCCCCAAAGTTCGTAATTAGCACGCACAAATGCTATTCACTTAGATAATTTTACAGAAATATTCACTCTGATGTTTATGAAACGCCTATTTTCTGCTGCACGTCTAGTGGTTGTACTATTGTGTGCGGGTAGATATTCGTATTACGAGCCCGAACCGCTTTATGTTGAAAAAGAAGGCAACACGAATTTCTCTTATCACAAGATGACTAACTTGATTTCCGTGAGACGGTTAAGGTTTTTATGCTGTAAGGGCTTTGATGAAAAGAAGCTTCCGCCTGTGGGTCTCATGCTATCATTTATGTAAGCCGGAGGATGACTGAGTTGAAAACTTCTACCCAGGTTATTAATCGCTCACAGACGCGCTTTCTGGACTGATTAGTTTTTCAACGAGACGGCTGAGACATTAGGGCTCAGTTGTAGTTTTCTACAGAGAAGATTTGGTTGCTCTCCTCAGAGGGATCTATATAAAGCTGCACCAAGAATGCATGCGGGTTTCGTGCAGCGGTAGCTTTGTTGCTTATCCTCAAACCAGACAATGAATTGTTCTATTTTTTAAGCTGAATTGTTTTGAAATGTATCGTTAAAGACCGATCGTGTTCAGGGACCTCCGGTCCCTATGATGTATGTATGTATAATATGAGGTTCACAAGGAGGAAATGTAAGGGTAATTCGAATGAAACCTAACCATAACCAGTGCTTTAGTGACACAATATTGTACTGCAAAACATATATCTCCACGCGCTGACGAATATCAAATCTTTAGTAATCACGTCCTGACCCAAACTCTTAAAATTTTCACATGGCATTTTCCTTATGGTAGCAATGCCAATTTGTGCAAATTATCCAAATTTAGAGCTGCACTTAAACATTTGACACGTGCGGCGCAAATATGTTATATTTTATCTATTTACTGCTTTTCTGACTGCTTTGAATGCGTGGTGTTTAAATGGTTTAAAACATTATTGATAGATTGATACCTTAAATTAGATAAAATGTTCTACTGAATAGTAATTCCAAATACCACGAGTATATTATTATGTTAGTAAAGAAACGCATCAGCAGAAACATTGTGTTCTGCAATGTCTTACTTCCAACATGCAGGCTGCATTTCTCAGCTCACCATCTCCTCTTGAACGAATAGAAAGCAAAACATTTTATTGCATTTACTACGTCCTGAACGCAGAGTTATGTGTGGATATTACACTTCAAGAAACAAGCGGACACTGCAGCGAAATATATATAGAGGTATAATTAAACCAACCTCAAATCCGTACGGCGGAAGTTCACCAAACATCTTCTGGTACGTCGCCCAGGACTGCTATTGGGAAAAAAATATATTTTCGCCGTTTCTGAGCTAATATATGCTATGTATAATGCTGATAGTATCTACACACTATCAAGTGCTTGCTTTGAATACACGTTTAGCGCAGTTTTAATGATGCTAAATGACCTTGACGTCTGACTTATATTTACAAGAGTTTTTTTTTTTCATTTTTGTTCGCGCCACAAGGAGTTCGGGAACTGACTGTGATATAAATATTTACAAATAGATTCTCGCAGAAAATATATTGTTTAAAGTATCTGATATATCCAGAATCACCGATCAATGGTACTTGCATTCCCGATCGTAGGCAAAAAACAAAGTAATTTTAAAGTGACTTACCACCCTCAATATTCGTTCACATTGTTTTGGGGGTAAGAGAAAATCGTGATGGCGTTGTGTGCAATACACCCAGCAATTCCCAATACTCATTCCACCATAATGCTGAAAAAAAATATATCTTTTAACATTTTGTTTCATTATGCTTTGCTTAGCTATGTTTTAATATTTAGTTCGTCTTCGGATATAAAGAAAACGTATATGATTGTGCCTTAAAGTAAACGTATATGATAAAATACTTCAATATCGGACCATAATTGAAACATCGGTGGCAGAAGGGCAACAGGCCATATAGTGTGAAAACCGCAAGTGTTTCAAGAGGCCCTAAAAGCATCTGAGAGGAAGCTAAACGGAGAAGCTGGTATAAACAGTCAACTTTACAAGTAATACATATGCTGAAACGGTGTTCGAACTTGTTCATTAAGTAAGGCAAAGGATTGGAGTGAAAGATTATCAATAAAATTCCTGGGAAAGAGAATTCGCGTTGAGCATCTATACATTTGCAGTGCCATAAAATATACCGGACTGTAAATACTTTCCCACGTTTCTTAGATATTTTCAAACCCAACGACAGAATAAATAAAAATGAGTAGGACGACAGCGAGGAATTCCTGAATGACACAGGAGGACCTTAAAAAGGGCGATTTAAATTAGGTGAACCCTCCCATATCCCCAAGTCAGGTTGGATGACAAAGTTTGTTTTCTGTTTTTATATGCCAGTCAAACGTAAAAGAGGTAATAAATGAATTAAGTACAAAACGAGCGTGTTGGTAACGGTAATTAGACATGAGGAAGATACATAGAAAGGGGGGACGGACAACGAAGACTTCGTTGTCCGTCCCCCCTTTCTATGTATCTTCCTCATGTCTAATTAAAGGTAATAAATGACTCCAGAAAACTAACTTTAGAGGCTGGCGGGGTCGGCCGAGAAAATGTTGAATGCTTTCAATGAGAGAGGCGGGAGATTTACCCGCCTGAGATGGAGGCTGGGCGTGTTGAGTATTCATGGCTTAGCGCACGAAATAACTCACACACTCAGAACACACGCACACCCTCAGCAAACACAAACCAACAAACACACAAGCAAACGCGCGCACAGAAAACTAAACCGGCGAATCAGAGGGAAACACACGCATACCGGCAGCGTGCAAAAGAAGTTATTTTTTGCCATTGTGCCATTGTTCTGCGTGTGTGTTATCTTGTGCGCATTTACCTATAATTCAAGCATGTCTCCGATTCCATTACCCCTGCTTGGAATACCCATGTTTTTGGGCTCCCCGCAGAATGGTATGACCTGTCTAAGTTGAAGGGCCTCGTTTACCTGTAGTCGCTCGCGCTGCAAAAGAGGGTTCTTGCTCTTCAACTAAACGAAATTTGAATGTGTGAGTGCTCTGGGAATTGATGGAACTCGTTATATTATATTAATATAACACTTTACAGTGAATAACCAAAAGTACATTATCCAATTCAGCAGTGAAATCGACAGCCATAAAGTAAAATATTTTAGATTTTCTGAAAGTATTGGAATAAGCTGTGCACCCTAGAAGTGTTGATGTTCTCTCTCCGTTTGTATACAAATGAATGCTATCTCCATATTTCTGTTCTGAGGCAGCGAACGCCTGCTGGAGAAGGAGTAGCGAGTCATCCTTAGTGTACATAGTGAAGAATAACTATAAAGTCCAGAAATCACATGGAGCAACTATAACGGTGTTTGGCGGCATAGTACCCGGCGTATGAGAAGGAGTCATTGCTGTTCTCAAACTTTCAACACAAAAAAATAGGCGGTCGATCAATAATCAGTTTTGTTTTCAAAACGTCAGGGATATCTAAAGGCTTGAAGAGCAGAAAACGACTGGTACGGATAACTATTCACTTTGTATGCATATCAGAGGCTAAGTTATTGTCTTCTTTCAACTACCATTTGGTGTGTCTCGGCGTTATGTGAAATTTACCATCGAGATGTCTGCGCCCTAGGTGATGGCCATAACCACACATATTTGGGACAGACTGCCGTGCTGATGCAAAAACCAATGTATAATGGTCTTGGCGAGACCGTACCAAAGGATATAATCTGCAATAGGCATCATGGGTCCGATACTAAGGGCATGGGTGAAAGGACTTCAAGAATGTGTGAGGAGCACAGGTATTTTTTTAACTCCTTAATGTTGGCATAAATGTGAGGATTTTATCGAGAACTACGCCTAATAACGAATATGTCGAATATGCGAAGATAACGATTATGTTTATAATAAAAATCGAATCTAAACACTGCCCATTGCGCAATGAAACTGTTAAGAACAGCCTTTTAGCGCCAATCTTAAAACCCTTTTCTTGTGTATATTTTCTCATTTAACTGATTGTAAGTTGCCGCAGCCGCTCAAATCTGTACAAGTTGCTAGTAGAAAGCGACCTGTGCACATCGTGCAGATGTAGTAAATAAAATAGTGATGGTGCTGTCATATTTACCAGGTCACTCATTTTGATTGCAAAGGGTGTCACACCTGACATCCTTCGCAAGAAAATACCACTTTGATGGAAAACAGATTCGATAAGGTGCAACCTAGCATAACTTGAAAGATTCACCTCGTCAAAACACTTCTAATAATGCGTAATATGCGGCCTCGAAAACCGTATTTACAAAAATCCTTACGTATCTCATACTGCCGCGTCGTGTTCCACGCCTCATGAAAATAGAAAAATACGGAGACATAGTGATGACGGTGCACAAACGCTTCGTTGTTGAATGTTTCTAGGTGGACTAGGTGAAAACCAGAAGAACGTCCTGCTCGGAAGTCGCACTGATTAACGCTAAATATATTACCTGCCTTTATGAATGCACGAGGAGTGGATTAATGAGATCCTTGGAGCTTTTTCAAAGCAATTTGCGCCAGCAACAGATATGTAGTTCATTGTTAGAAAGATATTCTTACTGGTTCTCAGCAGATGTATTATGTGTATCATTTTCTGGCAGTGAGGAAAATAAGAAGCATTTAAAAAAGTTAAGGAAAGACAACAAACTACTCACACGTTTGGGGGACAACTGATTTAGCATTTCACAGTTGATCCTGTCATGTCCAGGTGGCGACTACCTTTTAGGTGGTAGTGCTTCTCCGAGTTTACATATTGCGAATGGCCTAATTTATGCTGCGCCATGAGCACATACAGAGAAGCAGGCTCTCTCTTTGACGTTTAAATGAACTTCCTAAACTATTCACTGTAGTTACTTGAACTCTATATGCACTCAAAATGCTCACCGAGAACATTGGTTCAGTTCTAAGATAATGATGATGCAAAAAGAGGGATATGTAAGGTCTGGTGGTCGCCTCTAACATTTAAAGCAATCAGACACTTTCCTAGACAAGACCAAGCTATTTATACAGGAGATGTACTTGGTTCATAAATTTAGCTTGGCCTTATTCTCGCCAACGAACTTCGGCCCTAATTTTATTAAACGATTTTCGGTTTCAAGTAGTGTTGTACGGCTATATATTCCCCGGTTTGTGTTTAGGACTTTCTGGGTAGATGCACAGTCCTCTGTTCACTAGGGCGTGCGTATCCTCGGAAAAACAGAAATGAATCGAGCACGGATTCTAATTTAAGGAGGTCCGATCAGAATTTCCCAACTTCCACATTGAAAGGCGCTTTGAGATTGACGTAAATCAGTCAATACTTTCGGAATAATAAAAGGACGATGGACCTAATGCGTTGTGGGCAAACCGAAAAAAAGAGTAGGTTTTTTTTTAATGAAAAGACAGTCTGGGTGATAGAAAAAGCCGCTAAATGACTTGGCCACCATTATCCTGGCCAGAAGTACACCACAAATGGTGGTGGGTATTAAAATCAGCAATAAATAGAAAGGGCTTCGGGAGGTGATCTATGAGGGCTTCCAGATTTCGGAGCTGCCATGTAACGTATAGTGAGATCATCTGTGTCAAGGCAGAAATGAGGCGGTTGAGAAGTGAACGAACTGCAACCACCTGCAGTGGAGGCCGGAGAGGAACCTTAGCATACTCAACTCCTCTTAGTACTGCGTCTGCTATGCCACCCGACGGGTTTAAGGAAACGCGATCCTTCATAAAAAAAATAAAAAAAAAACAATTGGCGATGCAACGGCGACGTGTTGCATCGCATGTGAACATGCGATGCAACAACAGTCCCATGTAAACAAATGGCCGAAGCGCCAAACTCGTTAAATGTTAATTCACGTCATCTATGTAACGAAGTCCGCGGTTGTTTCGTTGCCTGACTTGTAGCATTTTCTTCATTATTATGTTACAATAAAGATCATGACAAAAAATTAAAAAAAAAACGTTTCCAATTCCCGGTAATGCCTAATTAGCGCGCAGCTCTTGAGAGGGAGGAGTTAAGGGTACGGAGGAGGAGGAAGGCCATACCCTCGTCTCCGAACACTCCTCTCCTGCTCCCCTGCCATTTAGCGGGAAAGTTTCGGTAAATTTTCCACTCTTGATGAGGAAGAGGAAAGGGTACGGAGAGGAGCGTAGGCCCCTCTTTCTCTCCTCCTTCTACTCTCCTCTTCCTCTCCTCCTCCCGTCCTCTTCCTCCCCCTCCTCTGATCCTCCTCTCTTGAGTTATTTCGATTTTGCGATTCGCCGTGCTAAGCACTCTGAGGCAGATTATATATATATATATATATATATATATATATATATATATATATATATATATATATATATATATATATATATATACAGGGTGTTTTTTTTATTCTTACACATTTGTTTAAAAAAAACCGTGAAAGCTACACTAATGCGGTTTGTGCAGGTGGGTTGTACGGCTAGGCGGACATCATGTGGGTTGCTAATCTTTGTGATAAGTCGGCTAACTAAATAAAATTCGTTAATTAAATGTTCAATTAGTGTAAATAGACATATGATTTCAATTAGAAACTTGTAGACCATCATCGAAAACCACTAAATCAACTATTTTTGGAAGGATATAACGGCGGGGAAGCATTTTACAGCGTTCTGTAAAAACGCTCCATTTGGACGCGTTTCTAGATTTCGGTTTCTTATCGGAGCGCATCACCGCGCCCGCAGTCCTCCTCCCCAGTGGCTGAGACGGCAACACACGTGCGCCGTACTTCCCTCCATTCTACGAGGGAGGCGAGGAGGTAGGTGGCTTCGCGCCGCGACCACCGGGGAGCAGGATCGCGGGCGCGTAGATGCGCTCCCATAAGAAACCGAAATCTAGAAACGCGTCCAAATGGAGCGTTTCGACAGGGGTGTATCTCGAAACAACCCATACTTATTTGAACCCTTCTCGTTTGGACCCATTTGCAAAACGCCCTTCTCGTTTTAACCTTTCGCGTTTCGACCCTTTCTTATTTATACCCGTCTCATTTGAACCCATTCTCATTTGAACCCTTCTCGTCTGAACCCATTCCCAAAACGCCCTTCGCGTTTTAACCTTTCGCGTTCCGACCCTTTCTTATTTGAATCCGTCGTCATTTGAACACCGTAGTGAGGCATAGAAAGAAGCAAAAACAGTTGAGGATGAAGGTTGAAGATGAAGCGAAGCGGCCCCATCTCTTGTATAGCACATGAAACAATTTTCATTATGCCATACGTGCCACCCCGAGTCTGTTCACGTAGCTACGTGGTCACATGGTGACGTGGTTTCAAAAGTGCTAGCGCAGAATCAGTACTTCATTTCTCTTCTGTCGCTGTATGTCGTTAAGATGACGTCGTGTGGAGCGGATGGATCATTGTGCTAGTCGTGTGTTAATGCTTGTAATGGCCAATTCGGGTGGTAATTTTTCCTGAAAAAAAGTTTTCCCATATCTTCGGCAAGGGCGTTCGCGTGGTCAAAGGCTGGCGGGTGCAAGCTTTTCGGGTTGCGCTTCTAAGGCGTGTACCGGCAATTTACCAGCAGAAGTTTTCCCGAGTTCCAAGAGGTCGGGCAGCTTGTCTGCCAGACTGTATCCGGTATCGTCACATCCGAATCGGGATAGGGAACCAAACGAGACAATGCTCGCTGAGGCGGCAAATAGCGGGTTCGAGTGGCAACCGAAGCCATCGAGACAGACACCCTTTTGTGCTCTGAGAGAAGATAGCAAAAACAAGGAAGAGAAAGATAATTTATGTTTCAAAGAAAGTCAACATTTTTGGAAGAATTTATCCAGCCTGAGCAAGGTATGTTTGCCCTGAGACACGGGCTGCATCATACATCACTTTATTTTACAACTCTGTAATAACAAGTTATTACACCGCTGAAAAAATGAAAGCCGCTTACAACTCCCTGTAACGCCGAATTAGAGCGCAGCTCTTGAGGAGGAGGAGGGAAGGGCACTGGGGGGGGGGGTTAAACTAACCAGGGGGGGGGTCACGTTACCTTGGGGGTCACGTGACCCCCAATGCCGATGATGTCATCACTGACGTCACTGATGACGTCATCAGTGACGATGACGATGCGGGTACCGATGACGTCATTAGTGACGTCACTGATGACTTCACCAGTGATGATGACGATGACGATGCGAATGTCGGTGACGTCATCAGTGACGTCGCTGATGACGTCATCAGTGATGATGACGATGACGATGCGGATGCCGGTGACGACATCAGTGACGTCACTGATGACGTCATCAGTGATGATGACGATGACAATGCGGATGTCGGTGACGTCATCAGTGATGATGACGATGACGATGTGGATGCCGGTGACGTCATCAGTGATGATGACGATGACGATGTGGATGCCGGTGACGTCACCAGTGATGATGACGATGACGATGTGGATGCCGGTGACGTCACCAGTGATGATGACGATGACGATGCGGATGCCGGTGACGTCATCAGTGATGATGACGATGACGATGTGGATGCCGGTGACGTCATCAGTGATGATGACGATGACGATGTGGATGCCGGTGACGTCATCAGTGATGATGACGATGCGGATGCCGGTGACGTCATCAGTGATGACGATGACGATGTGGATGCCGGTGACGTCAGCAGTGATGATGACGATGACGATGTGGATGCCGGTGACGTCATCAGTGATGATGACGATGACGATGTGGATGCCGGTGACGTCATCAGTGACGATGACGTCATCGGGGGGTCACGCGACATCGGCGGGGGTCACGTGACCTCGAGGAGGGGCCACGTGACCTCAGGGGAGTCACGTGACTTCGGGGGGTCACGTGACCCCCACGAGGTCACGTGACCTTGGTGGGGGGCTCGCGCGGTGCATTATGGGACATTTCCCATGATGCACCGCGCGGTTACGCCGACGGCGACGGCGACGGCGACGGCGACGCCGACGCCGACGGCGACGCCGCTCAAGCCGGAAACGGGCCCCTAAGAGCTGCGCTCTAAAAAAAAAGTATGCATAGTGATGCAGTTTGAAACTTGAACACGCATTACAATTTCAAGGAGGGTGGGTGCAATGAGAAGACTGAGGATTCCAAAAAAAACGTACTAGAGAGTTCTAGTAGATCGTTCCGATACCCCCGATAGCCCCGATAACGACACTATGCATGCGCAAGGGAGGCGGTGGCGGAGTATCGGGTATCGTTATCGGAGTCATGGGAACGATCTACTAAAACTCTCTACTAACAGTAAACAGAATATGGAAAGCGACGCTGGCAAGCCTCCGTGGCTAAAGTTAATCGAAATCCAAACGAAGTTTATTGAAATTTGACGCGCTTGCGGGCAGCACCACACTGATTTATACATCTGCCCTTTCATTGATTTTATATTTTAATATTCTGTCAGCTGTATGGACTGTGCTAATGCCAATATTTTGAAAAGTTTTGTGAAGCCGCTTCTGTTTACACACATCTCAAAGAGTCGTAATTTATGTTGTTGGCGTATGCAGCGTGCTCATGGTACCATAGAATGATCGAAGAAGAAGTTAACAGAGCTCATTTGCGACCCAGTCAAATAAAAACGCCAGTTCATTGTGCTTTGCATTCGGGTGGAGAGGGTCACGTGATGCGCCGCTGGCGCGTTTTTGGTCGCCGGTGCCACAGGCAAGGGCTCGAAGGCAATTAATTCCCCGAATTCGTCATAAATACCGCAGAAAGATTGCGAGATCATGATGTTAGATTAATTTTGGTTCGAAATGAGAGAGGTTAGAATGAGAAAACTCTTTCTGACAATGGTCAAAACCAGAAAGTATGTTTTGAGAAAATTTGAAATGAGAAAGGTTAAAATGAGAAAAGTCGTTTTGAGAAGGGTCAAAACCCGAAAGTTTGTTTTGAGAACGGTTGAAATGAGAAAGGGAGAAATGCGAAAGTTGTTTTGCGCTGGGTTGAAATGAGAAGGTAAAAACGAGAAGGTAGAAATGCGAACGGGTTCAAATGAGAACCACCCTTCTAACAGAATGCCATAAAATGCTGCCCCGGCGTTATATCCTGCTAAAAATAGTTGATTTAGGGGCTTTCGATGATGTTCAGCAAGTTTCTAATTAAAACCACATGTTTATTTTCAGTAATTAGAACGTTAATTAACAAATTTTAATTAATTAGCCGACATATCGCAAACATTAGCCACCCGCATAATGTTCGCCTGGCCGTATAACCCACCTGCAAAAACCGCATTAACATAGCTTTAACGTTTTTTTTTTTTTAACAAATGTGTAAGAATTAAAAAAAAACACCCTGTATATATAGATACATATTATAGAATTCCTTGCCACAAATTGTATTGAAAAAGAAAATGTAGTTCACACGGGTACCCGTTCACACATCTGGAAGCTTCACTCTAAGTTCAGCCGGTGCCACAAAACAGGACAGCAAGGGCAAGGCGGGAGAACGATGCACCGTTAGAGTCAACACTTTGACAACGCACGTGATTCTCTCGATGTCATCCTTCTTGCTGTCGACTCTGTAAAGACTGCTTGGCGTTTTTGATTTCCTCGGCATTAGTCTTGAGCGCGCTCCCTCGAGATGGCATGGCAGAACAGCGAGTGCACGTCCTTCGGCGCGAATGGGATATTTTCCTTCATGACTATATGATGTTCTATGTCTTGAACGAACTATTTGCTGAGTGCTGTTAGCGAGAGAGAGGCTACCACGAGCAAGCCGTTGTCGACCTTGGCGGCACACAATTTACCAACTTCGTCTGACAAATGCCAGAGAGATCGATGGGTACAGCACAGACCCTTACCCATGTAGATGGCCCCTAGCCTAACGAGTACACCACGGTTTCATACGTCCCTCACAGTGATTTATGAATGGGGATAGCACTTGTCTGCCCAGGGGGTGGCTGGCATCTCCCCTTCTGCTCCTGTGCTCTTCATCTACCCCTCCTGTCCTGCTCCCCTTCTTTTGCTCGCTCCTCCTTTCCTCCCCTCCCCTCTTCCACCTTTTGCTCCCGTCCTCCTACTCCCACGTCACCCTAGTGACATTACGTGTTACGTCAATATGAGAACCATCCCATAATGCAACGCGTGGTTGCGCCGACGGTGACGTCGACACCGAAGGCGACGGCAACGGTGACGCCGCTCAAGCCGGAAATGGCCGCCAAAGAGCTGCGCAAAGCACTTACAATGTTTTAAAATTTTGTTTTATATGTAGATCGTTTTTTTAATGACTTATTTTTGCCTTTTAGTAGACTCGTTTGTGACAGAAAGATAAGCTTGATATTGAAATGGTTCCCTCCTCCTCAGATTTTTTTGCCACGTTCCCCCTAGGCTCTTCGGTTCCAGCCGTCGGCAGACGCCTGCAGGTAGACTGCCTTGACGGCTTACAATGATTCTTCCGAAGTCGGGGCAAAGGTTCGAGTTGGTTGATACGGCCGCGGGAGCACAAAACAGCAAGGGGAGAGGTAGGTGCCATTTTATGCTCTGGGGTGATTGCTGGTACTGAAGTATTATCCCTGTGGTTGGGACACAGTGCCTGGCACCGTCCGTGCTGGTTTAAGAAGGCATGACGACGAAACACACAGATTGTCGAAGACGTGTGTGTTCTCGCCGATGCCATGACTGTTCGTGCAACTCACCTACAGACCAACTCCGCATAGCCTTCTTTAGCAAGGAAATAAAGGTACTTCTTTGCATCAAAATATGATTTATTTGCATTTACTTTCGCGGGGAGTATTTCATTTTCTTGCTTCTGGACTGGACACATTTAGAAGTGCGGGTGGAGATCATCGCACTTCACACATTTGGAATTTTTTTCATATGTATAAGCAGCATCCTTCCCACTAGAGAACTTGGCTGAAGTATCAGCTCCCCTACTACTCCCGGACCATTGGCCAAAACGTTGGCACCTACAGCAACACAGAGGTTCCGGCGTTTATGACAGGACACTTCTCTGGATTTTTTTTAAGGCAGCCGGGAGTGTCGTAGATTCATAGGTCGACAAAAGATGCCCACTTTGGCGCTCTAGACCAATACTACGAAAGGTTATATACGTCGCGCTGCAATAAAGTTCCTGCTGAGTATACCACCACAGCCTCTGCATCTGTTTTGTCAAGCAAGTCACCTCAAATGATGATCTTTTGATGGTGTTAAAGATTTTTGTGCTGAGTCACACTAACCATGCGTCCTTCTGCTTTTTCGTGTCTACCTGAACGAGTACGTCTCCTGATATAATCTATCTGGCACTGATGTTTGCACCGACAATATGTTATATTGCTTTAAACTCCAGAAAGGACGAAAGTTTAGCAAGTGGCTTTTGGTTCATTCTTCTTGGAACCTAACCCGTATTTAGCTCAAGCGTCAGGATGCCTTTTATTTGAGACATGCTCGCCAAGCACAGCCAAGCTTGAGAGGGTGAACCTACGTGTTTTGGGTTCCGTGGTGCCATCATAACCTATTAGTGCAGGTGCCATTGTGGGGCTAGAATTTGGGATGGAATCTTTGCCATTAATATGATGAAACTATTGGTTACTTCGTTTTAAACACTGAAACCCCAGTGTCCTCGTGAGAACATTAAAACATCTTCAGGCGCAGAATAAAATGAATAAAAAGCAAGCTATATTAATGTTCTTACGGCAATAAAAAACGACAATAAACAGCATTATCAACAACTACCGTATTTGCGTTTGCAAAACGTCGTCTTAACGTTTCTGAATGTTTGCGGCGTTTGTGTAGAACAGTTCTAGGAGTAATTTTTGTGTTTAAACTAATGTGAGTGAACAAATAAAACAATTCATTGAGTATGAATGACAAATATGTACAAAATGCAGGTACTCAAAAACTGAACTTAAACTTAGTGCTACCTAATTTTGATTTAATGCGACCATCCCTCGCATTCAGAGCACTATAAAAGCACCGTCGGCTTACCGTTCCACTACGCCAATATTCACCGTTTGATGCAGGTCGAAAAAGAACTACGAACTTCCTAAATGTGGGCAGTGGTAGAAAGCCACTAGACTCTGTCATACTCATGTTACGGATAGTTGGAAGGGTCGCGAAAAATACGAGTTAGCCGAGCCGTGTTCTCAATTAAAAAAGTAAAATGGCATATGCAAAGCCTAAAGCTTGAAAATATACTAAACCAACTTCTATGTTGAAAGAATTAGAAATATAAGAGTTTTTACCATCGTCCTTTAAAAACTTAAACTGCCCGTGGTTACCGGCGTCGTTTTTAGTGCCGCTCTTCCTAAGTGAACCTTACCAGCTACGGCAGTATATTCTGCAAGTTATAGTATGAGAGTTCCATACGACTCCGCACAGTTGCAAAATCGTCACAAGTTTTATTTTATTTATTTATTTCCATTACCACTAACCCCATTCGGGGTTGTTGTATGGTGGTACACTTTGAAATGCTACAAGCAGGAAAAAAATCAATGCATGATCTACTCGCCAACGGTAATAATCTGACACAAAATACGTGGTACGTGGGACGTTGTTTTATTCATAAAACATATGTGTGCTCAATGAATTAAGTTGAATTGTCTAAATTCCACCATTTACCAGAATGAGTTCTTTTTTAAGCGGCGGCATAATGCGGTAGTTTTATTGAGCCAACCAGCCGGAGGAGACGCGGAAGTACGAAGTGTGTAGCTGAGTCAGTTTCTAATAAATATGCAATCTTAAAAAAAAAAGAACGGCAACCGGTGTTGGAGATTGAGCCCCGGTCACCGGCGTTGAAGCCGATTGCGCAGCTGAATGAGCTACGGATTTAGCACGCTGTAAAGGGTGGAGCAGAGGCATTTAGTGTGATAAAGAGCGCGGAGCGGAGAGGAGTGTAAAATGACAAAAAAGAAAGGAACAGAAACAGTAGTGCAGAACAATTGCGCGAAACGACGAGTTGGAATGGCACGAAATCGCGTTTTTCTCTTCTTCGAGGCAAATAAAATGCAGCGGAAGGGCTTTGTACCTCGCTGGTGCTGAGGAAAACGCGATGTTGCACAAAGAGACAATTATTTGCCGTAGGTAGATTCCATGCAAAACCCTACCTTAAAGAACCACCCAAGCTGAGAACACAACCAACCCCAGGCACTGAACAACTAAGGGTATTCCTGCCCTCGGCACGACCCGCACTAAGTGCACCACCTATTATAATAAGCCACCGCATTCAAACGCGCTTGGTAAAATAAACATTCATCTAGTCATATTAAACGGGAAATATAGTTTGGTCAGGTGTTCGGCATTTCGCGAAGTCCAGAAAAAGGCTTGTCAGCGCGGTTCGACACTCATAGGTTTTGAGGGGAGGAGGAAAAAGAGGGAGAGACCATGGCAGTAAGAAAGCGTTAGTGCACTGCGTGGATCGTACCTAGACCATCTAGATTATTATGCAAGTTTCTTTTCAACGTAAAACAGCACATATTGTTTTTTTCTTTTTTTGCATGGGAAGTATGGAGGAGTACAACATGTCACACATTACTCATATTAAGTACACTTTAATAATTTCTTAAATTAAATAAACAGCCCAACAATGAGAACTAGTCAGGCACACTCTCGAGACACAGATTACAATCTTGATTTGTGTAACAAGCTAAATGTATAAAAATCAAACAAATTTGGGTGCTGGCACAACATTTCGGACATCGATTCTTGATTTGCATCTAATATTTAAAGCTACGGATACAATGAGCTCATTCGGGGCATTGTAACTTGTCAAAGACCGGCAGAAGACATACTAACGCTTGTGAAATACTATGGTCTTTATTCAAAGTGCACTCCAAGAACTTTTTTTTCTTCACCTACACTTTGCTCGGTAGGATGTAAATATGGAACTTCAAAAAATAAGGTTTTGTTCCTTGGGTGGATACACATCTTTTTAAGGAGCAATAATAGGGTTTTGATCTTGGCTGTTGCTGACCTTTGTACGATAAACTGGCGCTGGGAAAATGACGTATACAAGATCTCGAGATTTTTTTTCCTTGACACAGTTTTAAGGTAATCCAGAGAACATCGCGCAGCTAAAAAGTCTAACGCGTCGACCACTTCCTTAAAGTACCCCACTAACTGTGGGGACTGGTCAGCAGCCAATGCAATCAAAACAGACGGAATGTAGGATGCCATTGCAGTCTGAATTAGTTGCAAAACATGTGGAGTCTCATGATCCTGGAAATAAAACCCGCGCTACCAGTTGACGGATAAAGGGGTGTCAGATTCTGATGCCTCCGGCTGAAATACGGCGCAAGAGGATGTCCCGTCAGATCGAATTTCCAGTGCGATTTTGAAATACAGCGACAATTCTCTGGAAGTTTTGGATGTTTCGCCTGCTAAAGTGCAGAACCTGTAAGATATACCAGAGTTTAGCCACAAGAAAAAGGTTGTGAGAGGTGGACCTTCCGAAAATGGATACTTATCGGTGTGCCCAGCGCTTGGCGCGCTGTTCTAGGTCTGCTGTTACATCCGACCACCAGGTCATACATTTTCGATAATGCTGGAAATACACTCCTAGCTACTCTAACGGCGTAGATTTCCACTAGATACCATCATTTATAGAAGGGGTCGACTACCAAAACTTGTTCCAAAACCCTCTGCACTGGTGCAGCTTTAACGCAGCTCCTTTGGTGGCGTAGAAAGCGCGTGTAAGCGCAAAAGCGCGACTGACACTTGGCTGGTCTCTGCAGAAAATGGCAATAACATTATCTATGTTCAAACTTTGTTTTCCGCGCCCTGCAGGTTTTACACTCACGCTCTGAGTAATGCTTTCGGAAAGGGGCTCCAAATACAAACAGAAAAGCAGGAGAGAGAGGGGGCATTCTTGTCTAACTGTGGAGGTAACCGAGATGCTTTCCAATGGACTGTTTCTTTTTGTATTATTATACTGAGGCACTTTGTGCGCGACATTTGAACGCCTTTTAGAATTGTTTTCTCAGCACCAACGTGATCTAAAATTATTAAAATTACATCGTGCTGAACACGATCTAACGCTTCCTGAAGATCAATTTGAAAGATACCCACCTGGGTGGCCTGCTAACAGAAATTTCAAAATGATACGAGCTACGTGAATGTTGCTATGTATAGCCCTTCCCCTAGTCTTATGTGATTCAAGCTCTCCGACTGGGTCTTTGATGACTCCTTGTAACCTAGATGACAGTAAATTGGCAAAACTATTTTAATCCAAATAGCACAGAGTAATGGGACGGTATCCAAAGACGTCAAGAAGTTCGTTCTAATCTTTACCTTTTTGGGATTGAGACAGTGTGTTACCGTAGAAGATAGTGCGGCAGTTTTAAATCTTCCGCCTGTCAAAAAACGTTTCGCGCAGTATGACTGATTCCATAATTATATGCATTATAGAACTCCGCAATAATACCGTTAATACCAGACGGTTTTCCGTTTGGGAGGACGACAATGGCTTTTTTCTTTTTCTGTTAGATTGATGACGCCTCCTATATTAAAATGCGGTGCTCGCTTAATCGCATGAGCGCCTCTACCACCTCCGAGTTGCAATCGTTGTTGCGGACGTCAATCCTTTCTTCGAAGAGTGGGCGGTAATGCGGTAATGTTCAACAAACGCATGCTCTATCGCTTGCTTCTCAGTAACTATCCTATGCGTATGTTGTATTTATGAAATTTTCTTTGTCACGGTGAGGCATTTCTCATCTGCCATCGCTTTATTTGTCGGCAGCTCACCAAGGAGTAACTGTTCCACTTGGGAGCGCACGACCGCACCCTGATAGCGCTATTGATGCTGACTATCTACTTGAGCCTTGACGCAAACTAAATATTTCGCCCCTGGCCCTATATTTGGGCATTTCAGCTGGTGCGAAAGACGCAGCTCGTTCAGTAGTGTGTTTTTTGTTTTACATTTATGAAAATTAATAATAGTGAGTCTTTGGATTGCGAGTATATTCACGTCTTTCTTGAAAAGCTGCCAAAGCATGCAATAATGCTGGTTCCGGTTTGCAACTGCTTTGTAGAGCTGCCATGTGTCACTTGTAAACGATTCGTATCTAAGTAGCTGAGAGCTTAGCGTCTATAGCTTTTATTCGATGTACTTTGCTGAGAAATTTGACCAAGTGTAATAGAGATCACCCAGTGGTCTGTAAAGGAAATCGGTTTGACGGCATATCTATTTAATTCTTTTTTGAGTTCAAAATAAATATAAACCCTCTATAACGAAGCGTTTATCTCACCAATAAATGAAATCGTAGTGTTGATTTGCGTCAAGGAATAAATTCTGACTTTTGTCAACGCCTGTCGTGTTAGGAAGTCGGTGGTCCGTACTTATAACACAATTAAAATCGCAAAGAAGGAGACAAAAAAGGCCTTGCCAGGAAATTAGACGCGTAGGCGTTCGTCCAGGCGTCCAGGACAGAATAGTAATCAAGCCTTCAAAATGAGTACCTGCTTCCTTGGTTTCTACATCAAGGCAGATGACGGAAGACGAAGGCCTGAGGGCAGATTGTCTTCTGAAGATGACCCCGACACACCCCTTGGAAAGCTATTCCCTCAGATATAAGACGAGGTCGAAAGCTAAATGTTTTTCGTATCGAATATTTATAATTCGCAAATTGCTGAACAAATGAACATCTCGGCACGTATAGGTTGGAAATTCTTTAAATAAAATTGTCTAAATTGGAAAGGCTATTTGAAGACAGGCTGCAAGAACGCAGACGCAATCTTACTAGAGGCTGGACGTCGACGAAAAATGTTAACCGGATTATTTGCCAACCTTTAAGCAATTAATATTTCGATTATTCGATCCCGTTCAATTATATGCATAATATTTATGGAAAAGCAAACCTTGTGTTTATGGGGGATTTTAGATAAGGTCGACCAAAGGGTGGCTGGTCGACATTTTTAAATCAACAGATGTATTTGATATCATTGTCTAGCGTCTGGTATAACCGAATTCACACTTAATTTTGACCAGAAAACAAATTTGAGGACAGGAAAATTCGTAAGGATTGAAGAGGTGGAAAGTTGCAATAACTCGCACTGATGGAGGGGGCACGTTTGAAATTGAATAACTAAAACGAAAAAAGTAGGAAAATTCTAATACTTTTTAAACACAAACTATTGATTCAGTTTGCTTGTGATATATAGTAATTGTGTTTCTTTAGAATAGATTTCTTTTTATACAAAATGCCAAACATGCCTGCTCGAACGACAAATGGCGAAATCTGGAGGCCTGCATATCATGAAACACTTTAATCACAATTATTTACTTTTGATGTAGCATTTTACATATGTATGGCTATCATTTGAAATATATATTAGGTATCGGAGTTATAAGATATTCGTGATATATTTAGGCAAACGTTTGAAAGAATCAGACAAAAAAAATTCGATGCGAATAAAAAACGCCACATTCATTTTTTCTTATATTTGGGTACCCTGTTTTACACCAATTTGGCATTAATTTCTATTAAAACATGTTGCATTATTCTATTGAGAAAGAAGATATAACTCCCTAAATTAGGGTTCTTTTTCAAAGCCTACACTTAGCGGTGCCCTATACGAGAAGTGACTCTGCAGGAGTTCCAGTTTCATGAAACTAACACACGCCTTTCATATATTTTATTCAGATCAGGTCACTCACAACAAGAGCGATCGGTTACACAGTAAAATTGAGGAGAAACTATATACCGTATTATACATACAGCGTAGAAAGAGGTATTATATTAAAGACTAGTGATTCGAGAAAAGAGATGCAGTGCAAAGTTTTACTTTCCGGTATATTTTATATTTAGAATAAAAAAAAAAAAACTTTACTTCCGGTCACAAAAGTAATGATAGAATACTAAAATTGTTTAGGTTGGCTATGTATTTCCGGGAACAAACCATTTCAGGTGAAGGGCGCCACCGCGAATTTAGCAGCTTCGATATACTCTCGGTGTACGAATGGAACGCGGCAAACCAAGATATTTTATCCTGCTCGAGGATAACTTTTCGTCATTTTCATATGATTATCAGATAAAGATTATAAGCAATTACCAAGTAAAACAGTAGGTTAAATGCCCCGCGAAGAAAACTAAAAAATAAGATCTGCCTGCATTCAAAATGAGCAGTCGTTGGGGAATCAAATTCAGCACTTTAAGCTAAGGCTTTTCTCGCTTTACTCATTTAATAAACTTTCTTCTAACCAGATCCGACTGTCCGTGCTACATATATGTCACAAGTCCCTTCTGTTGATGACTTGCACAGCCGCCACGCGTGCCAAGACGGAATGCCAGAAAAGGCACGCACCGTCAACCACTCTTCTTCTTTTCTTTTTTTTACCATGCCGAATAATTTTCCTTTCGTCCTGTTACACAACATGTACGCTTTTCCGTTTCTCAGATAGAACGCTCGTTATTCTCCTGGCCAGCTGAAGGGCGCTTATTGAACGTTCTCTCAGGTTGTTCAGCGTGGCCTGGTGCTCCACGAGTCCGCCAACTCTCTCGCATGCATTTCACATGTCAGATGCAGACAATAACCATTGGGCTTGTGGGCAATCGTTCTGTGGAAACTAATGAAGCTAGTAGCGACTCTCAAAAATGACTGACGGCCCCGTCATTTACACACGTCACGTGCGAGTATACCGCAACATTGCCTTCAACACACTTTTTCACCTTTTCTAGAGCCAAGCACGTGTGAGTGTCGTCGTCACAGAGGTCCTCACTGATATAAGGAAAGCTGTTTGTAGATTTCCTTGTCGTCACTACACATGTAAATGTCGTGACTTTTTTCTTTTCAGTGATATGCTTGAACTTTTTCAGGAAGCACGATGGCCCAGTTTTCAGCAAAGTCAAAATGAAAGACAATGCTCCCGCGTTGCTTGCACTGCTTTTCATCGTAAATTGCTTTAGCTTGCGTTTGTCTGATATGGTTGTGAAATATCCAACTTTCAATCGTTACTTGAGTGGCTTTTATAAAAATCTCAGGATTCAATGTGTTTTTCTTTCACAGGGTCGCTTTCATATTGTAAGCGCAATCTCTTCATCACCTGGGATATGAGGTTTCTCGTGTGTAAGAGACTGTCCTTTTGGGCAGTGATCACAGTCTCCTTAAAAGCACAGACCTGTGAGTGGTCGCATATAAATGCTGAGAAAATTTTGCCAGTGTTGAATGTTAAGCCTGCAACGTTCTCTAGAGCGGCAATTCAAAGGTAATAATTGGCGCAGCGCAATCTAACGCACACTTCCTGGTGTGGAATACATTTGAGCCATCACGGGCGCAAGGAATAAAATTTCGTGAGCCCAACGCCGGAATCAGGATGCTCCTCTTGGTACACACGAAAGGCCTCTCGAATTGAGCTTGTTGGGAAGCACTTTGGCACGAACGTTTTCTCCTCGTCTAGCATGACAGAGATCACGTCCTTCTGTTGAAACCTTGGCGCAAACATAGTAGCCCGTCTTTCGTGAAGTACTCTAGGGCAGCAGAGACGTTCTCAGGGCTCACCTTGGACCTCGTGTAAGGATCCGGCTCATGCCACACGCCATGCTTTCAATTACCCAGAGCGTAGACACTGTCACAACGTTAACACTTCCCAGGATAACATGGCGGCAGTGTTTACGCTCTACTGCATTTAGGCGGGGCTCGATAATGTGTGGATTCTGCTCTATGTCGGTGCGCCCCTTTGTGCCAGATATTATCGCCCTTGACGCCAGCGAGTCGGCGGCCATATTTTCCATTTTCTTTGACGGCAAGGGAGAAAATGAAAAAAAAATGTATCTGCGTTTTTTCAGAACTAGCGAGGAGTGTCTTCTGCTACTTCCGTCAAATACTGTGCCATAATCGTGGTCTTTGCAAGGAAATGACTATTGCTAGCTACAGAACACTATCACGCAAAAAGGGAATGCTTGAATATGTTTTTATTCTAGATTTAAGTCAAGGATATATGTATAACAGAGATAGAGAGAGATAGAAAGATAGAGATGGAGATAGACGGGAAGAAAAAGGAACATATAGCGTCGTAGAACATATAAGTAAACAAAGTTCCCAGTGGCCGATGGCTGCAGGATCTTTCCTCGGATCAATTGTCCACAACATGATCTCTTTGTACAGAGCAGTTTCTCCTCACATTTAGTATGTGAACGACTGCTATAGTTATCGATGGCTTCGTCTGAATAAAGATATATAAAATATGTGTGTTAGAGTCATGAAACTGGAACTCCGAGTCACTTCTCGTATAGGGCACTGCTAAGTGTTGGCTTTAAAACAGTACCCTACCTTGGGGAGTTATGTCTTCTTTATCAATCAAATAATTCAACGTGTTTTTAATAGAAATGAATGCCCAAATAAAGTATGACAGGGTACTAAATTTAAAAGAAATCAAAGGTGTTATTTTTTATTTGCATCGGAATTTCTCGTGCTTCTATTTTCCCCAATTTTGCCTAAATATATCACGACTATTGTATGACTGAGATACGTAATATATATTTTAAATATTAGCCATATATAAGTAGAATACTACGTGAAAAGTATATGATTTTGATTAAATTATTTTATGAGATACAGGCCTCCAAATTTTTTAATTTGTCATTCGAGCAGGCATGTTTGTCAATTTTTAGAAAAAGAAGTATACTTTAAATAAACTTTAGTACTACATATTACATGCAAGCGGTACCCACAGTTTCTTTCTAAAAAAATATTAGTATTTTCTAATTTTACCATTTTAGTTAATCCATTTCAAACGTGCCCACTCCATCAGTGCACGTAAATGCAACTCTACACCTCTTCATGCCTTACGACTTTTCCTTACTCCAGATTATTTTTCTGTAAAGACCAAGTATGGATTCGCTTATACCAGACATTAGACAATGGAATATAAAAAAAAAACATCAATTGGTTTACAAATGTCGACCAGCCACCCTTTGGTCAATCTTTCCTAAAATCACCCTTATTTGCTATGTCATAAAGGGCGCAATATGCAATTTTGAATATAAACCTACCCTGATGTGCATTGAGAACAATTCAAATACACTCACAGGTTATTATTTCAGCTACATGAGGCAAAGCGGCTTAATTATATTCTCTGGCAAAAGCAAGCTCCCCTGATTGTTCACAATAGACTCTGCTGCTCCAAACAGAGACCCGCACGGCGTTTTTTATTTATATATTTATCTTCATATACCTGGAACGCCAGTGGTGTTTAGCAGGAGCAGAAGAAAAAAAAAGTAAACAACTATGGTGCTGTAAAAGGTATTGAGCAAAAAGAAATGAAACAATGACGTCGATTAAAACATTAATCGGATTAATCGCCAACGTGCAATCGAATAATTATTCAATTAATCTGTTATGTTCATTTCCACGCTTAATATTTCAAAAAGTGATAATTCAATTTTTGTTTTGCCGTTTATAAATGAGCACGAAATTGAGAAATTCATGGATTGTTCCAATCATGAATGAACCTCGATGTGCGGCTGAGAATGGTCCAAAGACACTCATATTTAGATAATATTACTTCAGCTGCAGAGGCAGAAACGGCGTTGGCAAAAACGACAACTTGAAGTGCGTTGAAGTGAGCGAGACGTAACAATCTGCATTCGTTTGAATTTTTGTATGAGTCTGTATAATTGAACAGATTTAATTATACAGGACCTCGTAGTGCAAGCGTCTACGTTTTAAATTTATTTTCTTTTGCCAAAACTTTGCCGATTAACCCGGTAAAAATAGTAATCGCGATTAAAGCATTAATTGATGAATTATTAGGTTAACCGATCAACTATCCAACCCTAAACTTCGGTAGGCTACAAGGCTTCAGTACGTTATTAAAAACTTGGAGATGCTGTGTGAAAACCGCGGGAATGTTTTCGTCACTTGATGACTGGGAATTTAATAAACAGCAAGGTGAAAGACGAAGAGCAACACATATAGAAAATATATAAATTGATACGGCTACATCCCCATACATGTGTTCAGCAACACTTGAAACTGGCAAAGCCAGTCTCTCTTTTTTTTTAATTCACTGCTCTGCTTCCAAAGCGAAACTACTGCAATTAAACCATTTTGGTCCAGGGGGAGGGGGGTTCTGTCTCCAATGCACTAAAGTACGAAACCCGGCTCTAATCCTGGAGCAAATATATAATTACAAATTAATTTGGACAGCATGTCGGTACTTGAAGAGCAGGGTTGTAAAAGTTACTTAAGAAATGTACCTAAGATACAGTTACAGTTACTCATACAAAAAGGCACTTAGGTACGCACCTAGGTACTCGCTTAAAGACGTACCTAGGTACAGGTACAGTTACTTTAAAGAGACTGCCTTTATTTATTCTCCCCAAATTTGTCAAAATATATTGGAAGTAAGGCTTTTTATACTAAGGATACGCACAAAAGCGAGTTCGGTAAATGTGCTTTATTTGTGTCAATGCGATGACCACATCAGTGTTGACTCCTCATGTGCCTTGTCCCCCATGCTCCAATTGGTTCACCGAGGCCACAGCTTCCACTCTCTACCATGTCACACCGAAACCGCCGAAACTCGCTTATTGAAGTTCTTGCCCTCAGAGCCGGTGCTGACGCCGACGGGCTCAGAAGACGTCGTCCGTATGAAGAAACGCATGAGTCGAGTGCATATGCACCTGACATTCGCGACGACGAGAGAAAGGCTTCAAGCTTCCTCGTTTTATTTTTTTCTTTCGCTAGTCAGAAGAAAAATGAGTTGTTTTTTTTTCTTTCGGAACTTTTTCAGTTTTGATTGCTTCAAAATTTGAGTCCGATTATTGAATGGAAACTGTATTATATACGCGATGTTACATTTATTTATTTATTTATTTCAGTACCCTCAGGGCCCATAGGGCATTACAGAGGGGGTGGGGCATATAAGAATTCCCTCAAAAGAAAATACAAACGTAAAAGGCAGTGATTAAAACACCATCAATTCGACAAAATATTAACAAAAGTGATTAGTAAGCGCTTCATTAAATAAATCAAGTGATGGGATAGCTACTAAAGATGCTTGAAGTTGGTTCCACTCAGAAGACGTTCTTGGTATGAAGGAGTCGTTGTATGCTGATGTCTCACAGTGAGGAATGCCGACCTTGAAACAACTATCAATGCGTGAAGAGATATATGCGGGGTTAAGGAATAACTTATCTTTTAGTGAAGCGTTGAAGTGATACATTTTGTAGAAAAGGCATAGACGAGATATTTTTCGCCGTAAGGAAAGAAGAGGCAGGGAGAATGAGGCTTTCATAGATGATACACTAGCGGTGCGATGATAGAATAGATAAAACGTACTCCACGATTTCGAACAGCTTCAACGTTAGTCACAAGCGTTGTGTGACCGGGGTCCCAGGTTGATGAGGCGTACTCTAATTTTGAACGAACTAGAGTTTTGTACAAAATCAATTTTAATGATATTGGTGTTAAAGAGAAGTTTCTTTTCAGATATCCAAGCATAGAGTTAGCGTTAGCGATAATATTATCAATATGTAATTTCCATGAAACGTTAGGAGTAATGTGAACACCAAGATATTTGTAAGACGTCACAGATTCCAGTGGGTTCTTAAAAAGTGAGTATGGTAATGGGGACGTGTTCCGATGGGGAACCCTCATGGATTTGCGTTTGTTAGTGTTAAAAGTCATTTTCCGCAAGTTACACCATTCGGATACAGCACACAGGTCACATTGAAGTAGTGTTGCGTCAGAATCGTTAGTTATTTCACGATAAATTAGAGTCATCGGCAAATAAACTTATGGAGGATGATACACACAGTGGTAAGTCATTTATATAAATAAGGAATAAAAGAGGTCCTAAAACGGAACCTTGTGGGACACCAGAGGTAACAGGACTAAGGCAAGAATTACTTTTATTCGCACAAACATATTGAGATTGATTAGTTAGGAAACATGTAATCCACGGCAAATCATTAGGATCAATGTTAAGTTCGCTAAGTTTGAAAAGTAATAATTTATGAGAAACTTTCTCAAAAGCTTTGGCGAAATCAAGAAACCCACAGTCAACCGGGGACCCACGGTCAAGAGTGGAAAGTAAGTCATTAGTGAAAGACAAAAGCTGAGTCTCATAAGAAAGAGATTTGCAAAAACCATGTTGTGAGGGTGAAAAGAAAGGATGTGAACCTGAGAAATTAACTAAGTGAGAATAAATAATGTGCTCTAAACGTTTGCAGGGGGTGCTGGTTAACGAAATCGGTTTGTAATTAAGAGGATTATGTTTGTTACCTGTCTTGTGAAGTGGAACCACCTTTCCTTTTTTCCAATCATCCCGTAAGACACCAAGGTTGAGTGACTGCTCAAAAATATTTGTAAGAAAAATTGACATGTAATGTTTAGTGTTCTTAAGAAATTTAGAGGTAATGTCAACACCACACGAGGAAGAAACTTTCAATTTATCAATCAACTTTACAATCCCGTCGTAATCAAAAGCATGCGGATCCATGGGAAAGAATGCATAATCTGGAAAAATAGGATAATCTAAACCATCATTATCAGTAAACGCCTTGACAAAGACGTCATTCAGAATGAATGCACATTGAGCTTTCGGAATGTCAATACCCTCAACATTAGTGAGCGATGCAGCCACTCTTTTAGGCCCGTCCATAACACTCCAAAATTGTTTAGGGCTATTTGCTAACACTGAAGGAAGGGTAACATTAAAAAAGTCAGTTTTGCTTGCTTGATGGCTGCCTTATAGGCATTGACAAGAGATTTTTAAAGCTCTCAGCGCTCAGCGAGGCCAGACGACTTTGCAGAGCGGAAAAGGCGTTTTTCTTATTAGCAAGGTGTTTAAGAGTTACATTAAACCAGGGAGACATGTGGTTAGATACGATATTCCTACACGGAATAAATAAATTATTTAGAGAATTTACTTTGTTTTTAAACATGTCACAATTAATCTCAATAGTGCGTTCTGACAACGCAGGCAAAAATTCGTCAAAAAAGCAAGCCAACTCGTTATTTATTGCACCGAAGTTTGCTTTGCTATAATCGAGAAAGTGTTTGGTAGATTTGTTAGCAACATGCGAGGAAGCTTGCAGGCTGATATTCAAAATAGCATGGTCGCTAATGCCCGCTAAATAAGTTATACAAGAAGCGAGATTAGGGTCACTTGTAAGAATAAGGTCTAACACATTGGCCGTCGCATCAGTAATCCGAGTAGGCTCAGTGACACATTGAGAAAAAGAAAAATCAGAACAGAGACAAATAAAATCCGAGTACTCAGAAGAGCTACTAGATGCAGCGGGAAACGGTCAAAACCAGTTGATCAAGGGAAGATTAAAATCACCTAGTAAAAACATGGGTGCCAGGGGGAACCTTGAACAAATCATATTTAAAGCATCATGCAAATCCGAGCAAAAATTTGCAGGAGCGTTGGGAGGAGGGTAACAAACGCACAAAATAATATTTCTATAAGCGCACTGTAGGCGTACGGAAACAAGCTCCAACGGGGAAACAATATTCACGTGATAAGATTCAATGGCTTTATTCACTGTGATTAAAACACCTCCCGCTCGCCTATCGGTTCTGTCGCACCGATAAAAATTGTAGCATTTAACAGAGTAAACAATTTCATTATCACGGACAACACTTGAAAGCCACGTTTCTGTCAAAACAACAATATCGCTTGATGATCGCTTGACATTGCTTTACGATTCTAATTAAAATTTATTTGCAATTATATTTTATATTGTATTTATGGCAGAACAGTGCCACCACCAAGGCAAGATACGGGCAACAGAAACTGCGCACCATCGTTCAAGTTATCTCCTTCCTTGTATAGCTGTCAGAGAAACTTCAAACACGCAATGAAATCCATTTCGGTTTGAGATGAAGGAAACAGGTCGCTATTTTCACTAAACGGAGTTCCGAAGCGATTAAATAAATTGGTGTCGCTAGAACGGCATCGCTAATCCACCGTTCGCTCAAATGAACACCTACATTCACTGAAGTGTGTCGTTCGATGAAACATCATAGGAGGGGCTTCGTTCGCTAAAACGTCGTTCGATCAAGTCAGTGCCTCCGATGTCGTTCCCAACTCAACGTTAATATCGGCGCATGGTAGTGTGTTAATACTTCAAGATTTATAGTTTCTACCATTTTGACGAAGTGAATTAAAAAGTACCTGTAAAAAGTAGCTTCACTTAGTTACAAGTTACTGGAAAATGTACCTAAAATACAAATACAGATACCGAGAAATTAAAGTACCTAGGTTTGTACCTCAGGTACAACAAAAGTACCTAGATACCGATTTCCAGTTACTTGTACCTAGGTATTTTCCAACCCTGTTTGCAGAGATTATTATTTAGAGGAGCTTTTTTTTTCCCTGAAAATACGCTACTGCAAAAACAAAGTTGGAAAACTATGCGGAATGTGTATTCGTATATTTTGAGATTCTGTAGAATTATGGCCATTTATTCCTGAAGTAACGTTGCTAGGCCTGAATAAAATCATGTCAACGTCTATAGGACTGCCGAAAGCGCTTCTAGATGGAGTTTTCCGGGATCCCATTGAACGAAATGTAAATAACACTTATTTGTAAATAATCAGGCAATGCTGGATATTGGTAAAGAATATATATGTTGTTTTTCGTCCTCAACTTACTTCTATAAAATTTAAGTAAAATCATCTAATCACGAATGCGTGGCTCAATGCGTATACATTAGACTTTTAGGTTGAGGTCCCTGTTGTAAGACAGAATCGAACGCATTGTCACGGACGATGAAATTTACGCCGGTTTGGTCGTTATCGTGAGTATTGTAATAAAGGTAAATAATGAAACCGAATTTTTGTTATATATGATGGAGATTTTATAAAAGCATTATAGTTAGACAATTAGTGGAATCGATAGAGATGAGCTAGAATAGGAGTATATGTGAAGTGTTTCATGAGTCCGCTGGTGAGAGATATTGGTTTATAATTATAAATAGATTACACTTGACCAGGACACTTGCCCTGTCAAGAAAACGAGGATGCGAAGCTTTGCAGGTAAGAAATACAGTTAAAACTGGCGATATCGGGTCTCTCATAACTTTAAGAAGTCTGGATAGATGTTTTCCTTCTATTGAAATCTGCCAATCCGAAAGTTTTTAATTTTTTTTTAAATACATTGAAGCGTAAAGTTTACACGGAGGAAAGTTCAAAATCCTGTGAGTGAAATAAAAAAAAAAGATTATTTTATTACGTTGGTTGAGTCACTGTTCTGAACTTACGAAAGTCGTTCGCTAACTAGGTATGAGGTTGCGCTCGTTTTTTTCAGGCCTTACCTTTCTTGGACCGAATCGCAAAGTTTCTGTTTGCGTCTTTTTATTCAATTTTGTCTTAGCGTTTTTAACTTAATGCTTGAAAGCATTTGAGACAATGTAGTAACTCATCTAATGTATGAAGGTATGCTACTTCTTGGCATTCTAAAGTGAATAAAAATAGTAATGGGACGTTAGAACATCTCATAGAGTTTACTGTTGAAAATAGTGTAGTCTTCATTCAGAGAACTTGATTTATGTTTATGCTGGAAATCTATAAATATTTATTATGGATCCTAATGTGTGTTCAAAACTTTTATGAGAATCATCTTAATTTGTTTCTTAACTTTCATGAATCGTTGCGCAAAATACAAGTCATAAATCAAAACGACCACGTGGTCACATATCTTATCAAAAACATTGATCCATAACAAATACGCCATTCCTGACAAATCACTACACGCCTTTAATATTTTCTAACTTCTAAAAAACGGTCTGACGAATAACCTGCATCTTTTAATACAAACAAAACTAACGTTCAGCAGTTGGTAATATTCAGTTTCAATTCGAACATAACGAGTTAATAATATATATTTAAATTTTCCCGAATAAAATGTGTTCATGGCTGGCACTCACTTGGCAGACTTAATATTACAATTCCGCCAACGTTACTATGTAAGGTGATTTGCACGTTCCTTAATTGTCTAACTAAGTTAGGTGTTACAGATGTCAGCTTTCCGTCTCTGAACTTCAACTGTAGTCATGAATGACGATATAGCACAGATCGTGGAAGTGTAGATATATAATTATCTCTCACTTGTGTGCCTTCGTCTCCTTGTCGTCTTATCTATTTACTTAATTTGCGAACTCCCGAAAACGTTTGCTTCCCAAAAATAAACTCAAACAGCATTTCTAAAAAAATCGTATTGCATCTTAGTCAGATGAATATGCTTACATCCAATGTTTGTGCATTGTTGTCGCCAGTGGTTTGTGCATTTTTTTGTAATGATCCGTATCTAAGAAATACCCTTTTGACGTTTCCCAGCCTACAAACGAGCTGTTTGTTAACAAAGGAAGAAAGCGCGAGGTTTCTGAACTCAGCGGCTACTTTCAGAACTTTCTCTGGTGATAAACTGCGACATTAACCACCATCATTGCAAGCCGTGTTCGTCATTGCCATGGTTGGAGTAAGCTGGGGAAGAAAATAAAGTAGGTGGTGTGTCTTTCGGATGTGTGAACCCGAATTGATCGAGTGATATTTGCTGTTATTTAGAAGTCTGAAGAGTTTTTTCGTCTTTGTCTTTATAATTTGTAATCTTTTTATTTTTGAAATTAAGCTTTGCAACATCTTAGTAAGGACGTACTTACACAAACGAGATTACTGCTGCACACCTCCGTCGTTTAAGAGTGTGCGGCATTCTCTGTTTCTTAATTTATATAGCATTGCAAAAATAAAAAAAAAAAACAGCCCAGATGTTCCGTGCGCGAGTAAAAACTTTTACTGAGACGAAACTTCTTTCAAAAGTTAAACTGTATTACAATACCTAAGAGCATGACTCTTATGTTGAATTGTTACCAATTTCAGGTTCGCCACACAGCATATTGCATGTGATAAATGCAACCAGGATCTATAAATGATAACTGTACTTTGACAGAACTACAAAACCTGTTTAGATGCGATAGGTCAATCAGCTTGTTTCTGTGCGCGTTGCACACCCATTTAAGGATATTTTTACAAAACTCAAGCTCTAACTGGAAAATCATTTTCAAAACTTGATACTTTATTAAGAAAAAAAACCGTCCCTTGACGTTATAATATTGTTGTGCTTATAATATTTGTTTTTTGATTTGTCAGACTCACCCCCTGTCCTGTAAGATTGCATGCAATCTCTCCTCCTTCTTTGATAAGCTCTATGCAGCTGTTGTTGGCATAGTTTAGCCAGTTGAACCCTGAAAAAGATGTTTGGTACGAAAGTCTTAAGCTTTGTTTGTATACACCTAATCACTGAGTACTACGCTGTAATTAATAAGAGTCACAGTTGGTGGTTTTACGTGCCTAACCAACGACGGGCATGTCGGACGCCCGAGTGAAAAAACTGAGCATTAATTTCTAACTCATGGTAATTTGTTCACGTGGAACCAAACGTTCCATCATAAGGCGTCTTCTCCGTAAAAAGCCCCTTTTAACTTGAGGGAACCTGGAATGATATTAGAACCCGGAAACGGGGACTCACACGCTGGCGCATTGCCTAAAACCCACCGAGGCAGTACTACGCTAAATATTATGCGGTACAGACAGAACATATTTAAATATCAGATATATATTTGTATATGTCCGAACATTCAAACTCCAATGAGCAGTCGGTCAAATTGAATGCGAAATGACAGCATTTGCGCAGGCGAGGTGCTGTAAGTTTACTATGAATACTTCAACCCGGGACTGGGGCCGAGAAAGGAATATATTTACAGTGAAAAACGAAATAAAAGGGAGAGAGAACGATTTTTACTGTCGCCTTTTCTTCCAGTGTGAAAAAAATGTATTCCTCCTGCCCCAGCCTCGGGTTTAAATTATCGAAGTAAGTTGCATTTAACTTTCTGAATCCCACTATACGGGAAACTTCAGTATTTTAGCTTTATATACTGGTATTGCAGTGTGGTAGCTGATGATGAAATTACGTTATTGTTACCCTGCTAGAGCGTGAAAGTTTTTACCCAAAATACAAGGTAGTATTTCTTTCGTTTTTTGGCAGATTTCTTTAGCCTATACATCACTCTAATCGCAACATTTAAGCTTTTAAATAAAATATTAAAAAATCAACTTTATCAGTAATAAAATACTAAAATATACATACTGTATCTAAACGGGCACACTAATCGGCTCAGGAATACTTAAATATTAATGCGAACACATTAACTGTCTGATGGAGCGAGACGACGTCATCAAATTTGATGTCGCGCCAAATGGCACCTAAACTCCTTTCACTAAGTGAAGCCGCAATCAGATGGCTCCCTGCTTTGAATCCGGGCAAAAGTCCTAGCCAATAGGCGCCAAGTTTCCCTTCTCCCAATGGAGCGAATTGAAGCCGAAATCTGATGGATTGCCATTGGAATCCCATTAGCTGGCGCGCGTCATAGTTTGAAGAAACGATAATAATAATAATAATACAATCGTCTGTTTTCACTCCAAAGTAGTGTGTAGAGCAGAGAAAAAAGTTGCAGTTGCAGCTTGACAGGCCCCTGCCCCCCAGCACTTGACATAGAGTACACAATGAAATTCAAACTAAATAATCACTCAAAGCACAGCAGAACATTTAAAGTCTAACCGACGAAGAGGTAGAGTGACAATAATACAGACATAAACACACAAAAATATATATACCGGGTCAAGTAATAATCAAGTAATGATAACGCAATTATTATAACTGGTGAATCAGCATAAATAACACACTATACATGCAACCTGCCATACATACACACATACATACATCACATACATGCCTACATACCTGGACAAGCAAAACATAAGGTGATGAAATTGCAGACATCATGATGCACACAAAAAAAAAAACATACGTACATACTATACAACAAGGTCACACAAGAAAAATACTACGGCGAGAAACCATATAAGCATAAAGAAAAATTCGAAAACGTCGTATCAGTAAAATATGAAATGGAACTTCAGGGACTATTTTGTTGATGTTTCGGGTGTAATGCTTTGTTTTGCGAGGTTGTTAAGGAGAACAGCCAAAGTATGAAGTATAGATTGATGTCCATACGAGGTTCTGACGGTTGGTATTTTCCAGATTTCGGGCTATCTTATATTATACGATGGTATATGTTTGATTAGATTAAATATTTCTAGCAGTGGTGCGTTGTTTATTGTTACTGCATTTTTGTAAAGAGAAACTAGTCTGAAATCATGCATTTTTCACACATTTATAATATTTAATTCATTAAAATACTTACGAGTTGATTTAAACCATGAAACGTTAGTTATAATACGTAGAGCCCTTTTTTGTGCGACGAGTAACTTTAACATGCTCTGATTTGTAGTTGTTCCCCATATGACATGACAGTAAGTGAGAGTCGGCAGAAACAAAGAATTATATAGGAGTTTTTTTTCTCTTTTGTGGCAAAATATGTCTATGTTTATTCATGAAGCCATTAAGTTTCTTTAATTTCATGCCAACGTGGTTTATGTGTTGGTACCACGTAAGATGTTCAGAGAAGAAAACATCCAGAGCTTTAATTTCCTGAACGAATTCAATATTATTTCCGCCCAAGCAAAGATTTGTAGACACACGTGCTATTTTATTTCTGGATCTAAACAATAAGGCCTTTGTTTTATTGGCGTTAATTTTTAAGCAGTTCAAGTCAGCCCATATTTTTGAGGAAGAGAGAAAATTGTCAGCAGAAACTATAAGTTTATCGGGGTCAGTGCCTGCAGAAAACAAGGTTATATCATCACCATATGCTATTGACTGTACTTCAGTATTGATATTGAAAATGTCATTCATATAAATAATAAATAAAAGGGGACCCAAGAAGCTGCCTTGTGGGACGCCTGATTTAATATCCTCAGTAGATGATAGGAATGAATTATGAGATACGCACTGCTTACGGTTTAGGAGATACGATTTAATTAGTGATAACATTGTTCCACGAACACCATACATGTCAAGCTTAGCAATTAAGATGTTATGATTAAAGTGGTCAAACGGCTTAGAAAGATCTATTAAAATGCCGAGTGAAACCAGTTTTTTTTTTTTCAAAAGCTTCAATAATTATCCCTTTCTGCTTTATGAGCGCAATCTCAGTCGACATATTTTTCCGGAAACCAAACTGTGGATTAGACAACAACATATGCTTGTTAAAAAAGTTAATTAAGGGTGAATGAATGATTTTCTCAAGTCCCTTAGAAAATACTGGAAAAATAGAAATAGGCCTATAGTTGGAGAGATTATTTATATCGCCTCCTTTATGAATCACGGTTACTTTAGTGGTTTGCATTCGTAAAGGAAAGGTACCTGTTTCTAGCACTAGATTAAATATGTGTGTGAGTATAGGGGCAAGTAAATCTAATACGTATCTTATTGGCTTTATTTCGAAATCATCTATGTCACGAGATTTACTGTTTTTTAAGCTATGAAAGGTATTGACAACCTCGTTTTCGCTTGTGGGAAAAGAGAATAAGGCGTCACTTACACGAGCATGAGTGGTTATGTGATTTCCTGTCAACACAGTATTCCTAGCGGGGACCAAATTCGCAAACTATCTATTAAAAGCACTGGCTAAACTCTCCCCATCGTAGTCTGTTCCGTTCAGAATTATTTTTTGGATGGTCGACTCAGCAACTGGGTGCAAAACGTTTCTGAGTCGCTTCCACAAAATATCTCCCTGTATAGTTTCGTTAAACAGTTTATGATAGTAGTTCCTTTTTGCATGTTTTAACTTTGAATTTAATTTATTTCTGTAACGGTTATAATTTTCCAATGATTTTATGTCCTTTGTTCTAATAAAAGTGCTAAATATCTTGTTTTTGATATTTATTTTTGCAGTAATTCCGCGGTAATTCACGGCTTACGGGATTTTTTATTTTTCTTTACTTTTTTGTACGGAGAGTTTCGGTTATATATTTCGACAATGATCTCAATGAACTTGTTACACGCTGTGTCCACAGTTTCCTCGTTCGAAATGTAGTACCAGTCAACGCAACGAATATCTTCACGGAACTTATCTAGCGTAAAAGTAGTGATTAGTTGAAAAGAGGGACATAGTTCTGGTTTGTGTTGTTTCCTAACAATTTTGGTAGAAGGCAAAAAACTTGGAAAGTGATCACTAATGTCAGCAAGTATTGCCCCAGCGGTGATATGCGCCACATCACGATTTGTGATAGAAAGATCAATTGTTGTAGAGGAAGAGCATGTAACACGTGTCGGTATACTAATGACGTTGTGAACAGATAATACTTCTAACAAGTTCATTAATTCTGCTTGTGAAGCTGAAGGGGTCAATACATCACTATTAAAATCGCCACCTACATATAACATATATTTATGAACACAGGCAAAATCCACCAAAGTTTCAAAAAAGGTTATAAATCTGGAAAAACAGGCATCCGGCGACGATAAACAACACAATAGATGTTTGACTCATTTCTTATTGTGACTCGTAATCCACAGTTAGTACTGTAAATTGTGGTATCAACACCGAATTTACGATAAGGAAAGAGGGACATTAAAGACAAACAGACAAGACAGGTTGTCTTGTCTGTTTGCCTTTAATGTCCCTCTTTCCTTATCGTAAATTAATAACCAACACGCTCAAGCATCTACACTCAACACCGAAGTTGTAGGAAACTGAACTTGTAAAGAAACTCCACCTCCTCTATTATCTGTACGATTTAAATGAAAATATTGATAATAAGGGAGGGTGAAGTAGAATGATTCTTCATTGTGCCATGTTTCACTAAACATAATTACATCAAAGCTCCAACATTATTAAACAGCAGTTCAAGATCTTCAGTTTTGTTTTTCACTGAGAGAACATATAAGTGGAACAAATTTAGGTTATCTTTTTCGGTTAATTTATGCAAGTCAGCAGGGTCAACGTATGTGCTAGGCAGTTTGGGTTTTTCATATTGTTTTGTTTTAGGCGCTTACAATCTTTGCCACGTCATCGCTAGTTTGTATCCTGACAACAACCGTATTCTCAGCCTTCTTTGCAAAGATTTCACCGTTCCTAACCCACACATATTTCCAGTTCGATTCCTTTTTCTTTGCGACGGTTTGTTCTAGTAGCCTCTTAAGTTTGGGGCACAGGTGCTCATTGATGTAGATAGGCACTGTTAACGGAAGTCCTACGTCATGGGCCGTCAGCCTAAGGCGACGTGCCTTTTTTAGAATTGAATCCCGTTTCCATCGGTGCGTGAATTGTACAACTATGTTTTTGTTTTCCGGATTATTGCTGACAGCTACACGATGGCAGGTTTCGATGTCGGTATCCAGAATCGTCTCACCGATCCTATCACCAAACTTTGATTATATGGCGTAAAGGTTTTTATTTGGCTGCGTGGGGATTCCCTTGATCTCTATGTTAGCATTTCGGGAATATTGTTCGCAGCGGACAATCCGGGACGCTGTGTTGTTTAGCTCATTGGCGAGCTCATCACACTTGAGGTGCAACTTTTGATTTTGAGCTTTTAGCTCCTTATTCTCGGTGCAAATAGCTTTCAGTTCGTCCTTTATGTCCTCAAACTCCTTGTTCATAAACGTCATGCTGTTTTTAATTTCTCTTAGTTCTTTTCGAAAATCCCTTTCAAATATGTCTACGATGCTCCCATTGGGTGGTGCGCGTCAGTTTCAAGGAAGGCCACACATGGCGTTGCTGGCCACGTGCCGTCTGCGCGCCGGTAAAACGAAGCGTCGCAACCCCATGGCGCTACGGGCCCCGCACCGGCAAAACGGATACGGTGGCGCGCGCTCGGCGGCTTCTGCTCGTCTTGTCACCGACGAACGTGGCGCCGCCTCAAGCATGCACACATCGTCGGCGCCCGCCACCTCGGCAGTGACACAACCTGCCCGTAAACGCCAGTACACTGGAGAGAAACAAAGGGAGCGGAACAACGACATGCATGCTTTTGCATTCATAACTCATAAAAAGTGTTTAGGTGTGTGTACCTTGAGTTTCTTTATGTTGAAAATATGAATATTTGTTTGAAATAAATTGAATTGAAATTTGTTTCTTTCGGAACAGCAGCAAGGAACAGAGGATAAAGTCATAACTACCTGACAAAAAATATCTGTCCCTTTGAAGTTTGTGCATACCGTGCACAACAATCAAGCGAAACTATTCAGATCTACTATACAAATATTGCTGCACATGAAACAAAACAGAGATTCTATTTAGTATTCATACAGATCATAAATAAAAAAGAAGTTCTTATAATGAGCAAACAAATTTTGATTTGTTAAGAATTCTACAAGTAAATTTCACTGCCCATCCGAACTGCATTTACATTTTTTTCATATTTAAAACAATATATTTAGATCTACAAAGGCTCCTATAAAATATATGTGTGGTAGTGTTGATTTTCGCTTCCCATATTATGTACGAATTAGTGAAAGTCGTCACAAAGAATGCTTAAAGATGTATGTGTGCATTATATCACATGTGTTTATATCAAACAGCTTCTCTTCGTGAACGAGTTGTACTAGATTGAAATCACAAATCTTAGCTTTGAGTATTTCATGTTTTGCGAAAACAGTTTCTGTGGGCAGATTCTGTACATTTCCTAAATATTTTTTTGACAACCGCAACATGTTTTTAGGTCATACTATAGTAGGTTGTAAGCTTCTTGGTAGCCCATTCTAAAATACAGTAGCAACACTATTAATATATATATATATATATATATAGGTAAATGAAAACACCTCAGTTTTTTCTGCGTTCAATGTTAAACTCCTTTATCCTATATATATATATATATATACATATATATATATGTAATTTTAATCATGTGGGAATTAGATTTTTCTGTTTAATACAAACAACGAACTGCCCGAGAAGGCTCGGAGCTCAACTTATTTAGATGCACTTTTCATCAAAGCTTCTCGGTGAACCAGACATCAAATACCTTTTGCTGCTGGACTTGGTCTAGAGATGCATTAAAAATATAATTTTATATAAATTATTATCCTCCTTTTTATTGGTGCAAGCATTATAAATATTGTTTGTTCCGAACTTAGGTGCGTTATATTAATTTAGGGCATACAGCTAAGTCAGCCTGAGAGCTTTTTTTCGTGACCTATGGCATCGTTTCAGAAGAGGTAAAATGCTTTGGCCTCGTCTGGGCACAAAGCAATCTCAGGTGATCTTGGAAGAACTGCAGTGTAATTTATGTATAAAAGTAGCGATATGGAAGACTTGTGAGTCAAAATAATTTTATAGCGACATATCTGATACTGCGTGATACATCACCTGATATAAACTCATGTGATGTAATAAATACATACACCTTTAAGCATTTTTAACAAATTGACAGCGGTTTTGTACATACTTTTGTTATCAAAACCAGAGCTAATTGACTTATACTGTGCAGTTGAAGATTATGTAATAATATTGTCGGCTGTATAGTGCCGTAGTCTTTTTTAAAATATAGATAACATTTTGTGTGTACGTTTTATTTTAAATGTTTTTTCTATTGTTGTTTTGCCTGAAGAACCTCAATTTCCATTGATTTACCTTTTTGAAAATTAGATAGAAATTTATTTAAAACATGATTCGTTGAGGATAACTTTTGTAATCTGTTCTAAGGAACTGTCTTCAAACTATTAATGAAATATGTGGAAAGTCAAATTTGGTCAGTAGATTTTGTATATATGCCTTGCCTTCTTTGAATACCGGTGAAACTCTAGCAATTTTAAGCATAAGCGATATTCACCAGCTTCAAAAGTACAAATAATGAAATGAGCTAAACTGCTACTGATACCTTGGGACACATATTTAATAAATCATTGTTTTAAACCGCCTGCACAGCAGGCTAGTTCATTTTTATCTCCCCTTATAGGTGTGTGTATTGATTGAGGAGAAAATGACGTTTATATTATTTAGTTTCTATAGTAATATATGGTATTTTAAGGCAGCGTCAGGGTTCATTTTTAGTTAATAAGGGTAGCCAAGCTTTTAAGAAATATTCGTTTATTATATTGCAAAGTCCAGACCAACTCTCATCACCATTGACGTCATGTGTTTCCAGGAAATGAATAAGCTTCTTTGCTAGTGTGTTAACGGCATCCCATATCTCTTTGGGGTCATTCTAAATACGACAGAACAGGCGTTGGTGATATTCTCATTTCGCGTTTTTTTAAGCAGGAGTATGTTTATTTTGATATTTTTTAATGCTGCAAGAATATCTGGATCCCTAGACTGGAAGAAATCATGGCACCAGGGATGGGCAGTATTTCAAGTACAAGTATTTGAAATACATATTTCAAATACTGTGTGTATTTTGCATTTGTATTTCATTAAAATTGGGTAATGTATTTGACGTGTGTATTTAAATACTAAAACATGGGTATTTCAAATGCAATTGTAATTAAATACAATTTTGTGGCACAAAATACCTCGCTCTAATTTAAAGTCACTGTCCAGAGCAGGAAGAAAACTATGTTCTGCACCGAATGCAGTGTCCCTCAATCAAGTACAAACGTTTAGTGACTTTGTGATTATGGTGCTAGTCTAGGGCAAGAATAGTGACGAAATCGACGTTCACAGGCAGATTGGCTAAATAAGTGCCTGGGACAACTTGTGATGCTTTCCAGCTTGATTTCTATCCATATTTTTGCCTGGAACATTCTAAATGCGCGGGTCGTCCAGATTTTCGTAACTGGTGCGAGTTGCAACAATAACAGATTCTCTAGCTAGTGCTGCGCGTCTTGGTCGTCTCGGTTTTTGGGTGGTCTATGCCAAAGTGTAATGGACAAAAAAAGCTGCTTGAAGCTCTGTACTTATTTCACCTATTTCGTCCTAGCTGATTACATTTTTTTTTTAAATTATATTTCTATTACGTTACTAGAGCCTTGCACACTAACTCCCGAGTGTGCGATGCAAAATTACAATAAGATACCCAGAAAACCGTTGCGGATGCCTTGAACTCAATTACGCAAATTGTGAAGAATGTATTTGGAAAAGTATTTGGAGGAGACCAAATGCATTTGGTTCTATTTGTATCTTGTACTTAAATGCTTTTTTGGAAATGTAATTAGATTTGTAATTAAATACATTTTTGAAGAAGTATTGTGTATTTGTGTTTCGATGCATATTTGCATGTATCTTGCCCATCCCTGCATGGCGCAATATATTTTTTCTTTCATTCGTCTGTTTTAGGTAGTGGTGATCAAGGGTTTTCGCAGGCTATTTTTTACTTTAACTAGTTGCCTGCGTGAAAGCTGTGTCCTAACTCTGCTGACTGTTTTAAGAAAGTGGCGTACACAAAATTAAGGTCGTTATCTAAATATCCATTGCTCCAGTCTATTTTAACGTATAAGACGCGAAAAGCTGTCAACGATGCATTGTATATTTTATTGGTAAGTGGTCACTGAGTCCAATTGCGAAAATGCAAACGGAGACCTTATTAAGTCTTATATTAGGAATACAATCATTGAAAATTGCCGCAAGTTTGCACAGTCTATATGCTGGGCGGTGTCACCGTATTCAAACAACCACGAGTGGACAAGACACTTTTTTTATTAAAGTAATTTCAACTTCCAATTGGATTCAAGTTTTCATCACTCATAAATAAAATAAGTTTGGAAGTGGAAGCAACAAATTCAGGAATGTCCTCAAGAAAATAGAACAAAAAACGGCTTAGCTTCCAGCAGGAAACCTGCATAGTACACATACGACGTTTCCAGCTTAAAAGACAAGGCATTTCAAATTAGTAGTGATTATAGAAAACTCATCTAGTGCATGCCATGAAACTGTTGTTAACAAATAAATGGAAACACCACCTCCTTTTTTTGTTCTTCCTAGATTTGCAGAGCTATAACCAGTAAAACAAGGACACAATACAATACAATACAATATTTATTTTGCGTGCTTACCAACAGCCGGCTGGCCTTTGCGGTAAAGCACAATGTAAAACTTACATTTCCGTTACAAAAAATACATTCATAATCAAGCCGATTTTAAAATCATGCACATGTGTAAAACATATAGGGCAAAGTTGTACAAAAATATCAATGCCGCAATACTTCGTGTTAAGGACATGATGAATTCGTGATGCAGGTGACAAGTTAAGGTGGTCTGGATAAAACACTCTACGATTTCTGGAACTTGTGTTAACAGGAATGCGAAAATGTCAAGAAGCAAGCAAAGTAGAACTGTCTATTGATCCGTGAACCAACTTATGCAAAACCTTATGTTCAACGTATTTGGGCAACCATCTCTGCGTAGAAACCAGAACGTCGACATTAAGTAACAACGGCTCGGGGAGCAAGGTAAGATAATCTAGTTTATTGCTGATGTTTTATTTTTATTTTAAAGCAAATAAAACTTAAGCTATAATCAGTATCATAAAATGTTCGCTTAATTAAGGACTCTGTATAGCAATTATAATCAAACGAAAACGTAGCAATCGCGAAGTATATGCAAGGCTATCGAATGGTAAAGTTTCTCGGTCAGAGTGAATTACGTGATTATTTATTCGATATCGCTTTGGCCTGCAATTTTGATGTTTACCAATGTGTGATTTCTTAGTGTATACACCTTTCCTCTAACTGCCCAGACAGCTCTCCAGCGAGTCTCTCGCTTTCGGGCCAAGCCAAGGTTCCTGCACCAAGAACTGCTTGTTTTGCCTCGTCAAATGTTCGTTAACATGCTAGGGAGTGGCAAATCCGACTGCATAAATATCCGATAGCGTCAGCAGCATTTGTTATTACACTTTGCACGTAACGCGTTTATTTTGATAGCTGAAAGAAACGTAAGATGATGTTTTCTCGTGGTTTTTGTGAGCGGGAATCCAATGGGAAATATCAATACCAGCGTTCTCAAAAGTTCACCCACAAGGGCACCAATTTTTTCTTTATGGAGTCATTTTGTTCACCCCGTTATCCGGGCTGGCTTGACCTCCAGACTGTTTACCCTGTTCTGTTGTTCTAATTAATCCAGATTGTTATTTAGCTGCTGGTTCGCTCTTTTCAGCATCTGATTTGTTGTGCAAGGTATAGTATCTCCTATCGTATTTCTTCGGTCTCGTCCTGTATTATCTAGAGGTCATCAAAAGAGCTGCTATGATAAGTTACACCATTCTTCAGTCCTCTCTGTCTATGGCGAATTTATCTGCGAAGGTCATCGTCTACTTTAGTAAACTTTTTTGCGTCTTTATTCATGCTATATCTCGGAAGGGAGGAAACACAGTTTGCAGAACCATGCACACAAGCAGTTTTTTCTTTGGCCACAGTACACTAAAAAAAAAAAAGGTTCAGGGAAAGAAAATACATTATGGAGAACTCAGTTTTGTTAGAAACAAGAAGCAATTTGTTTTGTCTTTCTTACCATTGGTTGTTTCAGTTACAATGAGCGCCGTGGTAAAAAGTATGAGTAGCATTTCTGTTTATTTCTTAGGAACAGTTAAGCCCCAACCGTTGGATTCTGAAAAAAAGAAAGCTCATGCTTAGCAAATACTGAGAACTCAGGGCGAGATGGCTAAGCGGATTCCTGTCCCCCTGCAATTTGCTAGCCATCAACCTGTGTACCGCTTGCAGACCTCTGCCAAATTTCCAAATTTAGCATTTTAAGTTTACTTTTAGTCAAAAACACATCTGGAAAAATAAATTCATACAAAAAAGGCTTATAAGTAAAATAAAAACCTTATACATTTTCAATCGCCGCAGATGTGAATACTAAGTTTTCATGCACAATGCATTGATATGTTAAACAAAGACCATCATTCCCATCTGGGCTTGCACCGACAGGTGATCCTCGTTCTAAAAACAAATGGCTCTTTGATTAATTTTGACCTCAACTCGAGGCACCTCTAGACACAGACCGAAGCAGCACTGTCGACACCCCAGCGTGTTGAATCCTGCCGAGGTATTCAGCGAAATGACGAAAATGCGTGTGCTTTTGAAAGGGATACAATAGTGCTGTGATATACTTGCGATAAAAAAAATGATTTCACTGAGAAGTTCTAAACTATTATACTAGCCTACATATTACAACTCAACACTGCCATGTGATAGTCATTCAGGCGCCTCCCTATAAAAAGGACAATCTATTCCTTACAATCATATTGATTCTAGTGACACTTGTTCACTAGAAGCTGAATATGTTAATGTTCTCCTTTGAACCTGTAATCAAGTTACAGTAAGCCTCAGCGCCTAACGACGGTTGTAATGACCAGCCTCTCTCATCCGGCATTCCAACGACATTCTAAAGGTGCTCTCAGCGAGTGCACGGCATATGGACCAAAGGATGTAGGTGATGCAGTTTCTGCAGCCTCCCAGTATGAGTGAGAAAGAATGGAATGTAGGGGGATGCCTAAACTGGCCCAATTACTGGAATTGGCCGACCGGCCATCTTAACCTATGGGGGTTTCTACTTAGGGACGGAGAAAGACCGGACATTTCGAAAAGAAGGAAACTTTCGCTACGTAGACCTCTCTGATAGGATCCTTACGTCTCCCTATAGGAAAAACCAGCATGAAAATCAAACTGGTCAAGCTGATAACTACGCTGGACCAACTGGTTAAAGTGGTAGTCAAACTGGTTTAACTAGCAATTAAGCTGGTTTAAGCTGGGCAAGCTCGAATTTAAGCTGGTCATTCTGGTTTAGGTAAAGACCAGCATGGTCTAACTAGAATCTCGTTTTAGATTTAATCTGGTATCTGGCGTAGCTGGGCCTCAGTCTGGTCGTAACTGGTCAAACTGGTCTTCCATAGAGCCAATGTGGTCAAGCTGGGAGACAAGCTGGTGAAGCTGGTCGAACTCATAATTGTGGTGGTCAAACTGGTCTTGCTGGGAGCGCGCACGCCAAGGTCCGCTAGAGATGGTCGAAATGGTATTGCTGGGAGCGCGCGCGCCAAGGTCGGCTTAAGATGGAACGAGGCCACGTCCTGTTTTTTGTCCTCTCGTTTTTGGTAGACGACCGGGCGTTTCAGGCGCGCTTCCAGCTGCTATTGTGTGCGAGAAGAGAGAGAGAGAGTCGTAGGAACGGAGAATTTGAGGTACGTTTGGCTGGCTTGGGCAAATTTTCGAAGGGACGGCTGTGTGCGCCTTTATTTGGAGACTACTTGAACGACGGAGCAAGCGAAGTGGGTTTTGAGGAGAAAGCGAGCGGCAGTTAGTTTAGTGCGAGAAGAGGTCGGACGTCCCAACTGAGGCGTAGCTTCGTGTCTAAGAACGTGTGTGTGCTCGTGAATGACGGTGGTGCCGAGGAGTATCGCCAATGCCATCAGCCACAGGGATTTCGTCGCCTCTGGCGACCACGCAAAAGGCCGCCTCGCCCCCATTACTGGCAGGACCCAGGTTCGCTTCTCTCATCAGTGTAGTATTTTCTTTTGCTATTGCCTGTTTTTGGCGTGTGTCTCGTATTTTTCGTGTTGAGAGATAAGCAATCTGCTTTTATTAATATTGCTTTGCACTGAGAACTACTGTCTCTGCGTCGGTTAGTACTGAGCCAGCGCCGAGGATATGTAGCATCTGAGCTTATGTGAGCAGGCCGCAAGTGCGAAAAAAGTGTGTATTAATTTAAAAAGGTTAAACTGGTTGTGAAGTCCACCAGCACCACCAGTTTATCCAGCATGACCAGCGTGTTAAACTGGGCATGCTGGGGCAATAACCCAGCTTGAAGTTGGGACCAGATCAACCAAACTGGGCATGCTGGGGCAATAACCCAGGTTGAAGCTGGGACCAGCTTAAGCTGGTTTTTTCAATAGGGCTGTAGATATGTCAATGAACACTGCTTGGCTATTGAAGACGTCCTAGCTCCAAACGCTCCTGTCGGTCCTTCTGCCCAACATCCGCTTCCCTGCCGAGGTCCACACATGAGGTTGCCCGCTTGGTTCGAACATAAACCCAATCCGTTATTAGAATTTTTAGCACAACACCAAACTATGGCACAATTTCCCTGGCTGGCTAGTAGCGCGAGGTCACTACAACGCCACCACGCAAGATTTAATTGCACTCGCTTTAACCATGGTCGTCGTGCTTCATTTATTATCAGAGAAGCATATAGAAAATAACTTTGGCAGTTGGTAGACTCCATACGGTTGTACGGCAATCCTCTCTAGCGTCGCCATCACTCGGCAATAATAAAATCGGTGCACATTCAAACAGAAGCAGGTGAAAGATAAAAAGGCTAGTAATCGATTTGCGCAACCCTCACGCGAAACCTGATAGAGTGAAGTACGTATAGCGCTATTATAATTATGCAAATTGAGAGAATTAATGTTTTCCCCCAAAACGTTTACCGCGTTGCGCCGAATAATCATACATGAAAAAGATTAGACAGTGTCACGTACATGCTACCAGATGTATTCATAGTATACCTTAAACTTAATCTTTACCAGATTTAAAACGTGCCTTCTTTTCGATCTCGCTGAGTTAATGTGTCAAAAAAGCGTTTCGTAGATCTACTATGATTGTATCATGTACTAACTTAAAAAAATTTGAGGTAATTTTCAGACTCCACACCGTGATACTCCAGCTGAATTATGAAACCTGTACCGGGCAATAATTACATCCACGTCCGTAAAACATCGTAATTTTTTGTGATCGTGCAACACCTGCGATTTCTGCTTTCATTTTGGGTTTGACATCAGAAGCCTACCAAGTGGTTGAGCAAATAACGAAGGTCATTCATTGCAGATGGCTTCACCCATATCGCACGTCCGGTAGGTCTTTGTTATCATAATTATTAGACTCGAACTATATTTGGTAGATCTTTAGGCATCTGAACGTGACGGCTGCGTACCCTAGATGGTTTAGCGTAAATTAACAATACTTCACACCACTCCACACCAACGACTTCAGGGTTTGAAGTTTAAAAAAGGGGAGATAAGGGTTGGGTGTTAAGGTAGTTGCTCTTGGTTCACTTTTTATTTTGTCCCAACTAGTTTAGCTAAGATTGCTTCCTTCCGTAACGAGATTGAACAAGCGTTTTATTTGATAACATTCATGTGACGAAGAAAAGTTTTCATGGGTGCCTAATAGTGCAGAACCTCGGCGAATCATATTTCTTGTATTTGGTTCTAGCTAAAATGAAACTGTAGAAGTATTTGCTAGAATTAGACTGTTGAAATTTTGTATTCAGCGTGCCTTGTTCTGGTCCTAGGGGCGCGAGTCCGTAGCCCATGTTTTTCTTCTGCCTTCTGTCTACATAAAAACACAGTATATCCTGTCAGTAGAACTGCACTTTTCCTAGTGCAGCAACGGAGCTTGACCAGCTTCGAAGCGACTGGTCCTTGGTATTGTTGGGAGAGGGGCAAATTGTTTTAATCATGTCTGAATAAACACGTTTTTATCAATAGACCTTGCGGAAAAAAACGCACCCCCTTGCGCCTTCTCCGGCTCCCCTTTGGGAATAATGGGAATCCTATGTTCACACTCAGGGACGTGTTACGTTTGCGGCTTGGTTCGGCGCTGTCGACGGCGTGTTGCTTCTACAAGTCACTCTAGGCAGAGACAATGAACAAATATATACTCGACTTTATTTGGCGTCCAACCTTGTAAGTTCCTGTGAGCTTCATATTCTTAATCTACTAACAATCTGTGCTTTCCCAAACCACAATCAGCCTTGTCGGTAACGGTCGAGGGATAGGTCTCGAGCATTCGGCTGGTGTGCTTGTTGTATTCGAGATTATGTTTACTTGCCGAAGAATGCTAGCCCTGTCATAGTAGTTCAAATGGTAGTAGCAGTAATAGTAGTATTAGTAGTAGTAGTAGTCGTAGTAGTAGTAGTAGTAGTAGCAGTAGTAATAATAGTAGTAGTAGCAGTTTTAGTAGGAGTAGTAGTAGTAGTAGTGATAATAGCTATAGGAGTAGTGTTAGGAGTTTACGATAATAAGTAACATTGGGAATGAAGTGAGCAAAGTCGTGATATTTGTTTTCGAGGGCATACACATGAGCGTTCGACAGCCAACCGCCGCTTAGAAGAATGCACCGTGGCGGTGGCGCATTTTCTCAATTGCAAAGCCTAGTTGGCCAAACAATCGGCGGTTACGACTAGGCGCGGTGACAACTTGATGCTCAGATTAAATTAAAACTCATTCAGCGAGGCCCAAGTTGCCTTCACGTATATGACGGGCGACGCGTTGAACAGAACTCCTTCAATAGCCGCCTTTTTTGGAGGTAAACAAGTATGGTCTGTTTCTCCTTTCTTCTGTCTCTTTCCGACGAGCAGATCGTCATTGCTCTAGACAAGAGAGTAGAAACCACCGACGTCTTGTGACTCGTTGGGTGGTTTGAGCCAAAATCAAGGTAGCGTCCGGTGTGTGTTGGCTTCCTGTAGATTGTGAATCCCAGCTTGTCTGCTTGCCTTTTCACCAGAGCTATTAAAAAAACGGCTATTCAATGAGTTTTGTTTAACACGTCGCCCGTCGACAGTGCTGCACGCGCAATAACCATGGATCGTCGGGTGACACACAGCCCCGCCCCATCGCGCGCATCAACGTCCCCTATGTAAAGAGGCGAGCGAGACTCTGGCGGGCGTGCTCCGAAAAGGAGGGATCCAAGTTGGGCACAAGCCAGTGTCAACATTAGGACGGCTTTTGCCAAGGCCAAAAGATCGCCTCCCAAAAAAGAAAGCACAGGGCATGGTCTATAAGATTGTCACAGGAAGGCGGTAGGCCTCCCGAGTGACGGTGTGAAAGAAGGGGACCGCTGACCGAGCGATAGGGCCACGCTCTTGTGGAGAGTCTTACCAAAAAAAGAGACGGAGGCGTTTGTCGGATATATAAATGACGTTTAATTTGACAGGGGTTTAGTAGATAATTAGGCGCTATATAATATGCAAAAATCACGTAGACATCAAACGGCAGATAGCACAGGTACACACAGTATAACGGTTTACAATTTCATGCTCGGGGTTGCTTAGACAGTACTAGAAAAATACTAAGTTTAAGAGAGTCCTAATGGTAAACTAGAATAGGAGAATAGGTGAGTGCAAAGAAAAAGTCTCATCTGGCGTAGAGGTGCTGGCGTCTCCCTGCGCGCTCCGTCCGAGGTGGAGAAATTCCGGCGGGTGGCTTGGCACACCGTGGGCGCGGCTCACTGGCCCCGCACGCCCACTTTTTGCGGTCGCACACTCACTGGAAGCTTCGTCCGGTGCCTGGCGTGGGGCCGTCGACAGGGTCTCGCCGCATCCCTCGACGTCGCGATGCGTCCGTCCGCCTTAGAGTTCTCTCTCGCACTGTCAGTCCTGGCGACCCCGCGGTTCCCGCACTCTCTTTGTTCCCACGGTAGGTTGTTGCCCCCTCGGTCTGACCCCTGACCCTAAAGCAGGGTTCGTCTAAACACTAAGACCCGCCAGGCAATTCGAGCGCTGACCAAAAACACATACAAACAGCGAGCCGCCAGCTCGCCTCGTAAATCTGGGGCTGCAGAGACCTGTGTACCCCCCAAAACCACTCTAGGTTGTGTATACGAAGAAACACCGAACATGCGGTCGCTTCAACGAAGCGCTCCCTGCGTAACCTGACACGCGCCTGGCTGCGACCTCATCCGCCCAAGGCGGTCGTTTACTTCACTGGCCATTATTCTTCCGCAGACGTCAGCACGACCCCAGTCGGTTTCTAGAACAGCCGGTTTCTGTGACAAAGATACCGTGTGCAGAGTGCCCCGCCGCCTACATCGGTGAAACTAAATATTTTCCCGAACGCATGCGCCAGCACCAGAATGATGCGCGCAATTTCGATCGCGAGCGTATCGCCGTCGCGAAACATTGTGAGCTATTTGATCATCGGATTGACTTCGGGAACGCACACGTGATATACACGGATTCACATATTCGAAAACGCCTGTTCTTGGAGTCGTGGCATGTCCTGAACACACCGGGGAATATTAACAGGTCCCTCGGGGCCTTACCATCTACTTTCGTCCATGGCCTGCCTCACGTTCACAAAATATCACATCGGTAGAAGAGGAAGGAGAGATCAAAGCTCGCGGTGTCCCATTCCATTTTCAGTCACCCTTGAAAAAGAAGTCGACCCCGAAACGCTGGAAACCCTTTGTTTCTAAACTTTTGGTTTGAGTTTTCCTTTTTTTGAATTGTTCCCCAAACCAGACAGATTTCTGTCGAAGACGTTTACTTTAAAAAAATGCAGAGTTGTATTTTGACCATACACGCGCATCCTAGCCTTCACTGTAGGTTTCAAAGCTGAAGTAACATCTTCAGATAGCATCAGAGCAATCAATACCTCGCCAGCTGTTGAAAAAGGACACAAAGATGCGCGTGTTTCTTTGTCTTCTTGCGTAGCTAGACATTGCACCCAAAGTTGAGTGATGGTGGGTTAGAGCACGCAATGAACCATCCTCCAAAATCCCGTCTCAACGTCCCCAGCTTACCCCTCCCGAAACCACTGTATAATTTCCCAAACCTTCAAGTTCTTACATTTTAAATAAAGCGCTTCATCGCATCCAGGAATTTCTTTATGATATTTGTAGCAGTTCACCTACTTAGACCAGACCCTGATATTTTTGTCAGTTAAGAGACATTTATTTGACATTAAAGTTTCAGCACAGCGGCTTTGCGACTGTGGTAGAAGGAAGAATATATATTGGAAAATTAAAAATTTAAACCTTCAATTTTTTCATAAACCTTGGGAGAGCAGAATGCGTCCTACGTGTATAATACACGCCTTATTATTTGCTACGCTTGGTAACGTGAAGTTTGGGTTGTTCCGAAAGCTGTACCCCCAAGGCCTTTTCTGATCTCCGGGTTTCCAAAACGGTAAATCTATTCAAGAGTTAAGTGTGTCGCGAGCACTCTTTAATTAGGAGTCGTATATAGTTCTGTTTATTTTATAACTTGTGCGTTTAGGACCTTGAATTCTCGGTGCTCGTGTATTGCCAGAAACCTCTTGCAGTAAATGAAGCCATCGCGTGGCACGATGGCTTGTCCCGCATTCTACGCTATCATTCGAGTGCTGCCTGAAGATGCCACATCATATGCCCACTGCTCTATCTCTTGGTTCGTTGTGGTTACGGTTCCGCTTTCTTGTTTCTAAATGGCAATAAAACCCTAGCCAGTTTTATTTAATTAAGGAAAAGAACGAAATAAAGTTGTCTTTTAACATGAAAAATCCAATCTATACATAAATTTATCTCAATCTGCAGATCCATTCTACGTTAACCGAGCCCAGAGTATACACTGAACTGCGCAAGAGGCTGCTACTTTCCTCAGGAACCAGGCCAATTGCCCTTTTTTCTTCTCTTATCAATATCGAAGCGTTTCCCCTGTGATTGAATGAGGTTGATCGGCACGGCCCTCGTAATATTCCAACTTTTCTAATCGAAGAGTAAACAATTCACGCACAGTGAAGGCGCCGTGATCCTGCATTTTTTCATTGCCTAATTGGCTGAGTTGACGATACAATCCCCACAAAGAAAACAAGCTCCGTGAGAATACAATTTAGCCGCTGATTAATTAAATCAACCACCCGATTGTAGCGTCGTCTGTGGTCGCAATAAAAGTCAAATAGAATATAAAAAGCTGGAACAAATATATATTACAGCCCAAGATCCGCCGACCGACTAAGATGATGTACTAATTGTGCTTAGCATTTGAATGTCGCCTCCACACTATGTAAGATGGTTTAAGTATGCGTAACCCGCGACGGTCACCTCCCGACAGACCGTGCTGAAGTAAGAATGACACGGCGCTTTGGACTGAGTATGAATCGCCCCCAACAGTTGCCTGCGGACTAAGTACTTGCACCGTTGGTTAGCTGTGTAGTGCATGTGCTGAAATAAGCGTGACAGGCAGCCAACGATCGCACGCGGACTAGGTATGCTGGACAAAGTATTACACACTGCTGCCAGTCGCCTGTCGAATAATTAACAATGACAAAGTATGACTCGCCGTCGGAATTCTATTGCGTTGTAAGTATACTGAACTAAATATGACTCGCTGCCCCCACTGATCTGTGGAAAAAGTATGCTGGACTAGTATAAAACAACAACGGCGGTCGCATGCAGACTATGCAAGACATCGCCGGTTGACTCTTGCGGATAAAATATGCAGATTAAGTGCGACTCTCGCCCGACTGTCGTCTGCGGAGTTAATAAGCTGGATTTAGTGTGACCTGTTTCCGATAGACGTCTTCGGTCTAAATATGATGAATTGAATATGATTCTCCGGCGAATTTTGCGCGCTGATTCGGTACGCTCTTCCAAGTATGACACTCCGCCGACGGATGCCTACGGAAAAAGTACGCTAGGCGAAGTATGGTGTTTGAAGTGTCCCTCGCTACGGAAAATCGCCTGCTAGCGCATGTGAACATCGGCGGCAAGTTTTATTTCGCATTTTTCTTCATCTTTCAATTATGTCCTCCTTGTGGCGCAGATACCAAGGTCCAGGTTTTGATTGCAACAGAGCTTCATGAAGAACCTCGCTGGATGTTAAATAGTTTTCTTTAGTCATGACAATGTACAGTAAGTTTTGACTGAGTATGACCTCTGTGTGATTTTGATCATTTTGCATTGCGTGCTTTGGACTATGCTTTTTGTGCCTAGGCCTACGTGTAACGCGTTTCGTCACACTCGAGCATTTCCCTTCTTGCATGGCATTCAGCCCATGAGCACATTGTGTAACAGCATAAAATGTAATCCCTAAAGACGGTGATTGTGAGATGAATCTAGGTGTAATCGCCCAACGAGACTGTGATCTCTCTCAATTTCCATGATCACGTTTCAGTGAAATCTCAATGTTAACGAAAAGCGACGAAACCGTGAAGACGGTTCGTGATCGACTGTCCACTAAACAAAAAATACATTTTTTATGCACCGGAAAACGTTTAGGGTTTGATAAAAAAAATACATGTTTCTAAATATGAGGCCATTTTTAGCCCTCGCGAAGTGATGAATATAATAGTTTATATATCCAGCTAGATTACAATGTAGGCCATCAGAAGTTAGTGTCTTTTGTACCATTTTTTTCAAAACGTGTCCGGAGAAACATATTGGAAATTTCAGTCTGTTAACCGTAGACATTACCGGATTGAAAATTGATCACAAATCGCAGCATTATCGTCGAGATGACGCCAATGGAGCCGTCAATTGTTACACAACGGCAACGCCGCACAATAACCCGAAGAATCTGAATTGAAAAAAGAAACAGAAAGAATGACGCGTTAACTCTCCTTAGATTTTTAAACAAATAAAAATTAACAATTTTTACCGAAATCACTTTACTGCCTGTTGCTGGAATGCGATAGCATCTGAGCCGTCTTATAGAGCGGCTCTCGAAAGGGTGCTTAACGCTTACTCTTCCCGACGAAACGTCATCTGCTCCTCCGAAGGGACTGTTGAAAACAACCGGATTAGGCAGTGCGGAAGGAAGCTCTGCCAATCTTTTCGACAATACATTTCGCCATAATTTGTATCTCATGGTTTGTTTCGCCTATAAGCGTAAGTTAAAAACACGTAATTGAGTAACATTAATCCGCACTCATTGGCTGTGCAAATAAAAAAAGATAAACATAAATTAAATGACAAAACAGTGCGCGTAACCCAAGTCATCAAACCAAATAAATGTAGATGCATCATATTTACTCTAGAGCACTTCCATACATATTTTGATCGGCAGCGCCGATAGCTCTTCAATTTATATCTAAACTATTTTCGCGTTTGAAGAGTATCGCTTAAGCTGGAACCATATTTTAAAGGTCGTCAAATTGCCGAATGTCTCGCGCCAACACTCATAGTGGGGTGATTACAAAATATAAGCTGAAGCAAATCTGACCTTGAAGAAAATGGTAGCGTGGCAGCAATGGGTCGATTGCATATTAAGTATATTTTCCTTTGGGTAGTAATTATCAAGCGAAGCGTTGTAGGAAACCGAAATGCGCTACCGGTAGCGAAGCGTGGGAAATGTGCCAAACGTGCTATATGTAGTGAAGCATCAAACATGTACCGCCAGTATTCTCGTGATCGGCCCCCATGTACGGAAACCATTCTTACAAAATATGCCCCTAAACTTCGCCATAATACACTAGAAGAAGCTATTCTTCGCTAAGCACATGTGCGCCCACGCCCGCGCGCTGAAGCAGAACGTGGATTTGCTCATAATGTTTCTTTTTTTTTTTACATTTTTCCTAGATAGCTTGATTCCACCCTCGTATGCAGTGTATTATAATATAATTGTATCATATTATAATCGCAATGCGCGGAATCCCTGTGCTTGCGAATCGCTTTGTAATTGTACTTTTGTGATAGGTGGGATGACAATAAAATAAAATAAACACAAAAAGTGACTCTAAACATGTATTTTATTCCACTTTTTAAACTGGGAATCTCTTATAGTCTGTCCAGATTCATTGGAAAATGGAACGTTTATTATGATTATTTTCACCGTGCGGACCATGAGTCCGATTTAAAAAAAAAGGCAACAATGGTTTATTGGATTAATAAAAAAAGAGAGGTTTATCAATATTTTTATTTCAACTTTGAGCACAATGTAAATTCAGATTTGAGGACCTACACCAATATGATCTACGATGGGAGTAAAGTCTCGATTAACAAACGGGCACTTTCTGTGGTGCTTCCCTGCTGAGTAGGTCGAAATGCGATAGCACTTATATCTTTATTCTGTGAATGTCATATTCTGCGGAATAATTTGAGACGACGCTTCTTCCCTCACTCAGCTACTGGTCGTGAAAGCAAGATCACACTCGTCATCTCAATCCCTAGCTGATATTTTATACTTTCGCGGCGTCCGATTTTCTCGACAAAAAAGCTGAGACTCAGTGGACCGCCGCTTCTGTTTGAGAGATTGTGAAAACAACCAGAGCACATCCAGTAAAACATGTATGTTATCATAAGACAAATACAGATAATAAATGGTAATAATTATACCCTTGCTTATGGTTATAACTTGCGCCACCCTTTGTGGAGACGTTTACACTATTTCCCTTTCCATTTGCTATAAGTATTTCCTCTCCTTTGATCATGTACATCACCGAATTTTGATTATTATCACACTTTGCTAGTTCTCTTCTATCAATTGTTAATCGGCTTTTAGTGCCATTTCTTTCTTCCTACATTCATCAATCTTCCCCAGCGAAAGCCAGCCCTTTACCGTAAGCCGTTACCCATCGAGGAAGTGAAGAATGAAACTCAGTCTCCTTAAACCACAGATTCTAGAAGGGTTTGGACTTGGGCTCGTTGGTTGAACATGTTAGGGGTTAAAAGCGCTAAAAACGACGGACGAGTAGGAGAGACACACACCACAGAGCGCTTGTGGTGTGTGTTTGGTTGAACATGTTTTGGCGTTAAAAGCGCTCTGTGGTGTGTGTCTCTCCGACTCGTCCGTCGTTTTTAGCGCTTTTAACACCTGAACACAAAATCTAGCGTCCCGCTATCGCAATAACGTGCGGCATATATATGTCTATATCTCGAACTTTAGCCGTAAATGCGTCTCTCCTTGACAGTTTCGTTCTCAACTTATTATTAAACAGTGTTCCCGTGAACAATGAAACAGCTCCACCCTGAAAATACTTATACGACTTTATACTGAACATAAAGAATCATAGCAGTCATGGGTATATCCATACCCGCCAACCCTATACATATCTCTGCATCCGGCACAAGAATACGGGTCATACGTTATCGAATACCCGCCGCCAACACAGGTTTAAGGTCGCCGGTAAAAGAATAAAGGTAATGAACGGTATTTCTATAGAGGTCACAAATACATAATATTAAGGAACTGTTTGGTTTCTTTGATCGCTACGGATACGACTAATACGATCGCCAAAAAAAGTGTACAAAAACGCGTCCTCGGTTTGATCAGAAATGTGCAATGTTGCTCAACGAAACAGGAAAAAGATGATGGAAATATAACCCAAATGAACCGTTGCTGCGCACTTCAAGAGCGGCGCTTAATATCTTGGCGTTCAAAGATCGAAATAAACAAACGTTAACTAAAACACAAAGGTACTTAGCGTAAATCGGGGGAAGAAGTTTATGTATATCCGAAATAATCGGAAATTGCTCCTGCATAGGGGACGAACGGTCTGGGTCGCCATCTTCTGTAGAAAACGTAAGCGTAGTTTTAGGTTGGTATCCGCTGAGGAGCATGTCTTTTTACACCAATAGCTGTTATGTGCTGCTCCCACGACTGGAAATAACGTCCGCTGTTTTTATTGTAGTTATTGATGTTCGTTCGCCTGGCGACCGCTTTCTGCTCTCAGCAATGACCTCCGAAAGCGTCGCGTCCGACTTTAGCTAAGTTTTCGGCGTTCATGTTAGTAAACGACCTACAAAAGATGGCGTCTCCCTTTTCTGGCATTTGAAGCTGCGTTCACGCGTTCCTCAAGAAATAAGACGCTTTGTTTCCATGGTTCTGCTGTCAATAGAAGACGGGCTTTATCGTGGGGAAGAAAACGGTAGGGTGGGGAGATTAGGCGGGTACTTAAGCACTTTCTCCATATTTTTTGATGGCCGAAACTTGAACAAGAATAGTTAGAAACAAGTGCTTAACACAGATGGCTTGTTTTCTCTACAGCACCTATTATTTTGACCAGCTTTACGAAAGAGTATGTGTTTTGTTCTCAAGTTCGACGAAACTTAGTAGAAAAAACTACTGATTTACCGATTATCACAGCCAAAATCAGGGGCTTACATAATTCTCTGGTTCAACCTATGAGCCGCATTCAAAAATCGTCACTCAGGATACTAGGCGAGTCCTGATACCTTCGAGCTAAGTCATCAAGTTTGAAAAAAAGATTGATAAAAAAGTGCTCGTTTTATCCTTGAGTTTAAACAGCTACAAGAAGTTTCTTCGTGAATAATGTTGCTTGAGATATAACTGGTTCCTTCTAAGGCCAATAAACTCGACTAAAAACCAACATTAGTAGCAGATATTGTTGCCCCGACACATTAAAATAGAAGCACCCCTCTGATTACATCTGTACCAGAGAGAAACTTGCCAAACAAAGGCCAGCGTTCGGTTTTACTTCTGGTTTTTCGGTTTATATCTGCAACTTTCGTCCTAAATTCAACACGAGTGCCAGACTTAGGCTTACTGCTGGTTTTTATTTTATGTTCTGCATCATTGGCATAAGTCTCGCACATTTGCTATTATGTGGAGAGCCAGAAAAATTCCAGAGAAACGCCAAAAAGAAGTACCTTTGCAATATTCAACGCCAACATTAGGCACAAGTTAGACCTTTATAACTGCCAAACATGCGCCACATGAGAGGTTTTCCCAGCGTACTGCCAGCGTCTATTCCTTTTTTGTTGCAATGTTTTGTTTCTGTGTAAGTTTTAGAGAATTAACGTACTTGTGAAGTATCCACAATTTAGCTGTGAAGTTCAAGATTAACCTTCAATTCTGCATATTACAAATCAACGCTCATATGTGAGTGCGGTCCAAGGTTGTCCCTACGCGAAATATTATCTATACCTTGCGATAATCCTGAGTTTAAGGGCGCTTGTGCGATGAAGTCAGTAATGATGCTGTTCTTCCTTTGTGATTGAGCAGAGCCCCGATGACGGAGGCAGCTGATGATCGCTGAACCAAAGAAGAAGTACAGTCAGGACTTCGTGGATAGGAGAAAAAAAAAAGATGTATATTTACAAATCAAGCTATCTTCAAATGCCCCTAGTAAGGTCCCCTCTCGTGCCGTCCTTTTTGTGTTCCTTATTTCTAAACAGTCTCTTACGCCTGCCCGCACGAGCGTTCTTAGTCCACCTACACACCGGAACCCTCGGGCAAACAAAAATACGCATAGAAAAAGATACAAAAGTCAGTCCTGTTTTTTCGTCCATTCACGGCGATGGCGGGGCCAATTCTCACACCTCCCGACTAGGTATATTTTTATACCCAAATATCAACAACGAATATTGATACCTAAACACAAACGCGAACACACATCCGTCAGACTCGTTTGTGACCTTAATACGAAGAAAAAAATACAAAAGAAAACATAAAAACAACACCAAAAAAAACTGCCCACCAAGCTTCCAAAGGAGTGACAAATTTCGTTACGAGACTAGCGCAACACCTGGCCTCCAAGCCTTGGTCTCTTTGCCGGCACCTTATTTAAGCCACCAAGACATCGAATGACTTGAATCGGACGTCGTATAGCTGGTTCCGGAATATACTCGCGCAAGAGCGCCGACATTTTATACTCTTTCCTGACTTACGAGTCAGGAATGGGGCTTGCATACGGTAACCTTAGTTCACGTCTTCTGCATTCCCAGCTCTCTTACACGCGGCCGGCTGGCAGAGGACCGAGTCTTCATCGGCGTCCCTAGCTATGCTCTGGGACTACTTCATTTCGAGGACGGTGTTCCTGTCGCTGTCAGCGATTTTCCTGACATCTTCACCGACCCGCTGTGACGTCCGCCTCCCTAAGAAGGTGTCTGACTTCATTTCGACACCCACGTCCTTGCCGTGGTCGTCATCAGCTTGCCTGAACGTCTGCCACCCAAACAAGTTATTCGTTTTTTTTTTTTCGTCGTAGACGTTCACATCCTCGGCTCACCGAAACGCCTGCCGCCCACGCGATAAGTTCTGTCCTTTGCCGTCGTCCACGCTAGCGCCGTCGTCGTCCTCAGCTTGCCGGAACGTCCGCCTCCCAGGCGATACCCCCGGTTCTTCCTTGCAACCGATGCCCACGTTCTCAACATGGTCGTCATTGGAATGCCGGAACTTGTGTGACCCAGGTAAGATGTCGGGACCGGCCTCAACGTTCTCGGTGTTACTACATTTGCCGTTCTCAGATCGCCGGGACGCCTGCCGTCCAAACATAGTGTAGGGCCTTTCGTTGTTGACGTTCACCTGCTTTTCGTGGTCATCCTCGGCTCGCTGGCACGTCTTCACCCACGCGAGACGTTCAGCTCCTTTTTGTCGTCAACGCCAGGTTGCACAGACACGCAGCTGCTATGGTTCTTCGACAACCGCTTCGCGTCGTCGGCCTGTAACAGAATCTGAAGTTCCTAGCGGACCGATGGGTTCGGCCTATTCTGACCTTGGTGATCTAACTTGTTACTGTCGGTCTTGCCCACGTCAATCGTCACCTTGTCGGGCTCACGGCTGGAATCTTTCTCCACCGCGACGTTCTCGGCGACTAATTTTTTCTTGTAAAACAGAAGTTGTTCGTATGATGTCTTCGTCCGGAGACATTCGCGGGAACGGTGTCCCAATTAATTGCATTTACTACACTTCCCCAGATAACCTTCAGGTATGATGCCCTGTCTTGGGTTCTCGTATTTTTCCTAGAGAGAAGTGGTTGTTTTAATAAAGGGCCTCCAGAACTCAGCTCGTGACAGACCGAGCTCTAAGAAGACCCTTTCTTTGACTGAATCATACCCACTCCTCTCGCCTACGTTCGGTCTATTAACTAGTGCACGCGCGCTGTCCGTGAAATGAAGTAGCACAAGCTATCCTCTGAGCCGCTGAGGGACCATATACCTTGAAGACGTTTTCTACACCATCAAACGAGCTTGGCACTAATATTTCGCACGACGGCATGGGAGTCAGTACTCCTTTCATCAATCATGAAAAGCCTAAAATTTATCTCGGAGGTTGAACCCCATGCCTTCTTCTCAGGCTCGCAATCGGTTCACTGTGCGTAGATGTTCTAGCTCTAGCTCGAGACGTAACAGCTGTTCTCTCTCCCTCAGTAGTTCTATCTCCCTTCCAATTGAGATGTCTGACCCAACTCCTCAGTTCCCGTCCCCTTGTGTCTGCGCGTTTGCCACTAATCCACTCAAAGGTAACAATTCAGCTGGCCGTCAACATTACAATTCCGAACCCTATCCTGTTCTGGTGTTAGAACCGGCGTCTACTGCTCTGCGCTGTATGTATCCATAGCGGGCACGCGTCAAAGGATCACCTTACCTTAAGGTAAACGACTGCCGGTGGATCACAGATGCAGGCCACTGCTCAGAATATTCAGGCACGAAACTGATGCCCGACCTCCATATTCAGACGTTCCTCGCTGGAGAAGGACGGCATCGGGTCCGAGGTAGCTTTGTCACCACAAAATAGCTCGGTGGTCCAGTCTTCAAGGAGCTCGGTTTTCCAGTCTTTTCTTTAGAAGACTCCACCAATGCCGCGTCAAGTTGCTGCCCGCCGATTTTGCTCTGACGATCAGGCCACCGGGGTCCACTGACGCAATCCTGTCAACAGCGCCACTAACAATAATGTTCTTCCATTGTGATTGCTCCCGGACCCAACGATGAAGGCAACCGATGGTCACTCTCCGAAAAGAAGAACAGCCAGGAGTCCGCGGCTAGAAAAAAAGAAAAGACGTCTATTTACAAATTAAGCTATTTTCCGAATGATCACAATGTCCACTCTCGTGCTGTCCCTTTTTGTCTTCCTCTTTTCCAAACTGTCTCTTGTGCCCGCCCGTACGAGCGCCGTTTGTCCACCTATACACCGGGGCACACTAGCAAACAAAAATACCCATAGAAAAAAAAAAGGGAAGTCAGTTCTGTTCCTGTGTTCATTTACGGCAATAGCGGGGCAAATTTTCAAAGAATCGGCGTTTGTTGAGGTCCGTTTTTCAACATGTTTTCAAGTTGAAACAATCACCAGCACCTAGCCCGCAAAAACTGTTGTGGAATGCTTACCACTATACCAAACTGAAACAACAGCCCATGAATACTAATGATGCAAGTTCGATACAACGACACCGAGCAAGCTCGGAATGCACTCAATTTGACCATAATGGTTGCCCTTCATTGAGTATCAGATCGGCACATTGCACATACGTTTGGTAGTTGGCATAATACCTACGCTTGTGAGGAAAACCGACAAACCGCGGTAGTCGGCACGGCAAAAAGAACGAGATGTGCACATTCAAACAGAAGCAGAGACAAGTTAAAATGAGTGTCAACCCATTTGCCCAATCAGTGCGCGAACGAGGAGATGCAAATGCCCGTTCAGCGATTCTACATATTCGCAAATTTGAATTATCAACGAAACCTCCTGGTACGTGCACGGCGTAACGGCCATTTATTGGATATAAAACACATTATACAATTTTACGTGTATGCTACAGGGCTGTTCGCAATATACACAAAGAAATACACTTTAACAAATCTCACTTACATTAGCTTAGATCCCGCAAAGCGAATGATTATAAGAGCGTTTCATATATACAACACGGTGATCTGTGCTTTCTTACAAACGTCTCCACGCCGACAAGCTCCAACTGTGTAATGAGAGATGTACTGCGCAACAAATACCTCAACGTCTCCAAAAGCATAGACGTTTAAAGCCATCGTACTACCCCTGTATCCTCAGTTTTCCTCCGGGTATGTCGTCAGCAACTACCCAAATCGTTTAGCAACTGAGAAAAAGATATTGCAGATGGCTTCACACAACTCAAACGTGTTGTCCGTGTGTGTTAGGAACATTCTTATAATCTAACAATTCTTTGCTAGACCTTAGGAAACTGAACCCGACGGCGGCGTTTCCTATATGCTTTTGTGTAAACTAACAACACTCAATGCCAACCATTTAAAGGGTTCAAAGTTGCCAAGAAATAATAAATGAAAGTCTAAATGAAATTTAATTCTAAAATATTAATTTTTTTGTAGACTGTTCATTTTGTCCAAGTACCTTAGCTTGGATATAACGTTCCGCTAATGTAATGTAACTCGTACTTTTAACGCGCAAGTATTAACTGGTCCCATACAGTGAGGCCGGCAGCGTCTGTAACCGCACAAAAACGGCACCTAAAAATTGTAACCGCGAAACCTGGCACCTAAATTGGCCGCGACACGTAATAGCGGATGATTTGTCACAGAAGCCGAAGCGGGCGCTCAAGGTCAAAGCGAACACACCTCGCAAAAAGAAAACACAAAGAAAACCATAGCAAACCATTGCTTCCTCACGGAACCCGTTCTGAATCCGTCGTGAAGGCGCCAAGGTTCGCCGCGCCTCCCCCGTGGGGGAGCGCAGTTGCACCTCAGCAGCGCCGTGTGCGATAGGAAGACATGGCGCACTGCTTGTACGAAAGCACTGTGTGTAGGCGAAACCCCCATCGTTGACAAGTCTCGTAGTACACGGCGAGGTTGTCCGCACGGTGCAGTGGCGCACTCGCTACTGGCACTGTGGCCGCTTGTCGTCCTCTCGGCACAGATAATTCGTTTGCATTCACAACTCAAATGAAGTGCTAAGGCGTCCTCGAAATTGCCATTTTTTCATTAAATGTACAAAAGGAAATAAAAAAGAAAATTGTTCATCGGCGTTGAATTTAGATACACTGAAATTTATTGCTCTGATTCAGTTCTAGCTAAAAAGGCAAAAAGACAGCGCACATCCGTACGCAAAAAGAGAGCACCTGAAGTTTCATGTTGAATAAATCAGTCAAGGTTACGTGGTAATGCACTAATGTTCACAAGCACCGAAAACAACGTCCAGTTATCAAGTCATGTGCACTGCGATTTCTAACTTTTGCTCGTCTCAAGGGTAGTTGACAAAATTGCGACCATTGTGAGTGTACTGCATGGTAGATACTCAAGAGGTACTCCAATGCACCTCAAATGCACTCGTGAACGCTGATAAATAGACATTAATCAGCCTATGAGTAACATCGCGAAGAGCGTAATTAGCGTTTAGTGACCGGTATCAAATATTGCGTTGAGACCGGTGATGTACCATTCAAACAACCCAGCCCTGCAGGTCTTGGCTGAGACGCCTACCTCGACTTGAGCCCGTCTCATCCTCACAAAACACACGAACGGCTGTGTTTTAGTGCTTCTTGTTGATTGCCCTAATCGACAGTGTGAGGACGATTAGGAGAAACAGTGTGGAACAACAACATGCATGCAATTTCGACACCTTTTTCTCCAGCCGCTAGCACAAAAGCGCAAGTGCTTCGCTTCGCTCTACCGCAGCGTCGATGGTGGTCACACTCTAAAATACCAACATATTTAGGGACGATGCTGGGGTGGATTACGTCTACAGAACACATAGTATGGGTGCTTAGAACAGTTTCTTGGGCGAATATTTCGTTCTTGTCTGAGCGTTTCCCTGCAGCGGGCGCCAACGCCTTAGGTGTTAGGTGCTTGGTGATTGGCGTCAGCACGGACACCAGACACGTGGGCCGCAATACCCACACGCAGAGGGCACCTACTTTAGTTGGTGCTTGTTGATTGGCGTCGCTACTTACCCCGAGTCATGTGGGTTTGCCCACCCACACCTGGCTCTGCGTGGCTTAATCTGTGTCCGGGAAAAGGGTATCCTGGGTGTTGAGCTGATCGTGGGGTGTGTTTAGGACCCTTCGGGGCCCTGCTAGTGAAGCAATATACCGCTTCGGCCCCTGCTTCCCGTAGGCGGGTGTCCTGGCTTGGCCCGACCAGGATGATTCAGTCGGTCGCCTCTTCTACCCTCCTCTTCTTTGTTTCACTTTTTCTTCTACCCATTCACATTTTCTTCTACACTTTCTTCCTTCTTTTTTAACCTTCTTAGGCGGCAAGGGCCAACCTTGCCTGAAAACAGGTCCTGTCTCTGCAACCAAACTAGGATATAGTGCCCATGCCGCGCTGGTAGCGTAATTGTTTCAGCCAAGCCTCTCTTGCTATGGCACATTACCTGCCCCCCTGTTTGGCCTCGTTGTGGGCGGGTCCACCCGGGCACTGACAATCCTTTCCCTCTTTATGGGTTCCATATTTAACATAACTTATGATCGAGCCCAAAAAAAAGCCCGCAGTGAAGGGGAGTTTACGGGGCCCCCCGTAAACTCCCCAGATGTTTTTTGTTTGTTTTTTTCAATTCCCGAACTTTTCCGTTATGCATTCTGAGGCTGAAAAGACACTTGAAAGGTTCTCTCCCTTTCTCGCTTAAAAAGCACTGGAATCTGTTGTTCATAAAACTTCAATGCCAAAAAAGGGCGTCGGGCAGCCTTCTTGTAGACATAAACATGAAACAACAAATTGGCGCTCTTCTCGCCTTAACCACAGTTCAAGGAGTTATCTTTTAGAACGACTTGCTTGAAAAATCTCAGGAAGAGCTCGTGAGTGCCTCTCCAGCCAACGGGTTGTAGGCGAACGCCGCATCACCCTCCGCCGTGGCGGTGTTGAGCAAAAAAGAAGACATATTATCTTGACATTCGATTACACCTCACTACAAGATACCACAAAGGCGGGCTCCCTCCATTGCCGAGTCTGGCCCTATGTGCCATACCCGCAGCGGTGCTTAAAGTGCATTTGGTAGACATCTGTGGACATGAATCGAAATGTGCGAATTATGATGGTCGTCACACTGCCAACTCCCGAGCCTGTCCACAGTAGAAACAAGAATAGGACATTCCTACATTCAAAGTACATGAAAATATATGCTTCTTAAGGCAAAGACACGTTTTTCTTTTCTGTCAAAATGCGGGTTTTCCGAGGTCGTGCGGAGGGGACCTGTCCCCACCCACACAAACGGGAATCTGCCTGCAGCAACAAGTCCCAAAACCAGGGAGGGTGCTGGTCTGCCTGCATCGACCCAAAACCAGGGGGTGCTCCCCCTTCCTCTGCGACCTCCCCGGCCCGGGGCCAGCCACCCCGAACCTCTGTCCCGAGTAAGTCCTGCGAGTCGTCGGGGCAATTGGCTCCTAATGGCCGGCTGACCATTAGGAGACTAAGAACCTATGGACGAGAGTGGGCTAAAATCCAATGAGGAGGCTTTCTTCTCGGGATCAGGTTCCTCTCTTCCTGCCTCAATACCTCTAATGGGAAGCAAAATGATTGCGCGAAAAAGAAGAGAAAACGCTCTGCGCATACAAATTCATATTTAAACTTAGTAACCTGTTCTTACAATTGCTATTTCAGTTTTTTCTTTTATTCAATTTTACCACTGTTACAAGTACTTAAACACCCAGGTTTCATGTGGTGGAATTGTAGCGGACTTCTTCGTAACATTCATGATTTAAATTGTTTTCTTGTTGAGGTTCTTCCTGTGGCACTTTGTTTACAGTAGAAACATCCGAACGACAAACACAAGCAGGTCTTACGTCGTCACCAGGTTTTTAGGAAGTACTGCAGTTCAGCAGGCTCTGGCCGTCGCCACAAGGTGTGGACAACACGCTAGCTAATTTTGTATGTAGGAACGATTCCTGTCGTCGCGCATCACGGACAGCTCAGTGATTGAGAGTTGCAGTTTTTTGCCGTTGCCAGTTACGGACAACACGCCAGCTAATTTTGATGCCGCAACAATTCCCGTATCTGTGGATCACGTGCATGAGAATTACGGTTTTCTGCCATGCTTCTACGGGTCAACTTACCGGCAAAAAACCGTAAGGCTTCATTAGTATAATACCTAGTTAATGCTGTGACCGTGGTGCAACACAACGGAAATTGTACCGCCATCAAAAATGAACTTGCAATTCCTAGTAATTTGACGGGATTTTTTTTTACAGTGCACTTATATGGCGACATCTGACCGTATTTCCTCCCATATATAGCGGTATATTGCCAATTTGACTCCTTGTATTATCATATATGGCCATATATAAAATATATCAGGGTCATGTCTAACATTCTCGTACGGGATGTCACAGAGTATGTTGTATTAGCCTAAGAGTCAAATTTAAGAAGAAGGCAAAAACACTATCTAAGTTGATGTAAGTAAAAGTGGCCGTATCGTGTACTTCAGAGTTCAATGAAAAGCAAGCTCCGGCCAAGAAATAATGAACGACGGTAATTGCCCGTCCTTCCTTGGCGCGCTGAATCTTACAAAACAAACGACACCCGAAACCACTCCCTGGCAGTTCCGTGGAATCATGGGTCCAGTGAATACAATGAAGCGCCACAAAATCCTTAAATGTTGGTAGCCGCCTGCCTACCCTGGTCGGCTCGGACCAAGACAATACAAAGAACGCCAAGGAAATCACTTCCCTGAAATTTGTAGAATCGTGGGGCAAATGAACACACTGAAGTGCCAATGTAGGCGGCCGCCTGTCCCCCCCCCCCCCCCCCCCCCCCTTACCCCTGCAATAATGCCTTCGGTCGCTGCGGGGTAACCCGAAATAAATAAATAAACAAAAAAAAAACACTTTTCCGCTCGGACCAAGAAAAAAACAAGGAACGCCAAGAAATTCCCTTCCGTGGCATTTACGTGTAATTCCGGTGCCCGGAAAATACAGTGAGACACCAGGCTGGAAGGTCACCCAATTTCCTGGACGTTCCTGGTACAGTCTACTACGGCCAAGGCCCAATCTTGGCCCCTGCTAGCCCAAGTAAGTGTGCTGCCTGGGATCCTAGGCAATTAATGTAGCGTCCATCTATGACACTGCGGGCTGGCTTTCCTAGGAGGAAATTCCCGGCTTCTAGGAAGTGCAACCAGTGCACTTTTCCGCAAAATTGAGAAGGCATTGATATTCTGAAAATAATCTAACTGGAGTCGACTGAGTTCAAAGTGGTAAGTAAAAACAAAGATGGCTTAAACCGCGATTTAAGCCACGCCAATTTTACTTCTTATAATTTGTTGCAAAGACGTTCTTCTCACAAAAATTCTTTCCCACGAAACTAACACAGGATAACGTTTTTATTATTGTATATGTGTAATTTGATGTTGTCCACGTAAATTTAGTTTGCTTTTAATAAAAGAAAATATCAAGCGAAGAAAAACGTATATTTGTCTGCGCAAAAGAAAAATGCAGTTTTCTTCTGCATAAATCGGAGAGGACAACTTTGTTTTTATCTGTCACTTGTTCCGCCATTTATGTCATCTTAAGCAAGCATATCAGAACCCAAAGAAAACAAAGAGCTGCATGCGTGCGCCCACAAGCACACAGACCGTCAAATGGAGTGACTGAGCAAGACAGGGACATGCATATATAATTGGACATGTAAAGTTGATCCTACATTGGTTATTATAAGTACTTTTCTTTTTCTTTCACAAACTTGCCGCTTTCTTTTTTTTAGATTTGACGACCACCTTGCGCACTATAGAACAAACATAAAAGGCACTGTCGTTAAAGAAGTCGTAAACCGTGCTGGAGTCCAAAAACTATACTTTTACGTCCTTGCATTTATTATTGGCTTTTCACGTGTATACCGGTTGAGAGACCTTTAATAATTTGTTTGGAACCGACCTCAGAAGCAAGGCAAAGGTGACGTTGTCTGCCCGAATATTATAATTTACAGTTTGGCAGTAAGGATTAGTTTCCCCGTTGTTTTTTTTAAATATAAATTCCGAGTTATTTTTTCTTTGTTCGACTCTTGAGGAAAATAAAGCTGTCTCAATAACCAAACAAATCACGCGCGTCTTGCTAGAGTGACACGTGGCTTATATTAAGAATTTTTTCGCTGGATTTAGCGGGGAAATTTACACACTAAATTTAGCGGGAATTTTCCCGCTAAATTTGGCGTAAAATTTTCTCGCTCAATAAATCGGAGATTTTCACCCTAATTTTAGAGGAACATTTTCCCGAAAATTTGGCGAAAACTTTTAACGCTAATTTTAACGGCGAAAATTTTCCTCCAAGTTTAGCGGGTAATTTTTTTCGCTAAATTTAGAGGGGAAATTACTCCACCATTTTTTGCGCGCGAAATTAAACGGGAAATATTTTTGCAGAAATAGCGGAGAAATTTTCCAGTCAATATTAGCGGGGGACTGTTTCCGCCGAAATTAGCGTTCAATTTTTTCCCGCCAATTGTAGCTGGAACATTTTCGCACAGACTTAGCGTACAAATGTTTCCGCCAAATTTAACGTGGAAATTTCCCCGCTAAACGTAGCGGGGACATTTAACGAGACAAGTTCCATATTTCTATGGTAAAAGTTCCTCGTACCCTTCCCTCCCCTCCGTATCCTTCCCTCCCCTCCGTACCCTTCTCTGCTCTTCCTCAAAATTTGCGCTCCCATTAGGCATTAAAGAGATGTAAACATCTTTCTTTTTTGTTTTCTATTCTCAAGGTTTTGATGTTGTGATTGCTCACCAACTCGCTTGCGCAATAATCCTTATTTTAAGAGTGCGTTGTTGAATAAAAAATATAAAACTGAATAACTAGGCTCTACCCTAACGATTCACAAATCGGTCGCTATAAAAGGCATTTTTGTGATTATTAGGAGCATAATATATAGCATGCATTTCTTTTCGCCATTGGAAGTTTCACCACGTGATAAGGCTAAAATAACAAATAGGACAAATTTCTGACAGCGAATAGACCAGAATCTGCTCTGTTTTATGGGCGCTGCCATGTTGATCGATGCTGGCGCCACCACACGGGCAAAAAAATCGAAAACCCCACGGTGATGAAGGGGGGCTGCGCAGTCCGCGCAGCCCCGCGTTGTTGGAGCGCGTCGAACAGCGAGGAGGGCGCAGACGACGCACACGCTTCGTTCAGAATGGAATTGTCAGAAGCTTCCACGGACAAGTTTACAATAGGTAAGATACTGTGCACATTTCCGGTAATATCAAAAACCCGTCTGGTTAAGTAAACGAGGGCAAATGTTTTCTATATTTATGCTTCCCGCGCTAGTACGCTCTTGGCATTCCCGCTCTCGGCTTTACTGCGTAGTAGGAACGGTAAAAAGAGTCTCGAAGGGGCTACCGGCAGTTCACGGTGTTGTTCGAACGCTAAATCGATTGCTTCTTGCATGAATTAATACAGAAAAATAAGGGACTTTTCCGCAACTTTGATTCGATCCGGTCAAGTCACGAAATCGACCTGGCTTCGACAACTTCTGTCGCGGAAAGGGGATTCAGGGGGATATGAATCGCGTCTGCGTGCTTCCGAGCGGCACGAAATATATTCGTGCCGTGTTCCACAAAACATTTTCGCGATCATATTTGATCTTCCACACTGACAGGCATGCACGCGAACCGATTCAGAACCGATCTTATAACACTGAAGGCGCATTGCCTGTCCTTCCTTTTTCCATCCTCCGGATTAAAATAACTAACAGAGTCAAGCACAACGCTAGTGAATACCGGCTGATGACGTTTCACATGATCCGTCATTCGTACCGTAAATAATTCTATTGTTTTTGCTGTTTATTTCTTTTTAGCACCCTTGGAGCTTCCAGACCCCTCCACCCTCCCCACATGTGACTGGGTCGACAACATGAAGCAGTGGCCTCCTCTCCAGGAGCACCATCTCACATATTATTTGTTGAAAACAAAAGCCTGCGGCCTGGAGGAGGTCCAGGCTTTGAAAAGCCCAGAATCGTATAATTATGTTGTAAGCAGTAAGGTGGGTCAGTTGCTCATAAACAAATTCTCTGATCATTTCTGCTTCATCAAAGGTGCTGTAACTCAGTCAGAAAATGATGTTCCCCATAAGCCCTGGGTATGCATTGCAACTGATGGAAACGACTGCCGTGTGCTGACAGGAGCCTGCTCTTGCAAGGTTGGCAAAACTCGTGTGTGTAGTCACATTGGTAAGTTGCAGAACAGAGCATGTTTCCCCAATCTTACAGGTCTGTTAGATTTTTATTGAGATTAGAGAAGTCGCAATCGCATAAAAGATCACCAAAGTGATCAATATACAGTCGTTTCATAGAACAGTGACTTAAAGCCTAACTTCTCGGCTCGCTCAGCAATTCAGCAAGCTTCAGGGTGGCAGTGATGGCTTTGCCCAGCATAACATTTATCTTTTACCACCTCGTTTCAACTTTGCTGCATAGAGCTCAGGTGTCAAAACAATGAACGAAACTTACTCGATAACCGTGGAACTGAAATCTTCTCGAGATTCCTAGAGTTCATACTTTGCAAACTTATACATCGGAAAAAAATGTGATATCTATGAATTTGCGAACTTAGACCGCAAGAATATTTTAGAAGTCTCGAAAGCTTTTAACTTTGGAAACATGAACCTCGGCCAGGCACGTAGCCAGTGGTGGAGGGAAGGGGGGGGGGGGGGGGGGGGGGCGGGGTCTCGCATGTTGTGAACTTGCAAACTCGAACCTCGGTACAGTTTGAAAGCTTCAAACTTTGCAAAAGCAAACCTCAGCGAGGTTCGAAACCTTTTGAATTCAAACCTCAGGATGTTTGCGACATGTGTAGTTGCGACAGCCAAAACTGACTGCTTTGAAACAGTGAGACATCGTACACATGGTGTACAGTTCTCATTAAATGATTATGCTGAATACTGCAAACGACTAAATTTTCGCGAGGACCTAATTTTTTCGAATCGCCTACGATTCGGGGAAAATGCGTCCTGCGAACTATTCGGGCAATATGTGAACGCTACGAAGGTTACACTCGATTCGCGAAAATTAGAACCCGCGAATAATTTCCAATTTTTAGCTTTGACCCGATTCGCAAAAAGTTCAGCCCGCGAAAGTAAAGCCGTTTACAGTATGCAAGTGCCAGTTTCTCGTGCCAGCATTCTGCAAGTACCAGAGTTGCCAATCGCATTGCCACGACTGCCTTAAAATTTTTCTCGGGAAAATGTGTTTAGTAAGGCACATAGTTCTGGTGCCTAACCTCTGAATTCACAAACCTCACTCCAATTGAGGGGCCCCTCCAGTTTTCCGAGGAAGGCGCTGGCCAATTGTGACGGCGGATCCGTCGTCACCATTAGCCAGCGTCGGCACTCGCGCCTTCCTCGAGGAAGTGGAGGGGCCCCTCAATTGGAGTGAGGTTTGTGAATTCGGCGATTAGTGTGTCTAAATTACTGCACTGGTGTTATCTTGTTCTGTCTCAAGGTTGTCTTTGCGACATAGAGGAACCGCCATGTTTCAACTACTAAAAGAGCAAGTATATAACTGCATTTGTACGATTTTGCTACTTTTGATAGCGCAATAAATTACCAGATGTCTAAATAAATCTTTAGTTTCAATTTGTAGGTGCTGTCCTTTGGAAATTAGAGTTTGCTGTCCGCAAGGGCCAGACTGGAAGCTCGTGCACGGACGAAATTGCTCTCTGGAACTCCGGCACGAAACGCAATGTGGTGCCAGGTCAGATTGGAGACATGTGCTTCACACTGAAGAAGGAGATGGGGGAGCAAGTACCACCCTCTGAAAAAGTGCGTTTTGAAAAATTTAACACCCACGAAGAGTATGTCAAACATATGCAGGACTCGGTTGTGTCGCCACTCCTGACAGTGCAGGGAAGTCTGCTTCAAGCTACTATAGCTGCAGATATGAGCAGCTTGGCATCAGGCATCAGTGGCTTGCAACTATTGTCTGATGAGGTGATTCATGGTAGTCATCAGAATTTTGAGCCGCTTTCGTGTAGTGCATGCTTTCCTTTTTACTAGAAGTAGGTTTCACTTGATGAATGTGCGAGAAGTGCACTCTCTGAAATCCCCACAGATCAGGAAGGCGAACTCTGGAAGAGTAGCCGGAAGGTGCGGTTGACCGCGTCTATCCTGTCTAAGGTGCCGAAGAAGACGTCGACCGCACCTGACAACTTTGTTAATAGCTGTTTACACTCAAACTTTAGAGGTAATAAGTACACTGAGCACGGGAAACTGTATGAACCTGTAGCTAGAGCGGCATACCAACAGAAGACGACAGTGCCACACCCTGTGTGGCACTGTCGTGAGTGCGACACACCCATTTCTTTATTTCTGTCGTGTCAAGTGAGTGGTCTTATTTTAATTGGCTATCTTCATATAAGCCTCACTGGCACCAATCAAAACGATTGCACAATTATGGTATAACTTACCTACTTTTATCTGGAGCCACATGAGAAAGAACTGCAACAGTCCAGAGGAAAATAAAGATTATTGTTCCTGTTTTCACATTGTGCTTATCTCTGAATCAGAAGCACATAGATGCAAGTTTTTCTTTTGGCAATTTTTCCTAGCCAAGTCTACAATGTATTGTAGCCACCTGTTGTACCCACAAAGACACATATTCCACGTCCATGACACCATCATCGCATGTCCAACTCAAGTGACAATTAATGTGGATAAGTTAATTCCAATAGGCACAGGCGTACCAAGTGCTATGCATTCGTGGGTAGTTCCACATGCTACCGCTTCATGACTACAAAAGTGGCGCTGTGGCCAGGGTACCGGTGCATGTGTGCTCGAAGGGGCACACAAAGGCGCCGCAAAGGCTGGATTTCGCCAGGTCCTCTTGTTGCCGCTGCACGGACTCTTGAAGTCCGCCTTTCGCCAAAGCAGTCTCCAATGTTAAATCTGCGTCCATTTGAAGCAATTCGGACAGCTTTCTGTCGCAAAATCCCACAATGAACTGGTCGCGGATCAGACTTTCTTCGGGTCGCCGAACTCTCGCCTTGCTGCGAGTGTGTGTATGTAGCTAAGTGACAAATTGGTCCACCGTCTCATCGTCTCCCTGCACCCTCCGGTAAAGACAAGCGCTCTCGTACACCGCATTCTTTGAATGCACAAAGTGAGCGTTGAACCGCCTCTTTTGTGTTTCTTGTACTCTGTCTCAGTGTGGTTAAAGGTTAACATGTAATCTTCAAATTTGTCCAAACATGCTGGTCAGTCGGCGACGTCAAATTTGAAAGGGGACAGTTGATAGATGCTCATGGTTACTGGTGGGGTGGATGCTGCCGACTCCTCGTCAGGCAGTCCTTTCAGCAACGGGAGTGTGAAGTGGCTTGGTCACTCCTGACAGCATGTCTCAGCAAGCACTCTGTGTGTTTATTCTTCCCAGCGCCACCCGTTCCAACCTCGGTCAGAACTAGAGCGCCACCATTAGTTGTTCACTAACACTACATGCGCTTCGTGAACCCTTTCTTAATCATTGTTGTCCCCTATCTTGCGCTTCTGAGGCTTTCTGTTGGCAATCAGGGGACCCTTCAAGTTGCACAGCTAAGCACAAACCTGGACGATTTTGTTCATTATGTTTTTGTGGTGAATCGGCAGAGGTTGCTTCAATGTCCGGTACGTTTTAATTCTTCCAATGGCCCTTTCCACATGAATCCGCAGTCTTGAAATTCTTCTAGACACGGTCGCTTCCATTTCGCAGATCTGCTTCCGTCCTCTTGTGAAGGCTGGGACGTTCAGTTTCACCCCCTTTTCTTTCATCTCGGTGCTGAGGCTAAATCCTCTGTCAGCCATTATGTGATCATTGTGCGACAGGTACTCGACGAAACCAGAGTCGTCTACTACAGGGTGAAACAAGGAGACGCCAGGCTCTTTAAATCGACCGGAAAATTCGGTTTCTTAACCTATCGCGCTACGACTTTCTGCAGCGTTGGCCACAGATGGTGCTTTTTTTTTTAATTTGCAAAGAGCGAACTTACCTTGAGGAAAAAGTAAAGAAAGAAAAAAGGCTTAGCTCCTATGGAAACACAGCGACGCCACCGGTCTGTAAACAACGCGGCGCCGTTTCGCACGAGAGACAAGAGATGGCGCAAGAGGTCGCGACGCCAACTGCCGCCAACCAACGAGCAGACGACGCCGAGAGCCGGCGTATTTAGCAGACAAGGAACTGCAGTTCCTTGTTGTTACTGCGCCTGTTTTTGTTTCTACGACTGTCGCCTCCCGCGGAACGCGCTCCGCTTTTGAGTCGAAAAGATTGTCTGCTAAAGACGCTGGCTCTCGGCGCCGTATGCTCGTTCGTTGGCGGCGTTCGTTGCGCCATCTCTTGTCTCCCATGCGAAACGGCGCCGTGTTGTTTGCAGACCGGTGGCGTAGCCGCGTTTCCATAGGAGCTAAGCCTTTTTCCTTTTTTACTTTTTCCTCAGGTAACATCGCTCTTCGCAAATTTTACAAAACAAATGCACCATCTGTGGGCAACGCTGTACAAAGTCGTAGCGCAATAGGTTAAGAAACTGAATTTTCCGGTCGATTTAAAGAGCCTGGCGTCTCCTTGTTTCACCCTGTATGTGCTTGTCGGACGCACGCCCTTCGTATGCGGAGGACACAAACATCACGAATCCACTCGGTGCGACAGCAATCAGGAACTTCACCGTGTTCCGTCCTTTAGCTGAAAGACTGTCCTCTGGCAAACAGCCGTTTCGGCATTTGGAGTGGTGCTTCCGTGCAATCGATGATTGCCGTGGTATTTGCGTATCCACCCTCGATGAACTAAGCAGGGAGAGTCGCTAAAATCACCTCTTTTGGCAGCCAGACAATCACTTTGGAGAGAATGCCTGCTAAGATGTTCATGAGCTTGCGGAACACTCTTCCAACTTGCGCAACTGATATATGGAAGCGCCGTGCGAGGTCTCCATAAAGTAAGCACAGGCGCAAGCGCATCAACGTCAGCAACACTTGGTCTCCAGTGTTCATGGTGCCAGACCTGTACACCATACTAACTGCAGCAACCAGCTTGGCAAAACCATCAAGGTTGAGGCCTGTATAAAAACAACAGTATGCTTCTGACAGAGTTTGCGACATTGGTAGATATACTGTTTGCTTCTCAGTTGACTGGGTTGCAGCTTGTGTTGCTGCATAGCTGTGTTCTGCTCGGACATACTTAAAAAGGACCTCCCACTGTGTAGCACAGTTGACCATCAGAGGCCTCGCTTGCACACCGTACACTTCAAGGTCCTCCCACCGTGTAGAACAGTTGACCATCTGAGGCCTCGCTTGAACACCGCAGTCGTGATACTCGCAAGGTGCAGGAGTCGTGGCAGCAACCTCTTGGATAAGTCCATGTACAAATACACTTGACTGGGCAGGTGCTTGTGTTGTCTTGGAAGAGCAAGAACCACTACTTGGGTCGAAGGCGTCTGGGGCAGTTTCAGTTGATGTCTTGGATGAACAAGAACCACTGCTGAAGTCTAAGGCGTCTGATGCTGACAAAACATCGGTTGGGCGTAGTGCAGTCGGATTATCAATTGCAGCAGACACCGTTGGGGCTGTAACGTCTGCTGAGGGGGCCTGCAGGTGCCTTTGAATTTGTCGCCGACCAGGCCTCACCTAAAAGGTAAATTGCAAAGAAGTGATGTGACACAAGAAATCATATTACCTGGCTATAGTCAGTGACCACTTAAGAAATCAGTGATGTAGTATAGAGGCCCTACCTACAAGCATTATGTGCCCAATTCAAGTAGCTCTGCTGACGAAAAAAAATATCAAGCAACGCCATTTTTTTAAGGAGGCCACTACATTGTATGTTTAGGTAGCTCAAACTTAGCAGACTTCACTGTCAGTGAAAATAAATCATTAAAGGGTGACTCCTCTCAATTCCGAAGATTTCGGGATAATGAGCGATTTCGCATTAAAAAGCCCTAGTAAAAGACACTACCATAAAATACCAGAGGAGCGGCCCACCCCACTTCCACTGGGGTGGGCCGCTCCTCTGGGAGCTTGTCTGGTCAACTCGGGCGCTTGACAGAAAATTTTCAGTATTCCCAAGTTTGGAACACATTTAATAGCGGGCGCTTGAACAAGGTGGGTGCTTCCGCGGTATTTTACAATACGTCATTTGCTTCGCGAAAAATAGGATATATATTTTTAAATCTAATTTTAGACACAAGCAGAAATCTCAACTGAAACTTCGGCTACGTCCGGAAACATTGACCTCGGGCCGCCTTGAACATGGCCATCACGTGGAACAAGATGTCGCGTGATCCTCTACACGACGTCGGGTGGGATTGGGGCGGGCGTGTGCCAAGCGCAAGTGTCGTCTGCACCATACTTTTCACCACGTTTTGGTGTCTACGACATTCAACAACGTCTGCATAACTGCAGCATAAGTGCGTACGTAGTGTCCGTGGTGTGAATGCAGTTATGACGCGGGAAAACGGCAGTAACAGCGGGCGGCCGGACTGCTCCCAAGAAGCGTGCTGCACAGACGCGCCGAGATATAACGTTGCTGACGTCACCTGTTACGCTTGCCCAGAGAAGTAAAAACAAGCAAAAGGGGGCAATTGTGATTACGTTGAGCTCATTGTTGACTACGTCCACGCCGTAGCTTTAAATGCGCTGTTGGTTGCGCCCCCATTTGCGCGCTCGAGTCAGCCGATTTCGGCAACTTGGCGAGGTGCAAAGTTTGCCGAGCTGTTAAGAAACATTCAGGCCGAACCACGTCGTAATATTTGACGTGTGGTCTTCCTAGGTGATAATGAAGAGGATTACTATTTCTTTTTTTTTAATGAAGCAGAGTTGCCTTTTAATAAAGAAAACTATGGCTACTATTCAGATGCGCTCATACCACAAGCTGCAGGTAGCAAAACTTATCGCCTGCCATGAACAACAATTTTCATGGTACAGAGCGAACATAGTTGTAGCCCGCTGTCGGCGCACGCAAAGCAGCAGCGAACACGTGCAAATAAGTATAGGTATTTTCGTTTTTCGTCGTAGCTCCAACCTGGTTGTGTTTTGGCATTGTAAGGTTCTCGGCACACCCTCTTGGAAAGGAAGGCAACTCGACCAGCGCTTCTATGTTGTGGCGAGACAAGCCCCTGCCGGTTATGCCACCATCATTGCACTCTGGGTCATCAACTCTGTCAAAGACGTTCTCAGCTTTGAGTCAGCATTTTACGAAACAATCATGCCTATGCAGAGGGCAAGTTCGTCTGCTTTTTGCGCAGGGGGTAGTGATGACGTCGGAATGCCAAGCCCGGATTGGCTGATCGCGACCCCCTATCTGAGCGTCGTCTGCTCCTTTGCATCGTTGTCTGCTCGCAACGTCGAGTCTGCGCCTGCCTTACCTTTCCTGCGACATTCGGAAGTGCAGGTCTTTACGAGCGAGCTCGATTTCGCCTTTCAGAGAGGGCAGACGAAATCACTCGAGCGGTACGTTCTTTTTGTCTGACAACTAGCAGACGCGCATCAAGGAGAGAAGTCAAATGACTCATATGCGAGGTGTCCCGAGGCACCGAGGTTTGTTTGCTAAGAACCGACAGTGAGGGTGGTTAGTGTCTGCAAGTTCCCTCCCAAATACTTTTTCCCTCCTACCGTGTGCGACGAGACTCCTCACTCTTTAACGGCGTCCGCGGGTTGGTGCAGTTAACGTCGTTTGCTTTACGTCTGCTAGTCAAAGCGATGGCTGCTTTACCTTTCCTGCGTCTGTCGGAGATTCACCGGTGAGAACGTGGCCTTCGAAAAAGGCGATAGGAAATACCTTGAAGGATACGTCCTTTCTTTTGAGGTGAGGGATTTCACTCTAGTTGCGAATGTCCAGGCGTCGTTTAAGAATTCTAGCTACATGGTAAAGATGACGCTCTCCGATAAAGGTAACATTTTAGAGAGTCACTGTGAGTGCCCTCGCGGGGTCGCAAAGTGCAGCCACATGGTGGCTACCGCAATTTCCGTGGCTCTGAATGGACTGTCTAAGACGAACCTTCCACAGCAGTGGCTGCAACGCCCCAAGAGCAGCATGCCGCGGCAGGTCGCTCGCTCAGGCAAGAAGTAAACACCATGTTCATCGCTATTTTAAAACGTTTAGTTGCACAAGTTTCGTGAGTGGTACCTCGCGTTTAATGAGTTGTTCATAGATAATCAGCTAAAGACAGATGACAGCCGGTGTAGTGACTGTAAATAAACAAATGCGGCTGTACAATCGGTACTGTGAGCACATCATAGCCAAAAAGTGCTCGATCGCTGCTTGTCACAACTTTCTCGCTCGACTAAAAGGCTGTTGTCAGTTAGTGTATTATGGTATGTATGTGTGGCGTAAACCCAAGTGGCAAAAGTTTGAAAACCTGTGGTAATCTGTGGAAGAGAATCCGAGTAAGATCGATCGAGCTACCCGAGTGGCGTCGAACGTATCGCGGAAGTTATGTTGTAGATTCGTTGACACCAAGACGTAATTATTGTTATAATACAAATAAATGCAAAGGTGCAAGCGAGCTGGACAAGAATGACAAAAATAATCCCCGGAGAAGGGGAACAAAAGGGACAAAGGACAACCACCAATCATTTTTGAAGGCTGCGTTCTCGGCGGTAAAAAGCGGTGAATCTCCGACAGACGCAGAAAAGGTAAAGCAGCCATCGCTTTGACCACCAGACGTAAAGCAGACGACGTTAACTGCACCAACCCGTTGACGCTGTTAAAGAGTGAGGAGTCTCGCCGCACACGAAAGGAGGGAAAACTTATTTGGGAGCGAACTTGCAAATACTAACCACGCTTACTGTCGGTTTTTAGCAAACAAACCTCGGCATTTCAGGACACCTCGCCAGTGAGTCCTTTAACTTCTCTCCTTGATGCGCGTCTGCCAGTTGTTAGAAAAAAAACAATGTACCGCTCGAGTTATTTCGTCTGCCCTCTCTAGAAGGCGAAATCGAGCTCGCTCGTAAAGACCTGCACTTCCGAAAGTCGCTGGAAAGGTAAGACAGACGCAGACGACGTTGCAAAGGAGCAGACGACGCTCAGATAGGGGGTCGCGACCAGCCAATCAGGGCTCGGCGTTCTGATGTCACCCCTGCGCAAGAAGCAGACGAACTTGCCCTCCGCATATCATCGCCTATTGTCAAGTGCTAATGCAGGTGTGAGCACCGGTCGTTTTCAACAGTTGTTAAATGTTAAAAAGAGGTCATGTAGACCGGTACTGACTGAAGCCAGGGGGCCTATGTTCGACAAATTTTTTGTTTCTCCTAAAAAGAAACGGAAGTGGCGGAACTGACGATATTGCGTCCGACTGGTTAGAGGCGCAAATGACGAAAGTTCCCTCTTTCGTCATTTGAGCCTCTAGCCAATCAGACGGGATATCGTCACCTCCGCTTCTGTTTAGGAGAAACGAAATATTTGTCGAACGTACCCCCCCCCCCCCCCCCGCCCTGGTTTATAGGGTAGTTAATCTATGAATTGTCTGATCTGGTTTGAAGTCAGGCAAATCTGTCAAATGTAATTTAGAATCCCTTCGTTTGATCTCCAAACCTCGGGTTTGAAAAAAAGGTTGCGGCATCTCTAGGCAAAAGAGCACACCAAAACTAATTTTGCACTTCACAAAGTGTAAAGAAAACTATGTGCCAGTCGTCTTCCAATTCATTTACCTTTCTCTGGTACCCAAGCTTGAGCATTGGCGCTGGATTAGTGGTCGTTGGCTTCCCGTCCAAAAAGTGCACTGAGCACACCTGGAAAACACATTTATGAAGGATTTGGTGACAACCAAGGGTCATCCAATAGTGTTCCCTCCAGGAATAGCACAAAGCACATTCTAAAGAATGCCACTAAGGTGCAATTAACGCTCGCTGCCTTGATATACAGAATAATCTGGGGAGAAATGTCTACATTGATACCTTTTATTGGGAAGATAACATATGCTTTAAGGTTTGACTAGCCGAGAATAACTCACGCACACATCGCGACACAGCACGAGCAAGCGGTCACACCGCAACACAGCACGAGCAAGCCGTTGCCGGTTTTTTCTAGGACAAATCAGATGCTATCAACCACAATTACGCTGTGAAAAAGGGCTTCAGACGGGGAAATTCTGTCAATTCCGGAGTTGCTGACGGATTGCTCGCCTCAGCGAATTGAAATACTGGGATCGGCTTGGATGCCTTGGTTTCAACAACCCGCGAGCAACTGGTCGAAGTAAAACAAAACGTCGCGCAATTCGAGAAAAATGCGCGCCGATGACGTACTCGCGCTCTCTTCCTGTGTAGCATTTGGAACCCGTACACTGTTAGCAAAAATAACACGCCCAGACGTGTAAACCGTTGTCCCATAGCGGACACGTCGAAACGTGTTCGTTTTACATGAGGCCATCTGTGTTTTTCGTCTACACATGAGGTGCTGTGTAAACTTAACACGATACACCGTGTCCGCCTTCCGCAAAACCGTTTCGAGCGTGTTCCTTATGAAACATGGCGGCCAGCGGCCGAGAACAGGCGAGAGACGAGCCCAGCGAGCCGCGCGCCTTTCAGCCGAATTGAAAGCACACAGGGCGCGTTAGTTCTCGTTCGATGTCTTTTATACACAGTAAAGTCTCCAAGCGGCGGACGTAGCTACTTGCAAAGGTACGTACGTGCGTTGTCGGCGGTCGGCGGCGTCGGTAGCTTTAACAAGCCGCCAGACAAAAAAAAACAAAAAAAACGAATGCCGAACTTACATGGATAAATAACTTGAGCAATCTATATAGAATCCGGCGGTAACTTGCGCCACCTATCGAGATTTCTAGCAGCCTGTTCTTAAAAAAAAAACGAGTCCGTTAACACTGCGAACGACCACGACTACACAGCAACCCTACATTCAACGCAGGCAACACAGCACACAGCTACACAGCACCGACATGTACACAAACACAAGAACTGACACCACGCCCGACACTTCCTACTCGATATCCATTTCTCCCCGCGGCGCATATAAGCTTGACATGTGCGGGTGAGCACTTTGGTCGCTGACCATTACAGATTTATAGAAGAATACACAAAACACGGCGCAATGGACAGCCGTGTGTTAGAACTGTTTCCATTTAAAAAGTATGGAGGCAAAATCTATAATGTTAGTCCGTTGCAATAAATAACGATATGTTAACAATAAATCTTAAACCGGTCATGAAAAAGTTCAAATTTTTGTTATTTTCTTGCTGGACCAGTGTTATGAGCAGTCCGACTAGCTTGAATCAGATAGGAAAACAAATTATTGGGATTTTGTCATTACGTATACAATAATAAATGAAAATGATCCTTGCGCAAGCCATTTTTTATATATTTTTGTGAAGGGCATCCGGACATCCGCCCAACACTTCACTTCCGCTAGTTGCAGCAGTTGCAGTACGGGAGCAGACGCCTTCACTTCTGGGGCGTTTTGATGCAGTTTGTTGTCGTATGTCGTGTCGGTGTCGAGAAGAGCGGTGGGGCTTGGGAGTTTGTGACCGGTGTTATTGTTACAAAATCCAGCTGACAGCCTCCTCAAAAGAGAATTTCGCGAATTTAGAAATAGGGTTACAGCAAAAATACGTTTAGCAAAAAAGAAATATTGTATTAACCAGTTCAATGCGGCCAATAAGAACTCGAAGAAAACATGGGAACTTGTAAACCAGCTAACAGGTCGAAAAACGAGGAATTATATTGATGACACTATTCTGAAACACTTCCGTGGATCAAGTTCGTGGGAGGGCCTATCGGAATCCTTCAACAATACTTTCATTGACTCAGTAAAAAAACTGAAAAGTAACATACCCGTGGTATCATCAAAAGGTGTTACAACCCCAGTCACTTGCGCTAATTCAGCTTACCTTCCAGATATGACAGAGCATGACCTCCTAAGGATTATAAATTCTATGTCTTTGACAAAATTTCCCGGCATTGATAAGATAAGAATTCGAGATATACGCTATAATTTTAATAAACTAAAAGAAATCTTGCTTAAAATAATAAACGACGTTCTCCACACCGGTGATATCCCCAAAAAGCTTAAGGTATCTATTATAAGGCCTCTGTATAAAAAGGGAAAGCAACAAGACCTTGGAAGTTATCGGCCTATATCTATCCTGCCTGTGCTGATGCACATAATTGAAAAATGGGTTCATATGGCTATGAGCAGTTTCTGTGAAAAATTTTCTTTACTAAGCAAAACTCAATACGGTTTCCGTCAGCAAAAGAGTACACTAACATTGCTTGAGGACTTCTCTGACTACATTCATGATGCCATAGATAATAACAAAACCACGTTAGCCCTATTCATTGACCTATCAAAGGCTTTCGACACCATTGACCATTCTTTACTTTTACAGTTTTTCGAGAGTTATTTCACGGATAGATTTCAAATGGTAAAAATTATGAACCACGTGAGTAATAAAATTTCAGTCGATTGTGGAGTACCGCAGGGTAGTACATAGGGACCCATGTTATATAATGTTTACACCAACGATCTCGGTTGCTTGCCTTTTGCTTCGGAAATATTCCAATATGCAGACGATACAGTGTTATTGCTACCATCTGATAACTATGAAAACTCAGTTTCTCTACTTCAAAAAGACGTTGATACATTATTGATTTGGTTTGCTGTTAACATGATTTCTGTGAATGTTCCTAAGACTCAGCTTGTCTGTTTCCGTAATCCGCATAAACGTGTTCAGTTGTCTCCATGTATTCTCCTTCACACAGCTCATTGTCATAATTGCAACTGTTTGCCTCTGCCGTATAGCAGGTCTGTTAAATACCTAGGCATCTATTTCGAGAGCACATGTTGTGGATAGAACAAATAGATTACATAATAAAACGTTTGCGTGTAATATCTGCCAACATGTATAAATTAAAATTTGTCAGCTCTTTAAGAATAGGTTGTTAGTTTTCAGATCACTAGTAGAATCGACGTTGCGTTACGGTATCACTGTATATGGTCATTGTTCACGTTCTAAAATGACTGCGATAGATCGGGTATTAAAACAGATTGTGAACCATATCACCTATGGAACTGGGTACGAAACATTAGAAATGCAGGAAAAGGTGGCAAAGCTGGGTATTTTATTTTCTGAAAAATTTCATATCTTTGCTACAATCACGCAAAACTTTTTTAATAAGGCTTTTAGGAATAAAGTGGCCAAAACCAGAGTCTTAAGACATACAGAAAGATATGTTGTCCCGAAAGTATACACCCACTACGGAAAAAGAACAAGAAATCATTATATTCCAACATTATTTAATAGACTTCCTCAATTTTTAATAGCTATGACATCCTTAAAAAAAATAAAATTCAAACTTAAAACCTGGTGTCATTCTTTAATGAATTAATTGTAATATGTCTAACTGCATAACTTCTAAGTGCCTTTTTTCTGTTGTGCAATTTGATTCCGATTTCCTCATGTCAATGCGTTCCGTCGTTTGCCTGGCCCCACACACAAGCACACCCCTGCTTTTGTGGGCCAGATCACTGTTTTTGTATATATTTCCTGTGAATAAATATTACTATTACTATTCGTGAACACTGGTGTGGGGCGCTGATGCGTCTTTTTTTTATACTGCCACCACCCCGAACTTTGAAGATACACGGGCCCGTATCAGTGCATTATGCTGAATCGCGAGCTCCTTCTCTGTTGACGTCGCTTTCCTGGCACCACTCGTGGATACTGCAAGCGTTTAAACAGTGTGCACCGTCTCGCCTACATCCCCGGTGACGTACTCGACCTGTTGAAACTTATTGCTTCCGTCATTTTAGAGTACGCAAGGCAGTTATCTCGTTGGTCTGGTTTCGGTTATAAAAGCAAGGCAAAACGCTCGTAGTTCCCGCCCTCAGTACACGTTGGACATCTTCCACACTTTGACACCGGATAACTGAATGAACGAGGATTTACATTCACTTCCGAGGTTACTGTCGCCGCTTCCTCACCGTTGAGCAGCAGGATGAGCTGGCGACAAGCCGCGGATGAAAGGCTTGAGCATCAACAGCCCAAGCGCACTCGGTGCCGATGCGGGCGACGCGCGTTTCTGTCAACTGGGAGGCCAGCACAAACCGTGACCGTTCCACCTCTTCGTCATGACACGGTGTTGCAGAGAGCAGGGTAAAATAGAGCTACACGGATCACCGAAGCAAACGACTGCTATCTTAAATTTTGGCTTGTGATTGCGCCTTTGTAGTAGATCATCTTATTCGTTTTGCTGGAGAGACGCAAACGACGGGCATAACAAAATCGCTTGCATATTCCGCATATCTCACAAAAGCATTTACCCTGTAACCTTGCGAAAAGCGCGAAACACGGAGTCCACACCGTCCTAAGCTTCCCGTTTCTTACATGCTTTAGAGCAGTTTGTACCTGCTAGTAGATATGCCTACTGAAACTGAAACAGGGCAGTGCCAGAGAGAAAGAGACAAAGTTGAGAAAGCTTGCACGCTCTCCAATTTCTCAACTCTCAAGTGATTGTACCATAATAAATGCACCAACGCGTCTTCCAATATAAAGAAAGAGCACTACGTTCACAACATAAAAAATGGTCTCAGTACATGCATCTGTCGGCAGGTAGGAAACCTTGCCCTAATTTCACGCCGCATGATTGGCGAAACAAACTCGTTGCAGGACCGAATCATCTACTCGAGCGGTGTGCGTCGCTATGCAAACGCAGTCCAACTCGAAGCATAAAAAACGGCAGATTTAAGACAACAATCCGGAGTCCATTATTCAATTAAAACAACGTAATTTTGTTGAAAACGCCCGCTGCTTCTTACTCACGGTATGTGTCGGGATACTTCCACAGTTTGAAACGGAACGAAGGGTGATTTACTTTTCAAAACGCTCGCTGCGTCCTCCCGGACCAGCTGGACCGGATCAGCTGACGACGACGGGACCGTACCCGTTGAACCTCCACCACGCAACAAACAATTTGCGCTCCGTGTTAAAAGCGTGGTTCAAACAGACCCGGAATACAAAGCACCGCGCCACACACGACGAATGTTTCAGCTCTTTTTCGCATCACCGGGTTGCACCAAACAGAACGAGATCGCCGAAGTCAACGCCGCGCTGTCGTGAACCTTGGCTTGTGGTTGCGAACTCGTGAACCCTGTGACTCCCTTCGCTTTCAAAGCACACACGACGATTACGAATGCTACACTGTTAGCAAAAATAACACGCCCAGACGTGTAAACCGTTGTCCCATCGCGGACACGTCGAAACGTGTTCGTTTTACACGGGGCCATCTGTGCTTTTCGTCTACAGATGAGGTGCTGTGTAAACTTAACACGCTACACCGTGTCTGCCTTCCGCAAAACCGTTTCGAGCGTGTTCCTTATGAAACATGGCGGCCAGCGGCCGAGAACAGGCGAGAGACGAGCCCAGCGAGCCGCGCGCCTTTCAGTCGAATTGAAAGCACACAGGGCGCGTTAGTTCTCGTTTGATGTCTTTTATACACAGTAAAGTCTCCAAGCGGCGGACGTAGCTACTTGCAAAGGTACGTACGTGCGTTGTCGGCGGTCGGCGGCGTCGGTAACTTCAACAAACCGCTAAACAAAAAAAAAAAAAAAAAAAAAAAAAACGAATGCCGAATTTACATGGATAAATAACTTGAGCAAACTATTTACAATCGGGCGGTAACTTGCACCACCTATCGAGATTTCTAGCAGCCTGTTTTTAAAAAAGAGACGAGTCTGTTAACACGGCGAACGACCACGACTACACGGCAACCCTACACACAACGCAGGCAACACAGCACACAGCACCGACATGTACACAAACACAACAACCGACACTACGCCCGACACTTCCTACTCGATATCCATTTCTCCCCGCGGCGCATATAAGCTTGACATGTGCGGGTGAGCTCTTTGGTCGCTGACCATTACAGATTTATAGAAGAATACACAAAACACGGCGCAATGGACAGCCGTGTGTTAGAACTGTTTGCATTTAAAAAGTATAGAGGCAAAATCTATAATGTTAGCCCGTTGCATTAAATAACGATATGTTAACAATAAATCTTAAACCGGTCATGAAAAAGTTCAAATTTTTGTTATTTTCTTGCTTGACCAGTGTTATGAGCAGTCCGACTAGCTTGAATCAGATAGGAAAACAAATTATTGGGATTTTGTCATTACGTATACAATAATAAATGAAAATGATCCTTGCGCAAACCATTTTTTATATATTTTTGTGAAGGACATCCGGACATCCGCCCAACACTTCACTTCCGCTAGTTGCAGCAGTTGCAGAACGGGAGCAGACTCCTTCACTTTTGGGGCGTTTTGATGCAGTTTGTTGTCGTATGTCGCGTCGGTGTCGAGAAGAGCGGTGGGGCTTGGGAGTTTGTGACCGGTGTTATTCGTGAACACTGGTGTGGGGCGCTGATGCGTCTTTTTTTTTTATACTGCCACCACCCCGAACTTTGAAGATACACGGGCCCGTAGCAGTGTATTATGCTGAATCACGAGCTCCTTCTCTGTTGACATCGCTTTCCTGGTACTACTCGTGGATACTGCAAGCGTTTAAACAGTGTGCACCGTCTCGCCTATATCCCCGGTGACGTACTCGACCTGTTGAAACTTATTGCTTCCGTCATTTTAGAGTACGCAAGGCAGTTATCTCGTTGGACTGGTTTCGGTTATAAAAGCAAGGCAAAACGCTCGCAGTTCCCGCCCTCAGTACACGTTGGACATCTTCCACACTTTGACACCGGATAACTGAATGAACGAGGATTTACATTCACTTCCGAGGTTACTCTCGCCGCTTCCTCACCGTTGAGCAGCAGGATGAGCTGGCGACAAGCCGCGGATGAAAGGCTTGAGCATTAACAGCCCAAGCGCACTCGGTGCCGATGCGGGCGACGCGGGTTTCTGTCAACCGGGAGGCCAGCACAAACCGTGACCGTTCCAGCTCTTCGTCATGACACGGTGTTGCAGAGATCAGGGTAAAATAGAGCTACACGGATCACCGAAGCAAACGCACTGCTATCTTAAATCTTGGCTTGTGATTGCGCCTTTGTAGTAGATCATCTTATTCGTTTTGCTGGAGAGACGCAAACGACGGGCATAAGAAAATCGCTTGCATATTCCGCATATCTCACAAAAGCATATACCCTGTCACCTTGCGAAAAGCGCGAAACACGGAGTCCGCACCGTCCTAAGCTTCCCGTTTTTTACCTGCTTTAGAGCAGTTTGTACCTGCTAGTAGATATGCCTACTGAAACTGAAACAGCGTAGTGTGAGAGAGAAAGGGACAAAGTTGAGAAAGCTTGCTCACTCTCCAATTTCTCAACTCTCAAGTGATTGTACCATAATAAATGCACCAACGCGTCTTCCAAAATAAGGAAAGAGCACTACGTTCACAACATAAAAAATGGTCTCAGTACATGCATCTGTGGGCAGGTAGGAAACCTTGCCCTAATTTATTCACGCCGCATGATTGGCGCAACAAACTCGTTGCAGGACCGAATCATCTACTCGAGCGGTGTGCGTCGCTATGCAAACGCAGTCCAATACGAAGCATAAAAAACGGCAGATTTAAGTAAACAATCCGGAGTCCATTATTCAATTAAAACAACGTAATTTTGTTAAAAACGCCCGCTGCTTCTTACTCACGGTATGTGTCGGGATACTTCCACAGTTTGAAACGGAACGAAGGAAGATTTACTTTGAAAAACGCTCGCGGCGTCCTCCCGGACCAGCTGGACCGGATCAGCTGACGACGACGGGACTGTACCCATTGAACCTTCACCACGCAACAAACAATTTGCGCTCCGTGTTAAAAGCGTGGTTCAAACAGACCCGGAATACAAAGCACCGCACCACACACGACGAATGTTTCAGCTCTTTTTCGCATCGCCGGGTTGCACCAAACAGAACGAGATCGCCGAAGTCAACGCCGCGCTGTCGTGAACCTTGGCTTGTGGTTGCGAACTCGTGGACCCTGTGACTCCCTTCGCTTTCGAAGCACACACGACGATTACGAATGTTACTTTCCGTCTTCCAGGAACCTCACAGGGGCACTTCTCCGGTCACGTCTTCACTATGTGCTCGCAAACTCCGAAGCCCCATGCGAAGCTTCTCGCGTCCCGTCAAACCAAAACTGTAGCGGCGCCATGCGTACTTGCCAGATCTTCTCCGGTCAAACAAAAACAACAAAAGCCAACCGGCGCTTGCTTCTAGCGTACATCGGCGTTGCGCTTGCGCCGTGGCCAGATCGCTTGCAGTTGAAGGTTGAAGCAAAAACGAAACCAACTGCAATGTCACGTGTTCATATCAAGGAGACGCTTTTTAAATCCATTTTAACTGTTTGGAACGAATAATTAGACCCATGACTTTATTTGTGGTGTCTAAGAAACTGTTATCAGGACCCCTAAACTAAATACAAACATGGGCGACATGAGGGAAGCCGCATTGCCATCGACCAGAAGATGGCGGCGAGCACGGTAAGCGCGGGTTTCGCCAACGTCCTGCGACATGGCGCAATCGCTTTTGGTGCATATCTGTCTCCGAGACATGTTTCTTTCCGCGGCATTTGTCTCGACGGTCCTTTCTAAGTGTGTCCCCAAGCATTCCGGTGCTTCGATAGCCGGCGATGCTGCGGTCGTCGCCGGGGGCGATGCGTGTTATCGAGGTCGGCTACATGGTTATGCGTGTATGACCGAACCAAAGCACGTTTTTTACAACCTCGCATGATTTCTGAACGAATTATCCGTTACTCATCGTGTAAATTTATGGTAATTTGTGTAAATAGCGTGTTTTTCACCCCAAATATTAGCCAAATACACGGGACTTGCTAACAGTGTACTTTCCGTCTTCCAGGAACATCACAGGGGCACTTCTCCGGTCACGTCTTCACTATGTGCTCGCAAACTCCGAAGCTCTATGCGAAGCTTCTCGCGTCCTGTCAAACCAAAACAGTAGCGGCGCCATGCGTACTTGCCAGATTTTCTCCGGTCAAACAAAAACAACGAAAGCCAACCGGCGCTTGCTTCCAGCGTACATCGGCGTTGCGCTTGCGTCGTGGCCAGATCGCTTGCAGTTGAAGGTTGAAGCAAAAACGAAACCAACTGCAATGTCACGTGTTCACATCGAGGACACGCTTTTTATATCCATTTTAACTATTTGGAACGAATAATTAGACCCATGACTTTATTTGTGGTGTCTAAGAAACTGTTATCAGGACCCCTAAAGTAAATACAAACATGGGCGACATGAGGGAAGCCGCATCAGCCGCACTGCCATCGACCAGAAGATGGCGGCGAGCACGGTAAGCGCGGGTTTCGCCAACGTCCTGCGACATGGCGCAATTGCTTTTGGTGCATATCTGTCTCCGAGACATGTTTCTTTCCGCGGCATTTGTCTCGACGGTCCTTTCTAAGTGTGTCCCCAAGCATTCCGGTGGTTCGATAGCCGGCAATGCCGCGGTCGTCGCCGGGGGCGATGCGTGTTATCGAGGTCGGCTACGCGGTTATGCGTGTATGACCGATCCAAAACACGTTTTTTACAACCTCGTATGATTTCTGAACGAATTATCCGTTACTCATCGTGTAAATTTATGGTAATTTGTGTAAATAGCGTGTTTTTCACCCAAAATATTCGCCAAATACACGGGACTTGCTAACAGTGTACAGGCGACCGCGCACGCCAAATGCGGCCTAAACAACAGATAAAGTATCATCATACTACTACTCACCCTTGAGTTTTTGCTCGGAGTGAAATTGTTTCTGTGCAGCGCGGTGATCCACTCATGCCGAAGGGCTGCGTCGGACGGAAATTTGTGGAAGCCGTACACTTCGCAACCGCAGTCGCCTCTTGTGCAGTCGTGTTGCGCGCAGTGGGCGTCTGAAAGAAGCCTGCGCTTCCTTTGGCTGTTAGCACAAGCAAAAACGGCACAGTGCCGTCCCGATGATCGACTGTCGTACATCTCCACTCCCGCAAAGCCGATGACAGCAGGGTAACAAAGGCAAATATCGGATCGCCTACGGCATCGCTGCGCCGGCTGCGCAATGTGCGAACCCCCCCCTCCCCCCCCCCCCCCCCCCCCCCGTCGTGGCGCTGCGAGCGCCTGGGTTCGAGAGTAGTATTTCTGGTTTATTGATCGCTGGGTTCGTGGATTTCGGACACTGGTCTGTATGTTCACAATTTCACGGTGATTAAACTTCGGCCCAATTATATAAAGGTAAGCTTAGGGGGTGGTCTCAACAAACTGCGGAATTATGAATTGAACTTGTCGATGTCTAGCCGAAAAAGGGGGGGGGGGGGCGGGAAGCCGCAAAAACTTTTTTTCTATGAGGCTGCGGTAAAAAAAGAAAAAAAGTCTTCTGACGTGGTCATCATCACCTTCAGAGAAGTCACCAGGTGAAGATACAAAGCATCCTTCGCCTGCCCATTTCTAAGACGCCGATTGCCACCTCAATTGTTCGTCTTAAAAAAAAAAAATTGTATGCTTCATCGCCACTCGAAATGCGCTCCAAAAACGTCGCATCGTTGTCAGAATTGGAAATCAAGACTCCGCAAATAGTCGGGATGTCTTAACATTGGTTGTCCGATAGCGAGTGCGAAACGGCATGATTCGAAGCTGCATGGATGTAAAATTTGTCTCTAAATTTAGTGTAACATCTACCGTCGATGTTACATGCCCTACAAATGAAAGGACGCTAATGGTTTGTAAGACATTTTTACGAACAAAGATTTCGACCCTTCTAACTTTTTTACCCGTATTCATTGTAGCGGGGCGGCCTGCATGAGTTTCATGTTCAACAAAACCCATTCTTGTTTTGTTCGAAGCACACATGCCACCTAAGAACGCATAATGTGATCATGGCTTTGTTAACATGCACACATTATACATATAAAACGTTTTATCTCGTATTCGCCTAGCTTGTGAAAAACCTGACATTCACTCGCTGCTCCAATTGCGGCTTTATAGTCTTAGCCGCTGGCACACGCGTACTAACCTAACTTCTGCTAACGATTTCCGTTTCCGGATAGGCTAAAGCGCTCTATGTATCTCGTTAAGTTTAAAAGTACCGCCAATTGTGTGCATGCTAGAACGAACCTGTGGCAGAAATAGCGGAGCGTCGCCAACGATGTAGTGTATAACGGCAGCGCGGCGCCAGCATCTATACTCTAGACCGATAAATGCCTGCTCGCGAACGGCGGCCCGTCCCCGGCATCCACAGCACTCCAACTGGAGCGTGAGTGTCTGGATACAGAATACGTCCTGAGCCGAAAATGACGACGCTTTTCCGGTATCCCATAGGATCACCCAAGGCACAATCAAACAATGGCGATACATTGATACACCAGAACGTCCAGCACTTCAGGACAAGTCAGCAACCACCATTACCTTCCGGAGAAACCTAAACGTTGCGTCCTTAGCGGCTAAGCTCAGGACCGAACCCATGCGGACAACAACAACATGGAGATTTTTTTTTTTCTATTTCTGACGGAGCGCTTGGCTGGCGCAGCGGAACGCGCTGTCAGCGTTCTGATGGGGTCTGTGTTCAATCATTAAAGCACCAATCAAGCAATGCCACTAAGTGTTCAGCGCATGCGTGACGCCGGCATAACTTTAGTTCAGAGGAGGCAGGCACTTGTTGAGACTCCCGGCACCGTGTCATGCTCTCAACGCGCAGAGCTTCAGTGAGGTTCTCCCAAGTGAAAAAGGACTAACGTTCCATGGATTCATTGCGCCAGCATAACGATTCTCGCTGGTGCTATCGGTACACTTTGCTTACTTTACATATTTACGAAGGTATATACGTAGATAGGAAGCACACTCTCGCAGCGGGTTGCTGCTCCTTTTAAAGGGTATCATTTCCCGGCATTTATACTCGATACTCAAGCAGTAGAATTTGTAGCCAAGGTTAGCGAACCCTCAGTTCGTAGAGTTCGAGCCCCGTCCCACTTCCTTTCCCGCCTAGTGACAAAAAACAATTGTACTCAAAATTGTTTGTTTCCAATAAACCCGTATAAATTATTCAATATATATGAGAACATATAAAAACCAAAAAATAACTCTATATAATATATAAGAACCTATAAGAACCAAAGGACACTTACAAGAAACTTCCCACAACTTTCTTACATGTTTCTCATATATTTTCATATATATTTGCTATAGTTACTATACGGTTCTTATATGGTTCTTATACGTTTTCATATGTCATGTACGATTCATATGAGTTTATAGGACACAAATTTCTCATACAAAGGAGATTTTTCAATAGGGCCTTGCAAACAAACTCGGCTCACATCCGCATACTTCCTTGACACGGACGGGCCCGGTCACTCTTGAGGTACACTGTCGTCGTTTAGTGTTAAGAGATGGCTTTGTTGGTCTTATACCTTTGACGGTTATTGCCATGCATGTACGGCGGCGATCACACATTTTAAAGTGGCAACCTAAGTGAGAAACAACGCGCACCGCGGGGTGGTGTTGTTGCTCTAAGCGTACATTCGCACGGTATTTCACTTTGTTGGGTCTCTTTATAGTTCTAAAATGAGATAATCTGCACGTGTGACGCGCCCGAGATGGTCGCTTCCCATGTCGGCTGCTCTTGCAGCGGAGGCAATTGGAACGCGAGCCTTCCCGATTCAGACTTCGGATGCTTCTCAGGGTGAATTCAGAGGATAATGGTCTACAATTTTTTGGAGAAGCTTGTAAAGCACTGTTTTGTATTCAAGTAAAGGGGTTTTCCAACATAAGCGGAAAGCGGAATGCGTGCACTTTTAGCAGAAAGCTTTTCCGACGTGCTCTCCTTCGTTCCGATGTTTGGCGGAAGCAACCCTGTTAGGGCCGTGGATTGGGCGCGTGACGAAACCACTGGACGGAACCAATAACTACACACGCAACTGCCTCCCCACCGTTGCAGAGGCGCTGCATTTGAGCACTGTGTCGTTACAGTGTGCTGATAGTACCGGAAGTCACATGCTCCCGTGTTTCCGCTAACTGTGATTAATAGAGTACGTAGCTCAATAAACACATTCATCACAAAACATAACGTCAAAAGGCATGGAATTCATCAGTTATCGTCCGCAATCGTAAGTGAGCAGCCGAGCAATCCTTGTTGATGAGCCGTGTAATGAGCGGGACTAGGCCGAAGTGCTCACTCCTGTCGCTCAGGGTGGCCTCCTAGCAAACTTCTTCATCAATGCAAGCCGTTGTTAAGGCCATACAAAGTCAGCGCTCTTTAACTGTTCACGTTTGAAATTCAAAAATGAGCATCAAGAGCGCGCCGCTGGGGACATTTTGCTCGGCATCAGGATTGCACTCCAAACCTCAGTTTGATCCGGTAAATTATTTCATTTACCTGAAGGGAGCTAAGGCAGAAGACATATATGCAATGCTCTACATTCCGGTCGCTTCAGCTGGCAGCTACTCAAATGGTACACAAGATAAGTCGCACACCTCATCGTTAAAAGAAACATGTCTTCTGTCTTAGTTCTCTTCAGGTAAATGAGATAATTTACCGCATCAAACTGAGGCTTGGAGTGCAATTCTGATGCCGAGCAAAATGTCCCCAGCGGCGCGCTCTTGATGACATGTCTATGAGCCAGATATATTATATAGTCGTGTCCAAAAAGAGGGCGAACCTTTCGGGGACTTTACCCTGGCACTTCGCGTGCTAATTGTGAGTGCGGCTAACTGAACTATGAGTTTCTTGGCGACCGTCTTGTCCTTGGCGTTCCTGATAAATGGCTTTCCATAAAACTTGAACTGAAGTGTGAATCGACGCTAATAGGGGCGGTGCTTCTCGCGAAACAAGCTGAAATGGTCGAAAAACATGAAGATTCCTTCTGACAAGAAATTGCCAAACCAGCTGATCAAGCTCAAGTCGACCACCTCAATGTCTTTGGAAGGCAAACGACGTCAGCAGAGAAGCGGGTAGCCGCTGTGAAAGATCCCTAAGCGTCATATTGATGATGGAACCACCCCATCCACCCAGAGAAATGGTGCGCAGCATCGAATAACAACTACCACAAAAGAGTCAGATCAGTTCACTCTGCGAATGTCTCCAAGTTCAAGTCGAGCGTCTTAAGCCATATCTCAGAGCCTATGACAGCTCCCAATGAGATCGGCAAAGGCGACACATTCAGAGGAAATGTAATATTATTAACCGTAAACCATTCTCTGTGTTACCTTTCTCGTCGTTAGTAGTGTTCTCCAACAAGCGTGTTTTGTGCTTAAATGTCACACCATTGGGCAAATTCGCAAATTGCCATGTTTTGACCCGTATCAGGAGCGAAGGGGTAAACTCTCGTTTAGACGCTGGTGCTGACGTCTCGGTCATAACAGGGCGCCTGATCCACAAACTACAATATCAAGCTGGTCGCCAACATCCTACGAAGGACAATCTTGGATCAATTAAATAGCACCTTCGTAGTCTCGGCGTGCTGCAGGCACCAATAAATCAATAAATAGAAACATACCGAAATGTGAACTGATATGTTGTGGGTTCTCCGCGTTGTAACAATGGCGCGATATTTTGCTGTTTTGTTCTTATTGATATTTGCATTTTGATGTATATTTCGTTTTCCCAATACCTGCTAAACTCCCAATATGATGGGCAGTATTTTGAAATAAATAAACGAATATATAAAACAACTTTTAAGGATGCCCACGTAATGATAATGTTTTATATTATAAAGCATGTCAAACCACTTCTTGATTGGAACATAATAGAAGCCCTTAGCGTCCATCAGCGCGTAAAATAAGTCTCGACTCCACAAGCCCTAGATCTAGTAAATAATATCCTTCACTTTTTAACGGCCTGAGTGAAGTTGCGTAGACGTGCGAAATAAACCTAACATCAGATGCTTGGTTATCCAGTTGCTTTGTCGTCGCCGCGTCGGATACACACACCATTTCAAGAAGCAGTAGAACAACGACACTAACAGCAAAAGAAGAAATGCGTTATTACCATATTTAGGCAGCCAACCTAAAGGTGCTCGCCTATTCTGGTGGCTTCGAAGAGGTTTGGAGATGTTCATAAATGAGTAATCTATGCACCCCTCAAAATTGTTTTGAAATTTTAACATTCAATCCCAAGCGTAAAAATAATTCAAGCAAATCTGACACAAGGTGAAAGCATTCTCTTGATTCATGCACCGGTTTTTACCAAATGAAGTTGCACCCAGTGTATACGGTGCATACACTTTTATTGCACTTTTGGGTGAGTAAAGTCTTGTCGTCTAACCATTGGAATCTCGTGCTTACCGAAGGTCTTTTATAAAATGACGCATCACACTCATTAAGGAATAAAGAGGATCACGTGCCATATCGACGACACCTTGATTTAGGACAGCACACGAGGGGAACATAACATTCGTCACCAAAAGGTTTTACAAGGATAAAAGGAAACGGGATCACACTGTTTCTTAAACATGCTTCCTCCAGAAAACGCCACAGAGCTAAACAGGCGTCTAGGTATGGTTAACTTTACAGCAAGATCCATACCAAAATGCTCGACATGCTGCAAGCCTCGCGAGAGTTTTTTATAACGATGTCAAGTTCGACAGGGAGACTCTTCAATAGCAAGCATTCGAGAGAGTGAAATTTAATTTGACATGTCGACAAGTCCTGGCACTCTAGTCCACGTAAATATCGACAGTTTTATCGGTTGATGCCTTCAGTTTCGGCATCGGAACCGTGCTAATAGTGCGTCATGGAGATGAAACCCTCCGGGCAGTCGTCTCCGTTTCCAATTCATTAATTGAGACAATAATTGACACACACTCCCAGACGGAAAAGGAAACCCTTGGAATTACCTGGGTCTGCGAAAAACTGAATGTTTACTGGTTTGGCTAACTTTTCACATCAAGACAGATAAGAAGCACTGATATCATTGTTCACCATAAAACGGATAGACGACCTTACACCCAGGCTTCAGTGAATAAGTGTGCGCACGATGAGGCACGACTTTACGATGGAACATGTCACTGGAAAATGACCCGTAGTAGCTGCCACTCTCGATGGACAGCCCATCAAAAGTGGAGAAAACTTATGTATTGCGAGGAGGTTGCAGAATATTAGCAAGCTCTCATTCAACAAGTACCTATTCCAGATGTATCTATAAAACTGTTGGGAGCTCAAGACAGCGATCCGGTAATCGGCTTTGCTGACAAGGCCAAGGACGTCAGGTCACGTCAGGTCACGACAGGTCTGCAATCGTCGCTACGCGACCAGCATTTACGAGCTTAAGGGACCGGAGCTTAGCTTCAGCCACCATCGATTCAGCCTCAGGCGTTACATGTGCTTCATAACGGGACCTTCTCTTCAGCCACCATAGTTTCAGTGAAATGCGTTAGGTGACCTTGATAACGCGACGTTGCGCGCAGTTTGGCCTATAAAGCTATCGCTTATAGGCCGAGCAATGCAGACGCGCTACATTGCTAATGGGTATGCACGAAGAATGATATTGTCAGGCAAAATCCGAAGTCCGCGGTTGCTGATCAAGGTGAGAGCATTCAGGACGACGAGATATCTTAGGACGATTTGCCGGACACAACTTCATGCAGCGAGCATCAGGATAATTGAGCGTATCGACTTCTAGGTGCTACCACGGCTTGCGTACAACACACGATTAATAAGTGTGGTCGCTTTGCACGTTGAGAAAATATAATATTGCCTCGACCATATCGATGGTCGAGGCAAATTTGTAGTAACCACAGTGTATATTATCTATAATTTTGATAGCATTTAAATTTGCCCCCCTTCAAGTTTAGCCGGAGAACTGAAATATTGCATAGGTCGTCACGTAACTTTTTCCGCTAAAACGTGCGGGCAAACTCTCTGTTAAATCAATGTCATCCTTGAGATCACACTAAAGGTGGCCTTTGAGGTACTCCTAGGTGTCGTTTTTAGCGTTGTCCTCTTGGACGACGTCCTCGACGTCGTCTTAGACGCTCTTCTTAACGTCGTTTATTACTACGTTGAGGACGACGTCCCAGAGGACGATGTCGACATCTGGAACTACCTCTAAGAAGATCTCTAGGGCGGCCTCAAGGACGACATCAAAGACGACCGCTAGGAAGATCTCAAGGACGACATAGAGAACGGCGTTTAGGTGTACATCTTTAATTGTTAGCCTTTTTGAATGTATATAACGTGTTTTCTTTCCACTCCTGCGATGAACTAATCGAGGTTGCAGTATTTTAAAATAAATAAATAAATAAATAAAACTCTACGACCTCTAATCTGATCTTAAGGACGACCTCAAGGACGACCTCAAAAGCGATGTTTAAGACGACGTAGAATACGACATCAAGGACGACCGTTAGGACTACCTCAAGGAGAACCTCCAGGACGACCTCTACGACGACCTCAAGTAGGACATATGGGACGATGTCGAGGATGACGTCAAGGTCTGCAGTTCCTCTGAAGAGGGTGCGAGTGTGAATTAGTCCGTAATACTAGTCCGCATACGCGCGGCGCAATGGGGTGCAAGGACAGGGAGCTGAAAAAATCTACTGCGATGACTACTGCGCATTAGGAGGCCATAATATGCATAGCTGAACATTTTGAGTAGTAACTAAATATTTCTATCGCATTAAAAAATTACAGGCACGTTTATTCAACCAAACGCAAGGAAATGCTTTAGATTAACGGAAACGTCGTTAGTGAAAACAATTAGAAACGGAAATGGAATGGTTATAAAATGGTTGTAGTATGCCACTTACATATGAAAGGCGACGTCATGGATGCCATCTAGGACGACGTCAGAAACGATGTCAGGTACGGTGTCTAAGACGTCGTCTAGGAGGACCTCTTAGATCACTGCAAAGATGGCGTCCAGAACGGCCTTTAGGACGTCCTCATGAACAAAATCTATTACAACCTATAGAACGACCTCTAAGACGACCTCAAGAACGAAATCTAATACAACCTGTAGAACGACCACGAATACGACGTCGAGGACGGCATGAAAGACGGGATCAAGGACGGCGACTTGGACAACGTCAAGGACGGCTTCTAGAACGACCTCTGGGACGACCTTCAGGACCCCATCTAAGACGTCGCCGGGGACGACATGAAGGGCGGCGTATATAACGACGTAGCGAATGGCGTCAAGAACGACCTCACGGACGACCTCTAGGGCTACCTCAAGCATGACCTTTATCACGACTTTAAAGAATATATCCAGAGGAATCTCCAGGACGGCCTCTAAGACGATCTCAAGGTCCAGCTCTAGACAACGTCGTGGACGGCGTCGCGGACGACGTGAAGCAGGTCAGGTCATGTCAAGATCAGCTGCAAACACTAATGAGCTCACGCGACCGGCACTTACGGGAACGGAACTTACTCGACTGGCGCTTACGCGACCTTTATCAGGACACTTTGCACATCAGCCAAGGGCATTACGTCAATTTGAAAGCGCGAGCTTGACGACATGACCATGATGATATAACCATGATGACGTGATCTTGAGGAGAAGGGTTCGACCATCAGCGTGGGTGAGCCTATGATACTGCCGCTTAAAAAAAATTCAAGGTAACAGATTTAAAGAAATTAGGAAAGATACTCGATCAGGAAGGCCCACACACCACGTTGCTAGAAGGTATGCACAAAAAGTGGCATTGTCAGAAGACATCAGAAGTCCCTGGTTTTTGAGTGAGGCGAGAGCATTCAGCACGACGAGAAATCTTGGAACAGTTTACCAGTCAAAACTGCATCAAGCGAACATCAAAATAATGAAAGACTCAACGTCCAGGCACAACCACTGCTCGGGTGCATCACGGAATCAGGAAAAGTAGAGAAGCGTCCAAGTTTCTTTGGACATTGCGTAAGAATATACACAAGCTACCCCTTGTGGCGTCCCGTCAGCCCCCATCTGGTTGACAACCGGACGCCAGCGCATGGCGACTCGTTTTCGGTCCCCTCCGTTGCGAGGACGGCGCCTTTGAGGTTTGGTTGCCGAGTCCCTCCTCCCTCGGGAGTCGGGACCCATCTTGAAGACATGGCGGTTTCGGCGGTGGACATCATAGGACCCCCCCTCCCAGACAGCGTCGGCGCCCGAGGCCCTGCGCGTACTGCGGCAGAGCCGGACGGGGAGCTCCAGCGAGAGACCGCCCACGATGGGCGACAAAAAAATCCCGCCGGTCCGGTGCGCGGCGACAGCGGGAACGGCGGAAGCTGGGACGACGGACGACGGGAGATTTGCAAAGGAGACTCTTGCGCGGGAAACAAGCCACGACGGACGTTCGCGGCGGTGGCGACCGCGACGTCGGCTCGGGCGACGGCCCGCTGACATGGTCCGGATTTAGAGCCCGGATTCGACCCTCGACGGCGACGTCCACAGGATGCGGTGTAAACTAGCACCGCACGGACGATCGGCATGCGGCAAACAGTGGCGGCGCATCCCCTCCAGGGTTCTTCGATCACCTCTCCCGATCCCGAAACCCCCCAACAGAATGTGAGTGGAATAAACCCGTTCCGCCGAGAGTTATGCGTTTGCTGTGTCACGTTCATTCGGAGACAGGGTACGGGGAATGGCACGAGAACCCTACACCCTTTAAGAGTGAAATGAAGTAGTTATCTATAAACTTCCGCTCGTTTCCAAGCCGTGCGAGCTTCCCTGCCTGGCCTAGTCGGTGGCGTGTCTGGCTCGCACCCAAAGGGTCGTGAGTTGAAATCCCGCCCCCCTGAATTTTTTTTTTAAGGAAAATGAAGTATTTTGTCAAGTGAAATCATTTAAGGCACGCGCGAGGTCAAGTGGCTATGATGTCATGACCCTACCGACTAGTCAGGATTTTTCTATTTTCTACCAGTATAGGTCGCCAAAGCTGGCCTTTCTGCTATACGAGTTCCCTAAAGGTGCCGGTTTAAAAAATCAAGCAACCCATTTGCGCTATTTCAGCGTCATAGGAACATTGTTAGGAGAAACAAATAGAAAAGAAAATGATATGGTGTTTAAATGGTAGGAATATGCCTTGCACACATCGAGGACAACGTGAAGGGCGGCGTCAAAGTCAACGTCAAGGACGGCGTCTAGGACGTCGTCTAGTACAACCTCTAGGACACTCTCAAGAACAACGTCCAGGATAACCTCTAGCTCGACTTTTAGGACGAATGGAAGGACGAAGACAAAGAAGGTGTCTAGGACAACTTTGAGGACAACCTCTAGAATGCAATCTAAGATTAACTCAAGGGCGCCTTTTAAAAGACGTCGAGGACAACGTCAAGAACTGGGCTCAGAACTACGTCGAGGATGACGTCGTAAAAGATGACGTGAAGAACGCCCATCAGGGCGACTTCAAGGACGACCTTTAGGAGGGCCTCTGGGATGACCACCAAGACAACCTCAAAGACAACGTCTAATACTGTCTCTAGGACGACCTCTAGAACGACCTCAAGAGCGACTTCTAGAGCAACGCTTAGCATGATGTAAAGGGTGTCAGCTCACGTCAGCCTCAGCTATTGACGCCTACGAGGTTATACTACCGGCGCTTACGCAATCGTCGCTTCTGTGACCATGTCTGGTGACCTTGCACTTAATCCACGTTCATTACGTGACTAATTACTCGACCTTGAGGACACGAGCACAAGAACACGAGTGTCAACGACGCAAGCAACCACGGAAGAACCCAACAGGATTCTTCTTACCACAACCGCACTTTCCAGAAAATTCGAATGAATTCGCTAGTTCCCTTCGCACCATCGACGATGGGAGACCGCTGGATAACCGCCGCAACCGATTATCTCACCCGGCAGCAGAGACGAGAGCCCTTCCATCGGCGACTTCTGCTGAAGTTGCCAAGTTCTTAGTTGAATCCATCATCCTCCGGCATGATGCTCCCGAGGTGCTGATCAAAGATAGAGGGTCGTCTTTCTTTGCTCAACTGTAACTCAAGACATTCTCCGACTCAGTCACATAAGCCGCCGTCGAACCATCGCCTATTACCCGCAGACCAACGAGCTGACGGAGCGGCTAAACAAAACTATCGCCGACATGATTTCGATATACGTCGACGTTTAGTCAAAGAACATGAGATGACAGTTTGTGCATGTGACGTTCGTCTACAATATTGCAGTTCAAGAAAACACTAGAATCATACCATTCTAGCTGGTCCATGGTAGCAAAGTTACGACGATGCTGGACGGATAGTGTCCCACGAACTTGATGACGACGAAAGCGACGACTCTCACCGCTGTCGTCAAATAACGAACCATGATAGTCCGACAGCTCGCCATGCTACAGTTACAAGACCAACAGCGCGTCGATGCTCGCCGGTAGAGCTTTGGTCGTCGCGACGTCCACTTCCAGACCAGAGACATTGTGTGGGTCTGTATACCAGTACCACGACGAGGTTTCAACAAGAAGCTCCTAAACCGCCCCTTAGGCCTCTACAGGATATTTTGCCGCCTTGGGGAGCTCAACTACGAGGTGGTACCCAATGGAAAAGACGCATCATGACAACGCCGACCAAGACCCTAGGTGGTTCCCTTCGTTCGACTCAAGCCATTGTATACAGTTGACGCGACAGGTGACTTTTCGTATGTCCGATGGCTGCTTTTTTTTTCGAACTGTTGAATATATTGTTATTTTTATTCGCTTTGTTTTGTTACGTATTGCATCGGGCGATGTGTTTTAAAGAGAGAGGGGGGGGGGGGGGGTAAAGCCACGTGTTCACGTAGTCGGCAGCGCGCTTGGCAGATATCCACATGGCTCGGCTTCGATTCCGGGCGCTGCGTATCGTTTTCAATGTGTCAGCATTAGTGCCCTGGTACATCCACCTAGCTTGGACGTCGTTGGAACACACGTTTTTAGAGTTCGCATTGGCGCCGCGGGATGGCGACACAGCGCGAACAACCGAAGATCACCGGCGGAGTGAGGGACTGCGGGTGTATCACTTCGGTCGGTGAAATCCCCCCCCCCCCCCCCCCTCTTCCCGTTTGCGCCACACAGTTGGCGTGCTAATACTCGCTTTGAACGCCCTGTGGAGCTCCTGCCATCGGCGTTGGTGACCTGTGAATGCACACCGGCTGCGATTTCGTTCTTCCGCCGGCGACGCCTTTCTTGGCATGCAGTCGTCTTACCATGTCACCTGGTCGTCAGCGCACAGTGGTGTCGCGTCTTCATGTACAACAACGAAATGGTTTTGTCGGTGTCCCCCCTTTCGGCTGGCGTCCTTCATGCACATGCTTAGTGACCAAACCTGCCTGCACTAAGAGAAAATAGGGGTTTCGGGAATGTTCACTCCAAGGAAAAGTGCTGGGAGGCTTCATTCACCATGCTTTGTTATGCAGAGTGACACAAAAAAAAAAGATTTTTTTTTACCGCAATGCTAAACATAGCTGAAGGCTCATTCTCCGCTTAAAGGTAGCGCTAGAGGTCACAACCAGGTGCCAACGTTTCAGCCCGATCCGATACCTTAATCAAACGTTATAAGAGATTTTCTGAAAATTTCAATGGGTAAATGGCGACCGACGGAGTTTTCGAATACATGGGGCTCTATCGCGCCAGAAACCGAAAACGGGCGAAAATTGGCTCCATTTTTACATTTAAATTTTCAGAAACTCACTTATAATTTTGAATAAGGTATCGAATCGGGCTGAAACTTTGGCATCTGGTTGTGACCTCTAGCGCTACCTTTGGGGGGAGAATGAGCGTTCGGCGATGCATAGTGTGTTTTTGCGGAGAAAAAAACCCCGTAAAATTACTTTTTTTTAGACCCTGTATATAACCTTTGCACAAAATTCTCACATATTTCTTTGCGAATTTCTGCCCATTTTTTTATTTTTATTGGTGTAAGTAGGATATTCGGGAAGATTAAAGAACCATCTAGCTTGTTCATGTTTAGAATGAGTTGTTTGGGAACGATTAAGGAAGTATCATATAGGCTTCCAGGGAAGGCTTAATGGAAGCCGCGCCATGCCGGACGGAGTCAGTCTCGCCCCATCCCCCGATCCGGCTGTTTCACCGCAATCGACCCGTGCGACGAAAGCGTTCGTTTTTGTTTTCGGCACAAGTTCGCCACATTAAACATTTAGATTACTTCAGTCATTCGACCCTCGTCATTTCTTATTCGTGTCAATATGACTTAATTACCTCTGCTGAGAGATGTCAATGCAGCGATACCCGCGGGTTCTGAACACCAATGCCGCTGTAGCTCTCAAGGTTTGAACAACGCCCCTGGCGAGCAACATCGGATATTTTAAGGTCGCGTTTCCACTGTGCGTAGCGTTGCGTCCGTTCAGACGCTCTGTTAGTGCCCGTGACCCTTGAGCAGACGCCGAGGGAAGTTGTCAGACGCTAGTTTAACCCCGTGGAAGGTACACGATGAGACGCTGGGGCGCCACTTTGCGTCACCATTAACTGGTCGCGTCTCGCGGACGCTAGCGGAGGCACTTCTTTTGTGGTCGCGTCTCGTGAACGCTACAGCGCCCCCTGGCCGAGCGAAACAGGCCTATAACAGCTGCGCTTGAAGAAATTTCGCAGAACGATTTTATCCATAGATAAATGTTTACCCTGGTTTTTGTGTCTATTTCGCGTGTTCATGTGATTCACCTGAACACGAGTGTGGTGTCCAGAGGGCACTACGAGCGCGGGGACGGTAGCCGGGCAAAAGAAAACCTGGTGCGTATGGGACTTCAGAGTTGTACTCGGCACGAGCGATGCTGGAGGATGGCAGTTGAATAAAGGTCTTCAAAAACGCAACAACTGGCGACGAGCGTCCAGCCACGCGAGCCCCGTCGAAGAGTCGCCCGCCGCACTACTCCCCGGTGACGCCGCGACGCCATGGCGACCCTCGGTCGAATTGAACCGTTCGACGAAGCGGGCACGGACTGGCCAACCTACATCGAGCGACTCGACCAGTTTTTCGTCGCAAACGACGTCAAACCAGAAAGGCAAGTGGCAGCGTTTCTAAGCCTCATTGGCGCGAAGACGTACGTTCTGCTAAAGAGTTTGGTGGCGCCGGACATCCCGGCTAGCAAGTCGTACATCGAGCTGGTAGCCATATTGCGAGAGCACCTGTCGCCGAAGCCTCTTGTCATCGCGGAACGCTTCCGTTTTCACAAAAGAAACCAAAACGAGAATGAAAGTATCCTCGAGTTCGTAGCCGAGCTGAAAAAGTTGGTGCAGACATGTGAATTCGGCGGCACTTTGAACGAAGCCTTACGTGACCGCATGGTATGCGGCATTATCAGCGACTCCATTCAAAAGCGACTGTTGTCGGAAGCTGGCCTGACGTTTAAGAAGGCGCTAGAAATCGCAGTGGCGATGGAAGCCGCCTCCGCGAACGCACAAGTTTTACATTGCCGGAGCGCGGACGCCGAGGTGCTTAAGGTGGACCAGGACAAGTCCGAATGCAAGCACTGCGGACTTACGAATCACACAGCAATTAACTGCAGGTGGAAAGGCTTAGACTGTCGTAGGTGCGGAAGACGCGGACACCTTGAACGAGTGTGCAGGAGCCAGCAGTCCGGGCCAGCAGCTTCTCAGCATCGCGGAGCACCGACACGAGGCCGGAGGAATCAAGGGGAAAAAGTCAAGACGCTGAACGTCGACACGGAAGACGAGGTCGAGATGTTCGAGCTTCGGGGGACACGTCCGCGGCCTCTGCAAGTAACAGTGAAGGTGAACACGATTCCGCTGACGATGGAAGTAGACACCGGGGCGGCGGTGTCGGTACTCCCGTTAGACCTGTACAAGACAAGGTTTCCCAATCTAGTGAAGGGAAGAAGTGGAGTCGTCCTTCGAGCATTTACCGGTAAAAAGGTGAAGCCGGTAGGAGAGGCACAGGTTGAAGTGGAGTACCAAGACCAGGTTCACAAGTTACCGCTGCAGATTGTGGACTTCAAGGGTCCCCCGCTTTTGGGACGTGACTAGCTGGAGGTGCTGAGGCTCGACTGGACAAGCATCAAGGCTGTCCAGTGCTTGGAGAAGGGGAGCAAGGAACAAGTCGACACGCTTTTGAAGGACTTTGCTCAGGTGTTCTCAGACGATCTGGGCCGTCTTTAGGGGTTTGAAGCTCACCTCAAGCTGAAGAGTGGGCACACTCCAAAGTTCCTCAAGCCAAGACCAGTGCCCCACGCCCTGAAGGAAGCTGTCTCTAAAGAACTGATGGCACTGAAGGAGGCGGGGATCCTGACCCCGGTGGACAGCAGCGAGTTTGCATCGCCCATCGTGCCGGTCGTCAAAAAGAATGGAGACATAAGAATCTGCGGCGACTACAAGTCAACAATCAACCCGTGCTTGGAGGTCGACAACTATCCGCTCCCCAGGATAGAAGAGATGTTTGCAACGCTGGCAGGAGGGAAGTTTTTCTCAAAGCTGGACCTGTCAAAAGCCTACCTACAGCTGGAGATGCATCCTGCAGCGCGGAAGTACCTCACCATCAACACCCAGTTGGGGCTGTTCCAAGTGAACCGTCTTCCCTTCGGCATAGCATCTGCACCCTCCATTTTTCAAAGAACTATGGATCAAGTGCTTCAAGGGCTGCCGCAGACCACCTGCTACCTGGACGACATCCTGGTGACTGGCAGAACGAAGGGTGAGCATTTTGAAAACTTGAAAGCAGTCTTAACACGATTACAAGAAAAGGGAATGCGTCTTCAGAAAGAGAAGTGCAAATTCTTCCAAACGGAAGTTGCCTACCTCGGGCATGTGATTAGTCGGGGTGGTCTACGAACCATGGAGGATAAAGCAGCAGCACTTCGAGATGCACCCCCTCCCAAGAACAAGGCAGAGTTGCGTTCATTCCTTGGGCTTGCTAACTACTATGGTAAATTTCTACCGAACTTAGCAACTACCGTGTATCCTCTGAATCGTCTACTGCAGAAGAAGGCTGCATGGGAATGGAGCACAGACTGTCAGGACTCCTTTGATTCGCTTAAGAAGCTGGTGACGTCGGCACCTGTCCTGACATATTTTGACCCGCGTCGACCCATTATACTGGCATGCGATGCATCGGCGTATGGAGTAGGGGCAGTCCTGTCCCATGCGTTTGAAGATGGAACAGAGCGGCCAGTTGCTTTTGCTTCTAGGACCCTGACTGAGCACGAGAAGAATTATTCTCAGTTAGAAAAAGAAGGCCTAGCTATCATCTTTGGAATAAGAAGATTCCACTACTAATTGTATGGCTATCACTTCACGCTGATCACTGACCACGCTCCCTTACAGAAAATCCTAGGCCCAACGACCGGGATCCCTACAATGACAGCAGCGAGGCTCCAGAGGTGGGCCTGTCAGCTAGCCGCACACCGCTACACCATCGTCCACCGGTCTTCCGAGGAAAATGCCAATGCAGACTGCTTGTCAAGACTCCCAAAAGCAACGGACAACCCCAACACAGACGCCGTCGACGAAACGTTCGCCTTCTACTGTGAGTACTTCGACAATGTACCTCTTAGATGTAAAGACATTGCACGGGCGACGTCCAGAGACCCCCTCCTAAGTCAGATCGTGGAAAGAGTAAAGCATGGTTGGGGCCCAGAACGCAAGCCAACCGATCCAGAGTATGCCTTCTTCCACGTACGCCGCAATGAGCTGTCACTCCACCAAGGATGCCTCATGTGGGGTTTACGAGTGGTGATTCCGAAGACCCTGCAGAAAAGGGTCCTAGAAGAACTTCATGGGGACCATTATGGCATCGTGCGCACTAAGGAAATGGCTAGGAGCTATGTTTGGTGGGCATCCCTGGATAAAGACATTGAGAGGGAAATTGGAGGGTGTACCATGTGTCAGCTGCACCGAAACAATCCGTCCGCTGCTCCCCTGCACCCTTGGGCATGGCCGACACGTCCATGGGAGAGACTGCATGTGGATCTGGCGGGACCTTTCATGGGTAAAATGTTCCTCGTGCTCGTGGATGCTCACTCCAAATGGCCAGAGGTGTTTGTCTTGGAGTCTACGACGTCAAAGGTCATAATCCAGTGTGTACAAGATTGCTTCGCACGGTTTGGTCTGCCCACAACCATGGTTTCTGACAATGGGCCTCAGTTTGTGTCGGAGGAATTTCAAACTTTCTTAAGGAACAATGGTATCGCCCAGGTCACGTCTGCACCATACCATCCCGCTACGAATGGACTAGCTGAGCGGTTTATTCAGACCATGAAAAACTATCTGCGGAAAACAACTTCGAGCCATCCCCTCCGTACAAGGTTGTCACGTTTTCTTCTATCGTACAGGAACACCCGGCACCCGACAACAAGAGAGTCTCCGGCCCAGTTGATGCTACAGCGGCATCTTCGCACCAGACTGGACCTCCTGAAACCATCAGTTGCAGACTGTGTGGCCAGCGCACACTACCGCCAACAGCGGCAACACCCAGGACAAGAGCGGGCTTTCACTGCAGGAGACCAAGTCTATGCCAGAGATTATCGAAGTGGTCACAAGTGGCAGCCAGAAACAGTCGCTGCCCAAACTGGTCCAGTGTCTTTCCAAGTGCAAGTCTCCCCGGGACGGGTATGGCGAAGGCATCAGGACCAGTTGCTCCGAGCACCGTCGCAAGACTCCGGACCTTCAGAGTCTCGTCCAGACGAAGCGGGAGGGGTGTCTGCCACGGCTTGGACAGACAGCACACCGGAAGACAGCGCAGGCGACAGATGCCTTTCACAGGCCTCTTTGCCTGCACCATCCGAAGTCCCGAGGCCAAGAAGCAACACCCAGGATGCTGAGACGCTCATGGATGCAGATAATAGTGACGGAGAGCGACGGTATCCCGTGCGAGATCGGCGCAAGCCTCGAAGGCTAATAGAAGAATTAAAAAAAAAAAAAGCGACGGACTTTTCTAAACTATTTACTGTTAATGGCCGGATGTTACCAACTGGGTATGTTTGTTTAAAAAGGAGGGGAAAGATGTGGTGTCCAGAGGGCACTACGAGCGCGGGGACGGTAGCCGGGCAAAAGAAAACCTGGTGCGTATGGGACTTCAGAGTTGTACTCGGCACGAGCGGTGCTGGAGGATGGCAGTTGAATAAAGGTCTTCAAAAACGCAAAAACGAGTTCGTACCAAACTACCGAAATGTCAACCTATCCTCTCCTTCCACCGATGTTCCTCAACTAATGCTGTTAACAAGGGAAAAAATGCACCAACATCTTGAACTCAACTTATTTTCTCTGAACGTTTTCCCTAGGGATGCGGCGCTTAATTATCCAGTGCTTTTTTGCAAGACACAGTTGTCACCAGGATGTTTGGATTTAGTTGAAGCGGGGTATAGCGATGTAACGGTAGTTTTCAAATCGCTGTCGAGTTGATCTGGTGGCGTTGGTATTTGTCAGGCTGGCTGTTCTATTTTGGTTGAATGTAGTTTAAGTTAAGCTATACCTTCACGACTACAATCACGCCTAAAACAACGTCAGAATAATTATTTACTTGCAGCACGTGAATGCAATAATGACTAATCATTTTTAGTCTGAGGTTTTAATAACATTACAGAAAATGAAAAAAAATCAGTGCATGTTATCCGCCAGAAAACAAAAGAAAAAAAGTCTTCCTGAAAGAAGAATATTTTAAAATTACATATAATGAATTAGGCAATGAATTTTAAATTTGAAAGTTCTCCTTAAATTTAATTCAAGGTAAAATTAATTCGAAGTAAAATTTATAGAAGAATTAAATGTTCGCAATGCATTCCGACCGAACTAAAATTTCCCTGATTAGCTACACAGTTTTAGTTGGACAGTGTCAATTTCGTTCCATGGCGTGTGCTGGGCAACATGGCACAACGATTTTTTTTTAAACAAGTCATTTCTACAAAAAAAAACATTCTAAGGATTGGCACAAAATAAAAACGTCGTCTTCTGCCTAATTTATAACGTATAAATTTACTTTAATTGTAGCATGTTGTTTACGTTGAAATACTTACACCTTGTCCTGTCATCCTGCATCCGATCTTCCCCCCAATCTTCGATAAGTTGCATGCATTCCTTCGATTCTGGAGTGGCAATCGGGGAACACACACCTGAAATGTGAGGTTAGTACGAAGGTCGAAAGGATTGAAATCAACTTAATCAGAGATTACTAATTAGTGTCTTATGTAGCAAATGGGTAAAAAAAACACAAAAAACAGAACAGCGCTGTAGCAAGGTTCAAAAGGAATGGCACATAAGGTGACCGTAAGGGTAAATGCAACTTTGTATACCTTGCTCTTCTCAGCATTTTCAATATGCGCCTTCTTTATTAAATGGGGTGCGGAAGATTGAGTATGAAACTGCATCATGATTACTTTCCCACACAGTAAATGGTTCTGATAGGTTGGCTCGCAAAGTAACTAAAAGAAAGTTTTTGTTTGTGACTTCAGTTTGTTTTGTTACTTTGCCGTAAGTTATAGATGTTCCAGGCCTTCTTTAAACGCTCGACTGAATGTTTAAAAATACCGTTAAACGCAAGATTATTAAAACATCCTGCATATCATGGAAGGACACGTAGAGTCATAAATCTCACAAGTCATTTTTTAATTAAAAAACATTGTAAGCACATTATACTACGTTTCACTTTATATGCAAGCGAGGTCGAAGCTACACGCACAAGGATGTATCCCTGAACAGGGGTTTCACTAAGCGAGCGCGCGTACTTCGTCGTCCATTCACTCCATCTGCACTGAAATGACATCTTGGCGGCTCCGACGGCAACCTTCAGCTGTCGAAGTGTTTCACCTTACGGGTTGCGTAAGTGCCCCGATTTTTTTATTGAATAGCAATATTTGTTTACAAGAAATACACTTTTAAATATACTTCTAAAGACGGATTGGCTTAATTACGTCTGGCGCGAAATAATTAGACTATCTTAATCTGAGCACTCGGTCTTGGACCGGCAACCACTCAAGGCCATCTCCCAAAATCTTATTCACTTCTCTAATTTGACTAATGCTCTCAGGAAAATGATGACATAAAGTTCGGGCATTTAAATCGGCATGCCGCACTCTCATGCGGCTTTCTAGCTTCTGTGTAAGCCAACGACAACATGTAAATCTTACGGCATTGAGTCGGTTGAGGCAACACGTAGGAAAAGTTTCCCGTGCGCCCAAAAGAAAGATTCTGTTTCAGGGCTTACCACCGGATATCTCACTAGAACACACCCTCTCAACACTTTAAAAACATGTGTTATATCTACGCAAGCTTTTTGGACATAAAAACAGTAAAACAAATATACCCTCTTTATGGAGACACGTTTTAACCAAAAGTGTTGCATTGTGAAGTTGATGAAAAAAAGCTTTGTATTCTAGCCGGTACCAAACTTGTTTTTACACGACGAAGTACATCTTCTCTTGTCAATGGACTGCAGACAGCTCGATAGCAAGTAGATGCGACAGACGCTCATAATACATTTTTTTTGCAAGCTGCTTTCGAGAACCATTACTCCTATATTCCAAAGGAAACAGCGCGGGCAATAACCGGGTTATCTACAACAACTTCCTTCAAGTAAGCACTCAATGGGAAGGCATAGAAATTCGTCACAAGATGAAACAACAAAACAAGGCAAGTCACCTCACAATGAACGTGAAGAACAAGAGACAAAAAGTGATATAAATCTCGATAGAAAACAAAACGATTAACAACTTGACGAATAAAAAGGTGTAATAAAAGAAAGAAAAAAAAGAGAATGCCGAACGCGTTGAAATAAATTCATTTGGCTGACGCACTCCCAGGTGGACACCCACCCACACATGCGCAGAAAATGCACGATGCACCTTCTGAATGTGAAAACTAGAAGAGTGCAATAGTTGTAAAAGATACACACAGCTTACAGCCGACAACAACTTTCACGATTCTTTGAGAACGTGGACGAAGGGGCCGAAGAACCCGCCGAGAAGAGACGACTCGCAACCTGGTTGTGAGGGTGGACGATGACTGACCCGGTGCGGCGTGCGCTCCACGGTGTTTATTGGCGCGGTGACCAACGTCGCCCGCCGAGCTTGGCGGCCATAGACGGGTGAACTGGAGGGGGCGCTAGATACTTGTCAGAATCCTCCCCCCCTTCCCCCCCCCCCCCCAGTTTGTTTCTCTAGAAAGCAAAATAAATGAATACCAATACACACGGCCGACACAGATTTTGTGTCTGGTCGTACTCACTCCTGGCCAGTTGACGGGGAAGGTTACCCCGGCGAATAACGGCCAGGTGGCCTTCGCTGCCGTGTACTAGGCCTGATCACTGGTGTCGACGGGCCGAGTGTGGCAACGCCGGGTGCTGCCTGAACCGGTCGCGCTCCGTCCGGTGGAGCCGCAGGAAGCGGATTTGGGAGTCGCACCGGTCCAAATGGTACCACAGGACTGGCGACGCTAGTGGCCTCCGTGGTGGGTGGCGCTCCTCTGGCCGAGACTGGTGCTGTCGTTGGTCCTCCTGTGGGATCGTCTTCCGAAGCAACTGCCGATGGTGCAAGCCAGTTCCTGGAGCGAGGCCTGACATGGTCGGCGTGCCGGTGCCAGGTGGTCTCGTCGGGCGTGCGAACGAGTAGCGACGAGGCACTCACTGGAGAAACCACATGTCCGGCAGACCAGGGTGGGCCAGGACGGAAGTTCCTGGTGTATTCCGAGGCTCCCGGTTCCGGCAAAGGTCCGGGACGGCACCCTCGCTCAGCAGTTAGCATCTGCTTCAGCTGCTTCAGGAGCACCGTGGACCGGAGGTCTGTATGCAAGACGTCCAAGGAGGTCTTGACCATCCGGCCCAGCAGACGCTCGCAGGGGGCACGCCCAGTGACCTCATGGGGTGTGGTCTGGTACTGGAACAGTACCCCGGCCACCTGCGTCCGGAAATCCCGGGCTGGCTCTTCTTGAGCTTGTTCTTGATTGTCTGTACCACCCGCTCGGCTGCACCATTGAAGCAGGGTGGTACAGTGGTACCAGCATCCGGCGGATTTCATTCATCTGCAGCCAGTCCAAGTACTCCGCGCTGGTGCAAGCGGGACCATTGTCGGACACAATAATGTCCGGCAATCAATGCGGCGCGAAGACTTGCCGCGGCGCCGCAATGGTCGCGCTTGCCGATGGAGTGGCGACTGGCAGTTCCTCTACCCACTCTGAGAAGGCGTCCATTACCACCAGGAAGTAGCGGCCCCTGAAGGGTCCCGCAAAATCTATATACAGGCAGGACCAGGGCCTCTGTGGGAACAGCCAGGGGGTGATCTCCGCGTGGCGCGAGGCTCGCTGATTCTCCTGGCAGACCTGGCAGCCTTGCACCTGGTGCGCGATGTCCTGGTCCAGGCCAGGCCACCAAACGTGCGACCGTGCCACCATCTTGGTCTTTTCCCCGCCAGGGTGCCCCGCATGCAGCAACTGCAGGACCTTGGCCCGGAGATTTTGAGGAATCACAACCCTGGAACCCCACAGCAGGCAGCCCTGCTCCAAGCTCAGCTCGGCGGCCTTGTGGCTGTAGGTCTGGTGACGCAGCTCCTCCCCTCGGGAAACCGCCTCGAGCACCTGTGACAGAACCGGGTCCCGGGTGGTCGCCTGCGCACTGCACTCCTGTTGAGTACCCCCGGGTAGGTTCTGGAACAGCAGCAGGCACCTCCGGCAGGGGCAGGCGGCTCAGGGCGTCGCAGGTCCCTGGTCCTTCCCAGGGCGATAGACCAGATTTCCCAGGGCGGTAGACAAGCTTATAGCTGTAGGCCGTCAGCGTCAAGACCTAGCGTACCACATAAGGCGAGGCTTGCACTGGAACTGCCTTGTCAGGCCCCAGCAGCCTCAGCAGTGGCTTGTATTCCGTGACTGCCTCGAATTTCCGGCCCCACAGGTACTGGAGGAAACGCTCGGTCCCGAACATGAGCGCCAGGCCTTCCTTGTCCAGCTGGCTGTAGCGTTGCTCTGCTGCATGAAGCCAACGAGAAGCAAACGCCACAGGGTGTTCCTGACCATCCTGACCCCTGTGCGACAGGACGGCCCCTACCCCGTACAGCGACGCATCCACGGTGAGGACTACAGGCTTGGCCAGATCTAAGTGTACCAGCACTGGAGCCTTGATGACCAACTCCTTGCTGTGCTAAAAAACCAAGTCCTTCTCCTTCTTCCAGGCCTACTGCTGACCATCTCAAAGCAGACAATGCAGCGGCTCCAGATGCGTCGACAGGTTGGGCAGGAACCCCCTCTGCAAGTTGATGAGGCCGAGGTAGCTCTGAAGCTCATTGTTCTGAGGCTTCGGCGCCTTGAGCACGGCCTCAACCTTGCGGGAAGCCGGGGCCGGGCCGGCCTGGGAGATGATGTGTCCCAGGTACTCCACACTAGGTGTCAGGAACACTCACTTGTCCAGCCTCAGCTTGAGACCGGCGTCCTGCAATCGTGTCAGAACTTTGTGCAGGTTCTGCAGGTGGTCCCCGTCGTCGGTACCGGTAACCAGGATGTCGTCCAAGTACACCGCCACGTGCCTCATGCCCCTGAAAACGTTGTCCATCTCTCTCTGGAAGATGGCTGGAGTTGAGGCCACGCCAAACGGTAGGCGCGTGTACTGGAAGAGTTCCATGGCAGTCGAAATGGTGACATACTTCCGGGTGACATCCTGGAGCACCAGCTGCTGGTAGGCATCTGGAAGGTCGAGCTTGGTGAACTTCTGTCTCCCGGACAAAGCCGACCAGAGATCTTCTATCCGAGGCAGCGGGTACTTCTCGACGGTAGCGACGTGGTTAATGGTGACCTTGAAGTCCCTGCGGATCCTGGCAGTGCCGTCTCGCTTGAGGACTTGGACAATCGGTGCGGCCCACTCTGATGTCTTGACGGGCACCAGGATCCCCTCTCGCTGCAGCCGTTGCAGCTCCTAAGTGACCCTGTCCTTCAGGGCGAACAGCAGCGGACGCGGCTTGAAGAAACGAGGCAGGGCTCTCTCGGGTACGTGGATGCCGACCGTTCTGCCGGCGAAGGTGCCCACCCCCGGCTGGAACATGGACTGGAAGTCGGTCAGGGGGCTCGGGACGTCCTTCATCACATGCAGTGCAGCTTCCTGGTACTCTGGCAGCCGAACACCCAGCGCGTGAATCCAGTTCCGGCCCAGCAGAGTCGGCGACGACCCTTTGGTTAAATAAAGGGGAAGGATTGCCTCCCTGTCACCAAGGCGAACGCTGACCTGGGCCCGACCCTGGACCTGGGAAAGCTGCCCGGAGTAGCTGCGCAGCATGACGTCCGACGCCTCGATGGACACGCCAGGGAAGGTCCCCTTGAACAGCTTCCCGGCCATGACCGACACGCTGGCCCCTGTGTCCAGCTCCATGGTGATGGGGTGCCCGCAGATTTCAACAGACACGAAGTAAGGTGGCATGGACGATGAAAGTTTCTTCGAATGCCACACGTCGAAAATCTGCGGCCCCTCGGCCACGACGTGGACCCTTGCTGAAAAGGGACCCCGGCCTGGTGCCGCTCGTCCCCGACGCGTTCTCTTGCGACGGCCACCCTGGCCGCGGGCTTGGCTGTAACCCGGGCTTGAACCTGGGTGCTGCTGCTGCTGCTGCTGCTGGCCGAAGCTCGTCGCCACCCCTCGGCAGACACGTGCGAGGTGCCCAGTTCTCCCGCACGTGAAGCATTGTGCTTGGGCCAACTGGCACTGTGAGGGGGAGTGGGCAGCACCGCAGCTGCTGCGGGCACCGCTCCTTGCCGCCATCTTGTTCACCGCCGCTTCCGCTGCTTCCGTCGACGGGGAGCCGACCGCACGCGCAATCTCGCTGACGTCCTTTGCTGCGGCTTCCATCGCCTGCGCTGCCTTCACCGCGTCGTCCAGCGAGGGGTCGGGGAGCTCCAGGAGTTGCGTCTGCATGGCGGGGTTGCTTATGCCGCTTACAAAACGTTCCCGGAGTAGCGAGCCCAACTTGTCGCCGAAGGCGCAGGTGTTCGCTAACCCCCGTAGCACAGAGACGAACTGCCCGAGGGTCTCCCCGTCCCGGCGGATCCAGTTGTTGAAGCGGAACCGCTCCATAAGCGTGGACGGTGCCGGACTGAAGTGCGAGCGAAGCGCGGCCAGCAGCTCACCCAGCGTTTTCACTTGCGGTGTGGCCGGCTTGAGGAGGTCGAGCAGGAGGCTGAAGACGCGGGTCTTGCAGCTGGTCAAGAAGATGTACCGCTGTTTCGCCTCGGGAGTGTCGTTCGCCCGGAAGAACACGTGGAGTTGTTCTTCGTAGACTGGCCAGGCGGACCCATCTCCCTCAAACGGCTCGAGGCTCCCGTACAGCGGCATGGCGACAGGAGCGGGGGGCGGTGTTCCGACTATCTCGGCGGCGTGGGCCGAAACCGTGCACGTTGTTCGTCTCGAGTGCTACGGTTCATCATCGCCAGTGTCACGATCCTTCGAGAACGTAGAAGAAAGGGGCTAAACGCCCACCGAGAAGAGGCAGCTCGCAGTCTGGTTGTGTGGGTAGACGCTCCACGGTGTTCATTGGCGCGGTGACCAATGTTTCCCGCCGAGCCTGGCGGCCACAGACGGGAAAACTGGAGGGGGCGCTATATACTTGTCACACCGTATCTCTCGCGAAAATTAAACAAAAAAATACACACCGTACCTCTCCCGAAAACTAAAAGTGTAATTCGAAAGCCGTGGAAACGTGTCCGCGTGGCCAACTCAGTAGTGTGTCTGGCTCGCAGCTGCAGGTTCGTGAGATCTAATCCCGTCGAAACGTTTCTATTTATTTTTTGTTTAAGGTTATATGCATTATTATATAAAGTAAAATTATTTGAGTATTCGGTGACATTTAATTCGCGTGTCATGTCACGTTATTTAATCATTATCATTCCACGCGTACGTTACGTTTTACGTGAGCGTAGTGGGCTAAATGAAATTCTCCTGCAAGGCCATGTCGCTGTGACGTCGTCACCCTATCCACCAATCAGGATTTTCTCGTCCCGCCGTCTCCGACGCCGGCTTTTCAACGAACGGAGCTTGCAGCCAGGCCACAGAGTTGCAGTCACAGAGTCCGAAGTGACAGGCTAATAGACAAATGACTGCTAGCACCGGGGGCCGCTTTCTCGCGCAGTTTATCAGTGCCTTCGATCCACGAACCTGTCTTGCCAAGAGAGTATTGAATGGTTCGCCCATATAGACCTTTCCAGCGCTTAACGCCCATTCAAGAAAAAAGGATGAGTAACCGGGATGTGGACGCATGCAAGGAGCCTCATATTTCGTGAAGTAGAGCAACATCACACGCCAGGAACGCGTTCCACAGCGCGAAAGGCGAAGATGGCACCCCACAGAAGTTGATTATTGGATTGGTCTATTATCCACGTTCGCAACCGAAAGCGCCTCTGTGGCCGAAGTTCGCGATTGGCCAAACCATAGTTTTCGGTATACTGATAATGCCTGCCCAATCGCCGGTTCACAGCGAGGCAACTCCTATCAATCACTTCAAGGCAGATAAAAATACCGCTAATCATGGAGAGACAAATTCTGGTTGTGACGTCACGACCGGAAACCTTAAGAGGGTCCCACCGAAACATCTCGGTGCTAATAAAGGGCCGGCAAGAATAGCCAGGCAAAGCGGGCCAACCTTGCCGGCCCTCTATTCTAGTCTTTAGCTCTATTTCCTCATCGAAATTTGAGCTAAAGACTTGGTTTGGAAGCTCTTAATAGGTTGAAATTAAGATTTTCATGCGGTTGTTAGCGCGTTTTTTTGAAGGTGACCATCTGTACTTTAAATTCACTTTCTTCCATTCCAGCTCTGTGAACTTTGCCCGTTAGACACGGGGCGGCTGATGGTCCCAATCGTGCCCAGCTGTGTAATTCTTGGGTACTTAAAACCGATAGATATCTATCGGTTGAGCTTTCCTCCGAGGACATGATAAGATCAATATTTATAAAACTGCATCTTCTTACCCAACAAGTCATTCACTTCGATAGTGTTGTTGCTGTCGTCGTATCCCCCTTCCTCCTCTTTGTCTGCTAATGGGTGAGAGGGAATGACATCCTTAGAGGAATATAGGGAACGTAAAGAGCGCGCACTTGAGCCGTTTCTTAGTCCAGGAGCTAGGAACACTACTGGCCGTTGGGGGGCGCAGCATTGCCAATTAATTTGGAAATTTTATATATGTATATCTATATATATTTATATATATATCTACCTATCTATCTATCTATCTACCTATCTATCTATCTATCTATCTATCTATCTATCTATCTATCTATCTATCTATCTATCTATCTATCTATCTATCTATCTATCTATCTATCTATCTATCTATCTATCTATCTATCTATCTATCTATCTATCTATCTATCTATCTATCTATCTATCTATCTATCTATCTATCTATCTATCTATCTATCTATCTATCTATCTATCTATATATATATATATATATATATATATATATATATATATATATATATATATTGAATGTACACAGCAACATTTTAAAATAATTAATAACCTTTAACTTTAAACAAAAATAAAAGGTGTGAATGGCTGCGGGCATGGCTTTGGCGAGACGGGTGTCTTTGGAATGTTGGCACGGCGGACGGGGAGACGGGACGGTGCGCACCTTGGTCTGTATTTTCACGTGGGGTACGCCATGCTGCAGACACTGCTGTAGATTTTTCGGTAATTTTGGGATTGTAAACTGTGTCGCGAGAGGAAGGAAGAAAATGATAAATCAGAATAAAGCAAGATCGCGAGGACGAGACCATCGAACAGACCTTACCTGTATATTGTGTGAATTTCCCGCAGTTATATCAAATGGAAGTGTTTTCTTTTGTGAACGATTTCTTAATTATTTACCGCGCCCGAAAGCTTGTAGTCTTGATCGGGTTTGTCCTCTTTTTCGTTGAAGGTAAAATTTTTTAATCCTTCCGTGCTTTATTCGCAGTTGTTTCGTTTTGGTTGCGTGAGCGAGCACTGCAAGCTGGAGGTGATTTCACGCACACGACGCATGTGCTTGCATGCGTAAACTACACACTAGCGACTAAAGGCTCCTTCGCACGGCTTTGCTCAATGTGCTGCGCTATGCTGCGCTACGCTGCGCTACGCTGCGCTACGCTGCGCTACGCTGCGCTACGCTGCGCTACGCTGCGCTCGGCAGGTAGGCATCTAGTGTAACAGGATTATATAAACCGGTACATATTAAAAACCAGATATGTCTATTTATATTACAATATCGGCATATCTCCCTAGCGCAGCACCACTCACGTGCCAAAATATTTCTATCACCATGTGAGTGCGATATCCAAGAAAGATTTCTAGGCTGGCCATGTTTGTGTGCGCGAACTTTGAATTTATCGTCTGTGTGTGTTGTATCGTGACTACACAGTGCCAACTTGAACGTAGTTTATTGTCGCAGGAATCAATTTTGCATAAAGTTAAGATATGAAGCTAAAACATTAGGACACTACGTTTGCTGCAGTATCACGATAACTGTTGTGTTAACTTTGTTGTCTAACTTTTGCCGCCGGGACGTTTGGCTACGGCAGCTTCTGCTGCGTAACATGGTGCAGAGACAATGAAAGGACGCGGAAGAGAACAGGAACAAAGTTCTTTCGGATTTCACGGGATGGCAGATAGGTTACGTGTTTACTCTGGTTTTATTTTTACAACATACTGCATACTTAGCGCTTATGTGAAGGCGAATGGGAGAAACGATAAATCAAACTTCATTCCATAACTGCTAAGGGCTTGATTACTGTCAATTACACACGTAAAAGAAAACTCCCCTTGCACTTTCTGCACGGTGTGATGGTTATCCAAAGAATGCTCATTTGATAGCGAATTCATTATCGAGAGCCGATAAGCGTAAAAATATTTTCGAATAACCTAACTGACGCGTAAGAAATGCTCTATTCTTTGTCCTATGTTAGTTGAAACAACATCATTCGTAAAGTCTGTTCAATCGTTCTGATCATAGGCATTGTTTCAATGTCGAGGAAAAATTAACATTGTGCCCGTTCGTTCACACATATCCAAAACTCTGTACTCCACTGGTTTCTCATAGTCAAAATTACATTGATTGGGTTACCGCTCTTCTTTTTGTGACATTGCCCAGATCTTCAGAAAAGAGTGAAAATAAAGGTGTGTCTTCATGGGATGGGATAATAGCAGCCCTCTCAAACAACGTCTCTTCGCTACATGTCCGCGGCGCGTGCGCGCAGCGTCATGGGGTGGCCGTCGTTGAAACTGACCCAATGGGAGCCTCCTCGGCGCTCTTCAGCCCCCTTCCGCCCCCCCCCCCCCCCACCCCCCCCCACCCAATGGTACTAAAGCCGAAATTCATCAGCTTTATTCCGCTCTTTTGGGATCGGGGAAACTTGGTGCTGTTGTCTATGCTTTTTGAGTGGTTTCATAGCTGGGAGCGGGCTTCACTTGGTGAAATGATTTAAGGTGCCGTTTGGCGCTGCGTCAGAGCGGATGACGTCGGCTCGCTCCGTGGGACATTTAGTGCTTTCAAATTAAAACAAAACGCCTAGATGCTCAGGCATTTTCTTCATGATGTCCGATTTGCCAGAAAATTAGATAAACATATTAACATACCAACAAACATCACTGAAACAATAGGAAAATAGTGGGAACAAAATATTTTGCTGAAGTAATGAATTTATGTTTGGTCCTCACAGTGTTTTTAATTAAAGTCTCTATTGGCAACAATAAAAATGCGACGTCAGCTGAAGGCTGGGCTTCGGTGTTCGGACTGTAGACCCTGTTACCAAATGATTACAAGCAGTTTCATTGAATCAAATGAATGCTTGGGAAGCTCGCTCAAGTACCCTCACAGCAGAACGAAACAAATGCTGGGCATAGGTTATTTCACGCTGCCCACTCAAGATGCAAGCCTGCTTCGACTGACTTCAACGCAGTGAAAAGCGTGGGTATATTTGAATGTCAGTCTTGCCATTATATTCACTTGCCGATTTCACAATACAGGTACTAAATTTGGCGATACTAAATTGCATACCGGAAAGGGCCGGAGATTCCTAAAATATACAGGGTGTCACAAAAAAAAAATTACGGGATTTTTTTTACCGCAAAAATACACTTGCCATCGCCGAACGCTCATTTTCCGCCCTGAGGTAGGGCTAGAGGTCACAGCCAGTTGCCAAAGTTTCAGCCCGATCTGATAAATCGTTCAGAAGTTATGTGTTTTTTTTTAAAGATCAATGGGAAAATGACAGCCGACGGAGTTTTCGAATACATGGGGCTCTATGGCACCAAAAACCGAAAACGGGTTCTCCGCTGCGTCTTGCGATGACAGCGCAGCAGAGGTTGGTTGTACTACCTCTCCACGGGGCGCGGCGCCGCCGGGGACGAGATGCGCTCCGATTGCAAACCGAAACTTAAAAACCCGTCGAATTTGTGCGATTTTTCAGAAAGCTGTAAAATGCTTCGCGTGCCTTCTATCGTTCTGCAATTGGTTGCTTTAGTGTCTTTCGACAATGCAGAGCAATTTTCAAATTGAAACCATGCCCTTAAACACAATATTAAAAAAAACTTAATTACACAAAAATTATTAACAACTTAATTATCCCGGACTTTAATAATTTGTCTAAATGGGCCCCTGGCCCAGGACCACAAACTCACAGGCCTTTTTTCGTTGCGATGAGTAGTTTTCGCAGGAGCGATTTGGCCTGAGTTCTGTGAAACACCCTGTATGTTTTTGTGGCAGTGCTGCGAATGGGAAGACGACAAAAAATAGGACAGGATGAGAGCACGAGAAAAAGGGCGAATGACGATGAACGTCGACCGCCGAACACTGGGATTTTGAACAGTCTTCATTTTCTTAACAATTGGTGTCAGAAGTGGGATAATAAAAGATTCCAACACCTCTCAGCCTGACGTGGTCATGAGAGCGATCGGCACGCTGCAAGCTTCGTTGGCCAGCTTGCGAGAGGAGCAGAGTAATCACCGAGACGAAGACCGGCGATCTTTAGCAGAGCTACGTCGGTAGGTTTCCGCGCAACTCCAGCATCATCCTGGGACCGGGTGATCACGCCAGTCCACGGGGCATCGAGGAGCGCTGCACCCACCATCGCAGTCCGGCGAGACTACTGAAGGAACGAGCGAGGGCGCCACTTCTAACGCGGAATATCTATCCTTGCAAGCCCCGGCACGAACCAAAAATTATAACAGACATTGGATACCACCTTCGGGGGATGCTGACGAACAGGAGGCTTTGGCTGCGCAAAAGATGATTGTTAAGCTCGACACCTATGATGGACGCAGGCCCTGGAAAGCCTTTCAAGTACATTTTGATCTCGTCGCGGACTTAAAGAACCTCTGACACGCCAAAATGTTTTTGTCATGCTAGGCGTTTAAATGGCATGTCAGGACATTACAAAAAAAAAAATGTTTCACTAAAGAGTTGCGTAGTTTTTTTTATAAAAATAGAAATAAGAGGCCGAATTCAAAGTTCCCGCCAGTGCACTGTGACGTAAGAGTGTACCGCAAGGTGTCGGGGCGGTCAGAAGGGAGGCATCGACCTACGTCACCAAAAGTGGGTTCGCAGGAGGTCACGTGAGTTTCACTCCTCGTGCTCTCCGCGACCGTGCCTAAGACTTTTTTTCTGTTCTTTGTACGAGCGATTGTAGAAAACGAAGTTTCAGTTCCACTAGCTCTTTATCCCTGCACCGTTGATTAGTTTGCGTGCTGTGAAAGTTGAGGACGAAGAGTCAGTAAGGTCAATGATGAAAGCGTTGCGAGTACAAGCCAGTGTACGAGTGTATGCGATCAGTCCGATGATATAGAGGTATACTGGGCGCAAAAGAAGCTATCAAGTCTTGCGAAAAAAATTTTAGAACGCTCGCAGATATTAGGATTGCTTGCGTACGACACGCCCAATCGCATTGCTGAAGGTTCGGACACCGAGGTCGTCGAATCATCGTATACTCTCCAGGCTGAAGATGCCTGCCGTCCCTCGGAAATGCATGCAGTGTGATCTCTTCTTCAGTTGCTGAAATACCAGGACAGTCCCTCACACAGCACCTTCTAGGCATTGTAGTTGATCACGTCATTTCACTGACTCCTCTTCTTCTACATTTACAGCAACATTAACCGATGAAAAGTAGATAAAGGAATCCTTGTCTGCTTGGATCGCTCGTGGAGGTGCGGAGAACAACAAAAATATATAAAAAATTATTACACGCGCTCGCGGTAAGCACGAGGAGGGATATAACTCACGTGACTTCCGCCGATGCCTCCTTCTGACCGCCCCGACACCTTGCGGTACACTGTTACGTCACAGTGCACTGGCGGGAACTTTGAATTGGGTCTCGTATTTCTATTTTTATAAAAAAAAAAAACAAAAAAAACTACGCACCTCTATAGTGAAACAATTTTTTTGTAATGCCCTGACATGCCATTTGAACGCTTAGCATGAAAAAAAACTATATTTTTTTGGCGTGTCAGAGGTTCTTTAAACGGTTGGACTACCTCATCGCGAGGGGCGTTTCTGGCATCTACACTCCGAGGACCAATTTTGGAGCTGCTTCAGAACCTTCCTCCCGGCAACCAGCGGGACTACAAGGCGCTCGAGGAAGCACTCGAAGGGCGTTCGGTGTGAAGCTCCTCGGGCGACTCTACCGCGCCACTCTCCGAACGCGGATACGAGGACGAAATGAATGATTATCTGAACTGGCCATTGACATCGAGGGGTTTACGTGACTCTCGTATCAAGGCTGCACAACTGCAACACTGTACTCTGTAGCTGTGGGGCACTTTGTAGACGCAATCCGAGACACTGAAGTACAACAGTTTGTCCGCCTGTAGTCATCTGCCTGCATACGTCACGCTGTTGCACGAGCTATGAAGGTGGAGGCAACGACGAGGGCAGTAAGTGCCACCCGGCGGGTCACTGTGCCAGGTGGTTATCAGCCAGGCACGTATTTGACACAGATTCTGGCTCCAATGTTGCCTGATAGGCTTCTTAAAATGATTTATAAATTACAACATATGACTTCCTGAGATCTAGTTATCGTGTCACAAAGATCAGATGAACCTCTGTCACGGACTGCTTCATCATATCGATGACAAAATTTATTTGTGAGGGTTTATATAAATATGGAGACGATTGACAACATTATTTTGAAGACACAAAGATGGATGAAGTGCCATTATTCCGAAACAAAGTAATTTGGTAGCCTACAATCGCCCAAAAACGTGAGCCCAAATATTGTGCAGCTCATTCATTTCTACCAAGCGCAAGTGGCACTTGAACCACATTCGGCAGTGAGCTTGAAGCACAGGGCACAGTTCCGAACTCACAATTTTCCGAAGTATAAAGAAGAAAATGAAACGCGTTTTATTTAGCCTTCAGAGCGAAATCTAGTTTCCTAATATGTATCCCCATGTCCTAATTTTCTTGTGCGGTTCAAAAGAAAGATGATTTGATAAAAGTAAAACCCAACATTGTACAATCACTGTATTGGTTACGTCGTTCTTCTCGGGAACTTTTATAATTTGGGTTCCGTACGTGTTCCTTTCAAATACCTTTAAAATCAGAAGATTAACCACCTAGCTGGTTATAAAAAAATCTGAGAAAACCGAAAATAAATAAGAATTGAAGCTCTCTATGAATTAAAAAAATAACAAAAAAACAAGCTGTACGGGTAGATGGTCGTTATATATATATTCTTCTTCGTGGGGGAGAACGAAGAGTGTTACAATCAGCGGCAATATAAGAAATGTAGGACGTTGTTTAATATAATAACACTTAATATTTTGTGATCTGATATTCAGCATTCTTATCGATTGACGACGTCTTTCGATTGGCGGTGGATCGTGAATCAGAGTCTCCGTACTCGCCACGCATGCGTTTCTTTAACCTATTAAAGGTCATAGTCCAAATCTTAAACCTGTCTTACCAAACTTGTGCTCGTTACTTGAAAAATGTAATGGATTACAATTACAAATCACCGAGCCTCAAATCTAATAGATTACAGTTACAAATTACTTTCCCCGAAAACTAAGAAATTACTTTACTCGTTACGTTACAAATTACATTCACGCTACGTTTTTCGCACACTTATCAAGAAAACAATCGAAACAATTTCTGAAATTTCTCCAATATGTTCTGCATTACTACTTTCCATTTCTCATACGCCCGTATTATGGTAGTCCTTGTAAAAATAAAATATTGTATTCAAGAGAAAGTGTTTAGCTGCAACCCGTTCTCCTGTAAGCTGAGAAGGCACCTAAAGCTGCACCCTCACCCGCCATCCCGCTAGCTTACAACCTCCGTAAATGATCCCTGGAATTGTGCAGAGTGCACAATTCCAGGGATCAGCGATGCGCATGCTCAGTATCACCGTCTACCTCCGCTACAATATTCGGAGCTAAAGAAGCGATCCACGTAAGCTCCTTTTTCGACACGGGCTTTTCGCCTGTCATTCACAAGAAAAGAAAAACTTGGTTCTAACGTTACAATGAAAGCCAGCGCAGAATGCAGGTGTCCCATCTTACCTTGACGTGTTTCCGTAGATTAGAGTGTTGTTCTCGCTGATGACAAAGCTTGTTTTTTTTTTTTGGCAAGCAAAGCATGCACTGAAATTCTAGGTTTCCGTTCTGCTTAATGCCTTGAATTCTGAACATCTCATTAAGTGATGGTCATCGAGACGACGGACACTCCACGACCGAAAACTCGTTGAGTCAGAGAAAAAATGGCGGTTAAAAGGTAATCGATCAAAGCGGTGGCCATCGCTCTCCCAAAACAACAGAGGATCACACCCCTTTTGAACGTTCTCTCTTTCTCCCTCTTTGTCAGCACTCCTTAGATGGCCTAATCCCCCCCCCCCCCCCCCCCCGATTCATGTTGAGAGGAGAGGAGTGGACTCGACCACCAATGCCCAGACAAGTAATCCAAAAGAATTATCGTCCTTACCCTCGAAGACGATGCTCTTAGCCTCGCTTTGGCACCGTTAAGCCCTGCCTCGACATCGTGCTAAAATGCAGTAGCCCAAATCAAAGACAGAGAATTCGTTCCCCTTGCGCGAGGCTACATTGTCTGTTAGGCGAGTTGTGAACCTGCTATAGAGGGGGTGAGGACCCGTGTTTGATGTCTGCGCAAGTGGTGGGAGACTTCGAAATAGTTGAAAAGGGTGAAACGGGGTAAAAGTCAAAAACAAATAAGCACGAAGAGCTTTCTCCTGCACGGGAGAGTAAGAAAAACACAATGGAAGGCGACGGAGAGCATACTCGGTGTTGTCTTAATTGATCTTTGTCTTTTGTGCTTTTTTACGTGCCTTGCCTGTTTTTCTAGTGGTTCTTGTGACCGGTCATACAAATATAGGGTTTTCTTTCCGGCTATTTTCCCATCCTGATTTTTCTCTTGCTCTATTTATGCTGCGGAATGTTCTGCTCCTAATGCTGCACTTAGTGTATTATACGCATATTTAAAAAAAAGTAACGAGTGATTAAAAAAATATTTACCAATATTTTGTAACGAAACTACATTGCAAATTACTTCCGAAAAAAGTAACGTGTCAATTTCAAAACTACTTGAAACAGTACCGGATTATATGTAACTCGTTACATGTAACGGATCACTTCCCAAGTCTGGTCGTAACTCCATTGATCGCAGACGCTACATCGACAAGCCTACAGCTGCGCTCCGTTTCTGACACTCGCATTTTCTTGCTGTAGTGCATCCAACACCAACACAAGCAAGTAAGGACCATCCCGATTTTTCATACAAGGCTGTCGCGTCATTAACATGTTATTTAATGTCGGTCAATAATCAGTGACTAAAGAACCCTCCCGCACTGAACCAAAGAAGCCTCCTTTCTTCCTCATTCCCTATCGAGCCTCAGAGGGACTGCAAGAACGAGGGAAGCCTTCGGCTCAACTAGATCACCGAAACAACGGAGCCCTTTTTTCCACACAGTAACATTCTACTTATGCCACAACTGACGTAACGACACTGAAGAAAGCATTGGGGACCTCAACCAGGTACACATCTAATGTCGATTGATTGATTAAAAAAAAAGACTTGCTGTCTTCTAACACTGAAAGTGTTTCATCTGTTTTATTACGTCAGAATACTTTCAAAAAGAAATAACGTCACGCAGTAGCGTCAGGAAGGAAAATTACGTCAATTTCGCCGCTAATGTAGCGGGAAATGAATGCCACGAGGCGACAATCACGCTGCTTCATTTAGCCAGCAAATCGACGTTACTTTGCCATACGTCTGACACCCAAAACGTGATGTCAATTTATCCCCTAAATTTAGTAGCAAAATTGATAATACGTGACGTGCCCACCGCTTGTAACATCAAAATGTGTGACGTCAATTTCTGCTATCTTGTTTTGCGACGAGCTAGTTTGCGATCAATATATTGTGTTCTTCCCGGTCCTTGTCAGCATGACCAAGCTGGTGTAAATTTTTCGACAAAAAACAGGTGTCTACGTTGTTGCCATAATTAGTTAAACAGCTAAACAAATTTCACAGATCTACATGAAACTACTTAAGTGTAGGAATGCGAAACATTCCTACATACAGCGCATTCTTACACGCAGTGCGCCACGTCTTCCTCTCGCACACGGCTCTCCGGTGGTGACATCACGCTCCCCCACTCCGCAGGCGTGGCAAACCCTGCCGGCTTCACGACGGCTTTCGTGACGAAGCCTTCCGTTGTTGTGCTCTTCTTTGTGTTATACTCCTGAAGCGCGTCCGCTTTGACCTTGAGCGCACTCGCCGGCTTCCGTGACGAGGCATCTGCGTTGCTGTGCTTTTCTTTGTGTTTTATTGCAAATGGCAATTTAGGAGCCCCTTCGCTGAGCCTATGGAACTTTAAGTGCCGTTTCGCTCATCCAATGGAAATTTAGGTTCCGTTTTTCACCGGCTTCACTCCATGAGACATTTAATGCTTTCGCAGTAATAATAAAATGGACCTGATGGTAAATATCTTCGACAAAAATTTGTCTGGTTGGGTGAAATGGCTAAACTGAAAAAGAATTCTCAAACAGAAAACCGTAAAAAGTGGTCCCGACTTCACAAAGCTTACTTGGCTCCTTCATCAAAGGTTTCTATAGGTCGTATGGGACAGTCACAGCTTCAACCCCTTCGTCTTTGTTCACGAGGAAACATTATTTCCTCTGTTTTAAATAGGCGGTGTTTTGGTCACGCGACGTAGGCCTTGCGCGTACACAGACGCCAAGGCACCTAGGATCTGTTGATGTTTCCTGGCGTCTGTTGGATGAGCCAAGATTCCAAGAGAAGTCATTTCCGGAAATTTGACTCCGTGTCAATCACGTGTGTATGAGCGAAGTCAATCGGATTTTCACGCGCGTCGCAGTGTTCAACAACTGTGCTGCGTTCACGGTCGAAGTCCCGCCCGTCATTCTTGTGTTGGTGCATTCTTTCGTGAAAGTTTTTTTTTTCTCGCCGATGTATGTGACTGGGCACTCTTTTCGTGGGATCTGGTATACCACCACTTGTGACACTGGCTTGTGGGCCACTTGAATGCCTTCTTTTCGCAATACGCGTTCCAGTGATTCGCTGGTGCCTTTCACGTAAGGGACACCGATGCGCGCAATGGTACGGGGCTGCGCTGCTCCTGAAGACATCTGGGCTTGGCTGGCCGACACGCTCAATAAAGCGTTTTGCATATCAATGTTTTCGGAGATCAGCAATGATGACCGGCTTCCTCTTTTTTCATTCAATTTCAGACGAGGAAATCGTCATTGCCTTGGAGAATAGTGTCGACACTACTAACGCCTTGTGACTCACCGGGTAGTTTGATGCGAAATTAAGGTAGCGCCCAGTGTGGGCTGTTTTTCTATATACACTAAATTTCAATAGATCTCCTTCCTGTTTCTCCAGCGCATCAAAGAAATGTAAAGTGTCATCGTTCTCGCATTCTACAGTGAACTGTATTGCCGGCTCGATGGAGTTGAGGTGCGCCAAGAAGTCAAGAACTTCCGACTTCTTGAGGATACAGAAACAGTCATCCGGATATGGCGTGAACTCGTTGGGTTTGTTGGAGAAATACCGCAGAACCTTCTGTTCGACTACTTCCATCGTAAGGTTCGCTGTTGTGACAGAGATGGACGCCACTAACGCAGTGCCACTGACTTGCATAAAGAGTTCACCCTTAAAACTAAAGTAGGTACTGCCGAGGCAGAACTCTAGCAAGCGGCACAGTTCATCCACAGTGAGACAGGTTCTTGAGGCCAAGGCGTCATCTTTCTGGAGAGCTTCTCTGGCTGCGGCGACTGCCAAGGGAACTGGGACGCTGGGGAAAATTGACACAACGTCGAATGATACCATAGTGTCATCTTCGCTAAATCTTAAATGTGCGGCACGTTCCACGAAGTGACTGGTGTTCAGTACATGCGTCGACGTGTTTCCAACAAGGGGAGCTAGAGTTCGGTGGAGATAATTTGACAACGCCCCGATGTGGAAAAGTGGTAAAATCCACGATAGGCCTTAGGGGAATATTAGGCTTGTGTATCTTGGGAAGCCCGTAAAAGCTGGGTGCAGAGCAGAGCCATTCCTGCAGATGAGTCCCAGGTAAAGGCTTTTACCTGGGACGTCGCAGATGTGCGACACTCAACCTCGCGCATCTGTGTACCCTCCATCAAAGGAACAAGCGAGGCGCTTGCACGTGTGCTAGCCAAAGAATGAATCACCGTGGCCCAGAGGTCGATGTCCAAGCTTGGGATACTCATGCCCCGCCCAAAAAATCGCCCTCCGAAAGAAAAAAATGCAGGGCGTGGTTTACGAGATCTCTTGCGCAGATTGTCCAGCCACTTACATCGGCGAGACAAAGTTAATGAAAGAATACGCCAACACAAAAACGACGTTCGCAAGCTCGACCACGAGCGCAGCGCAGTCGCTGAGCACTGCAAAGTCAAAGACCACCGGATTGATTTTGACAACACCAACATTATCGACACAGACTAACAATCAACATAGGCTTTTCATCGAGTACTGGCACATTCAAACGACGCCAGGCAACATAAATAGGTGCCTTGGTGCTTTACCAGCAATGTATGTAAACGGGCTTCGCCATATCCGTGAACGAAGAAGATGGAGAGATGCGCCGAACTCCTGAAAGAAGAAGAAGAGCGAAAACGCCACTCCTCAACGGCCACAGTTGCCCCTGACAAAGAATCAAGTCTGTTCGAAACGAAGGTTCCCTACACGTTTATGATTTGATTGATTGTCATATTTTACTTATTGTGTTTCTCAACAAGAGATATTTCTCTCGAATGTTTAGTTTCTAACCTAATTAAACCCCCCACAACTCAAGTCTCCCTTCTGTTGCGCCACATTGAGAAGAACAATGGTCGGGTGTAATGTCAATGTATACGCGCGACCTGTGAGGATGTGTGTTACAGAGATTCTAGGTACGGTCAAATTTCTGTGCGCGAATTCAGCTTGCGCTCCTTGGGGGTATCTATTTTCAATGGCATCGAGCATGTGAACCCATTCTAAGCTTTCTTTATGTTCTGTCTGCCGCCAATGTGATTTTATCTCTCGACGTGCTTTACATTGCTTTGTGTAAGACGACAATTAAACTGCCCTGTTCGATGAACCTGGAGGAAGCTTGGAATTTTTATTTCGCCTCTCAATTTATCGGTAGTCCCAAACGCACAAAGGCTTTAAGCCTCGAAGCAACGCAGTTTCGTTGCTGTTAGATTGGCTCCACTGTACGGTGGGATCGGCAGCTGTCGGGCTTAAAGAGAACAAGAGTTTAGACACGTGTGCGGCCTCTCGCACGCGCTGTTGCAGAACACGGATTTCCTCATAATTTTGCTTCAAACCGACGTATACTATAGTCTTATTTTTCTCCCAGAGAAATAACGAAAATTCTTCAAATATCATCGGGATGCGCGTCATCCATGTACTTGTGAAGCGATCTGTCAATACCCACCCCTGCCCGTTTGTATCTGAACAAGCAACGTACCGGCGAGCGGTCGAGTATCACTACTGCATGGTGCACGTTAAGGACCCCAAGCTGGCTGTTGTAATGCACTGGTTAAATTGCTCACCTACACCGAGTGACTCGTCACTACTTTGAAAATTGCTGACCAACTACACGCTCTATAAATATCCGCACAACCTTATTTATTAGTATTATGGAAGCGCTCTGAAATTCTACTCTTGGGAAGGGTCGAATGGAATAAACAAAAAAAGAAACATTGATAAACATTTATGTCTGAATATGATCTTTTATGTGCGAGTACAAAGTGAATAGGTGACGATAGGGGATTTACACCTTCTTGCAAGATTCTGCGATTTGATGAGACTATAAACCGTCAATTTGTTTTTCATGATGACTTTCAGTTCCTACAAATCAGACGAAATATTTAAATAAAGAGATACGGAGGCTGACATCTTTGTTTTCACACGCATATTTATTACCTCACTTTGCCTTCCATGCGTAAGAGTGTTCGTGGATCTACTCTCAAAACATGAAAGCAGCTAAGGTAAAATACAACAGTAGCCAAAGCTAGCGACATCGTCATATGTGCGTACTAAATGGCAACCCTTACCTACGAATAAAAGCAATGTGTACTTCATGGACTCGGCATATTTTGATTGCCATGAAAAAATATTGTCATTGGCTCTGATAAAAAAAAATGATACAATGCACTTATACATTTCAACGTTTTCTAATTTATCGGGAAATTGGAACTATCCAAAACCCCTCTCCTAACTACAGAAAGCTCAACACTTGAAACCCGATCACCAAAAAGCGAATATCAAACCCATAAAATGTTGTATATTGTTCACGCCTCCCTCGGCCTAACGTAGCGTGATCCCGAAGATAGGTGACAACTCACTAAGGAAGTGCGCCGAAGCAGGCATGATAAGGCTACTAAAACATAAACTAAAGAGAGTCACTCGCTACTCGCTCAAAAAAGAACTGAATACGTCGTTTCGTAGGTGCGAAAAAGGACAGCTTTTCTTGAGTAAAGAAGTGACTCGCTACATTCTTCTAAATAAAGAAAAACGTCGCCTTTCTCTAGTGGTAGTTTCTTTCCATTGCTTTGCGGGTGAGGAATGCTTCGGTTTTTATCGCATTTATGGACATACTGAGTTCGCACAGCATGCGGTATGTCTATACAAATAATCACCGATAGATTGCGAATCCTGCGATCCTAAGCATTTGTTACGCATTTCTCTAGGAACATGCATATAATGAAAAAAGTATGCACTCATTCTGAATGACTTGCTGTCGGCTTGCGCAATGATCACATTTCTATTTCAGCTGAACAAGCATCGTCCGATAAATCTTATCCCTTAGACTAATAATTCACAGGTATATCCGAGGTAACGCATGGGTTATGGTGGGTATCAGAGGTAATAAGAAGCTATTAACACCATGCCCTCTAATTTTTTTGTTACTTTGTGATAGAGTGGAAAGTGTTTTTTTCTTTGTGAACTCCTAATGCACTCAAAGTCCGCAAGCTTCATATGGGGCTGTCTGATTGGCCAGAAATGGCGTCTAAGCGGGGTTGTTAAATTTCGTTTTCCCTTTCCTGAAGTCATTACGACGTGTGCTCTAATAATTGAAAGCGAGTTCCGACGATCTGCAACTTTGACACTTACCAGAATGGAGGTATTGGTGAATATAAACGTTTGTTTTGGCATAAATTTAATGTCCCGTTTTTCAGCGCCTATTTTAAGTTTCGAGATTACTAGTCGGTCGTAAAGAGCAAACCCTGGACATTCCGAAAGGGTATTTATTTTTAAAAAAGTAAAGAAAGAAACGCCATTAAGTACCGTTTTAACTTGAATAACTCAATAAAGTTTTTTTTTTCTAATTAAGAACATTAAAAACACACTTTTATTTTGTTTAACTCAAAAACCGGCGAAATCACGCTAAGTATAGAGTGATCTGGACGTAGAAGGCATTTGTGAATTGATCGTGCTTTTTCATCTATTTGATCTCAGTCAAAATAAATTATGTCCTATTTTGTATTGTCATATCAATTCAGCCGCGCATTTTTATAGCAAAATAAAAAAAAATTATTAAGGCGAAAAACTTAAATGTCTCATCGCTAAAATCGACCTTCAAGGAGCTGTGCGGCGATTTTAACGTTGAACGGATAGTTATCTTCTACTTTCGACATTGTTTATTTTGTCACAATTAATACCCCCAGTCTCGGGTAAAGGTTTTCTACATCTTTAAGAATGGCATATTAGCGATTGAGCCTTTGAAAACGAGCACAAATGCAAGTCCTTAAAAACGGGTTCGGGCTAAGTTTCAATGATTATTATTTGGAGCGTGACTAGTAAATTACGCTAGCCTGCACACTCACCATTATTTCACATCTCGTTCCTTTGATATGTTGCAAAACCGCTGCGTAATCACGAGGCACAAATGAGAATATTTCCCGACCTGCAGCCGCGTGCGGCAGCACTGAGATCCACCTAGGCATGACGTCAGTGGGCATCTTGTAGAAAGATAGCCAAGTTGTGCGTATACCTCCTCGATAAAAGGTGAATTTTGTATAGACCGGCACGCGGAGCGGCTCTGTTTACCACCGCGGCCGGAAGGCCGCGCATGCGCGGAAGCAATGTGGACGAAAGCGGCCCGGCTCTCCGTGTTTTCCCCATTGCTTTGTGTGACGTGCGTTCGCTGTTAACGTTGTAGGGGCGCTTCTAGCTTTATTTGTGTGTCGTAGTTCCTGGCAGCGTATGTCGTATGCTATGCTCGACTATTTGAGCTCGCTACCCGAGCCTGAACGGCAGCCGTATCGAAACAAACTCTGCGTGGACGGCGTTTAATTCGAGGATCCGTACGCCGTAAACAAGGCCTGCTGGACTTCCGACATGAAGTTGCTGCCACCGAATTTGACGGCTCACGTCGTCGTTTATTTAGTTGTTTCGCCAAGCCAGTTCACGGCAGACACGGTGCAGGCGTACAAGTTTCTTAAGGCCTACGATTACTTCGAGTCGGCTTTCGCACTGCCGGCGGGATCAGCAGACTGTCGGTCTGTGGAACTGTATTGATTAATTGATTAAATACACACAGTGTCTTGAAGCCAAGATATGATATTTTCCCACCCTCATGACCACAAGGCATGACAAGCTTTGGCCGTTCTGCAGTCTTCGCAGTAGCACGTTACAAGTAACAGTGTTACCAGGAACGCGTTACTTGTTCAGCAACGTAGTAACATACTGCTTACTTTTTCGACACAGTAACGGGTAACGTATTTACGTTACAGTTTCAAGCAACGTAGTTACGTTACTTGTTACTACTTCTCAAGTCTTAAAGAAATTACACTTCAAATTTTCCGTGTTTTTAGGCGTCAAGCCATGTAAATTTCTGAGTTTTCTGCGTTTTTCTTTGCGTTTTTCTCGTGAGTATTTAGGTTGAAACCGTAAACAAAGATAAGGCAACTAAGTCCATTTCCTGTATGAACATAATGTTTCTTGATATATGAGCTTATGCACGCCTGTATTGTCAAAACAGTAAAACGTGTTAAATCATAATTTAAAAGTACCGCAGAAATAACGTGCGTTACGTTTTATCGCAAGCGGTAACGCGTTCCTTTTATTTTTAGGTAACGTAGCTCATTAATGCGGACCTTATATTTGCAAGTAACGAGCAACGTATTTCGCTACTTTTTTTCGGTAACGCCTACAACACTGCCGTTCTGTCGCCGATCCCCTTCTGCTTGGTAGCACGGGAGCAGCGAGCCTCCGTCGAGCGCTTGGCCGGTGCTTTCCGCGCGAACACCGTGGGAACAAAAGCCGGGTGGTCTCGATCAGACGACGGTTTCCCTGTACATAAGCAAGCCTCGGGACTGAGATTGAAATGGAAGCCTTACTTGCCTTCAAGAAAGTGCTTGCCCCACAAACATCTTTCCGCGCGAGGCGACCATTCTTTTCGATCCACGGATATTATCCACCTTCCGCCTCTCAGAGTCTGCCGGGAACTTGTGGAAACTCACTCTGCGACTTCTTAGTACCTTTCGGTGCAATTAACTGCAACACAGTCTCGCGGCATGCTGAAATGCTATGACGCCCATGCGAAACGTGCGCTCATCTGCCCACACCACCCGACTCCGGCGCGATCACAGCGCCGCCGCAGCTCCATGACGTCAAGCCCGCTTGTCGGTCTATAAATCTTGTTGTTCCAACATAAATATAAATGCGTCAAAAACCTTGTATCATCGACAAAAATGTTATTATATGGAGTTTAAGTGGCGCCATCTATCCTACGTCCACAAAACTGTCAGCACTATCTGCTACCCCGAACAGCCGTTAGAAGCCGGAGGGGGACGGACCGGGTGGAACCTTCCTCCTTTCACCATGTTGTTCGTGCTCAACCCGCCAGCAAGTGGTCACGCGGTCGCGAGCGCATGAGTTCTCGCTGCTCGCTGATGGGTCAAGAGAGAGTGCTTCCCCGGAACCCCACGCGACCCCCATTGGCGCCACAGCGCGCGTGATTCGGAAGATGGTGAAGGAGTCGAGAGGTGCCGAAAACCTCAATCTTTGTCCATTTTTTTCTTTTTAAATAAATATTAGGACATGCAAGCGGAAGCGGATTTTTGTGCTTTACTTCAGAAAAGTCGAGACACTAACTCCCAAATTATTTAAGCAAAGCATTGAGATTGTTGCACAGCTCCTTCAAAAGTCCTTGAGTGAATACACGTCGGCGACCTGAAAAGTCGGCGAGAGAAAGGTACCAAAAACGAAAGGCATCATTGAAACATCGCGAAGAGTTTATACTGTCAAAGAGCGGGCTGTCTTCGGAGGCTCGCTATCCTGTTCACATCGGCGCTTAGGTTTTCGTCTTGAAGTCGAATTAGGAATAACATAAGCGACCCTGCGAATTTTTAGAGCCGTCGTTGATAGGTCGCGCGAGGTAGGGTCTTTCGAACCGACCTTCCGCAACCTATCAACGACTTTTGTTTTACCATTTCTCCAATGAAAATGCTTCGCCCATAGTATTCGTACGCATATTTAATACACGAGTCAAGCCTACCCACTGGAGCTACTTGGACGTTCCGCGGGTAACGGTTGTCTAAAAGTGTAATATCTTATAATATCAACCACAACTCAAGTCTCCCTTCTGTTGCGCCATATGAACAAGAACAGTGGCCGGGTGTAATGTCAATCTAGATGCGCGATTTTTGAGGATGAGTATTACAGAAACTCTACGCACTGTGAAATTTGTCTGCGCGAATATAGCTTGCGCGCCTTAGGGTATCTATTTTCAGTGGTCTTGAGCATGTCAACTCAGTTTAAACTTTCTATACTCGTTGTCTCTCGCCAAAGTGATTTCTCCTTTCAACGTAATTTATATTGCTTTGTACAAGACGGCCATTATACTAAAAAACACAGCCTTGACGTTTTGATTGAGCGCCGGACTTGCAAATTTTGGCGCCATGCGTACGATTAATCTGGAGAACCTTAGAATTTTTAATTCTCTTCTCAATGTATCGCTTTACCAGTTTCACGCCCACACTCATTCGTTCCGTTATTTACAATTACATTTAGAAGCGAAATATCCCCGCGAATTCACTTTGCGTGAACGGCTTTCTCGGTGGCCTCAAACGCACAAAGGCGACGAGCCTCGAGGCAACGCAGTTTTGCTGCTGGTAAATTGAATCCACTGAACCGTAAAATCGGCAGCTGTGGGACTCAAAAAAAAAAAGGAGCATAGACACGTGTGGGGCCGCGCCCACGCGCTTTTGCAGAGCACGAATTTTTTCATACTCTTGCTTCATATCGCCGTCTACGAGAGAGTTTGGGTTTGCTCTCATGGGCAGATCGATAGGTCTTGAAATAGAATCGTAATGCGCGGCAGGCATATACTTGTGATTCGCTCTGTAATTCTACTGTTCGTGAAGGGTCGTATGAAATAAACAAGAAAAAAAATTAATGAACTGTTATGTTGGATTATGATATTTATATACGAGAGCAAAATAAATAGTTGCCGACATTAGATTCGCATATTTTTGCATGACTCTCGACTTTAGTGACAATATCAACTGTGATTTTGTTTGCATGATGACTTTCACTTTCTACATATAAGAAAAAAATATTGAAATAAACTGATACTGAGACCCACATCCTTGTTGTCTCAGCCTGCATTATTACCTCACTTTGCCTCTACACCTCTTCTCAGGCGTAAGTAGTGTCCGTGCGTATAAACGTGAAATTTGCAAGCAGCTAAGGCGAAATGCAACAGTAGCTGAAGCTAGCGACTGTATCATATACGGGTGCTAAATGGTAACCAGTACCAACGATTTTAAGTGCACTGTACTTTACGTACTCAGCACATTTTGATTGCAATTACAAAGTATTGTCATTGACTCTGGTGAAAAAAAGGAAACTTCCTTCATACATTTGGAGGTTATGGATTTGACCCGGGAGTTTGAACTATCCAAACCCCATTTCTTAACTACAGCAACGTCAGCACACTATACCCGGTCACCAAAAAGCGATAATCAACCCTAAAACATTGTTTATTGTTCAACGCTGCCCCGCATAAAATAGGGCGATCCCAAAAATAGGTGAAAACTCGCTAGGAAAGTGCCTCCCAAGCATGTATGATATCGTTGCAAAAATATTATCTAAATATCATCACTCGCTACTCGCTCAAAAATAACTAAATACGTCATTTCTTAGCGTAATAAAAAAGACAGCTTTTCATCAGTAAAAAAGTAACTCGCTACATTTTTCTACATTAAAACGTGTGGCATTTCTTACGTAGAACTCTCCTTCCAATGTTTTGCGATAATGAGAGTTCCACTTCCTAACGCATTTATGAACACAGAGTTCGCAAAGCACACCGTATGTTTATTCAAATATTCACCCGGGGATTGGATTAACGAAGATATAAGCATTTGTTACGCATTTCGGTAAAATTATCCGTATGATGAGAAAGTATGCACTCATTCCGACTAACTCGCTCTTTGCTGGCGCCATGATCAGTTTTGTGTTTGAGCACAGCGTACATCGCCAGATGAAACATTTCTCCTTAGACTCAGAATTCACAGGTACAGCCGAGGTAACGTATGGCTTATGGCGGATATCGGAAGTAATAAAGAAATGTGTACACCATACACTCCAATTGTTTTCAGTAGCTTTGTAATAAAACAAAAAGTTTTTTTTTTTTTTTATTCCTGAGTTTGGGTTGAGCCCGAAGTCCGCAAGCTTCGAACGGGGCACTCCAAAAGGGCAGAAATGGCCTCTCAGTGTGATTGTCGAATCTTGCTTTCTCTTTCCTGGAGCCATTGCCGCATGTACTCTAATGATTCAACATATATCGGTGAAGGGTCGCCTTTTTCATGTTAAGCCTTCAACAAACAAACAAACACAACGAGGGTAGTTCGTATAACTGAATCTCGTTTTCTCTTTACTGGGGTTATTCCCGTACTCTAATGATTCAAAGCTTAGAAGCTCCGCAAAAGTCGTTTTTTCAGAGTATGGCGCTGCAATTTACGGCACACGTTCGGCTACGTAACAGATGGTTGAAATAAAAATATCAACAAATTAACTTCCTTCGTTAGAAAGATAAAAAAAAAAAGAAGCAAAAAAACGTTTTTCGGCATTCTGCGGTGTCGTTTTAGGGACGATGCTATAAGACTGCTCGCGGTCTCGTATGTGCTGCCGGCAGATGGTGCACCGTCACACACAAGAGGCATTAATTTTGGTAAGCTTGTCTATTTGATAAACTCTCGATCTAAATAAAATGTACCGCAGAAATACAGACACACAAATATATACATGATCCAATGCCTCTACCGGTAGTCGCCGTGAAAAACGGGTCTTTGAGGAATAAAAATGCCTCCGTATGAATTAAGTTTATTTTCCTTTTTTTTTTTCTAATCGCACGTTGAAATTTGCTTTTAAGAGAGGGAGTGCGGCGTTAAAAAATGAGTGTAATCAAAATTAAGAAAATATCCTATGCGAAGCTCGGCCATGGCGCGCACTTTACGCGTCCGACGTCTGTCGTCAACATTTCGCAGACCTGACGCACTGTCTGCAAACCACTGCATTCCATTCCATAAGGCAGGTTTTTCTTGTTTGAACAAGGCAATAATTTTTCGCTGTGCTTTTTTTTAACTTAAACGTAGACCTCAATGCTGGAAATCTGTAATAAATCGCAGCGCCATACGTTTTGGAACTGGTTTTTGCGGACCATCTAAATTGAGTTCGACACATAAGCGTACAATGAAAATTCTGGCAGGATTTAGCCGAGGATATGAATTCCACTCTTGCTGGATTTGGACACGCGGAGGGATCTTGATCAAGAAGTTCTGCGTTTGTGCTAGCGACATCTGTCGCCAAATTTCCGTGTTCTGTTATAGCTTCGACGAGTTCGTCTGAACCGGCTTCAACTAACTTGACCACATTCAAGTATGTAATGCTCACACTGAGGAGAAATTGGACTGTGTAGATATATAAAAGAAGGGAGAGAGCGTCCCAGGAAGTTATACAAACTACCCTCGTTGTATTTGTTTGTTTGTTGAAGGCTTAACAGGAAGAAGGCGACCCTCCACCGATGATCGTTTAGTGGTCCCAGGCAGCACGCCAGATAAACGCCAAATTGGCTCAAGTTTGGCAATCCTAGAGCCCAGACTTGTGCCTAGTAAGGCTTCGCTCCAAGGCGTGAGTTAGTACCACAAAGTGTTTGCGGTAATGTGTTAATGGTAATGGAATTACCGCTAACGCGTTAGTTTTTTCGGTAACGTTGTGACTTACTCGTCACAATTTCAAAACAGTAACGGATAACGTACTAGGTAAAGCTGGGCTGTTGATCGATCAACGTACCAAATACTAGCTTATGCGCTAAACGCTGTAAATGTATTTACACTGGCTAATCGGTAAAAAGTTTAGAAACCAAAAAGAAAGTAAGAATTTCTCGCTTCCACCACGCAGACGTCTGCGAGTACACCAGTATAAAGGGAAAACATGGGTCGAATTTCAACCTGAAGTAAAACGTAGGGGCGAGATTTGTAACTCATGGCAAGTGTAGAAGATAACCCGTAAGCCGGACACTTCAACGCCAGTCGAGTGTCCACTTAGCGCAGCAGAGACTATACTTAACAATCGATGGAGTTTGCTCTTGCAGTAGAATATCAACGAACCTCTTCACTTCATGCAGTTTAAGTAATATCTTGTAAGTGTGGGTGTCCGTTGAATGTTCTCAACCACACATACAGGTTGCTTGATAATTAAAATTCAATACTGCGCGGTTTATTACATACTTTACACGACTTAATTTTCGCGGGCTCAAATTTTCGAGAATCTGGCCAAAGCTCAAAGCTTGAAATTATTCACGGGTTCTAATTTTCGCGAATCGAGTTTAGCTTCCGTAGCGTTCACATATTGCCCGAATCGTTCGCGGGATTTATTTTTCGCGAATTGTAGGCGATTCGCGAAATTCGCGAAAATTAGGTCCTCGCGAAAATTTAGTCGTTTACAGTCTTTAGAAATTGCAAAAAAAAAAGAAGAAATGTTTACATTTAACAAAAAAAATGCTATAGATGCAAATTAACTACACCAAATAATCGATGAAAAGGTGGAGGTTTATCGGTATAAAACTTTCAATCAACGCCGAGCTCTTTGCGATTGCGTTACTTATTTTGAATGCCGTGTAATGTTAGGTTCCTGGTTACATTTTTTTTTCCGAAGATTAAAAAAAAAAATTACACTTGCGTTTCTTTCGTGCTTCCAGGTGCCAAGCCATGTCACTCTACGTTTTTTTTTACGTTTTCTTTGCGTTCTCTTTTTGTTATTATTTAGGTGCCTACTTAAAAATTACAATATAATTATGTCCACTTTCAGGATGGACACTATGTTTCCGGAAGTATGGCGTTAAGGCATGCCTGTAACCTCGAAGATGTACACGCGCTATTTTTTAATTAAAATGTAACGCAAAAGCAACGTTTTTTTTTCGTCGGTAACGGTAACTCGTTTCGTTTATTTTGAGGTAACGTAAGTCGGTAACGCATTCCATTTATTTGCGAGTAAGAAGTAACGTATTTATTTTTATTTTTTATGTAACGCCTACAACAGTGGGCCATATTGATTTGTTCTGATTTTTATGGCTTTCTTCTGGTTCACCACGCTATTCCTAAAACAAGCCCTCACCAAAAGTTGCTATTTATCGACTGAGCAACCAGTAGTGAAGCATAATGGTACACATCTCTGTAGCTTCAAGCCCAAAGTTGCCAGTTTAAAACCAGATAACCATACAGTGAAGCCCAAAATACCCAACCTGGCCAAAGTACACACATTTTGGTTAATTCTTGGGTTGAGAAATTTTTCGAGCCCTAAATTGCCAGAGAAATGCTAACCTGCATCTCGAAGAACTGTGCTTTTTGGAGGAATGTGCGTATATATTTTTTAATGTTCTCTCCAGAGATGGCAGTAATGACATTAGTGTAATGGAATTACAGTAATTAAATTACAATTTGGAGTAATAATTAATGTAATGAATTACTTTTTTAGGCTAGTAATTTAGTAATGTAACGAATTACCTTCAGGGAGTAATTTCGATACAATTACTCATTACGTTTGAAATTACTTTTGCCCTAACTTAGAAAATGAATTTGCAAGCTTTAATAAAGGAGAGAAAAATTATTTCGCATGGTGTAATACTGTGAAAGAGCATCAGAGTAAATAATCGACGGCCACCTGACCGCAATGCCTTGTACGAAGAGCTAGTCAGAAGCACAAAGAAGAGCTCGAAAGGCGAAGGAGAAAAGCTTGTGTGTAGACATCGCTGGAAGGCAACGGTTTACGAACTCCAGGTATGACTGATTCACGGCGTCGCGTCGTCATGACGATACTATACTTCGTTCATACCTAAGCTGATAGTGCTGTAGGGGCTGCAAGTTAACCAGAACCAATCAAACACCTTCTTTTAATCACGTGTCTCGTCCCTTTCTCTGCGCGTGGGTATGAACGAGAGTGTGGTTACGTGGCGAGCGATAGACGTGTGACTGCTCCAACAAACACGTAGCTTCAACCGTTCATCCCTAAGCTGACAGAGGGTCAGCTTAGGGATGAACGACTAATAGGCTACAAGGCGACGGGCACATCACCAGTGAGTTAAACATAATTTAAAAGCTGAGAGGACAGGACAAACAAATCCCCAGCCTTGTACTTTCGTCAAGCAAGGTCAAACCATAAGCTTCAACAATTGTGAACAACAAAAGACCGGAATACATAGTTAATTCCAAATGCCCTGTCAAAGCCCAGAACGTTTTGTGCGTCCTTGAGCAAAGCAAGTGCCGCTCGCCGTATGCCTCACTGCCTTCCTTTGGGAAATTCATTCGGGAATAAACCTACAAGCAGATAACGCCCCCCCCCCCCCCCCCCCTCCCCTTTGAGGGGAAAGCCCATAATCTAGGAAGCTCCTTCCCCAACTGGCGAAGCTTCTGCTTAGGAATTATCCGGGCCCCTTGTGTGACAATGCGCAAAAACTTGGGCTCTTCGGGTGTTCCGGAAAAATGCTTCTTGAAAGGAATGATCGAGAGTAGGTCAACTATACCCGGCGACAACGTTTCTTGGCATTGCAGTGGAGGGTAAAGGTACGGGTTCCCTCTCCCATTTTGAGTGCTGAATAAAGCTGTGAATAAAGCTCTCTTCCTCTTGCATTGCCAAGCAAAGTTATCGCCGAGAATAGTGCTCTCGGGAGAATAGAATTAGATTGAGTCCGAGGCGGAAGGAATACGTTTCACATGACTACTCCTTGTAAGAACGAGCTGCCATTGCCCGACTGAACAAACTGATATAGACTACAACTTCTAAGTCAGGAAGAGGGAAACATATCACCCTTTTAGTAAGAGCCTTCACTGTTGAATGAACAGCGAAACCGGTGAGTCGACTGTCTTTCTGAGTCACATCTAAAGAAGCTATTCATTATGTTTAAAACTTATTTCGTGTGCGCCAGCAAAACCACTGTTTAGTATGGTTCACTTTGGGGCGCATAAGGCTGTTGCGGTGTAAACAAGATCTGAATTTTGGTACATGCAATAGACCAACTCAGCTCTTTAAAATGACATCACTGTGGTGGCACTGCTGTCGGCACTGCGCATGCGCAGCGCCTCGCTTCTCCCGGATCTCGCTCCTGCACACGCGCTGTGTGGGCAAACGAGGGCTTGTTTTGCAAACACTGTGCTGGTGTATACGGTAATTAAAATGAGCACGAATTACTGCCTCAAGGTATTCAAAAGTAACGTCAAAGTAATTTCAAAGTAATTTCATTACTTTTGTAAAGTAATTGTAATGTAATGTCATTACTTTTAGCATGCCGTAATTTGTAATGTATTTTATTTACATTTTTGCAGTTTTCGGGAAAGTAATTAGTAATGTAATTTAATTACTTTTTGAAAGTACTTCTGCCATATCTGGTTCTCTCTGTCGCTTTTTACGGCGAAAGTCATAGCCGTTAACTGCTTTCCAGAAGTACAGAAAAATCAAAATACGGTTACCCCTCAGTCAATCATAATGTAACAGAAATATGTAGCTCTTTATTTCTCCCAGGAAAGCAACAATGGTGCTTACTTCGTTGCAGAAAGAAATAATTAGCTACAAACAAATCATTAGAAGGCGTTACGCAGAAGTCAGTCCCAGAGCTCACTAGATAGAGTTCTTTCCCGCCTCCCAAATCCTCTATAATATTGTCCATCTGAATTGAATTCTAACCAGGGTAAAGAAATTGCTCATACATTTCTTTGTTTATGTTCGTTCTGAAATGATATAATCCAAACCTAAAATACCGTTTGCTGCCTTATACAAGACGCAAGATTATCCCCGAGTAGTTACACGCACCGGGTGTGATGTCTTTTGCGGCAGTAAAGCTCTAAATTAACAACAGAAAACAAATTACACTTTGCGCTTGTGTATATCAATGACAATTACAGATTTACCCTTAGAGTTTGGCCGTTTGTCCCCTATTCGTGGACGCCTTTCTTGGAGTCTCTATCAGTACCGGTCTACCGTGGTGTGCTGCGATGCCTGAAAGGCTGCTCGTTTCTAGTGGCCTCAGTGCCGCTCAACCTCGGTGGTCGAGTGAATATGCATATATTTACAAAGAGAAAACAACTTTTTACTAAATGAAACCAGGAAACTTCGGGCTTCTGCATACTGTCACGCTCGGCAGCCTAAGTTGTCGATAATGAGCCTCGGCGCCGAGTGCCCTACCGCGAACGTTGTGGGCAAACTCCTTGATCGGAACGACAAACTCGCGGCCCTCGGACTCCGGGTGGTAAACGTACCAATCTGCAGAACGGTTTCAACTCAATTTGTCCTTGCTAGGTAGGGCCCCAAAACCAGTGGGTTGGCAATGAGCCTGTCAAATCAGGGAAATTAAACAATCCTATTGGAAACAGTGCCAGCACCATCGCTACGTATACGATGGGTGCCCCGTCAAGCCCTACCTACCACCCTTTCCGCAGCTGCTCCGCGAAGACGCCTCCAACCCTGCCCTGGGAACGACTACTCAACTCACAACCTGCTGCCGCGGCAGAGATGGCTGTAATGATATTACTCTAAGGAAATTACAGTACTTATATTAATTTTCGTATTAATGAATCATGCAACGAATTGATTTTCCAGGCTGACAATTTGCAATGTAATAGAAAAACTCTGATGCAGTAACTTCGAAAACTTGATTCTAAGTTCTAAATTAACTTTCTCCCAAACAGAAAGTTCGTCGGCGAGCCTAAAAAAAAAAGAAAAACTAATTTTGCATGGTGAAACGACGTGAAAGAGACGTGAGAGCAAGTAAACGGCAGGCATCTGTGTTCAAAGCCTCGTACGAAGAGCTCGACAGACGCGCAAAGGCGGGCCGAAAAGCCGGAGGGGGAAATGTTACGTGTAAAGACATCGCTGGAAGGTCACGACTCACGAACTCCCGGCAATATTTCACGTCGTTAAATCATCACGACGATATTAAACTTCGTTCATCCCCAAGCTGACTGCGCTGAAAGCTACGAGCTCAGCAGAATCAATCAACGACCTTCCTTCGATCACCTGACCCATCCCATTCTCTTTGCGTAGGCACGAACGAGAGCCTGGTAACGTGGCGAAAGATGGGCGTCTGCCTGTTCCAACGAGTGCGTAGCTTTCACCGCACTTTGAGCTTAGGAATGAACAAACAAAAGGCGGCGGGCATATCACCAGCGAGGTCAGCACATTTTTAAACTTGAAAGTACAGGGCCAAATATCTCCAGCCTTCTCGCTCTTTCGTAAAGCAAGTAAGCCCGTAAGCTTCTATCCTTGTGAACAACAAACGAGCTGAATTAATAGTTGATTCCGAATGCGTTGTCAAGTCAAAATGACGTTTCGTGGTGCTCTGGGCCTTGTTAAGTAACGGTCTTTTCGTAGTCGGAAAAGACGGGAGTCAAGCAAAGCACGTGACGCTCATGGTATGCCTAGCGAAGGGCCCTGGCCTCGCTGCATTTTCTTAGGAAGTTCATTTGGGATTAAGCCTACGAGCAGATATCGCCTCCCGTTCTTTGGGAAAGTACACATATTAGGAAGCTCCCTTCATCCCTTTCGTCAACTGGTGACGCTTCTGCCTAGCAAATATCCAGCCCCCTTGTGTGACAACCTTGGGTTTTTCGGGGCTTTGGGAACAATATACCTTGAGAGGAATGACCGGGAATACGTGAACTATTGCTCTTGGGAAAATAGGATTGGATTTCGTACATGGCGAGAGAGGGAAACGTTTCACGTGACGACTCCTTGTAAGAACTGACTCCCATAGCCCGACTTAACATACTGACGCGGACCATACCTTTTAGAGCGCAGCTCTTAGGGGCCCGTTTCCGGCTTGAGCGGCGTCGGCGTCGGTGTCGCCGTCGGCGTCGGCGTAACCACGCGGTGCATTATGGGTAAATTTCCCCGCTAAATCTAGCGGGAAAATTGCCCCGCTAAATCTAGCGGAAAAATTTCCGCGCTAGATCCAGCGGAAAATTTTATCCGCTAAATCTAAACGGAATCTAATTTAGCGGGGAAATTTTTCCGATAGATTTAGCGGGGAATATTTTCCGCTAGATTTAGCCGACCTTAGGGGGTCACGTGACCCCCCAAGGTCACATGACCCCCCCCCCCTCCCCGAGGTCACGCAACACCCCCCCCCCCTCCCCGAGGTCACGCAACACCCCCCCCACCCCCTCACCCGCAGGTGACCCTCAGTACCCTTCCCTCTCCTCCTCAAGAGCTGCGCTCCAATTCGGTGGTACAGGGAGTTGTAAACGGCTTTCATTTTTTTTTTTTAGAGCGCAGCTCTTAGGGGCCCGTTTCCGGCTTGAGCGGCGTCGCCGTCGGCGTCGGCGTCGCCGTCGCCGTCGGCGTAACCGCGCGGTGCATCATGGGAAATGTCCCATAATGCACCGCGCGAGCCCCCCACCAAGGTCACGTGACCTCGTGGGGGGTCACGTGACCCCCCGAAGTCACGTGGCCCCCTCCTCGAGGTCACGTGACCCCCGCCGATGTCGCGTGACCCCCCGATGACGTCATCGTCACTGATGACGTCACCGGCATCCACATCGTCATCGTCATCATCACTGATGACGTCACCGGCATCCACATCGTCATCGTCATCATCACTGATGACGTCACCGGCATCCACATCGTCATCGTCATAACTGATGACGTCACCGGCATCCGCATCGTCATCGTCATCATCACTGATGACGTCACCGGCATCCACATCGTCATCGTCATCATCACTGATGACGTCACCGGCATCCGCATCGTCATCGTCATCATCACTGATGACGTCACCGGCATCCACATCGTCATCGTCATCATCACTGATGACGTCACCGGCATCCACATCGTCATCGTCATCATCACTGATGACGTCACCGGAATCCGCATTGTCATCGTCATCATCACTGATGACGTCATCAGTGACGTCACTGATGTCGTCACCGGCATCCGCATCGTCATCGTCATCATCACTGATGACGTCATCAGCGACGTCACTGATGACGTCACCTACATTCGCATCGTCATCGTCATCATCACTGGTGAAGTCATCAGTGACGTCACTAATGACGTCATCGGTACCCGCATCGTCATCGTCACTGATGACGTCATCAGTGACGTCAGTGGTGACATCATCGGCATTGGGGGTCACGTGACCCCCAAGGTAACGTGACCCCCCCCTGGTTAGTTTAACCCCCCCCCCCCCCAGTGCCCTTCCCTCCTCCTCCTCAAGAGCTGCGCTCTAATTCGGCGTTACAGGGAGTTGTAAGCGGCTTTCATGTTTTTTTTATATCAGAAACACGGAAGGATATCACCGTTTAACTAAGGACCTTCTTCATTGAATGAAGAGCAAAATATGTGAGTCGACTATCTTTTAGCCACATCTAAAGAAGCTAATCGTCATCTTTAACAATTATGTCGTGTGTGCCTGTAAAGAAACTCCTTCGTATGGTTCACTTGGAGGCGCATAAGGTTGTTGCGGTGCAAACAGGAAGATTTCCTTTTTGGTACATATAATGTAAGTACGAGCACAAAATACAGCCTCAAAGTTTTGAAAAGTTAGTAATTGTATGAATTTTGGAAAGAAATAATATAACGTTACTACTTTTAGTCGGCCAGAATTTTTAATGCGATTTTAATACATTTATGCAGTTTCTAGAAAAGTAATTAGTACTGTCAATTAAAATTTTTCAAGTAATTTTGCTATCTATAGGGCGTGGTTAGCCGGTTCCCGTAAATCCCCTAGGAATGTGCCGCCAAGAAAATGGGTGAAACGTCGGGGTCACTTTTGACAAATCCTCAAGGAGTGTAGGCTGACGAACTGTCACCCTTAAACGAGGGGTCAATTTGCGGCATCCTTACAAGACTCCGTTTGGTTATTTACATAAAATCATTTTACAGTTCGGGTGATCGTGTGCAGCACGTTTGGCTACGTTCCCGCATTCTTCTTTGATGGTTGGGCAACATACCTTTTGATGAATTATCCCAAAACCAAGTATCATGCTGCCAGTGTAGTTACAGTCGGTGCTCGTGCTGGCGTCTAGAATAGTAAATGTTATAAACCAAATGCTTGAAACAAATTTATCTCGCACGTCTGTTGGTCAACGCCTTATTTCAGTTACTCTGAACCGTTTGTACTGGGAAGGAGGTCGTGTGCTGCGCATAAGCTTACATTCCCAGCATTCCCCTTGATGCTTGGGTAATTCAATAACAGGTCGATTCTACAAAAGGTGTATTGCTTGCGGATTTGACTATAAAATGTTTCTATATGTGGTTTTTCATCGATACCGCCCACTTTTCTGCACTTCTTCGTGGGTGTCTTTTATATATTACTTTAATTATTGCGTTGATTTGACTGTTAAGTTTAGTTCCGAACGTAGAGAAACAATACACAATATGCTTTCAATACATGATGAAAGTAACTACGCGGATAGCTCTTCTGGTTTTCAATTTCTCAACAGATTAATGACCTCCGAGTTACATGTTCACTGATTCTATATGAAGCCTATTTCAATGTCGGGAATAACTTCTACCATCTTGTTCAAAATCCAGTCTCAGAATGTGGCAACACTGGCATAAACGCCAGGGTATTGTGAAGCCCTACAGCCCACGCCAAATGAGACTATTCCGACGACTTCAAAGACGTTTCGGCCATCGCTCGTTGAATTGGTGACCAGGGGTCCGCCGGAGTCTTGCTGAAATGACATAAATAATTTTTTTTAACAATATTCCAATGAAACAATACACTTCCACTCTGTACAAAAATGCTTTTTGGCGGCGCATTTGTCACAATATTTTGTGAGTCTAGGTTTCGTGAAAAAAATATACTAAAAATTAATTGTTTACTACGGTCCTACGTCTAATTTGTGACCAGAGATCCATCGAAATTTCCCTGAAATGACATAAATTAAAACAAAAATAATATTCACAACTTTTTACAGTCCTAATGTGCCCACTTTCACTTTTTATCAATATGACAATGAAACACTAAATTTACATTCTGTACAAATAAGAGTGAGAGCGCAGGCGAGCTGGTGTGGCCTTACCATATCTCTGAATTACTCAAGACTGGGTTGAGAAAACTATGAAGCATCAAAACGTGGAAGAGAATGGCAAAGTGATAGGAAGACAACGGCCGTGTTCCAAAATTTACTTGATCTTACTCCAGGTAAAGGTTTTGTACCCTTGGCGTTCTAAAACCTACCCGCGTCCAGCGTTTTTCAAACTGTGCTGTCACGTGATACGATCCGCCGGAGTAACTCGGATCCATTTGGGAAAGATTTGGAACACAGCCAACGTCTCGATCGAGAACGTCTCGATCGAGACGTTGACTTCCTATAACTTCGCCTTTCTTTTCCACGTTTTGATGCTTCATAGTTTTCTCGCCCCAATCCCGGGTAATTAAAAAAAAAAAGAAAGAAAACTCCGTACAAAGGTGCTTCGAGGTGACGCATTTGTCATACTTGTACTTCATAAATCTAAGTTTCGGGAAAAATTGTAAAAAAAAATCTTTCCTGTGCACGGGATAAAAAAAACAAGCAAATGCCAGGTTGACGCTGCTGCTCGCAAATAGCGCCACATATGGCAAAAAAAAATATTGAAAGCTTCTCAGGGATAACCACCCGAAAGAATAGCAATAAAATACACACGAGAGCGTGTCGTATCATATGCTTCTAGAAGAGTTTAACCAGCCAAACACTTCGTACCCTTTTTGTCGCGTTGGAAAGAACAATAATTGTTTTTTTTTCTTCTTGATTTCGTGTTTTTACATACCTGCATTTACGCAATTTGTGTACAGCATGTACACCGATGCTTCGATGCCACTTTGGAAAATCCGCAACACTTGGTTTCTCAACATATCGCGCTGGGACTTAGTACACAAGGGGGGGGGGGGGGGGGGGTAATGCACGGTTTGAGTTAAACTGTCAGTGCATAAGCTAAAGTTGTTCAAGAAACAAAAAAAAAATAAACCAGTTTTGGGCTATCTGCCGTTGCAATCACAAATGATGCTATGACCACGTTCGCATAGTCAAATGTTCAACCGACAGATGTCGGAAGCGTCAAGCGCACCAGCAGCGAGCTTAGCAGGCGATGTTTGAAAACTTCTAACTATTGGGCTGTTTCTCTCAATCATTGGGCGCAGTAGCGTCCACGAGACGCGTAAATAAAAGAGTTGCTTATGCAAGCGTCCGCGAGGCACCATCATATAATGCTGACGTGAAGTTGCGTTTTTGCGTCCCATCATGCACATTTCACGTGTGAAAAGCGGCGTCTCTTTCCATTCATCAGCGTCTGTTCACGAGAACTAACAGAGAATTTTGGAAGGGACACAAAGCGACGCACCACGGCAACACAACCTAAAATTATAAGATTTTGCTAGGAACGGGACGCTGCTCAAAACTTGACAGCCGCATACCGACAAAGTCGGCGCTCTAAAGTTGGAACATACACGAGATAGATTTGAATACCGTCTTCTGTCAGAGTTTGTTCATGCGTGCAAACAAAGTGCGTAAAAGGGAACAAAAAACACGATGCTTGCGGCTTCATCGTTTCATCGAACCGCTAAGAATGCATTCCTTCCAGCTGTCTTGTTAATGCCCTTTCTTCCGTAGCATTCGCTAGCTAGTGAAACACGAAGTAAAACTATTAAATTTGAATCACAAGTTGCGCTGCTCAAAACTTGAATCCTACATACATGTTCCAGCGCGCATTTCTGCCGGCGCGCTTGACGGTAATGACATTCGTCCTTGACTTATTCTACTGGGCGAACCCGGTCATGATGTCGCTTGCGAATGGCGTGGCAGATAAACCGAAAAAAGGTTTTTTTTTTTTTCTTTTTGAACAATATAATTTCATCCGTTTATATTATAACATCGTTCGTGCACCACAAAGCCTCACCTCTGTTGTAAGTCTTAGCGCGATATGTTGAGAAACCCATTTTCCCGGATCGCACTGATTGGGATCAAATCGTTGGTAACCATGCAGTATAATAAATTTGTAACCTGAAGTGTCGATAAGATAAAACGATGATTTTATGACGGACGAATGCTCAGGAACTCCTTGCATATGTGAAATGTGAATAGTTGATTTCTTTAGGCAGCACGAAAGCAAATATTTGGATAAGGGCATTGTTCCTTGTATCTTCCTCTGCCTCCTCACCTGTGCCCTTGTCCATTTTTTTTCCTTTCGTGTATCGTAAAAAAATATTTGGCAGTCCTTAACTAGAGAAACAAACTAGTGCAACGAAATATCATAACATAGTCCCTGCACATATACTGATATTTTTGTATCTTTACAATTTTATGTTTTTGCTACTGTCTAAATGGGTGTAATTACCTAGGTCAAGAACCCTAATGTATAATGTCCTTTATATTTGAGGAGGCTTTTCATTGCAAAGCCGTATCTTAAAGCAGAATAAAGACACTCTTTCTCCGTCAGTGTTTTGAGTAAAGATAGGTTTGTTTTAAAGCGCAGCTCTTAGGTGCCCGTTTCCGGCTTGAGCGGCGTCGGAGTTGCCGTCGCCGTCGGCGACACCGCGAGGTCACGTGACCCCCCAAGGTCACGTTACCCACCAAGGTCACACAGAGGTCACGCGACCCCCAAGGTCACGCCCAAGGTCACGTGACCCCCACCGAGGTCACGTGATCTCCTCTTCTTCCCCCCCCCCCGAAATCACGTGACACCCCCCGAGGTCACGTGACCCCCTCCCTCCGAGGTCCGGTGACCCCCCGGAGCATATTCAAGAATGAGGGGAGGAGGAGGAGGGGTCTACCCTCCCCTCAGTACCCTTCCCCCTCCTCCTCAAGAGCTGCGCTCGAATTCGGCGTTACAGGGAGTTGTAAACGGCTTTCACTTTTAGAGTGCAGCTCTTAGGGGCCCGCTACCGGCTTGAGCGGCGTCGGCGTCGCCGTTGGCGTCGCCGTCGGCGTCGGCGTAACCAAGGTCACCCCAAGGTCACGCGACCCCCAAGGTCATCCCGAGGTCACGTGGCCCCCAAGGTCACCCCAAGGTCACGTGACCCCCAGAGGTCACGTGACCCCTCCCCAGGGTCACGTGACCCAAGGTCACGTGACACCCAAAGTCACGTGACCCCCAAGTCACGTGACCCCCCCGAGGTCACGTGACCACCCCCAGGGTCACGTGACCCCCCGCCGAGGTCACGTGACCTCCCCGATGACGTCATCGTCACTGATGACGTCACCGGCATCTACATCGTCATCGTCATCATCACTGATGACGTCATCAGTGACGTCACTGATGACCTCACCGGCATCGGCATCGTCATCGTCATCGTCACTGATGACGTCATCAGTGACGTCACTGATGACCTCACCGGCATCCGCATCGTCATCGTCATCATCACTGATGACGTCATCAGTGACGTCACTGATGACGTCACCGGCATCCGCATCCGCATCGTCATCATCACGGATGACGTCATCAGTGACGTCACTGATGACATCATCGGCATCGTCACGTGACCCCCAAGGTCACGCGACCCCCCCCAGGTCACTTCACCCCCCAGTACCCTTCCCTCCTCCTCCTCAAGAGTTGCGCTCTAATTTGGTGTTACAGGGAGTTGTAAACGGCTTTCACTTTTTTTGTTGTTATTTTAGAAAAAAAAATCTTGATGTTTATGCTTCGTAAATTGACGATTAAGTAAATTAAGTAAGTAAACGACTCTGACGCTGTCTCGTTCTCCAGCCTTGCTCCTGCTGTCTTGTTTCCTGGTCTCGGCACGACTTAGTCCGAGTGGAGTTTCCAGATGTGAGGACTATATTTCCTTTCTCCGGACAAGCGGTGAGCGAGAATACTACACTATATATATATATATATATACATCTTTCTGGGATTGTTTGATACGGTATATCACAAAACGCCAGATCGAAATACCTTACAGAGGAGGAGGAGGAAACGACAGGAGGAGGAGGAGCAGATGAGGAGGGGAAGGGTATAGGAGGAGGAAAGAGAGTATGGAGGAGGAGGAGGGACATACCCTCTTCTCCTCGAGAAATTTACCGAAAATTTTCCGCTAAATGGGAGGGAAGCAGGAGAGGGTGGTACGGAGAGGGTATGCCCCTCCTACTCATTCGTACCATTCCCTCCTCCTCCTCAAGAGATAAGTTCTAATTCGGCATTACAGGGAATTGTTAGCGTCTTTAATTTTTTTTTTTTAGGTTTAAAGACATTAAACCCTTTGATAAATGCATTCGTGACTGGTTTGCTCTACTAACTTCTACCTCGTTTGCTTTACTCACGTCTACCTCGTGGTTAGCTCAGTTGGTTGAGCGTTCCACTGGAAACGGAGAGTTCCCTGGTTTGATACCAGGACCAGGCGGATTTTTTTCAGCGCGCACCATGTAGTTAGCTGTGTTTGGAAATTTCTGCTTTCTCTTTGTCCCTCTTCTTCCCCTTCCCCGGGGTTTAGTATCGTTTATTTTGTCCAGCTCGACTGCAACTTTGCTTTATTAGCATAAGCATAATATTGCAGGCAGTTTACCCTTGTCGGTGTTTGACTGGTGGCAGTTGATAAAACCAGTTTTCTTTAGAGACATCTAACTCATGGTTAGCCCATTTCGTAGAACGCTCCACTGGAAATGGAGAGGTCCCTGGTTTGATACTGGGACCAGAAGGATTTTTTCAGCGCGCACAAGGAACCTACCTGTGTTTAGAGATTTGTATTTGCCCTTTGTCTTTCTTGTTCCCCTTCTCAATGGTTTACTATCGTTTATTCTGTCCAGCTTTCTGTTTAGGTTCTCTGGTCAACTGTCTACTCGATGCTGTTATCGTCTTCACTTTTTGTTTTTCTTGAGCTTACGCACAAGGTGAGAAGTGGCACCTTATCATCAAACTTACCGCCAACCTGAGTTGTGATATTTTCAGCAATATAGTTAATATTGGTGTCAGACCTCTGAACTCGTGGTCACATGAGGCTATCAGGTATTACTCGGTTGCCTAGAGCAGCCAATGTTTCTCCGAGACAAGCGCGAGGGTATAGCCAGAGCATGCCGATTTCTTGAAGCGTCCAAGATCCACCAAAGACGTTAGCTTGTGGGCGCTGCCCATTTGGCACAATAGGCCATTTCATATGGTCTATTGTCTATTGTTTGATGCAATAGACCCTTGTCAAAAGTTAGAGCCATCTAGTGCCGGCGACGTCAATCACCTGAGTCCGCAATTGTTTTGATACATTCTGTGGGCATGAATTGGACACATATTCTACCTCCAATGTTTATTTCTAAATAACAAAATGTGACTTCCTGAGTTCTAGTTATCGTGTCACAAAGATCAAATGAAGCTCTGTCGCGGACTGCCTGAACGTATATTGATGACAAAAATAATTTTTTTAGGTTTTATATAAATATGCACCTTGCTGACAACAATATTTTGAAGACATAAAGATGGCCGAAGTGCCATTTCTTCAAACGAAAGTAATTCGGTAGCCTACATTGACCAAAAACGTGAACCCAAATATTCTGCATCGGATTCATTTCTACCAAGCGCAAGTGGTACTTGAACCACATTTGACTGTGACCTTGAAGCACCAGGCACAGTTCTGAACTCAAAATTTTCTAAAGTATCAAGAACAAATTAAACGCGGTTATTTTATTTATGTTTTACCTTTAGAGCGAAATCCAGTTTCCCACTATATATCCCCACGTCCTGATTGTCTTGTACAATCCAAAAAAATGCTGATTTCATAAAAGTAATACCTAACATAGTATGATCACTGAATTGGTTATTTCGTTATTTGCCTGTATTTCGCCTGCTAGCTGGTTATGAAAAAATTTAGAAAACCGAAAATAAAGAGGAATTAAAGCTGTCCATGAATAAAAAATCCCGAGCTGTACGGGGAGACGATTCGTATCTACATATTCTATCTGCGTCGCGGAGAGCGAAGACCGGTATAATCAGCGGCAATATAAGAAATGTAGGGCGTTGTTTAATATAACAGCACTTAATGTTTTGTGATTTGTTAGTCGGCATTCTTATCGATTGTCGACGTCATCTGATTGGTGGCGGACTGAGACTGAAAGACTCCGTACTCGCCACGCATGCGTTCTTTAACCTATCAATGATTATAGTCCAAATCTTATCCATAATTCCAGGTGTCGCAGCTCCATAGATCGCAATCAAGAGCAAATCGACGTCACTTTAGCATGCTTTTTACCCTAAAACGAGATGTCGATTGATCCGCAAAAAGTTTGTAGCCAAATTTATAATACGTGACGCGACCACCGCTTGCAACCACAAGACATGTGAAGTCAATTTCCGCGATCTTTTTCTGCGACGTCTAGTTTGCGATCAAGATATGTGCTTCTCTGTTCTTCTCAGCATGAACAAGCTTATGTAAATTTTTCGACAAACAACAGGTGTCTCTTCGGTGTTGCCAGATTTAGTAAAACACATTAACAAATTTGACTGAGACACATACGACTGCTTACGTGCAGGAATGCGAAAGCATTCCTACACGCGGCGCATTCCTACGAGCAGTGCGCCACGTCTACCTATCGCACACGGCTCTCCGGCGGTGACAACACGCTCCCCCACTACGCATGCGCGGCGAACCCTGCCGGCCTCACGACGGCTTCCATGACGAAGCATTCGGTTGCTGTGCTTTTCTTTGTGTTTTATTTCTGAAGCGCGACCTCTTTGAACTTGAGCGCACGCGCCGGCTTCCGTGACGAGGCATCTGCGTTGCTGTGCTTTTCTTTGTGTTTTATTGCAAATGGGAAAATGGCAATTTAGGAGCCGCTTCGCTCAGTCAATGCAAAATTCAGATGCCGTTTTGCTCAGACAATAGACATTTAGGCTCCATTTTTCACCGGATTCACTCCATGAGACATTTTATGCTTTCGAGAATAAAACGGACAATACAATTTATTTTTTTGCATCTTTAACCATGGCATTTGAACGATTGAGCCTATGAAAACGAGAGCAACTGCCAGTCCTTCAAAAGAGCGTTCGGGCGAAATTTGAATGATCACTTATTTGTCACATGACTGCTAAACTACGTCACAATATTAATTTTAAGCTTTTTAATTTTAAAGTTTTGCTGAGTGTTAATATTAATAACAATAAAAGCGTAACATCAAATGCTGTAATATAGGGCAATTGCAGCTCGTTCCCGACTGGTGAGGGGACGTTTAAGGGTGTACATAAATGCTGGTCAAACTCGCTCTAGTGAAAACGAAACAAAAAAAATTATTGTTTTTTTTTTTCTAATAATCACTTAAATTGCAATTTGTGTACCTCTGACGGTTACCTAGATTCAGGTAGTGGTGAATATAAACGTTTGTTTTGGTATAAATTTAATGTCCTCTTTTTCATTTGCTAATTTAAGTTCAGAGATTTAATCTAGCATGTCGTAAAGAGCATACCCGGGACATCCTGAAAATATATTTAGTTTAACAGAAGAAAAAAAAACTCTATAAAGTGCCGTTTTAGCTTGAATAACTTAATAAAGTTTAAAATACAACTGATTGCATTTAAAGTTTTTTTTTAGTTATATTAACTCAAAAACCGGCAAAATAACGCAGAGTATAGAGTGATTTAGGCGTAGGAGACACTTGTGAATCAAGCGTTGTTTTTCACCTATTTTGTTTCAATAAAAAAACATCACGTCCCATTTTCTGTTGTAACCACAATTCAGCTGCGCATTTTTTGCAGCTTAAATCGAATTCGTTATTAAGGCGAAAACCTTGTCTCTTCGGTCAATCGACCTTTAAAGTCCTCGAGCGAAAACATGTCGGCGACATGAAAGGTACCAAAACGAAAGATACCAATGAAACGGCGCCAAAAGATCGTCGACAGAGAGCGCGCTGTCTTCGCAGGTTCACAATCACGTTTACATCACCACTGGGACTAGAGCCTACGAAATTTTAGAACCGTCGTTGATAGGTCGCGAGAGGTAGGTGGTTGCGAACCGACCTTCGGCGACCTATCAGCGACTTTTGTTCTACCATTTCTCCAATGAAAATGTGTCTCTCTTAATATTCGTATGCATATTAATACACCAGTCAAGGCTACCCGCTGCTGCTACTTGGAAGTTCCGCGGTGATGGTTGTCTAAAAGTGTTATACCTTATAATATCCACCACAACTCAAGTCTTCCTTCTTTTGCGTGATATGGAGGAGAACAGTGACCGGGTGTAATGCCAATGTAGATGCCCGACCTGTGAGAATGTATATTACAGAAACTCTACGCACTGTAGAATTTCTGTACGCGAATTTAGCTTGCGCTTCTTGGGGGCATCTAGTTGCAATGGTCTTGAGAATGTGAACTTATTTTAAACTTTATGTAAGTGTTGTCTCTCGCCAACGTGATTTTACCTTTCAACATGTTTCATATTGCCTTGTGCAAGACGACATTTAGATTCCCCTGTTCGATTTTTCTTGGAGGAAGCTTGGAGTTTTTATTTCTCTTCTCTATTTATCGGTGGTCCCAAACACGCAAAGGTTACTAGCCGCGAGGCAACGCAGTTTTGCTGCGGGTAGATTGACTCCACTGAACCGTAGAATCGGCAGCTGTCGGACTTGAAGAGAACGGGAGTGAAGACACGTGTGCGGCCGAGCCCACGCGCCGTTGCCGAACACGGATTTCCTTGTACTCTTGCTTTATTTAGACGTCTACAAGAGAGTCTGGTTTTCCTCTCAGAGACGAAACGAAAAGTCTTGAAATATAATCGGGATGCCTGTAATCCATGTACTTCTGAATTGCTCTGTAATTCTACTCTTGGGAAGGGTCTTATTGGATAAACAAGAAGGAAGCATCAACAAACGTTTATGCCTCATTATGATACTGTATCAGCGAGAGCAAATTTTATAGGCGCCGATAGGGGATTTAGATATACCTGCAAGATTCTGTGATTTAATGCGATTATAAATCGTTAATCTTTTTGCATATCGACTTTCATTTTCTAGAAATGAGATGAAATGTTTAAACAGAGAGATGCAGAGACTAAAAGTTTATTGTCACACCCAGATTTATTACTTCACTTTGTTTCTGTGTTTGCTTCCCATGGGTAAAAGAGTCCATGCATCTACTCTCGAAACTTGCAAGAAGCTAAGGTGAAATGGAACAGTAGCCAAAGCTAGCGACATCGTCATATGCGGGTACTAAATGGCAGCCCCTACCTACGATTAAGAGCACTGTATACCTCCACCACTCGGCATATTTGAATTGCCATGCGAAAATATTGTCATTGTCTCTGATAAAAAAAACAGTTAAATTGTACTTATATATTTAGATGTTTTGTAATTTCTCAGGAGTTTTAACTATTCAAAATCCATCCCCTAACTACATCAACCTCAGCACACAGATTGCTGGGAGCAATTACACGAGTGACACGCGATTTTTCTAAACCACTTTGTATTTTACGTTTGTTTTCTTCACTGGTGCGTAGTCGTGTTGAATATGCCTCAGTTGTCTGGAACTGTATTGGAGTGACAAATTCAGGTTTAATTGAGAGTGTTCAACGTAGGTTTCTTCGTGTTTTGTTGGATCGTTATTTTCAACCGAATTATTTCTATAGTTATGAGAGGATCTGTGAACTCGTGATGTTAGACTCGTTGCACAACAGGAGAACGATTCGCGAACTGACATATTTGTATAAGATTGTGAATGGTATAATTGATTCCCCAGAGCTACTCAGTCACATCTATTTGCACGTTCCTCGTCAGTCTTGTAGACTTTATACTTTGTTTTATCCTATCGACTTTTACCATGCTGCACCCATGACACGCCTGCAACTGACATAACTAGTTAGAACAGATTTGTGCGACTGCTAGCCTTGATATATTTGATGAAAAGCGTAAATTTCGACAGTGTGTTGAGGCTATTGTTTTTTTCCTAACGCTTCGCTTTTATCCTGTTTAGCGTTGCATTTCTGAAGGAATAAGTGCACCACTAAGGAGGCGTCAAGCTGTTGGTGGGTCACTGAAAATAAGAAAATAAGAATAAACATAAACATATGTTTATGTTTATCCCCCCCTTTCCCCCGCTTCAAAATGAACGACAAAGCCAACCTTACAAAGAAGTATTTGTAGTTTTTAAGACTGACCTTCCAAAAGCCCTATAGTCTCCTCCAGTCCACTTGCTCGTATTGTGGACAGCAACATCGAGAAGCAACTGTTGTTAAGTTCGAACAAGGGACTTTGTTCAATCGCAACATGGGAGGTTGTTGTAAAACGCTCATACAATGTTGGGTAAAAGTAAATTCGGCTTCTCTGAATCGTCCACTACAAACATGAATATGGTTAAAAGCTGAGATTTTTAAATTGAATATATCAACAAATGAAACCCTGCTTCAGCTTGTTTTCTACTCCTGTTGCCCTTCCATGACGACATACAAACTTGTACGTTGACTACTAATGGGATAGAAAAAAAAAGCTCTGCTTCTAGGCATAGTAATTAGCAAAATACAAATGTAGCGTATATGTAACGATACGTTCTATCTTTTTAATCTTTAACGGGAACGAGCTCCTTTTTCACAAATGTAACTTGTAACGGAAACGCGTCCCTAAAATCAGAAGGAACGAGGAACGAGCTTTTGTTCCTTTGATTTGACGAACGTGTACAACACTGCCAGAAATGGCGTCTGAGTGGGGTTGTTGAATCCTTTTTTCCCTCGCCCGAAGTGATTACGGTGCGTACACTAAAGATTCAAAGCGAGTTGAGTAGTACTGGTGAAGGCGAGCGGGTTGAACACGGTTGAGAAGGTCCGCAAAAATTGGTTTCTCAGCCTATAGCGCTGAAATTTACGCCCACGTTCGGGGAAGTAGCAGATGTTTCAAATAAAAATATCAACAAATTAACTTTCCTCCAGACAAAGTTTAAACAAAAAAAAAATATTGTTTCGCCAATGTGCGATGGCGTTTTACAGACCATGCCATAACGGTGCACGCGAATTCGTAGGTGCTGGCGACAGATGGCGCAACGTCAGACGCAAGAGGCACTTTCTTTTATAGGCTTTTCTATTTGACAAACTCTCAATTTCAATAAAATGCTCTGCAGGAATACACGCACGCGCATGCATACATAATGAACGCCTCGACCGATAGTCTACATAAAAATGCGGGGCCCTGATAGATCTAAATGCCTTTATTTGTATTAATTTTATTGTTTCTTTTTTTTTGTACTTGCACTGTGAAGTTTTATTGAAGAGAGAGAACGCAACGCTAAAAAAAATGTCGACCAAAAAAATATTCGTATACGAAGCTTCGCCACGGCGCGCACATGACGCTTGCGACATCTGTCGGCAGAATGCCGCAGACCTTGCGCACAGTCTGCGGAACACTGCACTATATTCCCTGAGGAATTTTTCTTCCTTTTTTTAAGAAGGTACGCAGTTATTTGTTGTTTTTGTTTTTTTTTAGCTAGAGACTTACCCTACCTGGCCGCACCTGGGTAGTAAATCGCGGCGCGATGCATTACTAAAGCCTTTTTTTGCGGACCATTTAAATTGGATTCGATGCAATAGTGTACAAAGAAAAGTTAGGTACGATTTAGTTGAAGATGTGAACTCCGGCTTTGCTGCATTTGGGGAGACGAAAGGACCTTGAGCAGAAAGCTTTGTGTTTGTGATTGTGATTGCAACCTTTGTCGCCAAATTTCTGTGTTAAACTGTTCTAGCTTGCACGAGTTCCTCTGAACAAGGAATTGCACTCACTTGTCTTATTCAAGAATGCAGTGCTCTCACTGACGCGAAGCCGGATTATATATATAAAAGATGGGAGAGCATGTCGAAATGAGGTATACGGACTACCCTCGTTGTGTTTGTTTGTCGAATGCTTAACCGGAAGATGGCGACGGTTCACCGATATATGTTCAACGACCCCAGGCAGTACGTCATAGAAACGCCAAGGTTGGCCCAAGTTTGACAATCCTAGAGGCCTAACGTTTGCCTTGTTAGGCCTCGCTCCCTGGTGTAAGTTTATGTCATAGACTGTTGGTGGTAACGCCTACTAGCGATGGCGTTACAGGCGACTCGTTACGTTTTCCTGGAACGGTATGACGTGCTCGCTACAATTTCAATACAGTAAAGGGTAACGTACCTGTTAGGGCTTCACTATTGATAGATTAAGCTACCAGTTAAATCATTATGTGTAAATTGAGATAGGCTTTTTGAAATTGATTAATCGGTAATATTATTACAAACCAAAGGAACGTAAAAATTGCACTGTTCTACCGATCGGACATGGACGACTACACCAATGTGAAGGGAAAGCATGGGTCAAATTTTCGCCTGAGCAAGATTTATAGCACCTTACAAGTGCAGAAGGTGACACGCGAGCGTCACCTTCTGCACTTTTACATTGTTCTATGGGCCGCTTAGTGCAGCAGAGACTATAGTGCACAATCAATGGAGATTGGCCTTGCTGGAGAATATCAACGAAACGCTTTGCGTCTTGCAGTTGAATTAATATTTTTGTGAGTGTGGTTGACGGTTGACTATTCTGAATCACACATTAATGTTGATTTATAATTTAAATTGTATATTGCGCCGTTCGTAACATATTCAGCAAAGGCAAAAAAAAGTGAAAGCCGTTTACCACTCCCTGTAACGCCGAATTGGAGCGCAGCTCTTGAGGAGGAGGAGGGAAGGGTATGAGGGCCACGTGTTCTCGGAGGGGGGTTTACGTGACCCCCCCCCCCCGAGGGCACGTGACCTTGGTGGGGTCACGTGGGGGGAGGCACGTGCCCCCTCCGAAGTTACGTGACCTCGGGAGGGGGTCACGTTACCTCGGGGTGTCACGTGACTCACCAGGTCACGTGAGCCCCCGGTCACGTGACCAAAATTTCCCCGCTAGAATTAGCGGGGAAATTTGTCCGCTAGATTTAGCGGGGAAAATGTTTTCGCTAGATTCAGCGGGGAAATTTTTCCGCTAGATATAACGGGGAAATTTTTTCCACTCGATTTAGCGGGGAAATTTTTCCACTAGATTTAGCGGGGAAATTTTTTCCGCTAGATTTAGCGGGGAAATATTTTCCACTAGATTTAGCGAGGAAATGTTTCCGCTAAATAAACTTAGCGGGGAAATTGTTCCGCTAGGTTTAGCGGGGAAATGTTTACACTAGATCTAGCGGGGAAATTTTTCCGCCAGATTTAGCGCGGAAATTTTTCCGCTAAATTTAGCGGGGAAATATTTCCGCTAGGTTTAGCGGGGAAATTTACCCATAATGCACCGCGCGGTTACGCCGACGGCGACGGCGACACCGCTCAAGCCGGAGACGGGCGCCTAGGAGCTGCGCTCTAAGAAATGATATTAATTTTAACATAAAAAATACTAAGAATTGAAATAAGCGACACCGATTAATTGATGAATTAATCGATGAAACGGTGGAGATTATTCGGTTTACAATTTTTAATCGAGGAGCAACCCTAGCAATGTCATGAAGTATTTCGAGTAACGTAAAACGTTGCTCGAAAGCGTTCCTCGTTAATTTGTTTTCTAAAGACTTAGAATCAATTACACTTGAATTGTTGTCCTTGCTTCTAAGCGACAAACAATATAACTCTGAGTTTTAGGCGTTTTTCTTCGCGTTCTTTCTTTTTGTGAGTTGCTAGTTGGCACCGTAAGTAATAAAATGTAATTACGTTCAGTTTCACGATGGACATACTATTTCTTAAAATATGGCAGTTGTTGTGCATACCTGTACCCTCAAACCAAAAAAAAAACAAAAACACACGCGTTAATTTGCAATTAAAAATAAGCGCAAGAGCAACGAGCGTTTCTTTTCATCGGTAATGGTAACTCATGCTTTTCATTTCGAGTTGAGTCAAGTCGGTAACGCGTTCCTTTTATTCGCAAGTAACAAGTATGATTTTCGTTCCATTTTTCCGGGAACGCCTACACCACTGGTGTCATATTATTTCTCGTCTAAGTTTAAAATCTTTCTTCTGGTTCACCAAGTTATTTACAAAACAAGCCCTGACCAAAAGTTGCAATGTATCAACCGAACACGCAGTAGTGAAGCATAATTAAGCACATCTCCTGAGCTTTAGGCCCTAAGTTGCCAAGTTGAAACGAAACAACCATGCAGTGAGCCTAAGATACCCAGACTGGACAACATATATAAAAAAATTGTTAGACCATCGGTTTTGGGTGGTTAGCGAACCTTGAATTGCGAGACAACATCCAAAACTCTTATTCCGAAGAAATGTGCTACTTTAGGGATTGTGCGTTTATCTATTCTTTTTTTTTTCTGGCGCGTATTTTTCGAGAAATCTATAGCCGTTAAAAAAGGTGAAAACCAGGTGGGTTTGATAACTTGTGTTGAGCAAGTTTTCTTCCTTAAGTATCAAAATACGGGTAACCGTTACGTTACGCGTTAGAGAAAAAATAATTAAATACAAACAAATCATGACTTGAAGCGCGTCCTGCAGCAGTTGGTTCCCTAGCTCACATAACGAGCTCCTTCCGCCCCCCCCCCCCCCTTTTCCTATCTCTCTATAATACTGATCACTTGAATTTAAATATAATTCGGGTAAATGAATTTCCGATACCCTTGTTGCTTTTTATTGTTCTAAGTTGATAATATTCAAACCTAATTGATCTTTTTTTTTTTCTTTCAATTGTCCAAGCAGCAAGAAGAGTATCCCAGAATAGTTCCATGCACCGAGCGTGCTGGCTTGTGTGCAGTAACTGTCCTAAAGTAAAAATACTAAACAATTACACTTTGCACGTGAGTTCATCAATGGTTAGTAAAGTGTCACTCTTGGGTATCGGTTCATTTTCTCCTGTCCGTGGACGCAAGCTTTGGAGTCTCGATCAGGACCGGTCGATCGTGGTGTGTTTTAAAGTCTGGAGGGTTGCTCGTTTGTGGTGGCCTCAGTGCCGCTTAAATTCAATGATCGAGTGAATACCTATATATTTACAAAGGGAAAACATATTTCTACGAATTGAAACCAGGAAACGTCGCGCTTCTGCATACTGTCGCTCGCGGCAGCCTGAGTCGACAATAATGAGCCTCGGACCCAAGTGCCCAACCGCGCGCCGTGTGTGCAAACTCCTTTGTCGTGCGTGAGAAACACGCGGCCCTTGGTCTGTTGGAAACAAACATACCGATCCACAGATCGGTTTCAACTCAACCTGTCTTTGCTCACCAGGGCCTCAAAACAAATATATTGGCAATGAGCCTGTCCAATCAGGGACATTAGCAATCCTATTGGTGCCAGTGCCAGGGGCCTTTTTACGTATATGAGGGGAGCCGCCAGGGCTTCCCTACCACGATTTCCTCTCCTGCTCGGCGAAGACGCCTCCAACCGTGCCCTGGGAACGACTACTCGACCCACTATCCACACGGCCGTGGCTTAAATGGCTGTAATTACATTGTAATGAAAATACAGTAGTTAAGTTACTTTTTGTGGTAATGAGCAAGCCAACCAATTACTATTCTAGGCAGGTAATTTAATCATGTAATACACAACTCTTACGCGGTAAATAAAAAAAGGATTACTCATTACCTTTTAAATCGTTTTGTGAAAATCACTGGCGAGATTTAAAAAAAGGATAAATATAATTTAGCATTATGAAATTCCCTGGACGAAACAACGCAACAAATAAACGGCGAGCAACTGTATCCAAAGCCCCGCACGAACAACGCGACACGCGCAAAAGCCGGCTGGAAAGGCGAAGGAGAAAAGCTCACGTGTAAAGACAACGCTGGAAGGCCACGGCTTACGAAATCCAGGCGATATATTAAAGGTGTCAGATCATCACGATGAAACTATACTTCGTTCTTCCCTAAGCGGATAGTGTAGTCGAAGCTACGAGCTCAACAGCACCAATCAACGACCTTCCAATGATCACCTGACCCGTCCCTTTCTCTGCGCGTGGGTATGAACGAGAGTGTGGTTACGTGGCGAAAGACTTGTGACTGTTCCAACGAGCAGATGCCTTTCGCCGCACTGCAAGCTTAGGAACGAACGGCTAATAGACTTGAAGGCGAAGGGCACATCACCAGTGAGGTCAACATATTTTTGAAACCTGTGAAGACACGGCAAGCAGATTCCCAGCCTTATGGCTCCTTCATTAAGCAAGAGAACTGGTAAGCTTCTACTCTTGTGAGCAACAAACAAGCCGAATTATTATTTAATCCTAAATCCCTTTTTAAGGTCAAATACCGTTTCGTGATTCTCTTGGCCTGGTTACGTAAAGGTCTTCCTGTAGTCGGAAAATACGGGAGTCAAGCAAAGCAGGCGACGCTCATGGTATGCCTACTAAGAACTCTGGCCTCGCTGCATTTCCTTGGGAAGTGGATTTGTGAATAAGCGTACGAGTAGACATCGGCACCCGGTTATTTTGGGAGAAAGTGCATATTTTAGGAAGCTCCCTTTATCAATTTCATCAACTGGCAACGCTTCTGCCTAGAAAATATCCAGCCTCCTTGTGTGACAACGCGCAATACCTTGTGCTCTTCGGGGCTTTGGGTAAAATATTCTTGGGAAGAATGACCGGGAATACGTCAAATATTGCTCTTGGGAGAATAGGACTACATTTTATACGAGGCGGGAGTAAAACGTTTCACATGACGATTTTTTGTAAGAACGAGCTCCCATGGCCCGACTTAACATACTGACCTGGACCATAACTTATTTTAAATCAGAAAGACGGTAAGATATTACCGTCCCTTTAACTAAGGACCTTCACCATTGAATGAACAGCGAAATCGGTAAGTCGACTGTCTTCGAGCCACATCTAAAGAAGAAGTTATTCATCATGTTTAACACTTAAGTCTTGTGTACCTGTAAAAAGAATCATCAATGTGATTTGTTTTGAAACGCATAGGGTTGCAGTGCAAACAGAAAGATCTGAGCTCTGGTACATATACTGTAAATAAAACGAGCACGAATTGTAGCCTCAAAGTTTTTCAAAGTTAATAATTACATTACTTTTGGGAAGTAATATTGAAATGTCATTACTTTCAGTCTGTTGTAATCAGTAATATAATTTAAATACATTTTCGCACTTTTTAGGAAAGTAATCAGTACTGAAAATAATAACCATTTTCAGGTAATTTTGCCCTCTATGGGCTGTGGTCAGTCGGTTTTCGGAAATCCTCTAGGAAGGTGCCGCAAAGAAATTGGGTGAATCTTCGGGGTCATTCTTCACAAAAACCTCAAGCCGTGTAGGCTGACGAACTGCACCGTTACACGAGGGGGCAATTTGAGGCATCCCTACAAGACTTCGTTTGGTTATTTACATATAATCATTTTGCAGTTCAGGTGAGCGTGTGCAGCGCGTTTGGCTACGTTCTCGCATTCTTCTTTGAAGCTTGGACAATATACCTTTTAATGAATTATCAAAGCACCACGTATCAGCACCACGCCAGCACGCTCTACTCGTGCTGGCGTCTGCAGTAGTAACAGTTTTAAGGCAAGAGCTTTCAGCCTTTCCACTTTGGTGAAGCAGGAAGAGCAGCGGAGCTGTACTATGTGCGCCATCTATGAGCGACAACAGCAACCAGACAACCGGCAAGCCGATTGTCTGGTTTCCGTCGTCGCTCATAGATAGAGGTAGCTGTCCATAGGGTTGTGTCGAGAGAGAAAGAGATAAAGGGAGAGAGAACATCTTAACTTGAAAAGAATATTGCCCTATGTCCAGGTCATTCTTTTGAAAGGAATCAGGGAAGCGGTGGGGTATATGACTTATCTAGTCCTTCGGCCTCGATTACCCGTTTAACATGGGCAACGAGCACTTCGAAAAACTGTTCCACCCGATCGGTTGGGGGGGGGGGGGGGGGAGGGGGGGCAGTTACTCTTGCCAGGAAGAGAGAGGGTTGGGGAAGGAAGGTGGACTAGGAGCGTGGGAACGGTACCAGTAGGTATTTGGGATATCGGGATAGCCGTCACAATGGGGGCACTTCCGAGAGCCGCGTGCCTGGGTGAAGAGGTGTGTGAAGTGAGGTGATGGGAGTGTGTCTGTTTGGGCTCGCCGGATAGGTCTATTGCCTGCGCATTGGAGTCAAATTTCTCGATAGGTAATTTTTCTGCGATACAGACCACTTTTTATGCACTTCTTCTTAGGTGTCTTCCGTTTTTCATCATTGCTTTATTTTTACTGCTAAATTTAACTCCGATTGTATAGAAACCTTACACAATTTATGTTCACTACATGAATAAACAGCCACACTTACAGTTCTTCTTGGTTTTCAATTTTTCAACAGAATAATTACCGCCAAGTCAGATGCTCACTGATTCTATATGAAGTTTATTTGACTGTCGGGAATAACTTCTACCATCTTTTTTAAAATCCAATCTTTGAATGTGGCAACCTTGGTATAAACTCCAAGATATTGTGCAGTTCCACAGCCCACGCCAAATGAGACCATTCCGACGACTTCGAAGAAGTTTCGGCCGTCCAGCGTCGAATTGGTAACCAGGGGTCCGCCGGAGTCTTGCTGAAACGACATAAATCATGTTTTATCAATATTTCAATGAAACAATCAATTTACTCTCTGTACAAATGTGTTATTTGGCGCATTTAAACGTACAAATGTGTTCTTTGTCCCAATACTTCGTGAGTCTGGGTTTCGGGAAAAAATATTATAAAAATAATTGTTTCCTATCCTCGGGATAAAAACAATCAAACTGCTAAGTTGACGCTGATGCTCGCATTTCGCACCATATATCGCACAAAAACTTGGAAACATTTTAGAGATAAACACCCGAAAGAAGATCCATACGATTCATACGAGAGCGTGTCGTATCATATGATCTGCAGAAGTGTTTGACTAGCCAGATGCTTTGTACCTGTTTTGTCCCGTTGAAAATAATAATAAGTTTTATTGCCCTTATTTTTTTTTTTTTTTTTAGAAACCTGCATTTACGCAATTGCATTGCAGCATGTACACTTATGCTTCGATGCCCATTTGGAAAGTCCGCAAAAATTGGTTTCTCAACGTATGGCGCTGGAACTTACTGCACGGGTGGGGCTAGGCAGTGCACGGGTAAAGTCAAAATATCAAAGGATGAGCTTACGTTGTTCCAGACAGAAAAAAAAGCAAAAAAACGTTAGGGCTATCTGCCGCGGCATTCAAAGACGAGGCCATGACCAGGCTCGCATAATTAAATGTGCCACCGACCGATGTCGGAAGTTTCTAGCGCGCCGGCGCCGAGCATAGCAGTCGATCTCAGGAAACCTTTCATTATAGTCTTGTTTCTCTCGGTCAGGATTGCCCTGCAGCGTCCGCAAGACGCAGCCAGGAAGAATTCCCATATACTAGCGTCCGCGAGAGGCGATCATATAATGCTGACGTGACGCCGAGTTTAGGCGTCCCGTCAAGCACAATTCACGGGCGAAAACTACCGTCTGCATCCGTTGCTCAGCGTTTGTTCATAGGCACTAACTGAGCATTTTGAAAGGAAGGAACGCGACGCAACAGGAAAACATGACCTAGAAATAACTGATTATGCTGGGAAGCCGCGCTGCTCAAAACTGGACAGCTACATGCATATAAAGGCGGCGCTGTTGGGTTTTAGCATGCACGAGGGGCTTTCGAGTACGAGCGTCTCTCGGCGTTTGTTCACGCTCGCTAACAATGTGCGCAAGAAAGAGCAAACAAATCAGAATGTTTGCGGTCGCATCGTTTCATCTAGCCACTACGAATGCGTACCTTTCCGCTGTTTTATTCCTGTCATTTTCTTCCATAGAATTCGTTATCTTCGGGACACGAAGTAAGATATTCGATTTTACTCACTACTTGCCCCGCTCAAAACCTGATGCGTACATGCCTATGCCAACGCGCATTTCCGCCGGTGTGCTAAACGCTAACGACATTTTTTTTTTGTGGCAGATAAAATAACTAGGTGATCCCGGTCATTACGTCGAACGCGAATGTCGTGGTAGATAACCCGAAGTGGAGTTTTCGCTTACATAATTTTGAACAAGATAATCTTATCCGTTGATTTTTTAACTCCCTGCGTGTACCGCCTGTCTAAACCTATGTAGTAAATGTTAGTGTGATACGTTGTGAAACCGATTGTTTCAGGCCGTCCTAATTGGGATCGAAGCGTTAGTGCACATGCTGTATAATATACGTGCTACCTAAAGTGCGAATACTTTCCACTGCACTCCAATTTTTGTCGTATTTAAACGAGAATTTTATTAACGAATAATGCTCTGGAACTCCCTGCATTATGTGAAATGTGAAAACATAAAATGGCAAATATATATATATATGTAAGCAATTTTATGTTTTCTTACTGTAGAAACGGTGTAATTATCTGGGCCAACAGCTTCATATATAATCTCCGGCAGTTTTATGCTTTAGACCCATCGCACAGATAAATAAAACAGGGCACGGGATGGCCATAGAAAACGTGTGTTTTGTGGCCATTCCGTGTCCCGTTTTATAACCCGCCTTGTTTTATAACCCGTGCCCTGTTTTGTTAGGCTCGTCAAATTATGAGGCGCTGAAAAAGAACAGCTTTTTGCGCTAAGCCTTTATTTCATACTCTTTTTGTTCGCGTTCCGCCCATTGAAAGGCATGGAAAAGGGCCTCAGCACGCACCTCGTATCGCAGAGCCGCAGTGATCTTCCAAAACATGAAGGCCGTCTGCTTTCATCGCCGTCACCTTCACAACGAACGCCGAATGAATGGAAGCACGCACTGTTCCGCCGCGTGAAGCCACCAACAGCTGATGCTTTTTACGAGCCCCGTCTGCTACCCAAAGCCGAACGCGGTGTGTCAGGTCGGACGCGTTCGCCGGTGCGCCGCTGGCAAGGACAGCTAAGTTGAGACACGCCGACGGCAATTGAGCAACCGTGATCACAGCCTGACGACCGCAACTGGGGCATTTATTGGGTTTAAAGGCACAAAATAAGCAAGAAAAAGTTTTTTGAATCATAACGCACAATATTCTAGTTGGGGACCACATACCTTTGTAGGATCTTTCCTTTGAATTTTTTTTTCTGAGACGCGGGGGCCGCATTCAGAAATCAGCTCCGTTTGCAAAATATGGGGCGCTAAGAAGGGCCGCTCAGACCGTTACCAGAACCTATCTGACGTACCGAGAACTTTCACAAGCGGATGGTGCATAAGTCGTATTTTATGCATGCAGGCGGGCGACTGGGTCAGCACAATGGATCACCGGAAGTCACCGGGGCCGTCAGAATCCTCGTCCTCCGTACTATAAAGAAAGTCTCTGTCTGCGTCGGGGCTGTAGATTCTGGTGGCCGCGGCGACGAACGACTGATATCTATCAGTGTTTCCGCACCTTCTTTCTCTTCCAAAACATGGACTTAGCAGGATGACCACTGAAGTGGTGGCGGTCGCGCCGTCCAGATGGAAGAGAGTTTCTTATCGTGGGACCAGGAGCCCTCCACCGTATTGGTGTGCGCAGCAGTGTTCGGGTCGCCAATTTGCAGCTTGGGGTTGACGGTGATCTGTGTGAAGCGATCGTCATCTGCAAGTTTGCGACAGCCAGCCCAACAGTCAGTGATTATTCTTGTTCCAGGGCGGACACACTCGGCTATTAGCCCTTGCAGTGTTCTAGCGTCACGGGTCTCCAGGATGCAAGAATGCAGCACTCCACCGAAAGCCCACTCGCGGGGCCTTAAGTACCCGCTATAGTACTTTCGCCGTCCGAACATACTCTCGTCTAGCGCTACGGTCACGCATTCGGGGCTAATCATCTCTGAATGCGAAAAGACGGCATTTACCACAACCTCTCGACCAAGGCTCGTCCAGTCAGTTATATCTTTATTTGTGACATCAGTCTTCCGCTGAATGGCGGCGCAAGGTAGGTCCTGACACCAGAGGTAGATGATTTTCATGAGCCGGGGAAGGATCAGGTGCGATCCCTCGAAAGAGGAACGGCTTCGCACGGAGACCTCGCCCCTGCAGTGAACCTTGACCGGCTGCCTTTTGGGCACCTCACGAGTCATCCACACACTGTGCCTCCACGAGTAACCATCCGCAGATCTAGCGCGTACTTCCAGCGTCATTGCAGCTTTGCACTCTGGACACTCACAAAAACCCAGGAGCAGGCCAATGCCCTGAAGCAAATTATTTACCTCAAGAGGGCCTTTCATAGCATCATGAAGACGGCACAGGTTAAACGACATGGCACCGCGATGTTCGCTTCTGGAAGAATAAAGCGCCGAGTGTCTGCACGAGCAAAGCTGCGCGCATCTTTGTATTTATTATTTCTATTTGATCTGTCATTTAATACTTCAGGACACCTTTCTAACAAACGTATTGTTTAATCGGTCCAAAATCACCATCACGTGACGAAACAAACGCCTATCGTATGACCAAATGAATTTCGACGATCGGCATCGTTACAGAAAAGAGAACAGTTGAACCCAACCGCCAAATTAAGTTACAAATAGAATAAAACGTAGAAACGAAAAGAGCCGTTGGATGCTCCCACGGCGTGTTCGTTGTTGATGTGAGGAGCGGCCGAAATGCTCGGAATGATAATTGTTTGTTTCCTTTTTTATCGTTTTTTTACTTTAGGAGATGCCATGACGTCGCATCCTATTGGATACAATGACGAGGGCCTAGCTCACCGAAATGATTTTGTTTGTGCGAGAACTCGTTCGTAGGAGCCAGTTTCCAAAGCCACGCGCTCGTTCCCATTTCTTTGTCGGCACTGTTGATGTTTTTGAGATGGATTATAATTTGGATTCGCCAATAGCGGACAAGGGACTTTTACCTCATTAATATCACATAAACAGGGCTACACTGCCGGCTCGAAAACAACAAAACAGCTACAATATTATCAGTCAAGTTTCTGATTTTTGGGGATTGTTTTCTCGTCTAAACTTTTTTCTTCGTTTCTTTTTTTATAAGGAGAGGGGGGGGGGGGGGGTTAGCGCGCGCCACCATTATTCGCTACCACGTCGTTGTTCACTAATACATCAGTTGTTAATGTGATATTGACCCGCGAAAACGAGGAATTACACCCAAATTCTCCGACCTCCATCCCATAACTATAAAACCTATTGACATGAAAAGAAACATATATTAAAACTCTGGAGTGGTCAGCCCGAGTTCTTGGTGTGGGTACTCCATAGGGAAGGGTAAGCTGGAGTACAGGAGTTTGGAGGAAAGAATGCAATAAACACACACACACACGCAGCCATTCTAAGTTGGTCCAGAAGTCCAGTGTCCGCAACGTGTTTTTGTAGCGCATTCAAAACGATACATTGATACCACCAAGTGTTCTCCCGCCCACGATACTGGTGACATTAAATGGTGTATGGTCCAGCAGTTGCAGCGTGCTTCTTATGCATCCGCGTTGGGTGCTGTATATGACACATGCACACAGAAGTTGTTAATAGCGAAGCTAAATAATTGGACTAATTAATTATTTTACTAATAGTATAGACAAACCAATCCGACCATATGCTAAACCTTTTTTTATACGGGGCGCTAACTGTTTTCGTTCCATATTTTTATGGTGTCAGCAACAAAGCAGCATAGGGCGTCTACCCTCAAACGACTTAAATAATAAGTATTAAAAACTGCCGGATCTCCACTGAAAGCTTCGAGGCACGGTGGAAGGCCCTTTAAGTAGCCGTCACGACAAAAAATCTATAAAAGCAATATAAATAGTCTAACAGTCGTCGGCGCCGTCATGAGGCCTCGCCGTATGCGGAGTATAACAGCCTTCCAATTGTATATCTTGCGCATTCGTTATTTTCTTCATTTTTGTTTTCATCCACGCCAAATCTTGATGCGAAGACTCTTTCTCTCTCCGTTCCAACGCTTTGTTTGCTATTAAATTAGCAAATCAGCTTCAGCAAAGGGTTAACTTCGTAACATACTCTAGGGTAAAAAACACGAAAACAGAAAACAAACAAGGAATATTCCAAGCAGTCCGGCGGCTCCATTTCTCAACAACGAACATGCCGACGGAGCATCCATCGGCTCCCTTCGTTTTTATTTTTATTCACTTTGTTACATCATTTTGTTGTTGGGATAGACTGTTCTTTTCACTGTAACGATGCCGATTGTGGAAATCGTTGTGGTCATATGATTGGCGCTTGTTTTGTCAGGCAATGGTGTGGTTCGACCGATTAAGCATTGAGTTTGTTAGAATTGTGTCACGAGGTATAAAATGGTGGATAAATATAAATTATAAAGGCTAAAAAGCGCAGCTCTGCTCGATCAGCCCCCTCGACGCTTTATTCTTCAAGGTCCGAGCATCGCTGTGCCATGACGTTTAACCTGTGCGGTCTTCTTGACGCCATAAAAAAAAAACCTCTTGGAGCAATTAATTTGCTTCAGGGCATGGGCCTGCTCCTGGGATCTCGTGCGTGTCCAGAGTGCGAAGCTGCAATGACGCTGCAAGTCCGCGCATGATCTGCGGATGGTTATTCGTGGATGTGCGGTGTGTGAATGACTCGTGAGGTGACCAAGAGGAAGGTGGTCAAGGTTTAGTGGCGAGGCGGGGTCTCGGTACGGAGCGGTTCCTTTTTCGAGGGATCGCACCGGCGGCTGCCCTAAATCACGTAAATCATTTACCTCTGGTGCCAGAACCCAACGTGCGCCGTCATTCAGTGGGAGACTGATGTCGCAAGTAAGACAGTAACTGATTGAAGGTGCTTTGTTGGGATGTTGTGTTAAACGCCGTCTTCGCGCGTTCAGACCTGAAACTTGCGACGGCACGAGTTTCCGTATCTCACTCTTGTAGCGCAGTTCGTGCATGCCATCCCACCATGACATGCACCAGCGGAAAGTGACTTCTCATTAGCGAGTCTTAATTTAAGAGGCGAAAAGGTCTGAGGTCGCCCATCCTGATTATGTGATGTTTCCTCTACAAAGCAACATTGACATGTGTTATCTGTGTGTGTGTGTGTGCTTTTCATTTCTAGGGAGTTGGCAGTTAGTTTCTACGTATGTGGTTTGAGTATGAGTCGATAGTTCATTTATATAACTGAAACCGATTGGAGGAGCTGACATTATTGAATATTGCAATATTTTCCAAGTGTTGCACTGGCGCCTTATATGCGAGCACATTACCGGGGTGAGTAACCGTCTTCCCTCTCCCACTTTTTCATGTTGTGCCTAATTTAATTTACGCCCTGTTCTTTGTTAAATTTTATGTTTAGAGAATATGTGCTTGCTCGAGGTGGATTTCTCAAATCCAAAAAGAAAACTTAAATTTTTTTTTTGAGTGTACCTCCTCGATAGAGTGTCACGGACCCCTAAGGTGATTTCATAATTGCAATAATCTTGACAGCGACGCAAAGCGTCTCCAAAAGTATTGTCGTTTGTTATATAATATTACAAAACAAAATACGATAAAATGACTCACTCTATTTTGCCACAAAACGTTTGCTCTCGAAAAGTATGCAGACAGCTTATAATATGCCACGCAAATGCAATAAACTTCACATTATTGAACGCTCATACTCCACCCAAAGGTAGCGCAGAGGTCTGTACGAGATCCCGAATATTAAGCACGAACTAATATTTTATTTAAATGATACAGGTGATTCTCTGACAATTTTGACGAGAAAATGGGGCTCATTTTCGCCCGTTTTCGGTTTTCTGCGCCATAGATCTTCCTGTATCCGAGAGTTCCGTGAATCATAACTTTCCAATTCCAAATTAAAAAAAATATCAGTTATGATACTTTAAAAATAATGCATCGGTTAGTGTCGAAACTTTGGCATCTGGTTCGGATTTCTAGCGCTACCTTTTGTCCGTGGATTGAGCATTTGGCGATGCGCAGTTTATGTTTGCGGTTCAAAAAACACACAAAAAAAACATAAGCACATTGTTTCGTTGTTGTTGTTGTTGTAGTTGTTGTTGTTGTTGTTTTTCTTGGGGGGTAATTTTTGCATTTTATACTTTGTCTTTTTATTTAAAATGAATGTGCAGATAGCAAATCTGATGCACTTCCGAATTTCGCAGGTGCAGTTCGGATGCGGATACAATGCCTGTGGATGAGGATTAGATCAGGATGATGAAACTTATCCTCGCAGCTCGCAAATCATGCGTGGAAAGGATGTCTGAGAGTGTGAGCGCTAGTACAATACTTCAAGTATCTCACGTGGGCCTGCTTGCGTCAGTGGAGTGTGAACAAAACCTTTTAAGCATCTCTCGCAAATATATAAAAAACGTATCTCACTCCACTTAGTCAGTTTACTTGGTGATGATCAGCGGATTCCTCATCCTTGTTTGTCGACCTCTCTTAATAAGATCGGTCACGCGCAAAAACTTGAACTTTAGTTCGTACTATGAATGCATGTTCATCCTTCAAATACTTAAACATATGTAGTATTCATATACCACATCACAAGCTATTACACCTCGTTTGCCTTCCAACCTCCTGCTCCTAATACTTCATACAGTCGGTACATTTTTAACGTAATAACGCTTGCTTTATAAAATATTTAATTATTTTAGTTAGATGAAGGGTGGATAGGCGAAGATGTGGCAAAAGGCCAGTAAAAAGCAAAAAAAAAACACATCAAAACTGAATATCCTATGTAATATAAGGCACTGCTATTTTTTTGTTTTTTTTTTTTTTGTTTCAATATTGGCGGTTTCAGCAAGGTGCTTTTCATGCAAGATTGTTAATTATGTACGTTTGTTTTGTGTCCTAATTCAAAAAAGAAGCAGTTTGAAGCTAGGTCTGAAGGTCGTTCTTGAAGTCTTCAGCGGTTCCTTGATGAGGTCGTCCCCTGGGGCTGAGCGTTGTTTTGTCTTTACTGTCGTTATAGTTGGGAATAGTGCGTCACAGCCACTGATCTCTATTGTAGTAGGCTGGATCGCGGACCGCGGCCTCGGCAGCTGGGGCCGAGTGTCGCCACCGGCGGCCATTGATTGACACCAGCCAATGCATGGGACTCTATGGGAAGACCGAGAAAAAGTGCCATTTCCCCCGTTTCTAAGCTGTTGTCGGCACTAAAACTTTGTGGATGCTTTTCGATAAGCCCGTCAAATAGCTTGCTTGCAAACATTAAAACAGATAGCCCTCGCAGATCTCATAAATAAATATTTTGTGGTCGAGAGTGACTCCTCTGTAGTGCAGCTCAATGAGGCGAGAGTTACCTAGAGTTACGGCGGAGTCGGTGGCGGTTTCGTTGAGTTGGGTTTAGCAGACGACAAGCTTGAAGGCTTTGCTCCGCGGAATTCGCTCACTCCCGGAAAGCCGCTGTCGAGATGGAACTTCTTTGTCATTCATCAACTACTGGGCTTCCCCGAGGATGGTCTCATTGACGGCTACTTCCTTTGTTTACTCCACTACGAGAGCAAGCTTGCTAGCTCAGCCGTAGGTGCTCCGGTACGTTTGATTTTTTTATTCGGCGACCGAACGTTTGACAAATACTGATTCGATCTCAAAACACCTGACATAAGGTCCGCAGCACTCCATAAAATACTCGCCTCCGAGCACAGCGTACATGCTTCAATATTCTTTCTTTTGTGCGTTTCTCCCATAGACTTGCGTGTATTCCGTGGTGTCAAGCAATGGCTGCCGGTGGCGACACCGACGGGCTCCCGATCCGCGATCCAGCCTACTACAATAGAGATCAGTGGTCACAGCAGTAAAGTCGATCCGAATGCAGACAAAACTTTCTGAGCCAGAATCTTGAGGTGGGGATGATTGGCTGCCGTCACAAAAAATACGCAGTTTTATCGGAGGGCTGGTTCATTAATATTCCTTTTTCTTCTTGCAGTTCGAAAGTTATAGTTTCAACGCCTTTCAATCATGTAAAATTTCAGCATGGTTGTAAAGCCGTCACTTATTTCTCAGCACATCCACCATAAAATAAATCGTTCAAAGCGCTGCATATTCCTCACGTTTCTCAAGGATTTAAATCGAGACTGAAAATTTCTTTCGGGACATTCACTATTTGCAATGTACTTCTTGAGCTTACGTCCAGTATGTTCAAGCATGTTTGCAGCAACAAGCACGAGCTTCATTCGCGGAAAATAGATCAGGTGCTTTTTTAATTCCATTCGAAATTTGTCTGTTTTTGCTTTGAAAGCTGAAATTGCTGGTGCGAATTCCGACAAAATTGTTCGCCCTTGCGACAAAAAATGCAGAGCTTGAAGATGTTTCACAATGTCCTTGAGATGGCCAAGCTTGATCAACCAATTCTACTTTTTGAAGCACGGGACATGGCCTCCTTTTGCCTCCAGAAAAAAAAAAACTTCAATCAGCTTCAGCAGATGCAGGAATCTTGTCACAATGCTGTTCATAAACAGTCGAAGTACGGAACAAAGGAAATACACTTCGCTGGGTACACCATTCAACTTATGTTCTTCAAGGCGGTTGCGGATTTGCCAGTCAGACTTTGCTTTTTGTTCTATGTACTCTTTGACTCGAAGAATGGTCCTTATAGCATTTTCGTAGCTTAATGATTCGCAAGAATGTGCTTACGATAGACAATATAATGAAGAGCAAAGAAAATTCGGAAATTCGGGGAAACACTCCGCTCATGACTTAACTAGCCTGCCATATTTACGAGCATTGGTGGTGCATCATCACTTGCGACTGCGACAAGTCTAGGCTGAGGACCGTCGAATCTCTTCAACGTAGTTAACAAGGCGGTCTTGATGTCGACACCATAAGTGGTTTCCTTCAGGGTGATTGTATCCAAAAGTTTTTCTCTCATGATTTTATCGAATGCAACTTGGCGAACAAAAATTTAAAGTTGTATCTTGTTTCCGATATTCGTACATTTATTAAGTGTTAAGCTGAAAGCTTAACAGCCGTTTAGGCCAACCGAAGCTTATTATCGACGTCATAGTCTAGATTTGAAACGCGCCTCTCGACGGGATGTCGCAATGTGGGCACGTCAATGACACGTTTTTGAAACTTCTTGCTTTAATGGTTCATCAATGCCAATATGCCAAAATATGTGTTATCCACAACGTCTCCTTTTTTTAATAGAATCCTACTAATAAGCGCACTCTTACCTTAGCCACTTAGACAAAAAAGAAAACACGCTGCTTGAGTACAGCAGCAGAACAAGACATCAATCATCACTTCGTAAAACCGATACATTTTTTTTAATAACCTGCGTGAACAACAGAATTGAGTTAAGCGACATCTTGCAGGGTGCCCTGCCGCTGTGCCCTCTGAGAGGATCCGTTGGCGGGCGACAGGTTATCCCCTCTGATCCTGCCGTTGATGACGATGGTGCTGGGACCAAGAACGACGTGTCGATGCGCGGTTGGTTTGGTTCAGTGGTGGGTGGTGATTCCCCAAGCGATGACAACGTCCACGTAACAGTCCGTGAAAAGCAACATTACGAAGAACCTTTGCTGCCGTAATCGGTGCCGTTAAACTGGCTGGAGGCGACGGGAGCACCAAGAAACAGCAACAGCTGCGTAAACAACGAAATTGGGTTAAGCGACATCTTGCCGGGTGCCCTGCCGCTGTGCCCACCTGACTGATAACTTAATTTAGTCGCAGTATTTATAAAAATTATAGCGCTTACTCTTAAAAGATCATAACTTAAGTCCTTCATAAATCTAAGAATAGGCCATTTTAAGAATACCACGTCGAAATAAAATTTATATTGCCGCGCGCGCAGCTGACAAAGTAAGCAGCGCGTCCTTTGCCTAACAATAAAGAAAAAAAAAAGCGCGTCCTTTGCCTAACGGTTATCGTGCTTGGTTCCCATGCTAAAGACCACGGTTCGATTCGAGGCAGCGGAGGTGCATTTATATTATATCTAACTCTCGCATTCTAGTAAATTGTAGACTCCTGTTGCGCGTACAAGGTCCGAATTTTGTACGCGCAGAATGTTCTACGACGAATGTTCCAGAAGCCCACGCGTGTGAATAAGGGGCTCCGCGGGGGCCAGCCGGATTCAGTCTCGCACCAGCGTTCGATCCAGCTGTTACGGAGACTTCGATGCCAGCGGACACTCTGTTGTTATCCTCTGTTTCCTTTTTGTTTTGGGCACAAGTTCGCTCCATTAAACGTTTCAGTTTCCCCAGTTATTCCTTTTTTGTCACCTCGTCATTTGGGACAAAATCGCGTTGAAGACATTCGCTAAATTTAAGCTTTTGAACCATCATAAACAACTTCAGGCCTAATGAATATTGGATTTCAAGCACAACGTTTGCGTTCATAGAAATGCGAGCGCAAACAAGTATGTTTGCACACTGTGTTCTCACTTTCCACTAAAATGTTCTAAACCCACGGGATACTGACGTGTGCGAAAGGGAGATTAACTCACCGCTGCTTCCTAGAATCGTCAAAGTTGGCATCGGCTGCTGGTGTGAAAACGCCCCTCACTGACGTTAGCAGTATGCATGTGGCGTGTTCCTAAAGGCGAGATGTGCTGTTCGGAAACGACATTACGTTGGCACTGGCTGCCACTTCTGACCCAGATAGTTCCAAGCCACTATACCAGGGCAAGAACGATTCGCTACAAAAGGTCAGAAGGCTGCTTTGACACGACCCAGACGAGTAAGTATGAGTTTCTAGGACAAAAAGGGGCATTTACTTTGATAGATTTATTCCGTGACGGCGCTCGAGAAAACTAAAGGAGAGGCGCAAACTCTCGAGCGGGCGAAAAGAAATGAGTATAAAATATATGACGACGATAGCCAGTTTGAACATGATAAACGTCACGTCGGTGTTCTTTAAGTACCCTCACGTGCCCTCCTTCTCCCACGCCCAGCGTGTGAAGTGTTGCCTGCCGGTCAGTAAATTCTTACAATGGTCAGTCCACGAATGTGAATGTATTAACTAGGGCTGGGAAATTGATCGATTAACCTTCCGATTAATCATTAAGGCTTTAATCGCGATCAAATTTTTTAACCGGTTAATCGGTTTTTTAATCAGTATTTAAAGTTGTATCTTGTTTCCGATAGTGACCGCTGGACGCACGCAGTGCGTCCAGCGGTCAGCGGTTTGGACGCAATCCTGGACGACCTGCCCGAACTAGGGGCGACTCATTACCCCCCCCCCCCCCCCCCCCCCTTAAGGAAAGCGCTGCGTGGCGTGCATCCGGTCGTTCTGTCCTGAGCGGTTTTCTGTTCCCAGCCAGGTGCTATGAGTATGAGCAAGGTTCAATTCTCGCGCTCGCGAAGCGTCACGTATTCGAGGATATAGATTACAGTTTTACCGAGGCCAGACAAACAAGCCGGACCCGCGATTGATCCCTTTACGACCGCGAAACTTCACGTGTTGAGGTTTGTCTTCCCTGGGCACATCCTGCCCAGGGAAGACAAACAAGCAGAAAAACAAGCTGGGAAGCTAACAAGGCCATGGTTACTTGTTCCAGTATTCGGCTCGTACAAATGGACGAGTTCGCGAGTATGAAAGGCAATCTCGCTGGAAAGTTGGGGTTTAAAGTAAACTCCAGTGGAGAAGTTTTTAACTCGAAGGAAGACCTCTGCATCCTCTGCAAAAAGCCGTTTTCATACAGCGGAAGCGTACGTTCGCTTCAGTCTCACCTACGAGCGAAGCACCCATGTACGCCGCTGCAGCAAGGACCATCCGCCAAAACGCAGACAACAATCAACGCCTTCCCGTCGAGGCCACTTTCTCTGAAGAGAGAAGAAAGCATCGCCCAAGCCCTGACTTCTTGTCGTCCTGTCGGGGAAAGTGGACAAACTTCTTAGTCTTCGGAGCTGGAGCAAAAATATGCGAGTCTTTGAATCGTTGAACTATATGTATCCTCAATTGTAAATGTCCTTTGCACCGTGTAACAGAGAGTAAAATAAGTCTTCAAAAGCAAGACGAGTTGTTGCATTCTTTTTATATATGCTTTATAAAAATCAACGGCGACCGATAAATCAATTAATTAATCGATTAAAGGGTGGCGATTAATCGGGTTAAAATTTTTAATCGACGCCCAGCCCTAGTATTAACCGGCCAACATGAAGCACATCACGTCAGCGACGTCGGCGATAGGAAGGAACTCATAGAGGCTTGACAAAGCAATTTACCGATGTCTGATTTTGTACTTTGTGGGGGCCACGCAGTCGATAAGACATTTTTCATAGCGCCCTGGTTGCCGTTATTTCAAAGAGATAACCACCAACTGTCCAGACTCAAAGATAATATCTTGGTGTCTAAGGTAGTAACGCCGTTTACGCTGCTGCTGATGCTAATATGTGTAACATTGTGCGAGTTCCCCGGTGTTTTCTGCGTATTGTACAGACTGTAAAACCATTTATGTTCGCAAGCCCTTAATTTCCGCGAATTAAAATTCGATGAAATTTAAGGACCCGCGAAAATATCGGCCCTAAAGTGTTTCAATGCTGGCTTCTGGAATTCGCGAAATTTAATCGCCGCAATTAGGTCCTCTGCGACCGATTTGCGAAAAATAAGGGCCGCGAAAATGAAGCGTTTTACAGTACTAATCTAAATTTATGCTACGATGCGCTGAGTGTGACGGATATATTACTGAATTCAACGCATATTTAGGCTACCGTCCTTATATAACATCTTAAAGGGAGTATTGACCGTACTCTGTATATAGGTATTCGAATTGTAGGTGACAAATGGGTGCATAATTTTCCAGTTTTTGAGATCCGAAAAAAAAATGCACACGAAGGTTGTTGCACCAAGGGCACAGTAAAAGGATTCTTTGAGCTTATTTTTCCGTATACGGGCGGTCGACCTGGTTCTGCGGACACCATGGTATACCAAGAGCACATCTTCGAGCATGTGAGAAAGAAATGCCCTGTAAGCTACTGTCGCTGAGCAGGACGAGTGTTACCCATGGCGAAGAAGTACCTCTTCAATGAAGAACTGGGCTTTCTATTTGCGTTGCCTTTGGGGTCAGCCACCGTTTCTGTGAATCTAGTAAGTGGTAAGCAGCGATGACCATCCAAAGGTTTCCATGAGTGTTGATAGTCAGGAACTCAAATAAGTTTGTGCTTATTGTGTCAGAAGGTAGTGATTTTTGATAGGTTAGTGTGGTTAGACGACTGTTCTGTTTATATAAAATACAAAATGTGGTGTATTAGGCATCGTAAGAGCAGAGGCCAAACTCCCAAAAACGTGGCCGAATATTTGAGTTCATGTTAAATGCGTCGAGATATCCGGTGGTCGGATAATACAGGGAGTGTAGTACCGTCAGACGTAATAAGGGTGGTCTCATGAGCGACCACACAGTGATCACTATCAGGACTGTAATTTTACGATATAATATATTTTCTTAAATCTTGAAGTCAGGCTCTCCTTGAGCACATACATAACATCTAAAAAAAGGTTAAACATTCTTGCCTGTTATACTACTCTGGTTCTGGTACAGCCGTGCTGAAACACATGGACAACCACTCTGTTTACAAGATCATGAAAAAACCGCAACAAAAATTACTCCAAGACATTTTGGATGAGACAGTTTTATTTCAAAAACAATAAGCCATAAAGACTTGTACATTTCGATTTGATTTTAGGATTTCGCATCATACTATAAAAATATAGCTTTTGAAGAATAACATATATTACTGGTACTTTCCGCTTCCCATGAAATTTAGGAATTATTTAGTCGTTTTCCTTTCTCCTGGGCACATAGTTCCTTTCACCTTTGCTTGCAATTTCTTCCAGTCATCAACCCAGTACTTCATACTCCTTTCAAGTGTTTCGCTGCAGTACTGCGTGAGTGGTAAACATTTTAATAGGGTTACTACAAGATATTAAAATTCAATGTTGGTGTTGTTGCAGCCTTGTTTGGGCAATATCACTTTTAACAAAGAATGCGCTTTAAGGTCTGGATTTTATGCGACAAGCGTTCTGCTTACGGGGATGTACGCGTAAGCAAAACGCTTACGCGGACATACAGATACACGTGGTGAAGCCAACATCCAACATAAAGAGCACGGATAACCCAAAAGCAGGAAACGCATGAATACACAAATAAAACACGTGACACAGTTTTTAGTACGTACTTCTACATTATCTTAATTGATCAAAATTAATTGTAATAAGCAATTTCTATGAAGCGGCTCAGTGGGGATCGCACACCCCAACGTGCGATACCCATTGAATAGGGTCTGCTGAACAGTTACAAATTCCTCTCTCGGTTCTTCTCATTTGTAACTGTTCAGCTGACCCTATTCAATATGTACCAACTAGCTCAAGTCAAACATGTAGTGTGATACACTGCCCGACACCCGTTTCAACGCCAGGACGTGCATGCAAACAGGAGTCCAAGCAGCTGGAAAATGTAGAGTGCATGTATGCTTCCGCGTACTGTGTGTCACTGCAAGCTCAGCTCGCCGCTTGCGTAAATAGCTATCCTTGAGGGGCCGTTGTCGTCTCTGCGTTGCCGTTTGAGCGTCATTTTGAGAATTATTTGACGATTTTTGCTTGTGTTCTTTATTTTTATTGCGAGCGCTCTCTTTACATTGCTTACGACGAGCCTCCTCAGTGAACCGCAACTGATATTCTCCTTCTTCGGATCCGCTACGACACTGTAAAGCCAAGTCACAGGGCGTGCAAGCAAGGTCGTCGGCCCGGATGGTACTGCGCACGCGCCGGCAGAACGTGGCGTGAACTAGCTCCAATACCACCTCGAAGATAAGGCCTGCGCGTTACGTCATCTTTAGTGTGCCCCTGACCCGCCCAAAGCGATGTAGACAATAAAGCTCGACGAGATCCGCCGTGAAGCGGCAGACGCTTTCGTCTTGGCTTAACGGTGTGCTAGCGTTGCTTCGTTTCGTGAGAGACCCTTCAACTCGCGTCGTCCACGATGATGACACAAGGTTGGCAGCTCTGCGTGGATTCCCTCGTGATGACGTTTGGGAGGGCAGAGCTGCAGACCTTGTCTGCCGGGTGGTATTGCTACAGCCAACACGTTGTGTGGTCACTCACAAGGTGAAAATCAAGGTATGTCCCTTTTGAGAGCCGGCTTCGAGCACGCAATCACCGCTTTTGCATTTCTAAGGCGTCAAGTGCATGCTCGACACTCACGAGACACCGGAGCGTTATGAAAGGGAGAAAGAAATGAGATGTATGGTGCCTTTAACTTTCCGAAATATATGCGCCCATCTGGAGTGCCAAAATGGCAGTACGTCAAGCACCCGTAAATGTTCGCTCAGAACGCAGTTACTTTGTTGAAAGTCTACGTATTATAGCTGTCATGTACCGATGACTCTATCCTGAAGCCGAATATTTGACGGCTTTTGCGAAGCTTACTGAAAGCATTATAATCATCATCCAAAAAAATGCTGTCTATAAGCTAAGCCCAAAGAACAGAATTCAAGTGACATGGTCCACTATATAGTGCCGCGATTGAGTGCATTCTACTGTTTGTAGAACATCGGAAATAAAGAAAAGTAATAACCGTAGATAGCTCAGATGATAAGGCCGTTGATCGTAGGGAAAAATATTGCCAAGGTCCATTGGTCACTTGCCTGAAATCCGACTCGACAAAAGGACATTTTTGTTTTCGTATAAACAATAGTGCCTGGAGTGCGTCGTTGAATGGGGTGCATAGCGTGCTATGCTGCCCATACATCAAAGGTGGTCCCGAAGTGGCGACATATGATGTCACAGAAGACGAAGTGTCATGCAGTTCCACGTCGCGATCCTGGCGGTTGGTCGTAGAAATGCTAAGGAGAAGCTGCAAGTAGCACAACCTAACGTGAGTGTCGCTGTCGTCACGGCGTCCCAACTTATGACTACCGAAGCTTCCGTGGACTCCCACGCTTGAGAGTGACCTGCAGCAGGACAGGCGTCTGCCGCATCCGCCACAGCATTTGGGACGCCACCAGGATCGCGAGTGGCATGACCCATAGCCTTCTCTATACACACAAAGCCTGGTAGTTCGACGACGGAGCAATAGAGTGGCCGGTCGTAAATTTGGAGCGCCAGGATCTTGTAGCAGAGAGCATCAAAGAGGAACTTGGACGTCAGCATACAGATTTTTGGAGCGGCGAGTATTTGAAACCCACTTGTTCGATCATGAGACATGTGTTTCGGCGTTCGTTTCAAAAAGGCTTAACGAAAACACCAAGTCTATTGTACGGAGAGAGAGGAGCAGCAAATAAAAACGTAGCATGAGCTTTCCGCGAGCTGTATTTATTTCCGAAGCCGGCTTCTCCCTGCAGGTAAAGAAGCTTACGTTTCGAAAGCATGCAGCCACTCAGTCTTCTCATAGCCAGCACTGCGATGCTAAGCGAAGGCAACCGGCACCCCATTCGCCCACTTTATGTCTTAGTTTTGCTATTCCTCGAGCCACTATTCCTTCGTCAACCGTTCGCGTCAACCGCACATCACGGAGGAGTGGTAAACCATTCGCTGGCCAAATCAAAAGCCGTTCTAAAAAAAAATCAAATCAGGAGCAACCTCTTGGCTCATTCCAGCACGGTAGCACGAAATTATGGCGTAGCCACGTAGCGTAAAAGGATGTTAAATCGCTTGCCACCAGATGGCAGGGTCAAGCAGAGTAATCGCAAGTAGCTAGGCTAGGTGGCGCTAGGTACCGCCCAATTCATGTTCTACAAAAAATATTTATTTTCTCACGCGATCTTTGAGTTTAGTTATCTTTGGGAACCTTTATTATACACTCATGTCACGGTGTAAGATACACTGTTTAGGTGAGGACACGGCGGGACTGAACGCGCGGCGCGAGGAATCAGATAGTGTTCGTTCGACGGGCATCCGAAAGGCTGGATCATTCCGCTGCCACCGTGCCCGTGGCTGACAGTGTCGCCGGCGGCCAAACGGCGAAACTGTGTGAGAGCAATAAAATTGTCTCGTTGCCATGACAGCCCGGTATACACCGTGGTCTTTCTCTGCACGTGCGACAACCTCGTTGGAGCTCTGCGCTTGTGGTACATGAGGGGGCACGAGCCGTGTTTTGTACGTGCCCACGGGTCGACGAGTCACCTGCCGGCGCCGGTTGAAACCATAGTGAGAGAGAGAGTGAAGCGCGAACTTTATCTGGCACGTCGCGAGGAGCGCGCTGTCCTCACCGTGACTCATGTAGACACATTACGCATACTAGAAGCATCAGGTGAACATATATTGAGCGCATACACAATGCATCGCCACATACGCACATCAATTCAACAACACACTAACCCCATCACTACTCCCGTGCTCTGCGCTTCCGTCTTTTATACTGGTCGTTTTTGCACGTACGGTATTTTTCGGTGACTCCCTAAGCAATAAAAAATATTCCCAGCATGTTGATTTTTTTTCCAGCAATGTCATACATTTGTGAGTATTTTTAATGGCTCAGAGGATGAACCTCTTATTAAAACGAAAACGCTCGATCATGCCGTAATTATTTGAAAGCCAATAAATCGAGCCGCTCCAATATGGTTCCAAGCCATGAGTTTGTTTCCAAACACGGCACTTCGTAGCCAGTATTTCTATTGTAGTGTTTGTTTTTCTATTTCTGCTGTTCGCGCACGGCTGCAATTGCCGTCTTGAATTAATCTTTGCAGAGCGGATATTCACTCAGCTGGAAGTGATGCTTCACGGGCAGAGAAATGGCTTTTTGAACAACTTGAATGCAGTCAAAGCCGCGACTTGTGGCAGGTGTTAAGTTTTGTAGCTACGCCATAGCGAGCTCGAAAACTTCTATCGCTCATCCCAGCGCGCCACTTGGAAGGCAGTTTCTCCAGGAACCGTAGTATAATTAAACAGTAAAATAAAGTATAGCGGTTTTTGTTTTTCAATTTTACCTGTTTTTTTTTATGCTAAATTTTCATTGAAAATATACGTACTTTCCGTCATAATTTCGTACTGTTCAGCCTTTTCCCCAGAGCGCAATCGCGCTCGGGGACCGACAGACACATTGGCCACTTTACAATAGGAGCTTACTCTACAGACCAGCGTTCCAACATGACTATCCGCAAGTCGATCGATTGCATGTGCTTAATCCCTCAAGTGGTATTAAACTTTTTAATGTAAAGGGGAGTGGCAACCTGCGAAACCCCGTCCCCTCCAATCACGCCCCGACCAGCGGCATCAATGTCCGACAGTTTACGTCATATCATCTTGTTGTTATACCACTCATACGCGAACACACGGTCACATCGGCGATAATTCCAGTCTTCTGTTCTCTACGCACATGACGATGCTGCTGACACGCAGAAATACTGAACCACGTTGAACGCCGGTTGGCACTCGCGATCGGCACGGGAAAACAAAACCGAACTCGGCACGGACGGCACCCAGGCAGCCGGCAAACAAATCTGCCTGCCTTGGGAACAGTTCCTCCGATTTCCATAACGTCTAAAACGTCGGCACAGTTCCGCGTGGTTTCGCTACTGTAGTTCCGCGTGGGTCCCGGAATCCCGCAATCCAGAAACGGCCATCTTACCCAGTGTCCGTAGCGCTGCTGGCATTGCTCCGGAAGTTCGCTGTTTCTAGCGACTTCCTTTACTGGTTTGATAAAATTAGTGGTAAAAACGTCAATGCAACCGAAATGTTCTGCGCGTTTGGACTAGAAGACGGAATTACAGGCGGCCTTCGCTGCCGATGAAGCTCAATCAACTCAAGAGCATTTATTAAACAACGTGCGCGACGTGCTCGAAAAACGAAACCGAAAGAAGATGACTCGGGAGAGCGAAAGCTTTCCCCGTCTGCCTGGAGAAGGAGGAAAACGTCTCGTTCCTCCCTTCTTCTCGTGTCCTCTTGGGGGCGCGCCAGTAGAAGGGAGGAAGACGCGCCGTTGCTACCTTTTTCCTCCGTTTTTTTCTTAGAGTGTAGCGGAGGGTTGGCGAAGGGAGAAACACGGTCTACTAAAACTCGCTAATGCTGTGTACGCCGCGAGTGATGGGCCGCCGGATTGGAGCCGTTTAGTCGCGTCCTAACGAGCCTTGTGTGCGAAAAGAGCCTAGTGAAACGAACGAGCGGTGCAAGTGACTGCATGCGGATGCAAAGGCATTTCTGGAGCTGGAATGCTTTCTTTCATATGCTTTCACTCCATAACACAGAAAAATGAACTCCGGTTTTTTGTCGACTCTTACCAGACACTTGCAGAATCCACTTTCTTTCCGACACAAAAGCCCTCCCTCTGGCTTGTAGCGTTGTACGCATCTTATGCTCTCACCCGCTTGCCCTTCTGCTTCGCCATTTCTGTTGCTCTTGTGCTTGGCCACAAACAAATTGTAAGAAAATGTGCTTTGACGCTTTGCCCAGTTAGAAGACACGACACAGGTCCGCTCAGCTTGAGGCTGCGACACCTGCTTCTTAGCGTCACCTCTTTCAGCAGAAGCACGGAAGTGCACTGTATTACCTGGCACGAAATGTGTCTGCAATGGCAGGGCGCCTAGCCAAAATAACTGGAGTTCAATATTTTCCAAGCTTCCCGCCTCTAAAGAACATAACAAATAGAAAGTAACTTAAAAGTAACTTTAAAATGAGTAGAAGGTACTTGAAAAAATATTTAAGTTAGAGTGCTAAATACTGACGGTCGAAAGTATTTGAAAGATATCAAGTTACTCAAAAACGTATTTATGATAAAGTAAGTTGAGTAGAGTATTTAAGTTACGTACAAGTCTGGTTTCTTCTCAAGGAGCCTCGGCTTACAGGTGCGCTCTGGATGACCACACGGAACGCGAAACGCTCCCGTGCCCCGTGCGCTCGCGCCGACGTCAGCGAATACCGAGGAGACTGTTCACGTCACGCGCCTTCGGGCAGAAATGAATCAGTATCTGGAACTACGATGCCACTTTTGTATCCAATAAGCGGCGGTACGTGGAACTACTCAAGAACGCAGAGCGCTCGGTACACCTCCCCACCCTAGCAAGAAAACGAAGCATTTTAAAGCGGCAGATGTTTTTTTATCCGTCCCTCGCTTTCGCGACGGCATGAATAGAAACGAAACAATTTCCCCGCTAAATTTGCGAAAAAATTTACGGCACATCACATATGCACGAATTCAATTTCCCGCTAAATTTATCGAAAACATTGATGGCTTGTGGCTTCAGCATTAAATCAGTTTCTCCTCCACATTTAGCGATAAAATGACCTCACGTGACCTATTCACCACTTCTGTTTGCACGCTAAATTTGTCGGGAAAATTAATGTCACGTAAACTGACGTCATTGCAACAATAGACACATTTACGTTCCCCAGTTAATTTAGCGCAAAAATTGACGTCATGTGAAATGTGCACCAATTGAGTTTCTGCGCTAAATATGGCGTGAAAACACATCATGACCTTTCTGCCACTGTATAAACGTGCTACGTCGTGCGATTGTAGCGCTACTTTTTGGTCGTGTTGTCTCTTTTCTCTCCTTTGCGCCGTCTGTACGGTGGAGGCACTGTCGTCTATGGCTAATCAAGCGCGCGTCAAAAGGACATTATTTGGCCGATCGCGTCACAGCGCTGGCCGTGTTGTGTGTTGCCACTTATATACTGGGTGATTCAAGGAGCCACCAGGCTCTTTAAATCGACCGCAAAGTTCGGTTTCTTAACCTATTGCGCTACGATTTTGTACAGCGTTGCCCCGAGATGGTGCATTTTTTCTTGTAAAATTTGCAAAGAGCGAACTTACCTGAGGAAAAAGTAAAGAAAGAAAAAGGCTTAGCTCCTATGGAAACGCAGCGACGCTACCTGTCTTCAAACAACGCAGCGCCTTTCCGCACAGGAGACAAGAGATGGCGCAAGCGGTCGCGATGCCAACTTCACCAACGAACAAGCATACGGCGCGGAGAGCCGGCGTGGTTAGCAGACGATCTTTCCGGCTCAAATGCGGCGCGCGTTCGGTAGGCGGCGACAGTCGCAGAAACAAAAACAGGCGCGGTAACAACAAGGAACTGCAGTTCCTTGTCTGCTAAAGACGCCGGCTCTCGGCGTCGTATGTTTGTTCGTTGGCGGCAGTTGGCTTCGCGACCGCTTGCGCCATCTCTTGTCTCCCGTGCGAAACGGCGCCGTGTTGTTTGAAGACCGGTGGTGTCGCTGCGTTTACAAATAAATGAGCCTTTTTCTTTCTTTACTTTTTCCTCAGGTAATTTCGCTCTTTGCAAATTTTACAAAAAAAAAAAAAAAGCATCATCTGTGGGCAACGCTGCACAAAATCGTAGCGCGATAGGTTAAGAAACCGAATTTCGCTTTCGATTTAAAGAGCCTGGCGTCTCCTTGAATCACCCTGTAGATCTTACGCTCTGGCCTCTAGCTCTAACTATATAACCACAAAAATGTGTCCCCTAATAGAGCAGCCTAAGTAAAAACATAACCAATATAAATTGTTTATGCTACGGCAAGTACCATGTATTTTGTATTCGGGCGCTTTCACTTCCGCATGTCAACGGCCAACGCGCTAGTATGCCTTCGCTCTTCGTCATATATTTTATTACGTATGTGTTGCACTTTCGATGGTGACAAGACGCTACCACGCTGTGCAACTTGCCTAATTAAAAACTAAGAACCTGATGAGGTTTACCACGCTGAGAGAGCTTGAGAGCCGCCTGTATGCTTCCTAGTTTATCAGGTGCGAGCACCAAATTCCGAGGATTTATGGCGAAGCGCTGTCTTCCGCATGCCGAGGTCGAGTATTTCAAAGATTCACATGACACAATCAAATGTCTTGCCTTTAAAAGCTTGTAAGTTTCATCATGGCCGATGCCCACTAGTGCGACAAACAGAAACAGCCGATAGCGACAATCCTCATACATGCGCAGCACGCACACGAAGGCACCTTTGTCAGGCTCGCACTCTCTCAGTGCTCGTGATGGAAGCACTACTAATTGCAAAGCCTGTGAAAGATACCTTCGTGTGCATAATTCGCGTGTTTAAGGCTTGTCAATGTCTTCTGTTTCTGCTGTTCCTTTAGGGGATTCGGGCAAAACAGTAACACTAGAAACAATATAGACGAAGGACCTCTGCATTGCTCTGGTTTTGTGTTGATACTCGGCTTCGAGTCCTCTTTATCACTCCCCAAAGGTCGTAATTAGCACGCACAAATGCTATTCCCTTAGATAAATTTACAGAAATATAGACTCTGATGGTTAAAAAACGTCAATTCTCTACTGTACGTTTTGTGGTTGTACTTTTGTGTGTGGGTAGATATTCGTATTAGGATCCTAATTCGCTTTATGTTTTAAAAGAAAACAACACGAATCTATCTTATTACAAGATGACTAACTTGATTTCCGTAAGAAGGTTAAAGTTTTCATATTGTAAGAGCTTTGATGAAAAGAAGCTTCCGCCTGTGGGTCCCATGCTATCATTTACGTAAGCCGGAGGATGTCTGAGTTGAAAACTTCTACCCAGGTTATTGATCGTTCACAGACGCGCTTTCTGGACTGATTAGTTTTCCAACGAGACGGCTGAGACTTTAGGGCTCAGTTTTAGATGCTGTACAGAGGCGATTTGGCTGCACTCCTCAGAGGGATCTATATAAAGCTGCAACAAGAATGCATGCGGGTTTCGCGCAGCGGTAACGTTGATGCTTATCCTCAAACCGGACAATGAATTGTTCTTTTTTTTAAGCTGAATTGTTTTGCAATGTATCATTAAAGAGCGACCGTGCTGAGGGAACTTTGCTCCTTATGATGTATGCATGTATAATGTTAGGTTCACAGGAGGAAATGTGAGTGTAATTTGAGTGAAACCTAACCGTAACCAGTGTTTTAGTTACACAATACAGTACTGCAAAACATATATCTCCACGCACTGACGAATATAAAATCTGCAGTCGGTCACGTCTTGAGCCAATCTCTTAAAATTTTCACATGGCATTTTTCTTATGGCAGCAATGCTATTTTTTGGAAATTATCCAAATGAAGAGCTGCATTTAAACATCTGATACGTACCGCGCAAACATCATATTTTTATCTATTTACTGGTTTCCTTATTGCTTTGAATGCGTGGTATTTAAATGGTTTAAAACATTATTGATATATTCATAGCTTAAATTAGATCAAATGTTCTACTGAATAGTGATTCCAAATAGCACGAGTATATTGTTATGTTAGTAAAAAAAGAAACGTATTAGCAGTAGGGGCGTTTACTGTAAAGGCTTACTTCCAACATGCAGGCTGCATTTCTCAGCTCACCATCTCCTCCTGAACACTACAAAGCAAAATTTTTTATTGTTCTGACTCCCTCCTGAACGGAAAGTTATGTGTGGATAGTACATTTTAAGAAACAGGCGGACACTGCAGCGAAATATATATAGAGGCAGTGTTAAACCAACCTCAAATCCGTACGGCGGAAGTTCACCAAACATCTTCAGGTACGTCGCCCAGTATTCCTATTAGGAAAAAAAAACAATATTGTCACCGTTTCTGAGTTAATATATGCTATGTATAATGCTGATAGTATATACATACTATCAAATGCTCGCTTTGAATGCATGTTCAGCGCAGTTTTAATAATGGCAAATGACCTTAACGCCTGACTAAGAATTACAATTTTTTTTTTCATTTTGTACGCGCCATGAAGGTTTCGCAAACTGACTAAGATAAAAATATTTGCAAATGGATTATAAAAAAAATATATTGTTTAAAGTATCTGATATATCCAGAATCACCCATCAATGGTACTTGCATTCCCAATTGTGAGACAAAGACAGAGTAATTCTAAAGTGACTTACCACCTCGAATATTCGTTCACATTGTGCAGGGGGTAAAAGAAAATCGTGATAGCGTTCTGTGCAAGACACCCAGCAGTTTCCAATGCTCATTGTATAATAATGCTGAAAACAAAAATTCCGTTTTGTTTTATTATGATTTCCTTAGCTATGCTTTAATATTTAATTCGCGTTGGAATATAAAAGAAAACGTATATAATTGTGCATTAAAGTACACGTATATGATCAAATACTTCAATATCATACCATAATTTTAATTTCAGTGGCAGACCATTTACTGTGAAAAACGCAAGTGTTTCAAGACGCCCAAACGTTATCTCAGAAGGAGTTAAACGGTGAAGCTGGTATAAACAGTTAGCTTTACATGTACTACATATGCTAAAACGGCATTCGAATTTGTTCATTAAGTAAGACATAAAATTGGAATGAAAGATAATGAATAAAATTCATGGGAAAGAGAATTCGCATTGGGCATCTATACATCTGCAGTGCCATAAAACATGCCGGACTGTAACTATTTTTCCACAGCTCCGAGATATTTTTATATTCCCACAACAAAATAAATAAATATAAGTCGGACGAGAGCGACGAGAGCGACCTTAAAAAGGGAAATTTATATTAGGTATAACCAGGGATGGGCAAAATACATGCAAATATGTATCGAAATACAAATACAAAATACTTCGTCAAAAATGTATTTAGTTACGAATCTAATTACATTTTCAAAAAACATTTAAGTACACGATACAAATACAACCAAATGTATTTGGTCTCCTCCAAATACTTTTGCAAATACATTCCTCAAAATTTGCGTTAGCGACTTCAGGGCACCTGCAACGGGTTTGTTGGTATCTCATTTTACTTTTGCATCGCACACTCGGGAGTTAGTGTGCGAGGCTCTAGTAACGTAATAGAAATATAATCACAAAAAAAATGTAATCAGCTTGGACGTAATAGGTGAAAAAAGTACAGAGCTTCCAGCCGCTTTTTTTGTCGATTACATTTTGGTATAGACCAACAAAGAACCGAGCCGACCAAGACGCGCAGAACTAGCTAGAGAATTTTTTATTGTTGCAACTTGCACCAGTTACGAAAATCTGGACGGCCCGCGCATTTAGAATGTTCGAGGCAAAAATATGGATGGAAATCAGGCTGGAAACCATCACAAGCTGTCACAGGCACTTATTTAACCAGTCTGCCTGTGAACGTCGATTTCGTCACTATTCTTGCCCTGGACTAGCACCGTAATCAAAAAGTCATTAAACGCTTATACTTGATTGAGAGACACTGCATTCGGTACAAAACGTTGTTTTCTTCCTGCTCTGGACAGTGACAATAAATTTGAGGGATGTATTTTCGCCCACAAAATGGTATTTAATTACAATTGTATTTGAAGTACCTACGTTTTAGTATTTATATACACACGTCAAATACATTACCCAATTTGTAATTAACTACAAATGCAAAATACACAAAGTATTTGAAATACGTATTTCAAATACTTGTATTTATTAATTTAATCCCTGGGTATAACTCTCGCACATCCCCAAGGGAGGTTAGATGACAAAGTTTGTTCTCTGTTTTTATATACCCGTCAAACGTAAAAAGAGTTAATAATGACTTCCAAAAAACTAATTTCAGAGGCTGCTGGGGCCGGCGGAGAGAATGTTGAATCCCTTCAATCAAAGGGGTGGTAAATGTATCCGCCTGAGAGGGAGGCTAGGCGTGTTGATTATTCATGGCTTATAGGTAACAGCGCACAAGATAACTCACACACTCAGAACACATGCACACCGGCAAACACACGCACACGCACAACCTCACCAAACACAAACCAAAAAAACCCACCAGCAAACACACGCAGAGCAAACCAAACCGGCAAATCAGAGGCAAACACACGCATACCGGCAGCGCGAAGTAAGAGGTTATTTTTTTGCCGTTATGCCTATGTCCTTAGTGTGTGTTACCTTGTGCGCTGTTACCTATAATTGAAGCATGTCTGCGTTTACATTACCCCTGTTAAGAATACCCATGTTGCTGGGCTTCGCTCAGAATGGTATGACCTGTCCAAGTTGAAGGGCCTCATTCACCTGTAGTCGCTCGCGCTGCGCATGAGGGTTCTTGCTCTTCAACTAAAAGAAATCTGAATGTACGAGGGCTCTGGGAATTGATGGAAGTAAGTCCTTATATTATATTAATATACACATTACAGTGGATGACCAAAAGTACACCTTACAATTCAGCAGTGAAATCGAGAGCAATAGATTAAAATATTGTGGTTTTTCTTAATGTATTGGAATAAGCTGTGCAACCTAGAAGGTTTGATGTTCTTGCTCCGCCTGTATAAAAGCTAATGCTATGTACATACTTCTGCACTGAGGCAGCGAACTCCTGCTGGAGAATGAGTAGCGGACCAACGTTAGTGTACATAGTGAAGAATCACTATAAAGTCCAGAAATCACATGGAGCAACTATTTCAGTGTTTGGCGGCAGAGTAACATAGACTAAGAGAAGGATTGAGTGTTGTTGTCAAACTTTTAAGTCGAAAAATAGGTGGCCGAACAATACTCGGTTTGTTTTCAAAACGTCAGGAGTATCTAAATGTTTGAAGAGCAAAGAAAGACTGGTATGGATAAATCTGCACTTCATATGAATATCAGAGGCTTTATGGTCTTCATCTTTCAACAGGCATTTGGCGTGTCTCGGAGTTGTGTGGAACTCACCATCGAGAGATCTGCGCCATAGGTGATGGACAGAACCAAATATATTTAGGGCAGACTGCCGTGCTGATCCAAAAACAAATGTAGAATGATCTAGGCGAGACCGTACCAAACAATATAATCTGCTATAGGCGACGTGGGTCTGCTATCCAGGGCATATGTGACAAGACTTCAGGAATGTGTGAGGATCACAGGCATTTTTTAACTCCTTAATGTGACGCATAAACGCGAGGCTTTTATCGAGAGCTATGCCTAATACCGAGTATGCCAACTTTAGGAATATAACCATTATGTTCATAATAAAAATCGAATCTAAACACCGCCCACTCTGCAGTAAAAAGGTTAAGAACCTTTTCAGCGCCAAACTTTAAACCGTCTTTTTGTGCCTATTTTTTATTTAGTTGGTTGTAAATTGCCGCAGCCGCTCAAATCTGTACATTTTGCAAGAAGAAAGAGACCTGTGCATATCGTACATATGTAGGAAATAAGATAGTGATGGTGCTGTCATATATTTGCCAGGTCACTCATTTTTATTGCAAGGCGTTTCACACCTGACATCCTTCGCAAAAAAACACCACTTTGATGGAAATACAGATCCGATAAGGTGCAACCTAATATGACTTGAAAGATTCGCTTCGTCAAAACAATTCCAATAATGTGTAAAACGCTGCCTTGAAAACTTTAGTTATAAAAATCGTTACGTATCGAATACTGTCGCGTCGTGTTGCAGCCCTCATGAAAATGGAAAGATACGGAGACATAGTGATGACGGTGCACAAACGCTTCGCTAATAAATGTTTTTAGGTGAACTAGGTGAAAAGCAGAAGAACGTCCTGCTCGGAAGTCGCACTGATTAAGGTTAAAAATATTATCTGCTTTACGAATGCACGAGGCTGCGATCAATGAGTTCCTTGGAGGGTTTCCCAATCACTTTGCGCGAGCAACAGATATTCGAAGTGCGACTTCATTACTTTATAGTCTTCGGCATCCTACGCTATATTTTCTTTATATGGGAGATTTTATTTCAAACAAGGCACGAATTTTGGGTCGAATTTTTAATTTTCTCAAAAAGTATGTTTTGGGGCAATTGCTATATTAAAAGAATGCGCAAAACGACAATTTCGGCGGATTTTTTGTTCTCAAGTTATGGACCGTTGAAGCGGCCGTGGTGGAAACTAAGGTTTTTCTAGGTTATCGGGGGTGCGATATTTCACTCCATCACTTTTCCATATTTTCTGGGAACATTCTAGTCATTTGTTGTTTATGCTAATTAAGTGTTTAGGTCATAATATTCTTAATGTTTTTTTTTTGTTTTTTTTATTTGTCAAACCGCCATCCTAGGACGATCTTTGACAAAGTTCAGCAAGCTGAGGTTATGTGGCCTAATGAACATATTTTTATGATTTTATATCACCGTAAAGCTCCAATTAAGCTGTTTGTTTTTTTTTGCTACAATTTGAATATTTTGCAATAAACATATAATGCGCTACATGTGCCTGAGGAACGAATAATTCGAAAAAAAACTAGCAAGTTTGAAGTCGGTTTTCTAAAAACCCCACCTTTAACTTCTTTCATTTTGTATTCACAGTTAGGGAACATAGTAGTCTATCAGGAACTATCAACTGAAATTGCAATATATGGTTTGTATGGCCGCTATTAAGGCTAAAATCTCGCGCTGTAAGCGTTTTGAACGGGGCTTCGCTCAGGCGCTCAGCTGAGCAGAATCTTGGCCATTATAAGGTTTTCCCTTTATCGTTCGCAGCTACATCAGTATCCAACCATGAACGTTAATAAAATTTGGAGTAGTGTACGGAAAAAAATTTACTTAGAAGTCCGTATCCAAGAGTGCGGGCACCCAGCGCTTGCTTCCTCCCCATACGGGGGAACGCAGATCGTCAGAGAATTCCTCCGGGCCCTTTTGCTTTTGGCTATGAGTTTGGAATACCGAACTTGATATGTAATTGTCATATTTTTATGTCAAACAGATATGCAGTGCATAGACATATGTACGATTTAGTATTTGACGCTTACGAAGTACGTTATTTTTTTTTTTGTGCGCGTACGGATTTTGTTGTAAAATAACGAGCATTTCGTAGCGTCTTAGGCTTGAAACGTGTTAGTGATTTGTTTACTAATTCCGAATTGTTTTAATGTTTATGGTTTGATATTGAACTAACTGCTACTCAAAAGAAAGGTCATAATTGAAGCTTTACGGTGATATAAAGATCATAAAAATATGTTGATTAGGTCACACTGCACAGCTTGCTGTACTTCGTCAAATATCGTCGCAAAGACGCAATTTGACAATTAAAAAAAAAAAAGAAAAATCATAAAAATGTTATAACCTAGACGCTTCATTAGCATAAAAAAAGCTTATGTCGAGAGTGTTCCCGAAAAGCTATATTGATGGAGCGTAATAAGTATGGAAAAGGGACGGAGTGAAGCATGGCACCCCCGATAAGCTGGAAAAACATGTTTCCACCTTGGCCGCTTCAACGGTCCGTAACTTGGGAACAAATAATTCGACGAAATTGCCGCTTGCGTCTTCTTTTAATATAGGAATTGCCCCCAAAATATATATAACAAACATTAAAAATTCCACCTAAAATTTGTGTCTGAGTTGAGATGAAATCACCCACACATATATATTATATGGGTGGTTTCATCTCAAATCGTGCAGCCAAAAAGGGTCGAATTTTTAATTTCGATCAAAGAAATATATGTTATGGCGCCGTTTCTAAAACTGCAGTCACCACAAACCGCAAGTTCGTCATATTTTCTGTTCTCGACTTATGAATTTCGAAAGAGGCCCCGGCGAAAAGCAGTGTTTTTCACACTCGCCGCGGGTCGGATGTTTCGCTTGATCTCCCGCCATGGATTTTCAGTCCACATTATATTATATTTTTTAAAGCACTCTGTGGACACATTTAAAAGGCTCCAATACCATGAAATAATTTTAGGCGTTTTGCTTTTTTTCTGTAAAAATGTCAAAAACGCCTCCTCGGTCAATTGTTGACGAACTTTGACAATTAATTACTGGCGATCTACTTGGGTTACACCGATTTTTTTTATGTCCACAGAGAGCCCAAAACACGCTCTTTACATTTATTATAAAATAACTCGGTTGTATAAAATATCCTTTGCGGTACGTTTACGTTAATATTATGCAAAAACCACAGAGTACCATTTTTGATATCGATTTTCTCAAAAAACCCATTTTTTATTTTTTTTATTTTTTGTTCAAATGTAGATATGATAGTTGTCTACACGAAAATCAATCCAAGAAAGTGTATATTTTGTTTGTATGTTTTATATTTAGGCCTCAATATCGGGAAAAAAACGTCTTTGTTTTGCAAGCCCTAAGTCAGACATTGCGACCCATGCGTCTCTATGAAGTGTGAAGAAGTTTTCTTGAATTTTCTTCTGCATTTTGTAGACAATTATAAACGAATTTTGTGGTATTGAATATTTATGTATGTTTTGATAAGTGCGGGAACAACGAGATACATATCTAACCAAATCAGCAGGCCTAGAGACTTTCAATAACCAAAAGGCACAGACGTTGTATTGTTTCGATTTATAAACCTTTCACAGTAAACTAGCACGACTAGCTATTAGCTGTAATATTACTAAGACAAAGAAAGTCACCACATCCGTCGATATGTTATATACAATTCTTTCCGAAACCAAACACTGGGGGTTTGTTCACCGCACATCGCACAGGTCACCAGGGAATGTCCTTTCACTTCCGTAATACACAAAAGTGGTGACACAGAAACGGTCCGAAACACACAGAGAGTGTGTCATGGAGAGGGGTAGGAAATAAAAATAAATAAATAGGAATTAAATTGCCCAACTGCGATCTTAACGAAAATTGCGTTAAAAAAATAAATAAAGTATTTAGGTTCGAGCGGTGGCAAGGCGATAGGTCCACGTCTGGTGGAGAGTCCGACAAAGAAGTCGACAACACGTAAAGGTAAAACAAAAAAAAAAATTCAGTAATTTAATAAAGACGGGAAAACTCAGCCGCACATGGCAAGAACAATAACCAACTCCTCCGGGCATTCCCTAAACGGGATGCAACCAAATGCGTGCGAACACGCTCTCTACATCACCGCCTAGGCCGCTACGGTATGACAAAATAAACCCAACAACTGAACAGTGCTAACAAACAGTTAGTAAGAAAACATAAAAAAAAAAAACGTTCAAAAACGCACCCGAGAAATTGAGTTCAGCGGGGCGAAAAAAAAAGAAACACGAGTCGGTCCCACGACACTGAAGTCTGTCATGATGACGGCGTCCAGATGATGCTCGAATCTGTTCCTCCCTCTATTACGCACATCCACGACGGCTGTGCGGAACAGTGGCTGTGCGAAAGAAAGTGAAGAATAGATTCAAGCAGGCGATGCGCGAGAAGGTAACCGAGACTATGCCTGAAGCTTCATATCGGGAGAGGAGCTTTCGAGGTAGTTTGTGCAGTTACTCAAACTTTTCCCTTTTTCAAAAGAACACGTCAGCCGGCGCTGACTTTTCATCTCGGGAGAAGCCTACTCTTCACAAACGGTTATAGTTGACAAGGAGGCTGACTTCGACCCAACTAGTTTCCGGGCAAAATACAAACACAAGTATATTTACCAACACGCTCGTTTTAATGTCAGTCTCCGGGCTTTGCTGTTTCCAAAAGAGATAACCCTTTATAAGGACAGAACAAGCGGGTTGGTGGGGATAATTAAACTTAAACACTACCTTCTCGTTTTCTTCCTCAAGTTTAATAGATAACCCTTCGGTGCTATCGTATCTCCTCGGAGAGAGAGAGAGAGTGCGGATGTTTCAAGGTAAGGATAGGGCGCTCGAAGCTGGGGCAAACAGGCGGTATCGTTTCACGCATGCACGGATGGCTGGTTTCAAATTTCCCCACATCCCTAACGAAACCGGCCCATCTTCGTGTGTGCGTCTGTGGGATTTCCGTCCCGCGCCGCCGGTTTTAGCGCGCACGCGGCGTTGTTTTGGCTGGCAGAACAGTTGTTGACCGTCGATATTGTAAGGCCGTTGTGTCCTCATCCTTTCAGGCAACGATTCCTTTGCTTTCTCTTGTGCAATACTCTGACTGACTCCTCCTGGGTGGCTGTCACTGTTCGCCGCGTCAACGACACAATCGTACCATTTCACTCCTCGTGACACAGGGTGCGCTGCTCGCTTTACTGTCACGGGCCGTCCTATCTAACACAACGAGCGCGAAAGGTCGTGGTCATCTGCTGGCTCCGAATGGGCGGGACGTTCATGCAGGCCAATGAGGGCACCGAATCAATACGACGTCTGCGGACTCCTGCACGTTAAAAATTTACGACACCTGCTGGTCTGTTAAGAAGTGTTGCTTTCTCTTTTTGGAACTCCTACGATGTAGCTTGCCGCCTATAATAAAATTTAGATAATCAATAAATATAACAGGGTGGAAATACTGTATCTCATTTTTATGTGGGAACGTTGAAAAAGATAAAAAAAACTATTTCCAAGCTTGTGAAGACGCGCAATTCGTAAGTCCATTTCGTGCCGTAAAAACACGTTTTTGTACGATATTGATGCTTAAATATAAAACATACAAACAAAATATACACTTTTTAGACTTGATTTTCGCGCAGAAAACTATCACATCTACATTTTAACAAAGAATAAAAAAAATGGGTTTTTTGAGAAATTCAATTTCAAAAATGGTACTTTTTGGTTTTCACATAATATTAACGTAAATGTGCCGCCATAAATATTTTATACAGCCAAGTCATTTTATAATACTCATGAAGAACGTGTTTTGGGCTTTCCGTGAACATAAAAAGTATTGATGTAACCCAAGTAGATCGCCAGTAATTAATTGTCAAATTTCGTCAACAATTGAGCGAGGGGGCGTTTTTGACATTTTTACAGAAAAAAAGCAAAACGCCTAAAATTATTTTATGGTATTTGAGCCTTTTAAATATGTCCACAGAGTACTTTAAAAAAGATAATATAATGTGGACTGAAAATCCACGGCGGGAGATCAAGCGAAACATCCGACCCACGACGGGTGTGAAAAACACTGCTTTTCGCCGCGGCCTCTTTAAAAATTCATAAGTCGCGAACAAAAAATCCGACGAACTTGCGGTCTGCGACGACTGCGTTTTTAGAAACGGCGCCATAACATATATTTTTTTCATCGAAATTAAAAATTCGACCCTTTTTGCCTGCACGATTTGAGATGAAACCACCCATATACCTATATATGTGTATATATATTACGCAATTTATTTTCACCGCTTGTACGGAAAAAGAAAATGTAGTTCACACATCTGGAAGCTTCACTCTGTCTACGTTTAGCCAGTGCCACAAAACAGGACAGCAAGAGCACGGCGGGAGAACAATACATCGTTGGAGTCAACACTTTGACGAAGCACGTGATTCTCTCGATGTCATCCTACTTGCTCTCGACTATGTCGAAGACTGCTTGGCTTTTTTTATTTCATCAGCATTAGTCTTGAGCGAGCTCCCCCGTGATGGCACAGCAGAACAGCGACTGCGCGTCCTTCGGCGCCTATGGGATGTTTTCCTGCATTACTATTATGAAGTTATTCTACGTCTTCAACGAACTATTTGGTGAGTGCTGTTGGCGAGAGATGCAAAGCTACTACGAGCAAGCCGTTGTCGACCTTTTCGGCACACAATTTACCAACTTCGTCTGACATGCCAGAGATATCGATGGGTACAGCACAGTCCCTTACCCATGTAGATGGCCCCTTGGCTAACGAGTACACCATGGTTTCATACGAGCATCACAGTGATTCATGAATGGGGATAGCACTTGCCTGCCCACGGGGTGACTGACATGTCCCCTTCTGCTCCTCTGATCTTCATCTCCTCCTCCTCTCCTGCTCCCCTTCTCCTCCTCCTTCCTCCTCCCCTCCCCTGCACTTCTTCACCTTTTGCTCCTGTCCTCCTACTTCCACGTGACCCTCGTGACATCACGTGTTACGTTATTATGGGAACCATCCCATAATGCAACGCGCGGTTGCGCCGACTGTTACGTCGACACCGACGTCGACAGCGACGGCGACGGCGACGCCGCTCAAGCTGGAAACGGCCGCCTAAGAGCTGCCCAAAGCACTTACTGTGCTTTAAAATCTAGTTTTATACGTGGATCGTTTTTTTACTGACTTCTTTTTGCCTTTTAGTAGAATCGCTTGTGGCAGGAAGATAACCTTGATACTGAAATGGTTCCGTCCTCGTCGGATTTTTTTGCCACGTTCCCCCCAGGTTCTTCGGTTCCAGCCGTCGGCAGACGCCTGCAGGTCGATTGCCTTGACGGCTTACAAGGATTCTTCCGAAGTAGGGACAAAGGTTCGAGTTGGTTGATACGGCCGCGGGATCACAAAACAGCAAGGGCAGATGGATGGGGCCATTTCATGCTCTGGGGTGATTGCTGGTATTCAAGTACTATTCCTGTGGTTGGGACACGGTGCCTGGCACCGTCCTGGCTGGTTTAATAAGGCATGACGACGAAACACACACATTGTCGGAGACGCCTGTGTTTCGCCGATGCCGTCACTGTTCGTGCAACTCACCTACAGACAAACTCAGCATAGGCTTTTTTCACGAGGAAATAAAGGTACTTCTTTGCATCAAGGTATGATTTATTTTAATTTACTTTCGCGGTAAGTACTTTATTTTCTTGATTCTGGACTGGACACATTTGAAAGTACGGGTGGAGATCATCGCACTTCCCACATTTGGGATTTTGCTCATACATATCAGCAGCATACTTTTCACTAGGGTACTTGGCAGTAGAATCATCTCCCCTACAGCTCCCTGACCAATGGCCAAAACGTTGGCACTTAAAGGGATACTTCAACGAAATTTAAAATATACTCGTCGTGTTCAAAAATAGGTTGAATATGATACACAATATCCATAAATGACAATCTTACGTTTGTATTTTCAGCCTGGTGGCAGCATTTCTCGTTATAAACGGCCCAACCGTCCAAGCGCTCGAAGAACAGCCAGTGGAGACCATGTGACATCAACGCAATCGTGACGTAGTTCGTCTCCAGACGAGCAAAGCTACGGCGAGGCTGACGTCGAGACGATGGCCAAGTCGTTCCAGCCAGTGAAGTGGCTGCTTTTGTACGAATTTTGAGTGACGGTTTAATCTTCTATAATCTCGTAGGGGGATAATAGCGACTTCTGGGACACACAGAAGGCATTCAGGGAAGAGGGGAGTTCCTCCTTTCCCTCTTCGCTCGTCGTGGCCGGAGGCGAAACAGTTACCGTCACTAGCTGTCAAGGTTCCTAGACAAGCATTACAAACGAGGCGTCAGCGACATCCGGAAGGTGCTCTTTGCTAATCGTTTAATTCGTTTTGAAATTCCTTTTTGTGACTTTTATAAGAAGATATTGCTGTGTTCGATCTGATACTGCTCCTTTGAACACGTGTAGACCAAAAAATGAGCGCCGAAATTTTGTTGTAGTATCCCTTTAAAGCAATACAGAGGTTCCGGCGTATATGACCGGATACTTCTGTGGGGTTTCATCTTTAAAGCAGTAGGAAGGGCTGACATAACATGGCCCCTTTGCCGTTCTACACCAATAAGGCGAAAGTTGATATACGTCCCGCTCCAACAATTTCCATGCTGAGAATACCTCCATAGGCTCTGCATCTGTTTTTTCAAGCAAGTCACCTCCAGTGATGACCCTTTGATGATGTTAATGATTTCTGTGGTGAGTCACACTAACCAAGGTTCCCTCTACTTTTTTTTTGTCTAGCTCAACGAGTATGTCTCCTCATATCATCTCTATGGCAGTGATTTTTGCACCGACAACACGTCATATTGTTTTGGACGCCAGAAAGGGCGAAAGTTTAGCAAGTGGCATTTCGTTCATTCTTCTTGGAACCAAACCCGAGTTGAGCACATGCATCATGATGCCCTTTTATTCTAGACACATGTTTGTCAAGCACAGCCAGGCGTGGGAGGGTGAGCCTACGTGTTTTGAGGTACGCGGCGACGTCTCTTATTATACACGAATTAGCACAGCTCCTTATGTAAGGCTTCAATTTGTGGTGGAATCGTTGCCATTAAAATCATGAAAACAGTGATCACTTTGTTTTAAACACTGAAACTCCAGTGTCCTTATGAGAACATTAAAAAAATCTTCAAACGCAGAATCAAATGAATAAAAAGCAAGCTATATATATGTTCTTACCTCAATAAACAACATTATCAAGAGCTACCGTATTTGCATTTGCAAAACGTCACTTTAACGTTTTCAATGTTTGCGGCGTTTGTGTGGAACCGTTCTATGGAGTAAATTTTGGTTTAGACTAATTTAAGTTAACAAATCAAATATAATTAATTGAGTATGAATGACAAGTATCTACAATATACAGGTAGCCAAAAACGGGGCTTTCTCTTAATTCTACCTAAAAACTTAAATTTAATGCGACCATTAATCGCATTCAGAGCACTATAAAAGAACCGTCGGCTTGCCGTTCCTCTGTGCCAATTGTCAACATGTGATGCTGGTAGACAAAGAACTACGAACTTCGTGCAAGTGGCAGTGGTTGAAAGCCACTAAACTCTGTCATGCTTGTGTTACGGGAAGCTGGAAGGGGTTATACCCCCTTCCAGTCGCAAAGAATACGAGCTGGCCGAGCCGGGTGCTAGATGAAAAGAATAAAATGCAACTTGCAAAGCCTCCAGCTTGCAAATGGGTGGTTTAATCTCAACTCAAGCACGGATTTCGGATTAAATTTTTAATTTTGACAAAAAAAATATATATGTTTTGGAGGCATTTCGCAAATGAAGGAAGGCGCAAATCGTATGTTTCCAGATTTTTTTTTCTTGAGTTATGGACATTTTAAGCAGACGAGGTGCAAACTGACCTTTCTCTTGCCTGTCGGAGGTGTCATGTTTCACTCCTTTCTACTTTTTGCCCTTTTTTTGTGGTGCAATGTAACTTTTTGGCCACTCTCAGAATAGGGATTATTTTTAGTCAATAGTTTTATTGTGATTATTTGTCTTTAATTTTGTTTTAACTATTGTCAAAATGTGTCCCTTTGACAATATTTTTCAAAGTTTGACCAGCTCTTCCGTGTGATTTATTCGAGATATCCGAACATATTTAAAATTTTCAGAAAGCTAACTGTATACTCTTTATATAGATAACAAATTTAACGTGGTGTGTCAAAGGGAAAGGGCAGTGTGTTCTCGTAAATAAAGGACTTTTACAAAATATTGGCAAATTGGAGATCGATTTTCTAAAAAACTAACCTTTTATTTGGCTGATATTTTTCTTTAGCTATTTATTGCAGTGTTTTATAAGGCAATATAAATAGAAAATGTAATATTTTGTTTGTATGGCAGCTGTGAGAGCTTGAAACCTGATTTGGTTTGGCTGTTTTGTCAGTAAATCAACTTTTTCGCAAAAATTCATGAATTCAAAATTGGCACCTCTTATTTGTTAATCGATACCTGTGAACACACTAAAATTCTCATAAATAATTTTAACGCAATTAGTTGTATGAAATATATTTCAGAAAATTTGTCAATATGGCGTTTTTGGACAATATTTGGGAATGTTTGCCAGCTCTTTCGTGTGACCTATATAAGCTGTCTTAAAATATTTAGTATTTTCAAAAAGCTTAGACGATACTCCTTCTAATGATAACAAATTTTATGTTGTGTGTAAAAAAGAAAGGACAGTATTTTTTTCGTAGAGCAAGGACTATTTCAACACATTTGGGAATGAGGGGGCATTTTTTAAAAAGCCTACCTTTTCCTTTGGCTAATTGTGTTTTTTTTAGCTACCTTTTGCGGTATTCTATAAAGTAAAATAAACAAAAAAGAGAATACTTTTGTATGGCGGCTACGAAAGCTTACATTCAGTTTTTGTTCACTTACGCCTAGTAATACAAATGACTTACACAAATACACTAACTCATTATTAACGCCTCTGAAATTTTGAGTAACTACCTGAAAATTTCTTTACTAAAAGAAGATGCAAACGGCGAGTTATACTAATAAAGGGTCTGGGTCATTATATGTTTTTTTTTTTCAAACAGCCTCTTTTCAACAATATTTGACGAAGTTCAGCAAGTGGTACTGTGTGACCTAATCAAAATAATTTTATGATCTTTACATCACCGTAAAGGTCTAATTAAGGTATTTCTTTTGACTAAAATTTGGATATTTTGCGGTAAACATGTAACGTGGAACATTTGCCTGAAATACGAACATTTAGAAAGACTTGCAAGTTTGAAATCCAATTTCTAAAAAAAGCACCTTTCTTTTTCTTTAATTTTATATTTACAGTTAGGTAATATAGAAGTCTTATTAGGAACTACAAAGGGAAATTTTAATATATTCTTTTTATGGCTGCCATTAGGACTCGAATCTCGTGCTATAGGAGTTTTAAATTTGACTTTGCATATACGCTCAGCTGAGCGGAATTTCGACCTATGTAAGGTTTTCTATTTAATGTTAGTACTTACCTCAATATATGAGCGTAAACGCCAGTGAAGCAACAATATTTATCCTAACAAGATCTATTCCCCTGGCAGTTGCTTGATTTGCAAGGTGTGTGAGCTTCGCCCTATGTATTGACGGAGAAGATACGTAACGTCTATACTCCCGGCCAAACTTAAGTCAAGGGGGAAAATTCAAAGTAACCCGGCATAAATAACTGAAAATAGAAATTAAACCCAAACACATGACTAACACATTTGAAGCCTTGCACGCTACGAAATGCTCGTTATTTTACGAAAGAGTCGGTACGTGCAAAAAATAAACCGTACTTCTTTATGCGTCAGATACTAAATCGTACATATGTATATGCACTGCATATCTGTATAACATATATAAATATAACAATTATATATCAAGCTCGGTATTTCAAAATCAAAGCCGAAAGCAAAAGGCCCCAGAAGAATTTCCTAACGATCTGCATTCCTCCGTATTGGGAGGAAGTAAGAGCTGTGCCCGCACTTGTGAATACGGACTTCTAAGTAACTTTTTTGAAGTAGACTACTCCAAATTTTACTAATGTTTATGGTTGGGTATTGAGGTAACTGCTCACGATAAATAGAAAGCCTTTCATGTGACAAAATTCTCCTAAGCAGAGCGCCTGTGCCAAGTCCCGTTTAAAATGCTTATAGCACGAGATTCGAGTCTCTTATAGCGGCCATACAAACAATATATTACAATTCCTGTTGATAGTTCCTGATACACTACTATTCTTCCTAACTGTAAACAAAAAATAAAAGAAGTTAAAGGTGGGGTTTTTAGAAAATCCACTCCATACTTGCGAGTTTTTTTTTTCTCGAAATATTTGTGTTTCAGGCACATGTAGCGCATTATACATTTTGCGCAAAGTATTCAAATTATATTTAAAAAGAGCTTAATTGGAGCTTTACGGTGATGTAAAGATTATAAAAATATGTTGATTAGGTCTCAAGGAAAGCTTGTTGAACTTCGTAAAATATCGTCGCACAGAAGCGGTTTGACAATTAAAACGAAAATCATTAAGGATCTTGTGACCTAGATGCTTAATTAGCATAAAAAGCATATCTCAAGACTGTTTCCAAAAATTTAGATTGATGTAGCGTAGAAAGTAGGGAGAAGGGATGGAGCGAATTATGATACCTCCGATGAGCTGGAAGACGTAAGTTTCGACCTTGGCCGCTTCAATTGTCCATAACTTGGGTAAACAAAATCCGATGAACTTGCCGTTTGTGTCTTCTTTTACTACAGAAATCGCCCGAGAACATGTATCTTTTGAAAACGAACTAGAAATTCGACCACAAATTCGTGCCTGAGTTGAGAAGTAATCACCTAAATATACTAAGCCGACTTTCATTATAGAACAATTGGAAATGGGAGAGTTTTCGCCATCCTCGTTTAAGAGCTCAGACTTCATGGGGTTCTCGGCGTCATATTTGTGCTGCCCCGGCTGAATGACCGCTGGTCCAGTTCAAAAGTAGCGCACTTTCTAAGTGCACCTTGCCAGCTACGGCATTATAGGTTGCATGTGATAGTATTAGAGTTTCATACCCCTCCACACAGTTGCAAAATCCTCACTAATGCATGATCTACTCTCCTCTCGTGATGATCTCACAGAAGACACGTGGTACGGAGCTCGTCGCTTTTATTCATAAAACATACGTATGCTCAGTGATCAGTGAGCATAAAATAAGTTAAATTGTCTCAATGTCATGATTTACCAGGGTGAGTCCTTATTAAAGTGGCGGCATAGCGCGGTCGTTTTATTGGGCCAACCAGACGTAAAGACGCGTAAGCACGGAGTGTGTAGCTCGTTACTTGAGAACCGTTAACCTGTCTCGAGAAGGGAAAAAAAGAGGCAACCAGTGCTTGAGTTTGAACCCCGGTCACCGGCGTTGAAGCCGATTGCGCAGCTGATCGGGCTACGGACTTAGCTCGCCGGAAAAGGTTGAGCAGAGGCTTTTGGGGTGAGAAAGAGCGCAGAGCGGAGAACAGTGTAAACAGACAACAAAAGAGGAACAGAAACAGTAGTGTAGAAAAATTGGGCGGAGCGAGGAGTCGAAAGGGACGAAATCGCGCTTGCTGAAGGAAAGCGCGCTGTTGCAAAAAGAGACAATGATTTGACATAACTAATTTCCATTCAAAACCCTACCTTAAAGAACCACCTTACCTAAGAGCACCACCCACCCCAGGCACTGAAAAACTAAGGGTATTCTTGCCCTAGGCACGACCCGCACTAAAGGCAAAACCCATTATATTGAGAGTCTGAATTTAAACGCGCTTTACAAATTAAACATGCATCCAGTCAAGTTAAAAGGTAATATTGTTTGGCCAGGCGGGAAGTTCAGACGACACTCATTGGTTTTGAGGGGAGGGGGAGGCAGGGGAGAGAGACCATGACAGCAAGAAAACGTTTGTGCCATGCGTGAAAAACACCTAGACCATCTAGATTATTAAACAAGTTTTGTTTCAACTTAAAACAATACAAATTTGTTTTTTTTTTTAATAAGAAGTACGGAGTAGTACAACATGTCACACATTACTCATAACTTTGCTTTAATGTTTTCTTAAATTCAATAAACAGCCCAACAATGAGAACCTGCCAGGACAATCTTGCGACACAGATAGACACTTTTGATTTGTGCAACGCGCTGAATGAATAAAAAACGAACAGGTTTCGGTGCTGGTATAAAATTTCGGACATTGATTGTTGATATTCATCTAATATAAAAAATTCGACCACAGTGAGCTCATTCGGGGCATTCTCACTTGACAAAGACCGGCAGAAGACATATTAACACTTGTGCATTCCCATGGTCTTTTTTTTTTTTTTTCAAAGTGCGCTCTAAGACGTCCCTAAAAAAGATTTCATAGCAGCATTCAATATAGCATGCTACGTAGTTTCCGGCACTTTGCATAGGAAACACTATGTTGTTCATAAAACAAGAGCTCCTTTTTCTTCAGCCCCACTTTGTTCGGTAGGATGCATCAATGAAACTTTAAAAAAAATTAAGGTTTTGTCTCCTTGGGGGGGGGGGGGGGGGGAGGGGGAGGGGGGGACGCACATATTTTCAAAGTGCGATAGTAAGTCGTAATCTTGACAGTTGCTGATGATTGCACGATAAATTGGTGATGGCAAAATAATCCTCTACAAGCTCTCGTGATAGCGCTTTTCTTGACACAGTTTAAGGTAATCCAGAGAACATCGTGCAGCTATAAATCTAGAGAGTCGACATCTTCCTTAAAGTACCCCAGTAATTGTGGGAACTGGTCTCCAGTCATAGCAATTAAAACACAGGGAATGTAGGATGCAAATGTAGTCAGGATTAGCTCCAACACAACTGGAGACTCCTGATCCTAAAAACAAAAACCGCGCTACCAGTTGACGGGTAAAGAGGTGCGAGATTCCGATGCCTCCCGCTGAGATGCGACGCAAGAGGGTGTCCTGTCGGATTGAATTTGCAGAGCGATTTTTAAATACAGCGAAAATCCTGTGGAACTTTTGGATGTTTCGCAGTGCACAGTGCAGAACCTGTAATACGTACCAGAGTTTAGCAGCAAGAAATGGGTTGCAAGTGGTGGACCTTACGAAAATGGATACATATCGGTGTGCCCAGCGCTTGGCGCGCTGTTCTAGGTCTGTTGACACATCCGACCACTAGGTCATACATTTTTGATAATGCCGCAAATGCACTCCTAGGTATCGTCAGGGTGCGGATATCCACTCGATACCTTCATATTTAGAGGGAGTCTATTCCGAATACCCGTGCCAAAACCCTGTGTACTGGAGCAGTTTAATGCAGCTCCTGTGGTTGCGTAGAAAACGCGTGTAAGCGCAGTAGCGTGCCTAACACTTGGTTTGTTTCTGCAGAAAATGGCAATATCGTCCGCTAAGGTCGAACTTTGTTTTCCGCGCCCTGCAAATCGCAAACTTTTACAATCACGCTCCGAATCTTCGGCAAAGGGTCTCGAGATACAAGGAGAAAATCAGGTGAGAAAGGGGGTAACCTTGTCTAACTCTGGAGGTAACAGAGATTTTTTCCGAAGCACTATTTTTTTCTTTCTTCCTACTAAGGCACTTTGTGCGCAATATTTGAACGCCTTGTGGAATTGTTTTCTCAGCCCAAAGCGCTCTAAAATTTTGAAAATTACATCATGCTAAACACGATCAAACGCTTCCTGGAGATCTATTTGAAAGACACCCACCTGGTCGGGGGGGGGGGGGGGGGGGGGCATGATAAGGCACAAATTTCAAAATGATACGAGCTTCGTGAATTTTGCGATATATAGCCTATTCCCATATGTTTCGTGCTGTCCGACTAGGTCGGTGATGACTCCTTGTAACCTAAATAACAATATATTGGCAAACATCTCAATCCAAGATGCCCAGAGTAATGGCACGGTGTCCGACGACGTGGAAACGTTTGTTCTTGTCTTTACCTTTTAGGATTAAGATAGTGTGTTACCATAGATACAAAGTGCTGCAGTTCACTTATATCTTCCGGCTCTCGAATAATTCTTCGCAAAATATGGCCGATTGCATAATTGTGCGCATTGTAGAACTCCGCAATAATACGATTAGCACCAGGCAGTTTTCCGTTTGGGCCAATGTCAATGCCATTTTCTATTTCTGTTGATTAATGACGTCTTCCATATTAATTATATGGTGCGCGCTTAATCGCAGGAGCGCCTCTACCAACTTCGAGTTGCATTCCTTGTTGTGGACGTCAATCCTTTCTCCGGAGAGTGTGTGGTAACGCGGCAATGTTCAGCGAACACATGCTCTATCGCTTGCTTGTCGGTAGCTATCCTACTCGTATGTTGTATTTATGAAACTTTCTTCGCCACAGTGAGGCATTTCTGATCTACCATCGCTCTCTATTTCGGCAACTCCCTGAGGAGAAGTCATTCCACTCGGGAGCGCACGACCGCACCCTAAGAGCGCTATTGGTACGGACTATCTATTTGACTCCGTGACGTCACTCAAATATTTCGCCCCTGGCCCTGTATTCGTGCATTTCAGCTGGTGCGAAAAAATGGGCTCGTTCAGTAGTTTGTTTTATTTTTTACGGTTATGAAAATTAAAAACATTGAATCTTTAAATTGCGAGTATATACACGTCTTTCTTAAAAAGCTCCGGAAGCATAAAATAATGCTGGTTCCGATTTGCAAATTCTTTGTAGAGCTGCCATGTGTCATCTGTACACGATTCGTATCTAAGTAGCTGAGAGTTCAGCGTCCATATTGTTCAGTCGATATACTTTGGCTTTTGAGAAATTTGTCAAAATGTAATAGAGATCACGCAGTGGTGTCAAAAGGAAACCGGTTTGGTGGCATATCTGTTCCATTCTTTAATAAGCTCTAAGAAATATAAACCTTATCTAACCGAGCGTTTTTGCAACCGATAAATAAAATCGTACGGCTCAATTATGTCAAGTAATAAATTCTGACTTTTATCAATACGTGTTGTGTTAGGAAGTCGGTCGTCCGTACTTCTAACACAATTAAAATCGCGAAGAATAATGACTTTAGTCACAAAGTGCATGGGAGCGCAAATTGTTGAAAACAAATAACTCGCTTGTGGACATTATTTGGATCGTAAAGGTACATCTCTCTATTATAATCCCTATGCGGTGAAGTTGCATATAACACCTCTGCCACAAGGATCGCATGTTACCACTAATTGGGACAGCTGGGCAAGCACCTTTATTAATAGAAAACAAAAAACCGCCCTGAATACCCGACGGCGTAGGTTACACAAACGTAGCAGATATTTAAAAGTTAATGCAATGTAGAATCTACCGGTTCTACACTGGACAATTAACTTTCCTGAATCTCCCAATAATCAATGTTTTGTATCTTCAAGCAAACTCAGTAATTAATAGTGTTTTTCCCCTGTAATAATCCCTCAAAGATTTAGAGTAGCAAGGCGAAAACCATTGACTATTTTGATTCAAGGAGGGGGCGGTTCCTTAATTTGTCGTACCAAATACTTCATAGCAGCGAATGCACACGCTTGCTCGCACTGTTGTCCGGCGGTGAAGCCTGCTTCCTCTCGGCCTTGTTGCTTTCATTGGGCCCTTGGTTGGTGCGGATTTCTGTAGCTGTTCTTTATCGTTCGGGATACTAGGTGGAAATCAGACCTCTGTAGGTTTAGTGTAACTGGTTTGCGAAGAACCAGCCACGGCGGGCTCAGCAGTGCGGCCCTTGCGAATCTCCGTGATATCCTTTGACGACTGGCTGCACTCTGCTTGTCCGGAAGGTTTTTTTTTTTTTTTTTATTTACCCTAAGTGCCCTTTCGGGCATTACATAAGAGAAATTTTTAACACCAATATTATAAACAATACAAACAATGAACAAATAGCGGTAACACATTGCGAGCAACGAAAATAAAAAAATAAATAAATAAAAAAAGCGACGGAGAAACAATTCAAAGTTGTCATGGCGAAGCAAAGCATACAGACGGACAATGACTTAGGCTTTTTCTGAGATAAAGAAAAAATCAAGAAGCCTAAAAATGTTTAGTAATCCTGTATGACTGCAATGTTACTTGGTAAGGCGTTCCATTCATTTACTGCGAGGTTCAGCGGGGAGTATTTGTATAAGTTAGTACGTGCAAACACTGAATTCACTTTGTTACGATGATCAAAATGGGGAAAAATGCGGGTAGCGGACACATTGTGCGCTTGACTGAGAGATGATGAACTGTGGTGGATTTTATGAAATAAAAAAAAAACGTGCGATACGCCTTGTGGTCGCGAGGGGCATTAAATTTAATGATTCTTTGATAGCGGTGATGCTACTAGTAGGAGATAATTGCGTGCTATAAACCGGGCTGCTTTATTTTGTAGTGACTCCAGGCTGTTAATTTAGTGAGCTTGGTGTGAATTCCATATCACTGAGGTGTATTCCAGTTTGCTGCTTACAAGGGATGTATATGCCATAAGTTTTGTATTAGTGTCAGCTACAAATAAGTGCCTTCTCAAGAAACTAAATATTTTAGAAGCATCCTATAAAGTTATTTCAATGTGAAGGTTCCACGACAGGCTAGGTGTTAAATGAATTCCTCGATATTTATATGATAATACCCTTTCAATATCTCTATTGTTAATTTTATAAGTATGTTCGGTTATTTTATTTTTTTTGCAGTGAAAATCATGCATCTAGTTTTCTTTATGTTAATCTGTATTTGCCAATGAGACCACCACCTTGAAATTTTCTCGAGGTCAGCTTGACGTAAAGCACTGTCAGAGGGAGAGGTTATGGTCCGATAAATGACGCAGTCGTCTGCGAAGAGCCGAATGGTAGAAGTAATGTTGGTATCAATGTCGTTAATATAAAGGAGAAAGAGTAAAGGCCCGAGGACGGAGCCCTGGGGAAGACCGGATTTAACGGTGTTCCCCAGGGCTCTGTGATATCCTTTGACGGCTGACTGCACTATGCTTGTCCGGAAGGTTTAACGTCGCCTGTAGCGTAGTCGAACTCTATGGCGTTCATGAAGTGCCCCTGTTTAGCCTCTACCTCATCACTGGTGCCCCTTAACGCTGAGGCGTACGTTGAGTAGCACTCCCTACTCTCCCGTCCAAATCGGTTGCATTTCGAGCATTTTGGAGCGCTGCAGTGCTTCTGAATGGGATCAAGTTTAAAAAAAAGCAGCTCTTAGGGGCCCGTTTCCAGCCTGAGCGGCGTCGGCGTAACCGGGAGGGGGGGGGGGGGGGTCACGTGACCCCCCCCCCCCCGGGGTCACGTGACTACCCGCAGGTGACGTGACCCCCCTCAGTACCCTTCCCTACTCCTCCTCAAGAGCTGCGCTCCGATTCGGCGTTACAGGGATTGTAAACGGCTTTCATTTTTTACAATGAAGACAGAGTACGCTTCTTCCTGGCACAAGCAGTATCGACTACACGCCGTACGCAATGAGCATATGGGGGAGGTTTGAGAGGCTTACAGTGTTGTGTAGCGTCAGGCAAACATTCCTGATTAGAGGCTGCATACTTTTCATGCCCTGTATTCTCTACCTTTTTCTCATGATCGACCGCACCTTGCTATACGGTTCGAAGGCCTCTGCGATACGCCGGTTCTCCAGTTACGTAGACAGCCAAACGAGCCTCACATTGACATCCTTCGGGTTAGGATCGATCAGAAGGCATTTTCTTGACCTGTCCGGCCGCCTTCAACTTTTCCGTGGCTGCCATGCTTGCCAAGGACAGCATGTATACCTAAATCATATGATTCGACCCAATGAGACTAGGTTGTTGCTGTCTACGATGTCCTTGAGTGCGTCTCGAAACTCAACATCTCGGTATGGTCTACCCGCCACGTCGGCGTGGAGGAAAACAAAATTGATGCCCATTCTTCAATCGGGAACGTGTTTGGCAAAATACGGTACTCGTCGCTACAGCCAGTTGCAGCATTATTGATACGTCGTCTACATTAGCCGTTAACGCGCTGTTATCAGAGCGATGCATTTCCTCCCACTCTGTGCGATAGGCTGACGCGAACCCTCTCACAAGGTTGGCGTAAGTTGAAGTGCTATTTGGCGGAAAAGAACTGCAGGCATCCGCTCTACGTCTGGCAGATAGCAACTTGAGAGTCTGTTAGGTGTTTCAACAGGAAACGTTCTTGGGTAAGGTGTTTGGAATTTTGTGAAACCATTATAAAATCGTGACTTGAAGGCCCGACACTGATTAGTTGACCCGTGGGAGGGGAGTGAGGTGCTCGTCGCTTATTTGTTGACGGGGAGGTCAAGTGACCAGAAAGAGAGGCGAGGAGAGGGACAACTGGGTAAAAGCTTGAAAAGGTGCGTGCTCTGATGGAGAGGAGCTTGAGATAATGGAAGGGTCCGAAAGATCGCCTGGTTGATCAGCTCAATTAGCTGCAGTACCGCTTCATTTGAATATATACTATCAAGGGTGTACATGGTACGGGTTAAACTATCTAATGAGAAACTACTTAAACGTAGGCGTCTGGCGTCTGGAAACTTAGAGTATCGGGAAGCATTTGTGAAGCTAGAACATTTCACGTATGCAAGCCTATTGCATAGCTACAGCGACGATAAGGACTGTCAGAGTGTTAATACAAGTGTAGACTATACTATATCTTGAGTGACAACAGGGATACACATCTTGTTGCATTAAGCTCATTTTAGAGACATCGCCGCCGACACAGTAGACTCTATAGTTTAACACATGTGCAGCGATGACGAAGACCACACCTATCTGGTTAGATCAATTTACTCTCAGCACAGTGAGGCAAGTAAACCTTGGCCTAAGGATCAACGTGATAGCGCTTGGATTGAATCTGAAGTAAACGCCATACGCCACCTCAGCCAATCATCTGCTCGAAGGCACATACAGGGCACAAGGGGTGTTTAGTATTTTTTATACACGAGAATAAAAAAAAGTAGCTACGATTTTGGAAGAAGTCTGGAGATTGCGTGGCGCGTCTACAGATTACTCATGCACAGTTGCGTCTCACTGCAAGTCTAAATCTACAAGATAGAAAATGCGAGGAAATTTCTTTTGTGAATCATCTAAGGAAATGCTTGATTTATAGCAATGCTCAGTAATAACATGTCCCACATAAAAAATAGCAAAAATATCAACGATCGCATGACCGTGGTTTATGAGTAGTCTGTTCCGTCATTCTACGGAGAAAAATTTGAGAAAAATAATTTTTGCTAGGCTTGCGAGAGCGCGCACCACTGACGCACCGGTTTCTGGGCCGGCGCGCACGCAGGCTCCATTGAAGTGGGAACGGGGCGCTTTCCCGAAGTTCTGGGGAGACACAAAGGACCCTTATTGTTCACAATAGTCTCTGCTGCTCTAAACTGACACTCGGACGGCGTTTTTTTAAAATAATTTATTTATTTTCAAATACGTGCCAGTCAACTTTCCGATGGGGGTGGGCGCGTCCTGGTCCGGATGGTGACGACCGATGACGGTGCTCGCCCGATGACAGCCCCCCGGGAAGTTGATAATAAAAATAATACTAAAAGTTGTTCGATCCCGCTGAACACATTGCGACGTTGGTTGACTTTACGGTGGCCAGTGTGGCCACGTTTATTATGAAACAAAACAACTCAACAGTGAGTTAAAAATCCCAAAATTAAACCCCGTACTTTTGTTCCCAGTCTCCCAAAATCGAATCGAAGCCAATCCTCAGAATCCCTCTCGGGGATCCTTTTGTAGCCTCGTAGGGGCCTCCTTTCCCCTCAGGGTCCAACCAATCCCTTCAAATTTCACCACTCCCACGTGGTACACTCTTCTCCAATGGTCGACAAGCTGTCAGCCTAGCACTTCCAACGGCCAAATCCAAATTCTTTCTAGAATCAACTCCTGCATTTTAAGCAGACGGGCTGGCGCCAACAGCTAAATTATTACCTCGGGTAAAAAGCAACAATTTGATACTAAGCGGCAAAACCCTCTATGTACAGGCACATTCGGCTAAAAGCTACACGCTTCTCCAGGCGCGGGCTGTCCCGCTCCCGGTCCGAGCAGGCTTCCGAAACCCGAGACGCTTCTTAACGACCGCGGGGAGAACCGCTCCCGCGACGCGGCCGCTCTGGCCCCGCCGACACAAACATAGAAAGCTAAAGAAAAGAATGCCGACGCAACTCTGGAAAGATAAACTTTCCTAACAAAAATCACCTTAACTAATAAGCAGGATTTTTACAAACTTAACACCTCCCCACCAAGAATGTTGCAAGTACACTTGTTGTTCGCGCAACATCAGTCCCACTGTTCGTAACTTCGGAGACACACAGCACAGAGCAAGACCCAGAGTCGTACATTCCAGATTCCACAATGTCCATATAGGTATATTTAAACCCGCAAATCTTAAAGCTCTACAGTAGGGGTGCAGACATCACTAGGCACTCTATTCCTGACAAAGTTCGCACTAGTCAAAATAAACATTCAAAATAAAACAAAAACTATACGACTAAAAAAAATGCAAAGTGCTCCAGGAAAGCAATCCACAGATAACTCTCAGCGTCTCCGCCAGCACTTTCTTTGTGCTCTTTCGAGCCTCGACCTGCACGTCTCAAGATATACGTGAGGACCGACAAACTTCTCCCGCGGAGAATAAAGACTATGCAACAAAAATATTACGTAGAATATAAAATACTGAAGGTCCGACCGAAAAGCAAACGGAAAGTTAATCGGGAGGGCAGTGAAATAAACGTAGCCTAAAGGCGAAACAAAACTACAGTAGCCTTGCTAGCTACCCTCCTAATCTTGGCCGTCTTGTCGTCCAGCTCGTTGCCATCGGAGACGTTCTGAGAACTGCCTGAGGCGGCGCGCAGTAGGTCACTTCCACGACACCCGTTGAACCCGAGCTCAAACTGAACGTCTGCCGTCCTCGCGTGCGAGCTCTGGAGGAGGCTATGGCTCTGGCCACTGGCCGGAGTGGCTTCCCCTTCTTTTCGGTGCCCATTTGGCGCTTGCCACCCCCGCAGCTCCTTGCGTCCGGACTCCTCCTTCCGGAGTCGCTCGACGCAGCCTTCTTCCTAATCGTCACCCTACGATGTACCGCCGGCCTGACCTTCGGTGATTACACGGCGCCGGTAGCGGAATCGGTGCCATCACCATCGCTCCCGCTCTCGCCTCCCTTCGCCACCGGATCGCTGGCGAGTGCCTCTGCCTCGTCGGCGCTCGACGCAGCCTTCTTCCTGATCGTCACCCTACGATGTACCGCCGGCCTGACCTTCGGTGACGATAGGGTGCCGGTAGCGGAGTCGGTGCCATCACCATCGCTCCCGCCCTCGCCTCCCTTCGCCACCAGATCACCGGCGAGTGCCTCTGCCTCGTCGGCGCCAGCTCTCCTCTCAATTTTCACTCCGCGAGCGCCGCAGTCATCGCCGTATGCATTCTCCTCGCGGTCTTCCTCCGGACTCATTTCAGTCTCAGCGCTCTTAAAGCATGCCGGCGCGAGGGCTGCAAACTCCGGCATCGGCGCGAGGACGGCGCGGGGTTCTTTCGCGAGCTCTCTCAATTTTGTCGGGTCCTTCGAACTCCATTTTCTCATCGCCTGAATCTGGGCCAGCTTTACTTCCTTAATTTCGCGTTGGAGTCTAAGAATTTCAAGCGCTATAGCTGCCGACCTGCTACCTACCCCGTCCTCCGCCCCAGAAGAACCACCCTTAGCCCCTGATATTGTGCCCTTGGACATTGTGAGCCTCGGAGGAAACAACCATGGGTCTTACCTGGAAACGAAGGTCCTGCCGTGCCGTCACATTTCCCCGGGGCGTCTCTGTGGCTCCCTTGTGTTGCCGCCTTCCGCCGCTCTCGAGTCCTTCACTCCCGGAGCCTCTCACTTGGATGTCGCTCCGTCCACCGCTCACAACGCAACAGGCTCTTGCCGCCGTCTTCTCACGCAGATATTGGCGGGGCTCACCATCAGCTGACGTCGTGGCGTCCTTCTTGAGTTCCTTGACTCCCGGAGCCTCTCGCTGGGATGCCGCTCCGTCCGCCGCACACGACGCAACAGGCTATTGCTGCCGTCTTCTCACGCAGATGTTGACGGGGCTCACCATCAGCTGACGTCGTGGCGTTCCTTTTGAGTCCCTTGACTCCCGGAGCCTCTCGCTGGGATGCCGCTCCGTCCGCCGCACACGACGCAACAGGCTATTGCCGCCGTCTTCTCACGCAGATATTGACGTGGCTCACCATCAGCTGACGTCGTGGCGTCCGTTCCTCTTGAGTCCCTTGACTCCCGGAGCCTCTCGCTGGGATGCCGCTCCGTCCGCCGCACACGACGCAACAGGCTATTGCCGCCGTCTTCTCACGCAGATATTGACGGGGCTCACCATCAGCTGACGTCGTGGCGTCCCTCTTGAGTCCCTTGACTCCCGGAGCCTCTCGCTGGGATGCCGCTCCGTCCGCCGCACACGACGCAACAGGCTATTGCCGCCGTCTTCTCACGCAGATATTGACGGGGCTCACCATCAGCTGACGTCGTGGCGTCCCTCTTGCAACCCGTCGCAGGAAGTCAGCGGGATCCTGTCGACTGCGCCAGTCAACGTTCCGATGGGGGTGGGCGCGTCCTGGTCCGGATGGTGACGACCGATGACGGTGCTCGCCCGATGACAGCCCCCCGGGAAGTTGATAATAAAAATAATACTAAAAGTTGTTCGATCCCGCTGAACACATTGCGACGTTGGTTGACTTTACGGGGGCCAGTGTGGCCACGTTTATTATGAAACAAAACAACTCAACAGTGAGTTAAAAATCCCAAAATTAAACCCCGTACTTTTGTTCCCAGTCTCCCAAAATCGAATCGAAGCCAATCCTCAGAATCCCTCTCGGGGATCCTTTTGTAGCCTCGTAGGGGCCTCCTTTCCCCTCAGGGTCCAACCAATCCCTTCAAATTTCACCACTCCCACGTGGTACACTGTTCTCCAATGGTCGACAAGCTGTCAGCCTAGCACTTCCAACGGCCAAATCCAAATTCTTTCTAGAATCAACTCCTGCATTTTAAGCTGACGGGCTGGCGCCAACAGCTAAATTATTACCTCGGGTAAAAAGCGACAATTTGATACTAAGCGGCAAAACTCTCTATGTACAGGCACATTCGGCTAAAAGCTACACGCTTCTCCAGGCGCGGGCTGTCCCGCTCCCGGTCCGAGCAGGCTTCCGAAACCCGAGACGCTTCTTAACGACCGCGGGGGGAACCGCTCCCGCGACGCGGCCGCTCTGGCCCCGCCGACACAAACATAGAAAGCTAAAGAAAAGAATGCCGACGCAACTCTGGAAAGATTAACTTTCCTAACAAAAATCACCTTAACTAATAAGCAGGATTTTTACAAACTTAACAGTGCCTTTCGCGCTTAGCCAGGGGGAGAAGAAAAAAACTACCGAACTGTGGTGCTGTAAAAGGTATTGAGGGAAAGGAAACAAAACAATGACGTCAATGAAAACATAGTTCAATAATCGCCAACGTTCAATGAAATAAATATTCAATTAATCGGTTACGTTCATTTCCACGCCTAATATTAAAAAAAATACGAATTTAATTATTGTTTTGCCGTGTATAAATATGTACAAAAATGCGAAATGCATGCACAGTTCCAATCATAAATCAACTTCGATGTGGAGCTGAGAAGAGTCCAAAGATACTCGCATTTAGATAATATTACTTCAGCTGCAGAGGCAAAGGTTTCTTTTATATATATATATTTTCTGGCCAGAGCGAGCTTTTTTGATTGCTCACAATCGTCAGTGCTGCTGTAAACGACAACTTGAATGACGTTGAAGTTAGCGAGACGTAACCATCCACACTTGATTGAATTTAGATTTATCACCCCTAGTTTACTATAGACCGAATTTTCATATAATATTTGCTCTTTACACACCTTCAATTGTCCAGGACCTCATAGTGTAAGTGTTGAATTTTGAAATTTCTTTCCTTTTGCCAAAAGTTTACCGATTAACCTGGTAAAAAGAGTAATCGCGATCAAAGCATTCATTTATTAATTGATAGATTATTCGATCAACTGCTCATCCCTAAATTACAGAAGGCCATAGGGCTTCGGTACGGTCATGAAAATTGGAAGATGCTTTGTGAAAACCGCATGAATTTGTTTTTGTCACTTGGTGATTGGAGATGAAATGAACAATGAAGTGAAAGACGAACTGCAGCACAAAAGGAAAACATATCCGTTGAGATGGCTACATTCGCATACCTGTGCTCAGAAAACCTGAAACTGTTAAAGACAGTCTCTCTTTTTTAACTTCACTGCTGTGCTACAACAGCGAAATTAAATAAACATTTAGGCCCATCGGGAAGGGGGGGGGGGGGGGGTTATATTTTTGATGTGCTAAAGTACGATACCCGGCTCTAATCCTGAAACAAATATATAATTCAAAACTAATTCGCACAGCATGTCGGTATTTGAAGAGATTAATATTTACAGAAGTCTTTTTTCTTTTTTTTCCGGAAAATACGCTACTTCAAAACCAAAGTTGCAAAAATATGACGAAGGTATATTTGTATATTGTGTATTTCTGTAGAATAATGACAATTTATATCCGAAGTGATGTTTGAAGGCCAAGATAAAATCATGCAAACGATTTTAGAATTCCCGAAAGCGCTCGTAGATGGAGTTTGCCGGGATACCATTGAAGGAAATGTGAATAACACTTCTTTGAGGATGACCAGGCAAGACTAGATATTTGTAAAGATGAGATATGTTGTTTTTCATCCTCGACTGACTTCTATAAAACTTAAATAAAGTCATCGAGTCACGAATGCGTGGCTGATTGTGTATACGTTAGACAGTTACAATGAGGTCCATGTGTGAGACAGTATCGAACGCATTGTCACGGTCGATGAAACTTACGCCGGTTTGGTCGTTATCGTGAGTGTTGTAGGAAAGGTAAAAATTAAAACCGAAAATTTGTAATATATGATGAAGTTTATAAATCAAGTTTAGTTAGGACAATTTTTAGGATCGGTAGAGATGAGCTAGCGTGTGAGTATATGTGAAATGTTTCTGGATTTCAAATGGCACACTGGTGAGAAGTATTAGTTCATATCTAGGTATCTGACATTGTCCCAGTTTCAAAATAGTTTAAACTTGAGCAGGATACCTCTCGTGTTGAGAAAATTAAGAGGCGAAGCTCTGAAGGTAAGAAATAATGATAAAACACGTGATATCGTGTATCTCATATTTTTAAGAAGGCTGGATAGATTTATTCCTTCCCTTGAGAGCATCCTATCCGATGGCTTTTAATTTATTTAAAAATTCATTGAAGCTAAAAGTTTTCACGAAGGTAAGTTTAAAGTCCCGAGAGGAAAAAAAACGTTTTTTTATTACGCTGTTTCCTACACTGTTTTATACTTAGGAATGTTTTTCACTAATTGAGTGTGAGGTTATACTCTTTTCCTTCAGGCTAATGAAACACCTTATCTTTTTCGGGCCGAATCGCAAAGTGTCTCTTTGCGTCTTTTTATACTTTTTTGTCTTAGTATTTTTAACTTTATTATAGCAATTATTTGAGACAATATAGCAACTCATCCAGTGTATGAAGGTATGTACCTTCTTGACGTTCCAAAGTTAATATAGTAATAGGAGGTTATAACATCTCATAAAGTTCAGTCCTGAAAATAATCCAGTTTTCATAGAGAGAACGTGATTCATTATTATATATTTTATTTATTTACATAAATACCTGCTTCGCCGTTAGGCATTATGCAGGGGGGAACAAACGAAAAACGAATTTAAAGACATTTTCAGTAACGCAATCGACAATCATCCAGTACTACATTTATAAATTTATAATTATTATTGATTATTACTAATTATTTATCTTGGATCCTAAATGTGTCTTCAAAATTTTCACCAGAATAATCATAATTCGTTTTTTAACTTTCACGAATCTTTGCACAATATTCAATGCATAAATAAAAATAACCATGTGGTCCCCCATTTTATAAAAAAAATTTGTCGAAAACAAATATGTCATTCCCCGCAAATCACAACACGCTTTTAACATTTTCTAACTTCTACAAACGGTCTGACGAAAAACCTACTTCTTTTACTCGAAGCATAACTAACGTTCAGTAATTGGTCATATTTTGTTTTAACTCAAACATAGCGAGTTAATAATAGATATTTACATTTTTCGAATAAAATGTATTCAAAGCTAGCATACACTTGGCAGGCTATAGACTACACTTGCGCCGACGTTACTTTGTAAGGTGAATTGCACGTTGCTTAATTGTCTAAGTCAAGTGTTCCAGATGTCAAGTTGCCGCCTCTGAACTCTAGTCATGAATGACGATATAGCACAGATAGTGGAAGTGTAGGTATTTAATTATTTCTCACGTGCGTGCTTTCGTCTCCTTGTGGTCTTTGCAATTTACTTAATTTGGGAACTTCCGAAAACGTTGGATTTCCAAAAATAAACTCCAAATAGCCTTGCTAAAAAAAACTTTCCTAATGCTTTTTAGTGAGATGAATAGGCTTACATCCAATGTTTGTGCATTGTTGTCGCCAGTAATTTGGACTTTTTTTGTGTTCCGTATCTAAGAAATACACTATTTACTTTCCCCGGCCTCCAAAAGAGCTGTTTGTTAATAACAGAAGAAAGCGCCACCTGTCTAAAATCAGCGGCTAGTTTCAGAAGTATCTCTGGGGATAAAGTGCGACATTAACCACCATCATTACAAGCCGTGTTGGTCTTCCCGTGGTTGGAGGAAGTTGGGAACGAAAATAGAACAGATGGTGTGTCTTTCAGATCTGTGTAGCCGAATTGATCGAGTAATATTTGCTTTTATTTAGAGTCTGGAAATTGTTTCGTCTTCGACTTTATAATTTTTTATCTTTTTATTCTTGATATTAAGCTTTGCAACGTACGTTTTAGTAAAGGACGTACTTACTCAAACAAGATTTCTGCTGCACACCTCCGTAATTTAAGAGTGCGCAGCAATCTCTGTTTCTTAATTTATATAGCATTGCAAAAATAAAAACAGAACAGACGACCCAGATGTTCCGTGCACGAGTAAATATTTTTACTCAGAGGAAACTTCTTTAAAAAATTAAACTGTGATACAATTCCCAAGAGCAGGACTCTTATGTCGAATTGTGACCATTCTCAGGTTCACCACACAACATGTAGCATGTGACAAATGCGATCAACTTAGACTAAACTACATGTCCTACATGTCATAAACTACAAAACATGTTTAGATGCGATAAGACAGTCAGCTTGTTTCAGTGCGCGTTGTACACCAATTCAAGGATTTTTATGCAAAACGCGACTTCTAACTGAAACCTTATTTTCAAAACTTGATACTTCATTAAGAAAAAAAGTCGTCCCTTGATGTTATATTATTGCTATGCTTATAATATTTTTTATTTCTCAGACTCACCCCCTGTCCTGTAAGATTGCATGCAATCTCTCCTCCTTCTTTGATAAGTGCTATGCAGGTGTTGTCAGAATAGTTTGGCCAGTTGACCCCTGAAACAGATGTTTGGTACAGAAGTCTTAATTTCTGTTCATATACACCTAATCACTGAGTACTATGCTATAAGTAATAAGTGTGGAGGCCATGCCGGGCCAGAAGAAGGTTCATGCCAACTCTCTCGTGCCAGAACAACAAGTGACTTTTATTCCGTTGAAAATAACACACGAAGCCGTCCCCGCGGTGGCACAGGGTTGCCTGCGGCAATCACGTACGCGAGGGTTGCGCCCTCTACATCTCCCCCCTCAGAATCACACTAAAGGTCCAACTTCCTGGGACGCACCACCCGTCGGCCACACCTGGTTCTTTGTACAGGTGAGGTATCCAAGTCAGGTTCGTTGCGCCGGAGGTTGTGGCTCGTAGGCGAAGGTGGCTGCTGAGGTTGAGCCGATCCTTGAGCTGCAGGTGCCACCAACTCTTGAGGAGGAACCGGTCCTTGAGGAAGAGCCAGTCCTTGAGATGCAGGTGCAGGTGGTTGCCGAGGGGAAGCCCGTGCCTGCGCTGCAGGTGCCGCCGGTTCTTGAGAAGGAGCCAGACCTTGAGCCTCTTCTCTCGCAGTTGGGTCTTCACTGCCTGTCCTGAAAGGCACCAAGTTTCTCCGGTTGCGCTGCCAGATTGCTCCCTCATCTGTTTCCACCACGTACGACCTGGGACGTTGCGCTGGACTGAGGACAGTAGCCTTTACCCGTTCCGGACGAACCCAGACGCGGGTACCGTCTTCCAGCGGCGAGAGGCTTCTAGCCCGATGGCGGCGATCAAAGTCGGTGACTTGCCGACATTCGAGCTTCGCGGCCTTGGTGGCCACCTCCTCCTGTGGCTTGCTACTTGGTACCAACAGTCTCCCCTCCTTGGGAAGTCTGGTGCGGAGTCGGCGCCCCATCAACAATTGTGCCGGACTGAAACCTGAGGGTCCGGGGGTATCTCGGTAGTTGAGCAAAGCCAGGCACGGATCGTGCGCCTTGCGTAGCAGGTTCTTCACCGTGCGCACCATGCGCTCTGCCTCCCCATTGGACTGTGGGAAGTTGGGGCTGCTTGTCTGGTGTACGATTCCGTACGATGCCATGAACCGAGCGAACTCGTGGGACTGGAAGGGTGGTCCGTTGTCTGAACGCAGAGTGGAGGGGATGCCGTGACGAGCGAAAATGCTCTTGAGCACTTGGATGACATGCCCAGCTGTTGCAGAGTTGAGCGAGACCACTTCCGGATAACTGGAATAGTAGTCGACCACGAGGAGGTAAGTCTGTCGGTTCAGGTGAAACAAGTCAGCGCCCAGAAAGTCCCAAGGTAGACTTGGAAGCTGCGTGCTCCGAAGTGGCTCTGCTGGATTGCCTCGGTACGACGTGCACTGTTCACATTGTGCCACGAGTGCTGCTATATCAGCGTTGATACTTGGCCACCATACTGATTCCCGGGCCCGAGCCTTGCATCTGTTAATGCCTTGGTGACCTTCGTGAATCAAAGTCAGCGCTGTCGCACGTTGCACCGCTGGTACCACGATGCGAGTGCCTTTCAGGAGTAAACCATCACAAACCGAAAGTTCGTCCAACACGCTAGCATACTTCGTCAGGTGAAGCGGTAACTTTGACTTCGGAGGGAACCCGTTGTGGCACATCGACGCGAGTGCGCGACACTCCCCGTCGCTTGCTTGAGCAGTTCGAAGGTCCTCCAGCTGTAGAGATGCTGCTTCTGATGAGGTCTGAAGGACTTCCGCAGCAAACACTTCGATTGTGTCTACAGGACGAGACGAATCGGCAGGTTCCGTTGGCATACGAGACAGGGTGTCCGCTGTTGCGAGAAGCTTCCCAGGGACATACGACATTGTGAACTGGTACCGCATCACCTTCAGTCGAAGGCGCTGGATACGTGGAGGTACCACGTCCAGGTCCATCTTGCCAAACAGTGAGACCAGAGGCAGGTGATCTGTCTCTACGTCGAAGACCAACCCACGGAGGAACTCGTCGAACCGTTGAATAGCCCATACAGCTGCCAGGGCTTCCTTCTCCGTTTGGCTATAACGTAATTCAGTCGCTGTAAGGGACCTCGACGGAAAAGCAACCGGTCTTCTTTCGCCGGAAGGCTGAGTTTGTAGAAGGACTGCCCCCAAGCCAAATGAACTGGCATCCGCTGAGACGACTGTTGGGTACGCCGGATGATACTTCGCCATACAGCGGTCCGAGACGAGCATCAGCTTGAGCTTGGTGAATGCTGTTTCTTGTTCGTGGGACCAGTTCCACGCAGCATTCTTGCTGAGGAGCGCTCGGATAGGAGCTGCAACGTCCGAAACGTGCGGAAGGAAACGCCCGAGGTGGTTCACCATGCCAAGGAGGCGTCTTGCACCTGCAATGTCAGTTGGCGCACTCATCTCCTTGATCGCTTGGAGCTTGCTTGGGTCAGGACGGATGCCCCTTGCAGATACCATCACCCCCAGGAAGGAAACCTCGCTCTGGCGGAAGCAGCACTTCTTCTCGTTCAAAGTGATGCCTGCGCGGGATAGTCGCATCACGACTTGCTGCAGGCGGGAGTCGTGTTCTTCGAGAGTGCGTCCGAAGGCGAGTATGTCGTCTATCATGCACACAGTGCCTTCCAGGCCTTCCAAAACCCTGGACATCTGCTTCTGGAAAAATTCGGGCGCAGAGGTGATGCCGAAGGGTATCCGACGGAAGCAGTAGCGTCCGAAAGGTGTGATAAATGTGGTGAGTTCTTGCGATTCTTCCGCCAACTTCACCTGGTAGAAGCCTGATTTAGCGTCCAACTTGGAGAACACCGTTGCGTCTCCCAGCAGGCCCAGGACCTGGTCGACCGTGGGAAGGATGTGGCGTTCTCGCAGGACCACCCGGTTCAACTTCGTAAGGTCCACGCACAGCCTGTGGCCCCCGGTGGCTTTGGGGACGACCACCAGTCCGGCGCACCATGGTGTTGGCGTGTCAACTCGGCGAATGACGCCTTCTTGTTCCATCTTCTGCAGTTCCTTGCGGACGACTTCCCGCAACGGAATAGGGATGCGCCTTGCCACGCTAAGAGAAAATGGAACAGCGTCTGGCTGGAGGCGGATCTTGTATTCTTCAGAGAGAGATCCGAGGCCATTAAACAGCTTGTCACAAGTCTGAGAAGAGACTTTGACGGTAGGAGGGTCCTTTTCTTTCGATGAGACGCCGTCGACGAATTTGACGACTTGAAGTGCCTGAATGGCTGGAAAGCCCAAAAGAGGCACGGAGAGGGATTTTACCACGTACAGTCTTTGCTGGGTTGACTTGCCTCTCCACAGCAAAGTGGCCATGAAGGACCCAAGAACGCTGAGTGGCTGGTGCCCTGGCCCGAAGAGAGTGTCGTCCACCTTGTCGAGGGACGGCGGCAGGTTGGGGAAGGTGTTCGAGACGGCCGTAACTTCGGCGCCCGAGTCAACCTTGAACACTTCCGTGTAGTCGTTGACAGTTACTTCCACGAACTTGCCTTGGTCGGAGTTGCGAACGGCGTACAAACCCAGCTCTGCCACCTGGGTCGACCGTTTCTTCCGGGAACGGCAGACGTCCGCGAAATGGCCTTTTTTCTTGCAGTGGTTGCACAACGAGTTGCGGGCGGGGCATTCCGAGCGAGCGTGTGAAGCACGGCCGCAGTAGCCGCACGAGCTTGAGGTGCGCTTGTCGCGTGCTGAGCTGTACTTGACGCGTCCCGCTTGTGGCTGCCGAGACTTGGCAGCGTCGAGGCTCACCGGTCGAGACTGCGTGTCGTGGCCTGCGAGCTGGTCTCTCTGCTTTTGGGCGTCTTCTGCTTGTCTCGCCTGCACCCATGCTTCTTTGAGGGTTAACTTGGGGTTGCGGCAGAGCTGGTCGGCGAGGCGAGCGTCGCGTAAGCCTACGATGAAGCGGTCGCGGACAAGGCGTTCCACGACCTCGGGTGACGGGTAGTTGCATCTCTTGCAGAGCTTGCAGAGTTCCGCATAGTAGCTGTCCACCGTTTCCCCCGGCTGCTGGACTCGCCGGTGAAACTGCGCCGACTCGTACACCTCGTTGAGGGGGTGAACGAAATGGGCCGTAAACTTCTCTACGACCACGTTGTAGTCCGTAGGAGCGTCGCCGAGGCCGAACGTCGCAAGAAGAGGACGAGCTTCCGGCCCCATGCAATAAAGAAGTGTGCGGACCTGAACTTCTCCCGACGCCTGTCGAAGACCGGAAGCGAAGGCGTAGTCCTCGAAAAGGCTTAGCCACGTCGGCCAGGAACCGGCGTTCTCGAAGTCGAAGCGGTCGGGCTGATGCAGTGAAAGACCTTGCCATGAAGGCTTGGCGCCGTTTCCTTCGTCGTCAGGCATGGCAGCGAGCAGGACGGCAGCGAGCAGGAACACGGCGGTCGAAAGCCGGGCGACGGGCGAGCGAACTACGCAGTTACGGCGAAGACGATTCATGCGGAGGTGAGGCCTACGTCGTTAGGCATAACGTTTGGCACTTCTGACACCATGTGGAGGCCATGCTGGGCCAGAAGAAGGTTCATGCCAACTCTCTCGTGCCAGAACAACAAGTGACTTTTATTCCGTTGAAAATAACACACGAAGCCGCCCCCGCGGTGGCACAGGGTTGACTGCGGCAATCACGTACGCGAGGGTTGCGCCCTCTACAATAAGAGTCACATTTGGTTGTTCTACGTGCCTAATTAACGACGGGCGTCTGGCATGCCCCAGTCAAAAACTGAGCATCAATTTCTAACGTTCGGTAATACGGCGTCTTCTCCGTAAGAAGCCCCTTTTAGCTTGAGGGAACCTGGGTCGATATTCAAACCCGCAAACCTGGAGATCCATACGCCGGCGCATTGCATTGGACCCATTGAGGCAGTACTACACTAAATAGTATGCGGTATAGACAGAAAATATTTAAATATCAGGTATATATATATATGTCCTAATATTCAGAATACAATGAGCAGTCGGTCAATTGGAATGCGAAATTACTGCCTTTGCGCACGAGAGCTGCTGTAAGTTTACCATGATTACTTTGACCCGTGACTGGAGCCGAGAAAAGAATATAGTTTTACAGCGAAAAAAAAAAAAGGAGACACAACGAGTTTCGCTGTCACCTTTTCTTCCACTGTAAAAAATATGTATCCGTCCTGCCCCAGCCTCGGGTTGAAATCATCATGGTAAGTTGCATTTAACTTTCTGATTCTCATTATACGGGAAGCTGTATTTAGCTCTATATACTGGTAATGCAGTGTGGTAGCTGATGATGAAGGTGGCTTATTGTTACCCTGCTAGGGCGTGAAAGTTATCACCCGAAATATAATGTAGTATTCTTTTCGTTTTTTGACTGATTTCTTTAGCCTATACATCATTCTTATGGCAACATGTAAGCATTCAAATAAAATATTTAAAAAACAACTTTATCAGTAATAAAATACTAAAGTATACATACTGTATCTAAACGGTCACATTAATCGGCTCAGGAATACTTATTTATTAATGCGAACACAATAACTGTCCGATGGAGCGAGACGACGTCATCAAATTTGATGCCGCGCAAAAAGACACCTAAACTCCTTTCACTAAGTGAAGCCGCGATCAAATGGATTCCAGCTTTGAATCCGTGCAAAAGTCCCAGCCAAACGGTGCCAAGTTTCCCTTCTTCCAATGGAGCGAACTGCCGAAATCTGATGAACTTCCATTGGAAACCCATTGGCTGGCGCGCGTCATAGTTTCAAGGAACGATGCTCACATTGGCCGCCGCGCGTCAGTTTCAAGGAAGGCTACTCATGGCGTTGTGGGCCCCGTGCCGTCTCCGCGCCGGTAAAACGAAGCGTCGCAACCCCGTGGCGCTACGGGCCCCGCACCGGCAAAACGGACACGGTGACGCGTCCTCGGCGGCTTCTGCTCGTCTCGTCACTGACGAACATGGCGCCGTCTCAAGCATCCACACATCGTCGGCGCCCGCCACCTCGGCGGTGACACAACCTGCCCGTAAACGCAAGTACAATGGAACAAACTAAGTTAGCGGAACAACGACATGCATGCTTTCGCATTCACTACTCATAAAAAGTGTTTTGGTGTATGTACCTCGAGCCTTTTATGTTGAAAATATGAATATTTGTTTGAAGTAATTTGAATTGAAATTTGTCACTTTCGGAACAGCCGCAAGGAACAGAGGCTATGTCATAAGTGCCTGAAAAAGGTATCTGTCCCCCTTGAAGTTTGTGCATACCGTGCACAACAATCAAGCGAAACTATTCAGATCTACTATACAAATAATGTTTCAAATGAAACAAAACAAAGATCCCATTTAGTATTTATACAGATCCTAAATAAAAAAGTTGTTAAAGAGAGCAATCAAATTTAGATTAGTTAAGGTGGCTACAAGTACATGGCACTGCCCATCCGAACTGCCTTTAGATATTTAAAAAAATTAAAACAATATGTGTTTGAATCTACAGTTTTCTATAAAATATAGTATTTGAGTCGCTTGGTAGTGTTTATTTTTGCTTCCCATATTATGTGAGAATTAGAGAAAGTCGTCACAAAGAATGCTTAAATATGTATGTATGCACTACATCACATGAGTTTATATCAAAGAGCTTCTCTTTGTGAATGAGTTGTATTAGATTGAAATCATAAATCTTCTTAGCTTTGAGTATTTCATGTTTTGCGAAAGGTCGTTCTGTGGGCAGATTCTGTATATTTCCTAAACAATTTTCTGATAACCGCAACTTTTTTTTTAATGTGATACCATTGTAAGTTGTAAGCTTATTGGTACCCCATTCTAAAATACAGTAGCAAAACATTCAATAAAGTATATATATGGGCGGTTTCATTTCGATTCAGGCAACGAGTGGCAGTCGTATTTTTTTATTTTGCTTAATTTTTTTTATATTTCGTGGTGCACGTTTCACGAATAACAATCCTTTTTATTTTAATGTCCTGACATGTTTAGTTTCTGAGAAAAAAAAAATCTCAAAGAAGCCGGAAAGAACGACGAGGTTTTGACGATTGTCGTGTGTGGCGTTTTGGAATTACTCTCGATCTCAAAGTATTCGAAAGAGAGCGTTATATTTTTGTAGTGTGATATATACGCAAGTAGGTAAGACGACATTAAAACTACTATTTATTATTCGTTGATCCAATCTTTGTAAAAGTTCCCAAACATGCCTCCCCGAACAACTGTGACCTATATTGCGAACTTTTTGTTGAGTCGACTATGTTTACTATCGCATTTAAAATAATACCACCTGTAGATTTACCATAGATTTACCTTTTTGAAAACCACATTGAAATTTATTTGAAACATGATACCTTAAGGAACACTTTCGGAATCTGTTCTTAGGAACTCTCTTGAAACTATTAAGGAAATAACGGGCAAAGTCAAAATAGGTCAATCGAGTTTGTATATATGCCTTATCTTCTTTGAATACGGGTGAAACTCTAGCAATTTTAATCATAAGCGATATTCACCGTTTCAAAAGTACAAATAATGATATGAGCTAAACTGCTACTGATACCTTGAGACACATATTTAATAAAGAATTGTTCTAAGCCGTCTACACAGCTGCCTAGTTCATTTTTATCCCCCTTATAAGTGCGTCCATTGATTGAGGAGAAGATGACGTTCACATTATCTAGTTTCCTAAGTAATATATGGTACTTTAAGGTAGGGTCATGGTTTATTTTGAGTTACTAAGGGTACCCCAAATCCTACGAAACATTCGTTTATTGCATTACAAAGTTCAGAACAACTCTCATAAACGTCCACGTCATGTGTTTCCTGGAAATGAATAAGCTTCTTTGTTAGTGTGTTAACGGCATCCAATAAATTTTTGGGGTCGTGCTAAATACAACAAAACAGGCGTCGATGATAGACACATTTGAAGTTTGTTATATTTCTTTTTGAGGGGGGGGGGGGCAGAAGTTAGTTTATTTGGATATTTTAATGCTGCAAGAAAATCTGGATCCCTAGACTTGAAGGAATTACGGCGCATTTTTAACTTTGTTTTATTTAATTCGTGTTTTAAGTCAGCGCTTATCCTGGTTTTTTGCAGTTTTTTTGTTTACTTAGTAGCTCGCGTGAAATTTGTGTGGTAACTTTCTTGATTTTTTCTTTTAGAAAGTGGCGTACGCAAAATTAAGATTGTTATCTTAATATTCGTTGCTAGAGTCTATTTTAACAATGAAGATGCGAAAAGTTGTCCACGATGCCTTGTATATTTTATTGGCAAGTGGTCACTGAGGTCGTTTGCGGAAAGGCCAAAGGAGATCTTATTAAATTTTATATTAGACATACAATCATTAAAACCGGCCGCAAGTTTGCGCAGTCAATATGCTGGTCAGTGTCACCGTATTCAAACAACCCCGAGTGGTCAAGACACTTGTTTTAGTTTTATAGAGAAATTTAAACTTCCAAGTAGATTCAAGTTTACATCGCTCATAATAAAAAGAGTTTGGCAGTGGAAGAAAAAATTCAGGATTGTCTTCAAGAAAATAGAAGGAAAAACGGCTTTGTTTCCAGCAGGAAAACTGCATATTACACTTACGACGTTTCTAGCATGAAAAACAAGGCATTCCAAATGAGTAGTAATTATAGAAAGCTAATCCAGTGCATGCCGTGAAATTATTGTCAATAAACAAATGGGGACACCACCTCCTTTTTTTTCTCCTAGATTCGCAGAACTAAAACCAGTAAAAAAAGGGGGTTCAACGTCTGTGGGAAACCATATCTGCGTAGAAAGCAGGACGTCGAAATTAAGTAACAATGACTCCAGATACAAGTTAAGATGATCTAGATTATTGCTCATGCTTTTTGTTTTAAATCAAATAAAAATTAAACCATATTCAGGAATATAAAATGTTTGTTTTATTAATAACTAGGTATAGCCATTACAATCAATCGAAAACGTAGCAGTCGTGAAGTACACGCAAGTCTATCGATGGTGAATTTTCTCTGTCAAAGTGAATTATGCGATTATTTTTTCAATATCGCTTTGGCCTGCATTTTTGAAGTTTACGAATGTATCATCTTTTTGTGTAAACACCTTTCCTCCAGCTGCCGAGACAGCTCTCCAGCGAGTTTTTCGCTTCCGGGATATCGCAGTACCAAGAACTGCTTGTTCTGCCTCGTCTAATGTTCGTTAACCTGCATGGGAGTGGTGAATCCGACTGCATAAACATCCGTTGTCGTCAGCAGTATTTGTTTTTACACCTTGCACGTAACGCGTTTATTTTGATTGCTGAACAAAATGTACGATGATTCTCTTTTGTTGCTTTTTAAGTGGGAACCCATAAGGAGATATTTATACCAGCGCTCTCAAACGTTCACCCACAAGGGCACCAATTTTTTTTTTGTCATTTGGTTTGCCCCGTTATTGGGGCTGCGTTGATCTCCAGGCTGTTTACTCGTTACTGTCGTTATAAATAATCCTGATTTTTATTTAGGTGCTGATTTGCTCTTTTCAGCATCTGATTTTCTTGCGTAAGGTTTAGTATCTTCTATCGTATTTCTTTGGTCACGTCCTGTCTAGAAGTCGTCAAAAGAGCTGCTATAATAAGTTACACTATCCTTCAGTCCTCTCTGTCTAGACAAAATTTGTCTGCAAAAGTCATCGTCTACTATAGTAAACTTTTTCGCGTCTTTATTCATATTATATTTCGGAAGGGAGAAAACAAAATTTGCAGAACCATGCACACAAACGAATGTTTCTGGCAACAGTACACTCAGAAACCTTCAGTGGAAAAAAAAACAAAACGTAAATTATAGAGCACTCAGCTCTGTTAGAAACAAATAGCTTTTTTTTTTGGTCGTTCTTACCATTGATTGTTTCAGTTACGATAAGCACCGTGGCAAAAAGTGTGACAAGCATTTTGGTTTATTTTACGAACAGTAAAACCCAACCGGTGGATTCTGAAATAAAGAAAAAGCCCATGCTTAGCAAATACTGAGCACTCAGAGCGAGATGGCTAAGCGGATTCCTGTTCCCTTGTAATTTGCTAGCCATATATCTGTGTGCCACTTGCAGGCCAGAATTACGCTTCACATTGGGTTTGGTCTTTACCTGCCAACTTTGGTCCTAAAATTTCAACAAATGTCAAAAGTAGGCTTCAGTGCTCGCTGTTTTGTTGATACGTGTCATGTGGCACATTAGAAATTGAAAAAAAAATCGGAACAAAGAAAAACTATAGTACTTCGGAGCTAACTAATCCTCTCAGGTCACTAATGGTGAATTCCGCTCGCAGATCTCGAGCGCTCCAAAAGCGCTCCATTTAGAGCGCGCATATTCCGCTCGCAGATATGGCTCGAGCTGGTCATCTTCCGCTCGTAGATCTCTGGCAGCGCCCGCTCCACGGAGCGCATCAAACCCCACCGAACTTGCTCTGCGGGACTTCACAGATCTCTCCGGAAGTTGACAGAGCGGCCCACGTGATTTCCGCCTAAATCGGCAGTGCGCATGCGCGGCGAGTTTGGAGAGGTCAGCGGGCCGGTCGGGCCGTCAAGTTGGATCTGTGGGGGTGCGTCGGTTGTTTACGCGAGATTGTGACGGCTCGAACGCTTCCACCTCGCATAGATCAGGGATACAAAGCCGGGACTGTGGAGCGTGGTGAATCGCAAGCGCTGACATCTGTGATCGTGAGAGGAAGAACGACAGAAAAGCCGGAGGCAGACGCAAGGTTAGGCCTGTTCATTCTGCAGCCAATGATTGTTTACCTTTTTACACCGTATTCCGCCTGCGTTTTCCTATGAAATAAAGCAAGAAGTGATTAGGCAACGACTGCGCAAGTGGTGGTTTCTTACCTTTGTGTTTATTAAAGTCGTACCAGAAATCTGAACTCCACCGCAGGCAATCGCTGTCCGTGCCCCGCCACTTTGAGGCGGCCGAAAGGTATGTGACGGTGCGGAACGCGGACGTATTCGTGATTTGTGACATTGGCGTCGTGGTGCGTATAAATTCGCGCGGCCTGTGTCGCGTGTTATTTCTGCAGCTAAGCATTGACAGTCGTCACTGTTCGTCGGAAAGATCAGTCGGTTGAGGCGTTGGTGGGCTTGTCGAGTTCGAGCAGCGGCCATTTTGAACGGCGGTGGGGAGGGGTGTAGGGGAGGTCGCTCCAAAAGTGCAAGTTTATCTTCCCCTTGTCGATTCGGACCGGGTCCCACGGAGCGGAATTTCGCCTCCGTCGCGGATTTCGGAAAGCGCTCCGGATCTACGAGTGGAATTCACCATAAGCTTTGGCAAGATTAGGAGTTTCTCTGGAATGCTACCTGGAAGGTAAAGAGCGCCTGAGCACACCCTACCTTAGCCCAGAATACGGAGGACATGAAGAGTTGTATTTTACCAGACACCTGCATCCTAGCCTTCACTCTAGGTTTCAAAAACTGAAGTAACATCTTCAGATATTATCAGAGGAATTTATACCTCACCAGCTGTTCAAAGACGACACAAGGATGCGCGTGTTTTTTTTTTTTTTTTTTTTTGCGTGGTTAGACATTGCACACGCAGTAGAGTGATTGGGGGCTGAAGCAGGCAAGGAACCATCCTCCAAAACCCAGTCTCAACGTCCCCACCTTACCCCTCCCCAAACCACTGTATAATTTCTCAAAACTTCAAGTTCCTACATTTTAAATACAGCGTTTCATCGCATCCAGCAATTTTTTTTATGATATTGTTAACACTTCACCTACTTAGGCCAGACCCTGATATTTTCGTCAGTTCAGAGACATTGATTTGACATCAAAGCTTCAGCACAGCGGGTTTGAGAGTGTGGTAGAAGGAAGAATATATGTAGGAAAATTATAAATTTAAACCTTGATTTTTTTTCATAAATCTTGGGAGAGCAGAATGCGTCCTACGAGTATAATACACGTCTTATTATTTGCTACGCTTGGTAACATAAAGCTTTGGGTTGTTCCGAATGCTGTATCCCCAAGGCCTTTTCTGTTCTCCGGGTTTACCAAAATGGTAAATCTATTCAAGAGTTAAGTCTGTCGCAAGCACGCTTTAATTAGGAGTCGTATATAGTTATGGTTTTTATATAACTCCTGCGTTCAGGACATTGAGTTCTCGGTGCTCGTGTATTTCCAGAAACCTCTTGTGGTAAATGAAGCCATCGCGTGGCACGATGGCTTGTCCCGCACTCTATGCTATCATTCGAGTGCTGCCTGAAGATGACACATCTTATGCCTGCTGCGCTATCTTTTGGTGCGTTGTGATTACGGTTCCGTTTTCTTGTCTCTAAATGGCAATAAAACCCTAACCAGTTTTATTAAATTAAGGAAAAGAACGAAATAAAGTTGTCTTTAAACATGAAAAATCCAAGCTTTACGTAAATTTTTCTTAATCTGCAGATCTATTACGTTAATCAAAGCCACTGTACACACTGAACTGCGAAAAAGGCTGCTACTTTCCTCGGGAACCAGGTCCATTGCCCTGTTTTGTTCTCTTATCAATATCGAAGCGTTTCCCCTGCGATTGAATTAGGTTGATCGGCACGGCGCTCGTAATATTCCAACTTTTCTAATCACAGAGTAAACAATTCACGCACAGTGAAGGCGCCGTCATCCTGCGTTTTTTATTGCCTAATTGCCAGAGGTGACGATACAGTCCCCACAAAGAAAACAGGCTCCGCAAGAATACAATTTAGCCGCTGATTAATTAAATCATCCACCCGATCGACGCGTCGTCTGTGGTCGCAATAAAAGTCAAATAGAATATAAAAAGCTGGAACAAATATATATTACCGCCCAAGATCCGCCGACCGACAAAGATGATGTACTAGTTGTGCTTAGCATTTGAATGTCGCTTGCACACCATGTAAGATAGTTTAAGTATGAGTAACCCGCGACGGTCACCTGCCGACAGACCGTGCTGAAGTGAGAATGACTCGGCGCTTTGGACTGAGTATGAATCGCCCTCAACAGTTGCCTGCGGACTAAGTACTTGCCACCGTTGGTTAGCTGTGTAGTGCGTGTGCTGAAACAAGCGTGACTGGCAGCCAACGATCGCACGCGGACTAGGTATGCTGGACAAAGTATAACACACTGCTGCCAGTCGCTTGTCGCTTAATTAACAATGACTAAGTATGACTCGCCGTCGGAATTCGATTGCGTTGTAAGTATACTGAACTAAATATGACTCATTGCCCCCACTGATCTGTGGAAAAAGTAGGCTGGACAAGTATAAAACGCCAACGACGGTCGCATGTCGACTATGGAAGACATCGCCGGTTGACGTTTGCGGATAAAATATGCAGATTAAGTGCGACTCTCGCACGACTCTCGTCTGCGGAGTTAGTAAGCCCGATTTAGTGTGGCCTGTTTCCGAAAGACGTCTTCGGTCTAAATACGATGAACTGTATATGATTCGCCGGTGAATTTCGCTCCCTGATTCGGTATGCTCTTCTGAGTATGACACTCCGCCGACGGTTGCCTACGAAAAAAGTGTGCTAGGCGAGGTATGGTGTCTGAAGTGTCCCTCGCTGCGGATATTCACCTGCTGGCGCATGTTAACGTCGGCGGCAATTATACTTCGTGTTTTTCCTTCAGCTTCCATTTATGTCCTCCTTGTGGCGCAGATAGCAAGGTCCAGGTTTTGATTGCCACAGAGCTTCATAAAGAACCTCCCTTGATGTTAAATACTTTTTGTTTTAGTTATGAAAATGTACTGTAAGTTTTGACTGAGTGTGGCCTCTGTGTGATTTCGATCATTTTGCATTGCCTGCTTTAGATTATGCTTTTTGTGCCTAGGCCTAAGTGTAAAGCACTTCGTCACGCTCGAGCATTTCACTTCTTGCATACCATTCAGCCCATGAGCACATTGTGTGATAACATAAAATGTAAACCCTAGGGACAGTGAATCTGAGATGAATTCAGGTATAATCGTCCAAAGAGACTGATCTCTCTCGATCTGCATGATCACGTTTCACTGAAATCCCTCTGTTAACGATAAGCGACGACACCGTGAAGACGGTTCGTGATCGGCTGTCCACAAAACAAACTTTGCAATTTTTATGCACCGGAAACAGTTCAGACTTTGATAAAAGAATACACGTCGGCAATAAGACGCCATTTTCAGCCCTCGCAAAGTGATGAATATAATAGTTTATATATTGAGCTAGATTACAATGTAATCCATCACATGTTAGTGTATTTTATGACCTTTTATTCATAACGTGTCCGGAGAAACATATTTTAAATGTCAGTGCGTTCACTGTTGACATTACGAGATTGAAAACTGATCACAAATTGCAGCATTATCGTGGAGATGACGTCAATGGAGCCGTCAATCATAGTGTAATACTCCGCAGTTGTTACACAACGGCTACGCTGCACAATAACCCGAAGAATGCGAATTTAAAAGAAGAAAAGAACAGAAAGAATGTCGTGTTAACTCTCCTTAGATTTTTAGACAAATAAAAATAAACAGTGTTTGCCGAAATCGCTTCGCTGCCTTTCGCTGGAATGCGTTAGCATCTCTGCCGTCTTATAGAGGGATCTCGAAAGGGTGATTCACGCTTAATCTTCGCGTCGAAACGTCGTCTGCTCCTCAGAAAGAACTGTTCAAAGCAACTGGGTTAGGCAGTGCGGAAAGCAGTTCTGCCAGTCGTTTCGGCAATACTGCTCACCCTGTTTTGTATCCCATGGTTTGTTTCACCTATAAGTTTATGTTAAAAACACGGAATCAAGTGAACAGTATTCCGCAGTCATTGGCAGTGCGAATAAAAACGAGAAAATTGAACTAAATGGCAAAGCAGTGCGCGCAACCCAGGTCATCAAACGAAATAAATATAGATGCACCACGTATACTATACAGCACTTCCGTGCATATTTTGACCGGAAGTGCCGATAACAGTTCAATTTATATCTAAACTACTTTCGCCTTTGAAGAGTGTCGGTTAAGCTGGAACCATTTTTATAAAGGTCGTCGAATTGCCGAATATATGGCGCCGGCACTATTTCTCGGTTGCTTAAAAAATTTAAGCTGAGGCAGATTGTCCTTGAACAAAATGATAGAGTGGCAGCATTGGGTTGATTGCATCTTGAGTATATTTTACTTTGGGTAGTAATTATTAAGTGGAGCGTTGTAGGAAACCGAAATGAGCTACCGGTAGCGAAACGTGGGAAACGTGCCAAATGTGCTACATGTAGTGATGCATCAAAAATGTACCGCAAATATTCTCGTGATCGGACGAGTGCCCAAAACATTGTTAAAAAGTATGCACATAAACTTCGCCACAAGTACACTAAAAGAAGTAGCTCTTCGCTAAGCACATGTGCGCCCACGCCCGTGCGCTAAAGCAGAACACGTATTTGCTCATATTTTTTCTTCTTTTGCATGTTTCCTAGCTAGCTTGATTCTGCTCTCTTATGCAGTAAAATGTCTTGTATTATTATCGCAATGTGCGGAATTCCTGTGCTTGCGAATCGCTTTGTAATTGTACTGCTGTGATAGATAGGATCACAATAAAATAAAATAAACACAAAAAGGGACTCTAAACATGGATGTTATCGATATTTTTAAACTGGGAATTTCTTCTAGGCTGTCCAGATTTATTAGAAAATGGAACTTTTGTTATGAATATTTTGACCCTGCGCAAGGCGAAATTGGTTGATTAGATTAATAATTCAAAAAGATTTATCAAAATTTTTATTTTAACTTTGGGCGTAATGTAAATTCAGATTTGAGCACTTACCTCAATATGATCTACGATGGGAGTAAAGTCTCGATTAACAAACGGGCACTTTCTGCTAGTACGTCGAAACGCGGTAGCTCTTAGATCTTTTATCTGTGAGGGTGATATTTCACTGAAGAATCTGAGACGACGCTTGTTTCCTCACTCAGCTATTGGTCGTAAAAGTAAGATCACACTCGTCCCCCTTATCTGTCCCTAGCTAATCTTTTATTCTTTCAGGGCGTCCGATTGTCACGACAAACACGCTGAGACACAGTGGACCGCCACTTTCGTTTATTGAGTCGCCTTTAGTCCGCCCCTTTCTTGAGAGATGGTGGAGACAACCAGAACACATCCAGTGACAATGTATGTTATCATAAGACGAATAAATAACAAATGGGGATAATTATACCCTTGCTTATAGTTACAGCTTGCGCCACTCTCCGTGAAGACATTTACGCTATTTCCCTTTACATTTTGCTATCAATTCTGCCTCTCCTATAATCATCTACATCACCAAATTTTAATTATTTTCACGCTTTCCTAGTTGTTTTCCATCAATATTTAATCAAAGTTTAGTGCAATTCTTTGTTCCTCCGTTCATCTATTCTCGCCAGCATAAGCCAGCGCTCGGATCTAAGCCGTTACCCACTAAGGAAGTAAAGAACGAAACTATGTCTCCTTAGACCAGAGGTTTTAGCGTCCCGCTATCGCAATAACGTGCGGCACATATATGTTTATATCTCTAACATTAGCCATATATGCTTCTCTCCTTGAGAGTCTTGTTCTTGACGTTTTAATAAAAAGTTTTCCCGTGAACAATGAAACACCTCCATTTTGAAAAACCTGTACGACTTTATACTGGGCATAAAGGAGCATAGCAGTCACGGGTATATTCATACCCGTCAACTCTACACATATCCCTGAATCCGGCACAAGAATACGGGTCATACGTTATCGAATACCCGCCGTTAGCACCGGTTTAAGGTCGCAGGTAAAGGAATAAAGGTAATACCCGTATGATGCTAGCGGTGAAAAATATAGCCAAGCGGTTGACGCCCCCGAACCTGCAACGGTATTTCTATAGAGGTCACAAATATATAATATTAAGAAACCGTTTGGTTTCTTTGATCGGTACGAATACGATTGATACGATCGCCAAAAAGAGTGTACAAAAACACGTCCTCGGTTCGATCACAAAAGTGCAAGATTGCTCAACGAAACAGGACGAAGATGATGAAAATATAACCGAAATCAACTGTTGCTCCGTACTTCAGGAACAGCGGATAAAGATCGTATGAAACAAACATTGACTTAAACAAAAAGGTACTGAACGTATATCGGGAAAGATATTTAGTTATATCCGAAATAATCGGAAACTGCTCCTGCATAGTGGACGAGCGGTCTGGATAGCCGCCTTCTGGAGAAAACGTAAGCGTAGTTTTAGGTTAGTGTCCACCGAGGAGCATGTCTTTTTACATCAATAGTTATGTGCAGCTCCCACCACTGCAAATAACGTCCATTTATATTGTAGTTTTGATGTTCGTCCGCCTGGCGACCGCTTTTCGCTCTCAGCAATGACCTCCAAAAACGTCGCGTCCAACTTTAGCTAGGTTTTCGGCGTTCATGTAAGTAAACGAACTACAAAAGATCTCGCCTCCCTTTGATGGCTTTGGTAGCTGGGTTCACGCTTTCCTCAAGAAATAAGGCGCTTTGTTGCCATCATTCGGCTTGGGCTAAGTGAAGGAGCAGGTTTGGCAGGAACGAGCGCAAAATCGGCAGTTTTTACCGTTGTGCTGCTGCCAATAGAAGACGGACTTCATTATCGCGTGAGAGAAAACCGTAAGGTGGCGAGATCAAGTGGGCACTTGGGCTCTTTCTCCACGCTTTCTAATGGGCGAAACTTGAACAAAGATCGCTCGAAAGAAGTACTTAACGCATATGGCTTATTTTTCAGTGCCTAATAATTTGACCAGCTTTACACAAAAAAAGTAAGCGTTTTGTTTTTAAATAGGACTATGCTTATTAGAAAAAACTTCTGATGTACCGATTATCACAGCCGAAATCAGGGGCTTACATAATTCTCTGGTCCAACATGTGAGCCGCATTCAAATATCGTTACTGAGGAGACTATGCGAGCGCTGCTGCCTTCGAGCTAAATCATCAAGTTCGAAAAGAGATTGAGTAAAAGGTGCTCGATTCATAAATTAATTTAAACCGTAACAAGAAGTGCTTGCGATACAACTGGGTCCCTCTAACGCCAATAAACTTGAAAACAGTAAAAAAAAAAACATTATTGGGGAATATCGTTGCACCGCAACATTGAAATTCAAGCACTGCTCTTGTTACATATATACCATAGAGGTAAGTTTCACACGAAGGACAGAGTTCGACTTTACTTCTTGTTTTCCGGTTCTGTTGCTGCTACTTTGGGCATAAATTGCTACACGAATGCCAAACCTGGCCTTACTGCCAGTTTATATTTTTATGTTCTCTATCATTGGCATAAATGTTGCACGTTCGCTATCATGTGGAGAGCCAGAGAAATTCCAAAGAAACGCCAAAGAGAAGTACCCTTGCAATATTCAACTCCAGTATTAGGCACAAGTTAGACGTTTAGGGCTGCCAAACATGTGCCACATGAGGCGTTTCCCCAGCGTACTGCCAGGGTCTATTCCTTTTTTGTTTTAATGATTTGCTTCTGTGTAAGTTTGAGAAAATTGACGTACTTGTGAAGAAGAATCCACAATTTGGCTGTGGAGTTCAAAATTGACCTTCTATTCTGCATATTACAAATCAACGCTCGTATGTGAGTGCGGTGCAAGGTTCTCGCTACGCAACATATTAACTATACCTTGCAATCAATATGAGTTTAGGAACACTTGTGAGATGGAATCAGTAATGACAATGTCCTTCTTTTGTGATTGCGCCGGGCCCCGACGACGGAGGCAGCTGATGGTCGCTGACCGAAAAAAAGAACAGCCAGGACTCCGTGGAGAGGAGAAAAGAAAAGACGTCTATTTACAAATCAAGCTATCTTCGAATGCCGGTCCCCTCTCGTGCCGTGCTTTTGGTTTTGCTCTTCTCTAAACTGTCTCTTACGCCAGCCCGCACAAGCGCTGTCAGTCAACTTATACACCGGTGCACTCGAGCAAACAAAAATACGCATAAAAAAGAAAACGAAAGGAAGTCCTGTTCTTTTGTCCATTCACAGCGATGGCGGAGCCAATCCTCACACCTCCCGAGTAAGTATATTTTGTACCCAAAATGTCAAAAACAATTAATGATACCTAATCAACTGCCCGCCAAGATTCTAAAGGAGTGACATATCTCGTTCCGAGACTAGCGCAACATCTGGCCTCCTAGCCTCGGTCTCTTTGGCAACAAATTATTCAAGCCATCCAGACATCGAATGGCTTGAATCGGACGGTGTATAGCTGGTTCAGGAATATCCCCGCGCAAGAGCGCCGACATTTTATACTCTTTCCTCACTTATGAATCAGGAATGCGGCTCGCAGGCGGTCGCCTTAGTCGACGTCCTCTGCATTCCCAGCTCTCTCACACGGGGCCGGCTGGCAGGCAGCCGAGTCTTCATCGGCGTCCCTAGCTGTGCTCTGGGACGACTTCATCTCGAAGACGGCGTTCCTGTCGCTGTTCCTGATTTCCCTGGCATCTTCACCGGCCGTCTGTGACGTCCGCCGTCCTAACAAGGCGCCCCACACTTGTCGGCACCTACGTCCTTGCCGTGATCGTCATGGTAGTAACCAGCGAGGTATGGCGCCACCTATCTCTCAGTGGTGCCGCGGTTTGAACACGGGCGCGGAGCACGCGACATAAAGATCGTTCGTTTGAAACTCCATGCTGGCTGATGCATATTTCTTCCTAAATGGTTGCAGCGGTTTAAGCCAAATTAGTTTATAGCGGTTCAAGGAAACGACGCAACGCTGGACAGTAGGCCTGGAGAAGGTGGCGACCGCGAAGAACGCCGAAGTGAGCGAACAGCGACCACCATGACAAGCCTGCTGCCGCCGTCGAAACCGCTAGACCTAGCAAGCGAACCCTTGAGCGCATGGAATAAGTAGCTAATGGAATTCGAGCTGTGTTCGGTAGCAACGCACCCGATGGAGCAACCTGACAAGGTGCAAGCATCAAAACTTCTCGTCTGCATCCGACAAGAAGGTTGGCGAATTTACACTACCTTCACATTCGATAACGAGGAAGAAAGAGAGAAAGTCGAAGTCGTAATGAATAAATTCGCGGCGCACGTGAAGCCAGTGATCATCCTCACGTACCACGAATTCATCTTTGGAAAAACATACCAAAAAGAAGGGGAGAAATTTGATGAGTGGTTGACGAAACTGAGTGTGCGTGTGCGCAACTGTGAGTATGGCGACGTCGAAGAAAGTATGCTAAGAAGCCAAATAATACTCGGAACTAAAGACCGACAGTTGCAACAGAAACTCAATAAATACAGTACTACCTTTGAAAAAGTCCTGAAGATATTCCGAACTAGAAAACGAACTGAAGAACAATTCAACAAAATCAGCGGAAAGGACTAGCGACACGAGGGCCCACTGGCAGTAAGTGCGCTCAGAAGAGCGGACCAAGCCACGTGTCACTGTTGCGGCTTCGTTCATCGCGCGAGTACGTGCCCAGCTACTGGAAAACAGTGCCTTGGTTGTGGTGAGCAAGGCCATTTTTCAATATACTGGACGAGCGGGACCCAGGCATCAGACATCCGTCAAGGACACCAGTAAAAAAAAATGACGAAAATTCGAACCCAAAGTACGACTAGCAGAGCGCGAGAGTACGGACGACAGCAACGTAGATTATCGGCTGTGCCAGTTAACCCTAGATAAGATAGAGAAAGAAGACCGAAGGAGCCAGACAGTCACAATAGAAAAAAATAGCGTATGCTGCAAGCTCGACACGGGGGCTAATTTCTTAATCATTCCAGAGGGGTTTAATATCCAACAAGACAGTCTGGAAGTGCGACAGCACACTGCCATCTTTTTTTGGCCACAAGAGAAACGGATGTGGAAGACCAACACTGACAGTGTCTAACGGAGCCAGGACGTTCCAGGAGGAGTACTTTGTGGTCAAGGAAGGAGTTCTTTGTTGTCAATGGGTTCTTTGAGGTCAGTTCTCCAACGTTGCGTGAACTAAGTTAAAAACTTGGAATAATGTCAAGGGAACATGAAGACACAAATGCAGCCGGCACAAATCTTTGTGTCCCTGCCGAGCCATTCGCAGACGTTTTCCGCGGACTGGGAAAGGTCAAGGGATTTGTCTACAACATGAAGGTGAAGCCAGGTTCAAAAGGCGTCTTTCTCTCAGATAGGAAGGTGCCTGTGGCACTGCAAGAAAAGTTCAAGTGTGAACTTCAGAAAAGGGAGAACCAGGGAGTTCTGACGAAAGTAAAAGAACCGACAAAATGGGCCAGTTACATGGTTGTTGTCGCAAAGGACAAATTGCACATCTGCATTGACCCAGATGACTTGAATCGAGCCCTGAGGGGAGAACACTACCCGGTGACGACAATGAGTGATACGTGTTCTCAGCGCTAGACACATCCTCAGGATTCTGGCAGATCAAACTTGATGAAGAGAGTTAAAAGTTGTGCACCATGAGTACTCCGTATGGAAGGTGCAGGTTCGGAACACGCACAGCACCTGAAGTATTTCAGCGTGTCATAAACGAAGTACCAGATGAACTCACCGGAACAGCAGTCGTGATAGACGACAAATCGGTGTGGGGAAAGATCCGTCAGGAACATGACGGAAATCTTCGACACATGCTCCAACGCTGCCGAGAGATGAATCTACGACTTAACTCAAAGATGATCCAATTTGCCAAGACAGAAGTTCGCTACCTCGGACAAGAGCTGACTGGTGATGTAGTAGCTGTTGACCAAGAGAGAATCAAAGCCATAGTGAAGGTCACTGCACCAAAAGATCGCAAGGAACTTCGAACATTTCTCGGAATAATCACCTGCTTGTCGAGCTTTATACCAAGACTTTCCGAGCGTGCGACACCACTATGAGAACTGCTGAAGAAAGAGATCGCATAGGTAGGGACGGAAGATGAACAAAGAAATTTCGAAGACCTGCGAGACGCTTTGACAAAGGCGCCAGTGCTGGCTTACTAAACGGCAGAAAAGCCGATTACGCTGTCAGTCGACGCAACCCAATACGGCGTAGGGGCCGTTATCACCCAAATGGCGTACTCATCGGGATCTTTGACAGACGCACATATGAAATATACGCATATCGAGAGAGATGCTGATTACCGTTCATGGTTGCACCACTTTCCACCATTACACATTCGGAACACAAAACGTAACCGTAGATTCCGATCACAGGCCGTTACAAGCTATTTTCATCAAACCGTTGCATCAGTGCCCGATGAGACCGCAGCGGATGAAGATGGCTCTCCAAAGATACTCATTGGAAGTCAAATTCATATTGGAAAAGAACTCCAGCCAGCGGACGCACTGTCACGCTTTCCCACGAAGGAAAAAATACAAGAAGAAGAAGATAAATTTCAAGTCAACGCACAGGAGTACATATCTGTCACAGAAGATTGGCTGAATGAAATAAGAGACGCAGCGGATGCGCAGATGCGACTACTGCGCGAGTATGCACAGACGCCATGGCCCGAGCGAAAGGATCAATTTTCTCAACTCGGAAGGCCATTCTGGTCCTACAGAGAGGTGATCCACAAGGAAGACGCCCTTGTGCTACGGTCCAACAAGTTAATAATACCAACTGCCAACAGATTCAAGATTCTCAACTTGCTCCACATGGCACACGCGGGCAAAGCCAAAATGGAAAAAAAGAGCCAGAGAAATTTTGTTCTGCCCGGAATCAATGCTGACAATGAACGCGAGCATGACAAATGCAGTAAATGCGAGAAGTACAAATTAAGAAACGTCAAGATGCCACTCCTGAGCCACAAACTGCCAATGCTTCCTTGGCAGTATGTCGCGACAAATTTCTTCACTCCTGAAGAAAAATACTACATAATGCTGGTGGATTTTCCCTTATTGTATTTTGAGGTAGAAAAAATGAAAACACCCCAGCTTCCAAAGTAAAAGAGTTCTGCCTTAAATTATTCGCAACACACGGACTGCTTTTGAAAATTATAAGCGACAATGACCCACCATTTGGGAGCCAGGAGTTTAAGCAGTTCCTGGAAAACCTCAATAAAGAACAAGTTACATCAAGCCCCTACCACGCTCGATCAAATGGCATGGCTGAACAAGCCGTGAGACAGGCCAACTAACTCTTGCGAAAGAGGGCGAACAGTGAATATTTTTACTGCTCCCTCCTTGAGTGGCGTAACACTCCCCGAGACGATGTCCTTCATCGCAAGTACAGAGATTGATGAGCCGACACACAAGGACATCGTCACCTGCGCGATCGGAACAATATACTCTCCGCTGTTGTGCCAGCCAAGGCTGTCACACGTCGTCTCACACAAATAAGGCGCCAACAAAAGGCGAACTACGATAGAAACTCAAGAACGCTGCCAGACATTGACACGGGTTCTACAATCACCGTCTAGAACACCCTGAGGCTCACATCGTCACCTGCCATAGTCGTAGGACATCCAGCGCCGAGGTCCTACAACATTCTAACCTCAGAAGGTCAAGTCGGCCGAAGCATCCGTGAACACTTACGACCGGCGACAGATTTTCGACAAGAACTGACCTCCAAGAGGAAAGACGACCGGCACAGAACTGAGTCCCAGTGACTTTAACCAGAGCCAGCCTCAGCCGGGACCGCAGCCGCGAAGAGGATCAAGAGAAAGAAAGCAACCACAGCGATATCCGAACCATGTTGATGATGAAGCTCTACCCTGACTTTTCCAGAGAAATGAGATTTAGTAACCAGCGAGACATGGCGCCACCTATCTCTCAGCGGTGCCGCGGTTTGAACACGAGCGCGAAGCGCGCGACATAAATATCGTTCTTTTGATTCTCCATGCTGGCTGATGCATATTACTTCCTACAGCCATCAGCGTGCGAGAACGTCTGCCACCCAAACAAGATATTGGGTTTTTTCTCGTCCTCAACGTTCACATCCTCGGCTCGCCAAAACGCCTGCCGCCGCGCGATAAGTTCGGCCCTTCATCGTCGTCCGTGCTCTGGCCGTCGTCGTCCTCAGCTTGCCGGAACGTCCGCCTCCCAGGCGATACCCTCTGTTGTTCCTTGTAACCGAAGCCCACGTTTTCAACAAGGTGGTCATTGGTATGCCGAAACTTGAGCAACCCAGGTAAGATGTCGGGACCGGTCTCGATGTTGTCGAAGTTACTACATTTGTCGTCCTCAAATCGCCTGGACGCCTGCCGTCCAGGCATAGTGTAGGGCCTTTCGTCCCAACGTTCACCTGCTCTTCGTGGTCATCCTCGGCTCGCTGGGACGTCCTTCACGCACGCGAGACGTTTAGCTCCTTTTTGTCGTCAACGCCAGGCTGCACAGACACGCAGCTGCAATTGTTCTTCGACAACCGCTTCGTCTCGTCGGCCTGTAACAGAATCTGAAGCGCCTCGCGGACCGATTGGCTCGGCCTCTTTGCACCTTGGTGACCTAAGTTGTTACCGTCGGTCTTGCCCACGTCGGTCGTTACCATGTCGGGCTCACGGCTGGATTCTTCCACCACTGTGACCTTCTCGGCGACTACTCTTTTCTTGTAAAACAGAAGTTATTCTTCTGGTGTCTTCGTCCGGAGACATTCGCGGAAAAGGTTCCACTATTCCGCGCATTTACTACACTTCACCGGATAATTTTAAGGTATAATGCCCTGTATTGGGTTCTCGTATTTTTTCCTGGAGAGAAGTGGTAGTTTCAATAAAGAGCCTCCAGAACTCAGCTCGCGAGAGACCGAGTTCCAAAAAGACCATTTCTTTGACCGCGTCATATCCACTCCTCTCGCCTACGTTCGGTCTATTAATTAGTGCACGCGTGCTGTCCGTGAAACAAGGTAGCACAAGCTATCCTCGAAGCCGCTGAGGCACAATATACCTCGAAGACGTTTTCTACGCCATCATACGAGCCTGGCACTAATATTTCGGCGACGGAATGTGAGTCAGTACCCCTTTCATCAATCTTGAAAAGCCTAAAACTTCATCTCGGAGGTTGAACTCCATGCCTCCTCCACAGGCTCGCGATCAGTTCACTGAGCGTGGATGTTCTAGCTCCAGCTCGAGACGTAACAGCTGTTCTTTCTCCATCAGTAGTTCTATCTCCTTTCCTAATGAGATGTCTGACCCAATTCCTCCGTTCCCATCCCCTTGTGTCTGCGAGTTTGCCACTAATCCACTCAAAGGTGACATTCACCTGGCCGCCAACATTACAATTGCGAACCCTATGCTGTTCTAGCGGTAGAACCGGCATCTGCCGCTCTGCGCTGTATGTATCTATAGCGGGCACGCGTCAAAGAATCACCTTACCGTTAGGTAAAAGACTGCCGCTGGATCTCATATGCAGCCCGCTGCTCAGAATTGTGAGGCACGAAACTGATGTCCGACCTCTCGATTCAGACGTTCCTCACTGGAGTGGGACGGCATCGGGTCCGAGGTAGCTTTGTCAGCATAAAGTAGCTCGGTGGTACAGTCTTCAAGGAGCTCGGTTTTCCTGTCTTGTCTTCGGAAGACTCCACAAATGCCGCGTCAAGTTGCTGCCCGCCGATTTCGCTCTGACGATCACGCCACCGGGGTCCACTAACGCAATCTCGTGATCAGCGCCAGTAATAATAATGCTCTTCAATCGTGATTTCCCCCGGACCAGACGACGGAGGGAACTGATGGTCGCTCACCGAAGAGAAGAACAGCCAGGACTCCGCGGCTAGGAGAAAAGAAAAGACGTCTATTTACAACTTAAGCTATTTTCCGAATGCTCACAATGTCCACTCTCGTGCTGTCCCTTTTTGTCTTCCTCTTTTCCAAACTGTCTGTTGCGCCTGCACGTACGAGCGCCGTTTGTCCACCTATACACCGGCCGGGGCATGCGAGCAAACAAAAATACCAATAGAAAAAAAAGGAAGTCCGTTCTGTTCTTGTGTTCATTCACGGCGATAGCGGGGCCAATTTTTACGGAATCGGCATTTGTTAAGGTTCCTTTTTCAACGTGTAATCAAGTTGCAACAATCACCAGCACCTAGCCCGCCAAAAATGTTGGGGAATGCTTACCACGATACCAAACAGAAACACCAGCCCAGGCCTACTAATAATGCAAGTTCACTACAACGACACCGAGCAAGCCCGGAATGCACTCAATTTGACCATAATGGTTGCCCTTCATTGAGTATCAGATCGGCACATTTTACATAAGTTTGGTAGTTGGCAGAATACCTACGCTTGTGAGGAAAACCGAAAAATCGAGGCAGTCGGCACGGCAAAAACAACGAGATGTGCACATCCAAATAGAAGCAGAGGCAAGTTAAAAGCAGTGTCAACCGATTTGTTCAACCAGTGCGCGAACAATGAGATGCAAATGTCCGTGCAGCGATTCTACATATTCGCAAATTTGAATTATCAACGAAACCTTCTGGTACGTGCACGGCGTAACGGCCATTCATTGGATATAAAACACATTATACAATTTTACGTGTATGCTACAGGGCTGTTCACAATATACACAAAGAAATACACTTTAACAGATCTCACGTACCTCAGCTTAGATCCCGCAAAGCGAATGTCTATAAGAGCGTTTTATATATACAGCACAGTGATCTATGCTTTCTTACAAACGTCTCCACACTGACAACCTCCAACTGTTTGATGAGAGATGTACTGCGCAAGAAATACCTCCATGTCTCCAAAAGCATAAAAGTTTAAAGCCATCGTACTACCCCTGTACCCTCTGTTTCCCTGTGGGTATGTCATCAGATACTTCCCGAAATGTTTCGTAAATGAGAGAAAGATATTGCAGATGGCTTCACACAACTCACACGTGTTGCCCGTCCGTGTTAGGAACATTCTTATAATCTAACACTTTTTCGCTAGACCTTAGGAAACTGAACTCGACGACGGCCTTTCCTATAGGCTTTTGTGTAAACTAACAATACTCAATGCCAAACTATTTGTAGAGTTGAAAGTTGCCGAGAAAAAAAAATAAAAGTCAGAGTAAAATTGAATTCTAAAATATATACTTTTCGTAGACTGTTCATTTTGTCCTACGTACCTTAGCTTGAATCTAACTTTCTGCTAATGTAATGTAACTCGTACTTTTAATGCTTAAGCATTAGCTGTCCCATGGAGTGCGGCCCGGCGGTGTCTGCAACCGTATAAAAACGTCACCTAAAACCGTAACCGCGAAACATGGCGCCTAAATTGGTCGCGACGCGTAATAGCGGAGGATTTGTCACGGAAGCCGAAGTGGGCGCTCAAGGTCAAAGCGGACACACCTCGCGAAAAAACGGAACACTAAGAGAACCATAGCAAATCATTGCTTCCTCACGGAAGCCGTTGTGAATCCATCGTTAAGGCGCCAAGGTTCGCCGCGCCTGCCCAGTGGCGGAGCGTAGTGTCACCGAAGTAGCGCCGTGTGCGATAGGAAGACGTGGTGCACTGCTTGTTGGAAAGCACTGCGCGTAGCCGGCAATCCACCATCGTTGTCAGGTCTCGCAGTACACGGCGGGGTTGTCCGCACGGTGCACCGGCGCACTCGCTGCTGGCGCTGTGGCCGGTTGTGGTTCTCTCGGCACAGATTATTCTTTTGCATTCACTACTCAAAAGAAGTGCTAAGGCGTCCTTGAAATTGCCTTTTTTTTCATTAAACATCCGAAAAGAAATTAAAAAAGAAAATTGTTCATCGGCGTTGAATTTAGATACACTCAAATTTAATGCTCTGATTCAGTTCTAGCTAAGAAAAGACTAAAAGACAGCGCACATTCATACGCGAAAAGAGACCACCCGAAGTTTCACGTCGAATAAATAAGTCAAAGTTACGTGGTAATGCACGAATGTTCACAAGCACCGACTACAACGTCCAGTTATCAACTCATGTGCACTGCGGTTTCTAACTTTTACTCATCTCAAGGTTACTTGCCAAAATGACGACCATTGTGAGTCTACTCTACTGCATGGTAGATACTCAAGAGGTACTCGAATGCACCTCAAATGCACTCGTGAACGCTGAATAATAGACATTAATCAGCCTATTAGTAGCATCATCAAGAGCATAATTTGCGTTTAGTGATCGGTATCAAATTTTGCGTTGAGACCGGCGATGTACCATTCAAACTAGGCTGAGACGCCTACCTCGACTTGAGCCCATCTCATCCCGACAAAACACACCAACGGCTGTGTTTTAGTGCGTCTTGTGGATTTCCCTAATCGAGAGTGTGAGGGTGATTAAGAGAAACAGGGTGGAACAACGAAATGCATGTAATTCTGACACCTTTTTCTTCAGCCGATAGCACAAGAGAGCAAGCGCTTGGCTTCACTCGACCGCACCGTCGATGGTGGTCACATTCTAAAATAGAAACATATTCAGGGACAATGCTGGGGTGGATTACGTCTACAGAAGACATAGCATGGGTGCCTCGCCTTGAACACAGTTCAGACAGTTATGCCTTAGAACGAAGTGCTCGAAATATCTCAGGAAGAGCTCTGTGAGGGCCTTTCAAGCCAACGGGTTGTAGGCGCACACCGCATCACCCTCCGCCGTACAGGTGTTGAACAAAAAAGAAGACATTATCTTGACATTCGATTACACCACACTACAAGATACCACAAAAGCAGGCTACCTCCATTGCCGAGTCTGACCCAATGTGCCATACCGTCAGTGGTGCTCCAAGTGCAAATGGTTCGGCCGTGAGTAGCGCAGCTGTCGGGGAGTCGACACTTGTGTCGAGTGCTCCAGCAAGGAGCATATGGTACAGATGTGTGGACATGAATCGAAATGTGCGAATTACGATGGTCGTCACACTGCCTACTCCCGATCCTGTTTACAGTAGAAACAAGAAGAGGACATTCTTATATTTAAATTTCGTAAAAATATATGCTACCTTAAGGCAAAGACACGTTTTTCTTTTTTGTCGAAAATCGGATTTTCCGAGGTCGTACGGAGGGGACCTCCACGGCCAGTCATGGTAGCGGCGAGAACCAAGACGTCTCCGGGCGAGAAACGGGTCTCGTCAATGTCCTCACCCACACAAACGGGGAATACTGCCTGCAGCAACATGCCCCAAAGACCACGGAGGGTACTGGTCTGCCGGCATCGACCCAAAAGCGGGGGGTGCTCCCTCTGCCTCTGTGACCCCTCAGGGCCGGGGCAAGCCAACCCGAACCTCTGCCCCGAGGATGTCCTGCAAGTCGTCGGGGCGATTCGCCCCTAACGGCGTCGACGGAAGAACCAATGGACGAGAGAGGGCTCTAATCCAATGAGGAGGCTCTCTTCACGGGATCTGATTCCTCTCTTTCTGCCTCCTTGCCCCTAATGGGAAGCAAAGTGATTGCGCAAAAAAAAGAGAATAAAACGCTGTGCGCATACAAATTCATATTTAAGCCAAGAACATTTTCTTACAATTGTTATTTCAGTTTTTACTTTTATTTCGATTTTACCACTGTTATAAGTACTTAAACACCTAGGTTTCATGCGGTGGAATTGCAGCGGACTTGGTGACATTCATTATTTAAATTATTTTCTTGACGAGCTTCTTTCTGTGGCACTCTGTTTAAAGTAGACCCACCCGAATGACAAACACAAGCAGGTCTTACGTTGTCACCAGGTATTTTGGACGGACTGAATCTCTTCTAAACTTTCTAGTGGTGTTGAAGTGGTAATGCAGAACGGGGTTGTATGTGCCCAGGTTCGTTTACCAAAGCAGCTTCAGGGAGTGGCAGTTCGCGTCTTCTTTTACCGCCTCATCACCCTCATATCGCACGACCTGCCACCCAACGATCCTCTACAGCTCCGTGAACTGCAAGGACAGATAGATCAGTTGCCTAAGTCTTTTTTTTTCATTCTAGGTAATATTAGTGCCCACCAACCAGTGTGGGAAAGTTCTCGACAGGACTCCTCCAGGGAAATTATAGAACGGCTTTCGTTATTTTCTGAGCTTTGTTTTTTGAACAAAAACGAGCCAACATAATGCGGAGGGCAAGTTCGTCTGCTCCTTGCGCAGGGGGTAGCAGTGACGTCAGAACGCCGAGCCCTGATTGGCTGATCGCGACCCCCTATCTGAGCGTCGTCTGTTCCTTTGCAACGTCGTCTGCGTCTTTCTTACCTTTCCTGTGACTTCCGGAAGTGCAGTGGCCAGATTCACGAAACAATCTTACGCCAACAATGGCCGTAAGACAAAACTTGCGAACAAATTCGTATTCACAAAGCAAAATTTTCGTAAGTTTTGCGCAGGTTACTACGAAATCCTACGAAAGCTCCGAAGCTGTCTTACGCACTTCTTTCGATCAAATCGGCATGGCCGACAGCGTTGCGGTCGCGGCGACCCACGGACGTTTATTTTTCTACGTGCGCTTCTCACGCGTCCCGACTTCAAGCAGCAAGAAAAAAGTAAAAAGTACTTGAAACAGACCACGACGAACAAGAACGCTGGATCCACAAACACCCGGGAAAAGCTCCAACGGCCACGATTCCACCGAACGCGACCAAGCGAGGTCAGCAGTTAGGCCTAGCAGGCACTCCGCGACTCGGCCACCGTCTGCCCACGACCGGCTGGCGTGCTGAATGGAATATGCCAGCGCGACCCTTGTGAACCCTTCCCGTATTATACTTTGATCGCTGACCTCAATTTTAGATTAAGAGGTCAAAATCTTCCTCTTCTTATCTCCTTGTTTGCCGAGGCAACGGTGACTCTCGCCGGTGATAAAGCGGTGAATCTCCGACAGACGCAGAAAAGGTAAAGCAGCCATCGCTTTGACTAGCAGACGTAAAGCAGGCGACGTTAACTGCACCGACCCGCCGACGCCGTTAAAGGTTGAAAGGTTTCGCCGCACACAAAAGGAGGGAAAAAGTATTTGGGAGGGAACTTGGGGACACTAAACACCCTCACTCTCGGTTCTTATCAAACAAACCTCGGCGCCTCGGGACACCTCGGCAGTGAGTCCTTTGACCTCGCTCCTTGATGTGCGTCTGCTAGTCTTAGACAAAAGCAGCGTACCGCTCGAGTTATTTCGTCTGCCCTCTCTGAAAGGCGAAGTCGAGCTCGCTAGTAAAGACTTGCACTTCCGAAAGTCGCAGGAAAGGTAAGACAGACGCAGACGACGTTGCAAAGGAGCAGACGACGCTCAGATAGGGGGTCGCGATCAGCCAATCAGGGCTCGGCGTTCTGACGTCACCGCTACTTCCTTTCTCATGCGCAGAAGACGAAAATGCGCCCACTTGCGAGGCGTGTTGATAGCGATACTCACAACACTTTCACATCAAAAGGCCTTTCAATATCCTCGCCATCGTTACTTCCATGCTTTTCATGAAGTTTTATATAATCTCTTTGGCGGCGATCATCTCCCCATTAGTTTAGAAAATGTTATAACTCTTCTTTCCTTTTCAACGCGTCTTCCAAAATGAAAGTCCGGTTGTCGCCCAATCTGTGAGGCGACAGGCGCTGCATCAGCGTTCGAACGGCAGTCAGCATATCGACTTGGTCTCTTACAGGGAAATGGGAATTGTTAGGTAGCAGATTTATAATGGGTGTTAATAATATAATCGTTGTGTTTTAACCAGGATATGTCTCTAGACTCCCTCCCACTAAGTGTTTCAATCGACACGTGAAGGTGTAGCGGCAACAGAGAACTTAATAATTTAATCTTTGTGTGACTTTGACCCAAAAAAATCATGTCACCTTGCCTTTGTATATACTTTAGGAAATCTACCACAAATCGCTATAAATCTGCGACTGATTCCCCACACCAAGCGTGTCATGCGTCCGCTGACGAAGAACGTATTCTACGTACTACCAGTTTCGTCATTACGATAAGGCGGCATTTGCTTTTGTTATCTATACTGTTCCGAGACAAATGCATAGAAACGACGATGAAGTAAAGGGAAGCTGATCAAGAAGACAATAAAACACTGATTTCCAAACTGATGCTTGGTAGAAGAGCGTGTTGGTTTAATTCATGGATGAAGAAAGAATAAACAATTAAAACGGGGACAACACAACCACATCTTTCAACTAGCAACAGACGAGTAAACTTTCAACAGCGAGCGGCCGACTATACCCAGTAGGAGTGGGGGAGAGAAGGGGAGAGAAGGAAAGATAAAACACGCGAAGTGCAAGTCAGGGTGGTAGGGTTATCTCAGATTTTAAAAATTCAACCTCAGTTTTCGTCAGCAGGAGGGAAGGGTCTGACACGTTATTTTTTGCTGTGGTCATGGCGAATGATTCTATGATTTCCCTGCCGAATCTGCTGTCATGCCCCCCAAGGATTTTTGTGTCATCAAAGAGGGGATGACAACGCAAACACGAACGGGCATGTATGACTATGGGATGATAAGAATCTGGAGAGGCCTTAGAAACTTCGTTGTGATGTTCGCGGAGTCTGTGATTTGTGCATCTGCCGGTCTGTCCTATGTATTGATGGCCACAGCTCAAGGGGATGGAGTAAACTTTCTTCTCTTTGCATGGAATGAATTTCGTTTCGTTTTTGACAGTGCAGCCAATCGGAATCCGGTTGTTGTTCACTTGTTGACAGAGTTGTTTAAGACGCCTGCGGCACGAGAAGACAACATTCGTGTCGAACTTTGAGGCAATGGATTTCATCCGGTGGGCTGAATTGTGTACGTAAGGAATGACGGCGAATCGGGCTTTCTTTTTTGTGGCTGGTGACTGGCGATCAGGCCCGCGAATCATCCTTTCCATTACAGATCGGAGAAGGTTGACGGGAAACCCTGCCCTGACAAGCCTCATGTGCTGCAATTTTAAGCTATCTTCTGAAAGATGGCAGCAAGATTTCGTGAAGGATGAAGAAAACAGCGATTTGATGATACCGTGTTTTACCGACTTCGAATGGGCGCTAGAAAACGGTAGGACAGGTTTGGAAGACCTTTGTTGAAAGGCCCAGCAGAGTCCAGTGGCACTGACATGAAGCCGCAAATCTAGGTACTGAAGACCTTCATTCGATGGTTCTTCCTTCGTGAATGTAAGGCCTGACGAACAAGCGGAAAAAACAGCTGTAATGCTATCTGGAGAAGTTCGAGCAGGATGAATGATTAGGTAATCGTCTACAAATCTGAAAACATGGCAGCCAGGCGCGGAGATGTCCAGTTGTGCTTTTATAGCTCTGTCAAATCCTTGGAGGGCATGACAGCAGATTCGGCAGGGAAATCATAGAATCATTCGCCATGACCACAGCAAAAAATAACGTGTCAAACCCTTCCCTCCTGCTGACGAAAACTGAGGTTGAATTTTTAAAATCTGAGATAACCCTACCACCCTGACTTGCACTTCGCGTGTTCTATCTTTCCTTCTCTCCCCTTCTCTCCCCCACTCCTACTGGGTATAGTCGGCTGCTCGCTGTTGAAAGTTTACTCGTCTGTTGCTAGTTGAAAGATGTGGTTGTGTTGTCCCTGTTTTAATTGTTTATTCTTTCTTCATCCATGAATTAAACCAACACGCTCTTCTACCAAGCATACCTATTTTTCTGAGCTATGTACTGTGCCAGTCCAAACTGCGAGCCACTGATCTTCAACCCTGCTTCCTTCTTCGAGGCTGCTTGCTTCATCTCAAGAATGAGTTTGCTCCGTCTAAGGCTCCGCTCGCTCGGTCTGCACCTACGCAAGAACCTCCCTCATCCTGGAGTGGCCTCCGTCCTTGGATTCAACTGTAACAACTGGTCCTCCAGCTACCGCATCATGCAGATATCGAGGAAAGAAATATCCCCAGAGCTCCACCTTCTGGGGAGGGTCCTTCCCAGCCGCATGACGAACTTGTTTGGCGCTGGCTTCCGCTCGCATCCTTCGTACCTGTTCATCGTCGACGCAGCTTCTCGCCTCCTTGAAGCTTCATGGAAAGAAGTGATTGCTGGAGTGACTGCCTCCTGCCGTGAGCTGAACGAGACGAAGTTTGAACCGCCAGTCCTGTTGTGCAAAACTGCTCTCTCGTCTGACACCATGGAATTGCTCTCCAAAGGCCCCAAGTTCGCCCCAGACCTTCCCACTAAGAAGGTTGATCAACTCGCCTCAGTTCATCAAGTCGCCACCGCCATCCCAGAACCACAGAGGCAAGATTTCCTCGGCTCCGCCATCCGCGCCGTGTGCTTCTACCCACCCCCCAAGCCAGGCAAGATCTCTCTACTCGCCGCTGTTGAAGAGCTTCGTCAAGAACACCTAAAGCTGTTAGAATCCGATAAGACGGGTGTGTTTGTTGTGTTAGAAGAGGGAGATTTCGGAGATTTCGGAGATAAGGTGAACGCTGCCCTTTCAAAGAATTTTCTCAAACTGAAATCGCGACCGTCTGGGACCCTCAGGTCAAGAGCTAAACAACTCTGCTCGTCTTTGAATCTGTCGTCCCAAAAAACCGCCATTAGTAGTCCAGCGAAGCAGTACCTTTCAGTTTTCTTCACTGCAAAAACACATAAGACCGGAGTACCCCTCCGAAGTATTGTGTCGGAGAAGGGTTGTTGGCAGAAGCAGCTCGGGCTCTTTCTACAAAAGCATCTGTCCTGCATCCACCTCCCTCAACCCTTTAGAGTGTCTAACTCAATAGAACTCATCTCTGTCATCAGTTCCCAACATTTCTTCTCCTTGCCCCACTCTATTTTTTCACTTTACATAGAAGACATGTATTTCAATCTAGATCCTACCGCTTTGCTTGCCTCAATCTCCGACGCCATCTTTGAGCACGGAGCTGTGGATTTTCAGAATTCCTCCGGTGTCTCTGTTGCTGGATTCGTGGACCTGATTCATCTATATCTCCAGTCCACCTTAGTCGAACATGAGAAAGGGATCTACCGCCAAAAAAAGGGAGTTCGCATCGGTTCATGTCTCGCCCCTGTTCTCAGTGAATTATTCCTTTTATTCGTTGACAGAGCTATAAAAGCACAACTGGACATCTCCGCGCCTGGCTGCCATGTTTTCAGATTTGTAGACGATTACCTAATCATTCATCCTGCTCGAACTTCTCCAGATAGCATTACAGCTGTTTTTTCCGCTTGTTCGTCAGGCCTTACATTCACGAAGGAAGAACCATCGAATGAAGGTCTTCAGTACCTAGATTTGCGGCTTCATGTCAGTGCCACTGGACCCTGCTGGGCCTTTCAACAAAGGTCTTCCAAACCTGTCCTACCGTTTTCTAGCGCCCATTCGAAGTCGGTAAAACACGGTATCATCAAATCGCTGTTTTCTTCATCCTTCACGAAATCTTGCTGTCATCTTTCAGAAGATAGCTTAAAATTGCAGCACATGAGGCTTGTCAGGGCAGGGTTTCCCGTCGACCTTCTCCGATCTGTAATGGAAAGGATGATTCGCGGGCCTGATCGCCAGTCACCAGCCACAAAAAAGAAAGCCCGATTCGCCGTCATTCCTTACGTACAGAATTCAGCCCACCGGATAAAATCCATTGCCTCAAAGTTCGACACGAATGTTGTCTTCTCGTGCCGCAGGCGTCTTAAACAACTCTGTCAACAAGTGAACAACAACCGGATTCCGATTGGCTGCACTGTCAAACACGAAAAGAAATTCATTCCATGCAAAGAGAAGAAAGTTTACTCCATCCCCTTGAGCTGTGGCCATCAATACATAGGACAGACCGGCAGATGCACCAATCACAGACTCCGCGAACATCGAAGTTTCTAAGGCCTCTCCAGATTATTATCATCCCATAGTCATACATGCCCGTTCGTGTTTGCGTTGTCATCCCCTCTTTGATGACACAAAAATCCTTGGGGGGCATGACAGCAGATTCGGCAGGGAAATCATAGAATCATTCGCCATGACCACAGCAAAAAATAACGTGTCAAACCCTTCCCTCCTGCTGACGAAAACTGAGGTTGAATTTTTAAAATCTGAGATAACCCTACCACCCTGACTTGCACTTCACGTGTTTTATCTTTCCTTCTCTCCCCTTCTCTCCCCCACTCCTACTGGGTATAGTCGGCTGCTCGCTGTTGAAAGTTTACTCGTCTGTTGCTAGTTGAAAGATGTGGTTGTGTTGTCCCTGTTTTAATTGTTTATTCTTTCTTCATCCATGTTCCAAACTGAATTTACTGGAATCTTGTCAAGAAGAAAACTTAACAGCAGCCTATGCCAGGTCATCACGTCTAAGCAAATGTTCCTTGCGTACGCGCTATCCTAGGCCAAGTTCGGTCCGGTTTGAGGAAGAAAGTTCAATAAAGGCGCCTGATTCGGGCAAGAGGCGACAGATGGCTACACGTAAGATCGCCAGCGTTCACGACGGGCTCTTCCCTCGAACACAGCAAAAGCAGACAGTGTTCTAGGCCAGAAGCGATGCTCTCTTTTCCTGTGGGAATTGCCAACATATGATTGTATTATTCTATCAATAAAACAAACAAAATATATAAGTCGAAGACAACAAAACAGGTGTGTTATTTTTGCACAAACTAATTGCTGCCGCGTCTTTTCTCTGCAACTTTAGTCCGGTCTGTTTTGGGGTGCAAGTCATCTTCATTGTGCACTTAGCTATCAACAAGCGACGGACGTCTGCTGAAAGGTAAAAGAAATGTAAGAGGTAAAAGAAGTGTAACGATATCCGGCGGAATTTTCGACCGTAGCAACGACGGCAACCTCCCAGCTCCCCTACAATTCAGCGCTGGGTGAGGCGAGTCAACGAGGAGGCAAACAACCAAAATAAGCCATCGACAAATGTGTTGCCACTACCGATGCTGGTGCTGCGAAATGTTGCATTCCCTGCCTTCACAACCAAGCACCCCCCCCTCCCCCCCCCCCCCCCCCCCGTCCATGTCGACGCAGAGGTCACTGTTGATTTCAGTCGACTGTTGCGCCACTCAGACTCTTTTGGTTAGCTCTTGGCCACCATAGGTGGGTATTTCAAGGTTTTCGTTGGGAATTTTTAAACACGCAAACGTGTTCAGTTAAGACTGTACACCCTTAATGCTAGTTCCTGGGCATCTCTGTGAAAAGTTTAGGTTTATGCGCTTATAAACCGATTTACGCCGCTCGGTGCACTGTCCAACATAGCTGCATGTAGAAGCCTCGACCTTTTTTCTTTTAGAAGTCCAAGTGCTAATCTTCGCTTTTGCTTTACTTTTTGTTCGATCTGCACCCTTAAATAAACAAACCCTAGCACAGTAGTTCTCAAGAATTGATGTATCGGGGACCCTTTCTGTTTCTACAGGGTAGATGGGGGACCCCATTCATTAGTGGAAAGTGGTGTGGGGGAGGTTGGACCAGTACAGTGAAAAATGGGTAAATAAAAAAAAAAATTCGTGCGAAGCAACTCTGTGTGTTTTATTTTTTTTTTCAGCTAAGCAGTATTTCTAGAAAAAAGTAAAAGAAAACATAAACATCAGAACAAAACAAAATGTCCACGGCTGTAGGGGGGTTTCTTCCGCAGTGGCAAGATCAGAGGGTGCCAAGAGGCGAAGCCGCGACGAGCGATACCGACACTGCGACTCCGGTCCTCAGGAAACCAATCGTGCAGAGCAACCATTCTACCCTGACGCTGCTCAATACATTGTTTGTTGTGAGTTTGTGTGTGTTTTCTAAAATCAGCATGTCGTCCACTTTTTTATCTGTTTCTGATTTGACTATTTTTAAACCTTCATTTATTATCGTTGCTGGAGCAAGTCGTTCGGGCGTGCGGGGTGGGTTGTTCGCGAGTTCAGTGCGTGCTGCTGTCAATGCGTCACTCTGCGTACTAGCTGATTGAACGCACAGGTGAGTGCTGTACTTAGGTTCTGTGTCTGAACATATGTATGATCACTTAACTTGCTTGAAATGGTGTTCGCAATAAAAAGATAAAATCACAGAACGAAATTAAGCTTCTATATATTTTGCTGTTTTCGCTTGCGCAGAACGGCTTCTGATGACTTTTTGTTTTTAAAGCAGATGATGGGTCGTAGTGAAAATAGTTTCTGTTTATGACTGGGAGCTCTAAACGTTTTTAGGGACCCTTTAAACCCGTTTGTAATTGGCGGATCCGATAACGGAACCCTTATTTGGGATTCATCACTCATCATGATCCGGACGGGAACAATATGCAAGCCTACTCAACCCCAACTCGAACTGAACCGGAATAGTGGAAGGAAGAGGAATTGGCCATGAGTGGGGGGTGACGGCCGTGCTGTCTTTTGCCACGTCATGAATAACGCAAAGGAATAGGTAGGTAGTGGATAGAATAGAAGCTGTCACGCCTACTAGGCCCCAGTTGAGCGTGGAAAGATACTTTAGTTGTGAGGTGAGTTGTTTGGAATGGGCTGCGTTGTAGGTCGTCACTCTGATGGCCATGATGCTGTCGTCCGAGTGGTAGGTAGCATAGATCTGAATATCTTCGTTGGCTGCTAGATTGTCCAGGAGAAAAGCCAGTTGCTCCTTTGGCAGAGTGCGCCGGTCTAGTATATATTTGCGCCTATGGAGAGGGTTATCTGGCGTATCTGGAGGTGCTCTTTGTGGCGATCCGTAAGCAGTAGTTTTTTAACCTGCGTTGAGTGCACGTGCGTGAACCATGGAGAGATGGCGTGGTCTTCTAAAGGAGTTCTTGCTTTCCAGTCTGCCTTGTGAGAGTTCGATTTCTCGTCCTGGACGCTTTAGAATACGTAGCTGCATTCAGCTCGTCGCCGGGAACGGAGCCTCCCGGCTCCCCACGGGTTCGTGTTCAAGCAGCCTTCAAATTTTGCTTTGGTCGATTTATACAACTCCTTGCTCAGGCACCTCTGTAGCCGCCTAAAAAAAAAAAGGGGGGGGGGGGTTTCCAGGGGTGCTGACAATTCCAAATTTTGTATGTTTTTGTCTAAAGGTTTGCGTTTTAATACACACCTAAAAATATTGCAACGCCAAAGAAAAAAGGAGAACAAAAGTACTTCCCCACGTGAGCGCGCGTCTTTTTATTTTAGGTTTCTTTCTCTAGTCTAATAGTCGAATATAAAGTCTAGAAGCTTTGTAAACAACGCTTTTTTATTATTTAATAACGGCACTTGTAAAACATGTTTTAACGCAATTGCGACAGCGGTACAACACTTGTCCTTTAAATACCTATAATTGGAGCCCGCACTGATGTCGCCTCCTGGTTTTTTATCCTACCTCAAAACGCATGGCGGCGCTCGCCAGTTGCACTGAGGATAATCGGTGAGTAGGGAAATCGAACGAAATACTCTTTTTTTATGTGCCCGTCGACCTATCAGATTTCTCAAAGGTAATGGTCAGACGTTCAAAATAAGTGGGTTTGGTGCCCCTGTACCGTGGTTTCGCTTGTGACTCCGCAGTCGCAGTCTTTCACGCAGAAACGGCGCGACGTGGCGTTTCACGTCGCTTATAGAACTCCGCTGCGCGCTCTCTTCGACCTCACACTGTTTCGAAAATTGTGAGAGCGGTAATATAGCCCTAAAACACATAAAACTGCAAAGTGAAGTGCGGTTTGTTGACAGCGATAGGCGGCACGCACGCAGGAAAGCGGTTGATCATTGGACGCGGGCGAGCACCACACTTCGGGTCGGGATGGTTTAGGGGCGTGCGAAATACTTGTGTAGCTCGACGGCTCAATCTTTAACGTCACTCCACTGCGAAGGATTGCGCAGGAACTTAAAACTCAGCTTTGAAAACAGATTTTTTTTTTTTTTCTTAAAGCGCAGCCCTTAGGCACTTGTTTCTGGGTTTCGCTGCTTCGGCGTCGTCGTCGGCGTAACCGCGCTACTCTTAGCGGGGAAATTGACGTCACGTGATCTCAACACGAACTCGATTCCGTGCACTTGTTTGTCGCACTTGTTTCTGGGTTTCGCTGCGTCGGCGTCGTCGTCGGCGTAAGCGTGCTACGCTTAGCGGGAAAGTTGACGTCACGTGATCTCAACACGAATTCAATTCCGTGCAAAATTTAGCGGGCAAAATGACGTCACATGTTGTAGTGCCACATCACAGATAAGGAAATTCGGCTTCTCCACTAGATTTAGCAGGAAAATTGATGTCACGTGACCTCTGCAGATTTTCAGTTCCCCACTAAATTTAGCAGGAAAACTGACCTCACGTGACCTCAAACGCTATTTAGTTTCCCCGCCATATTTTGCAGGAAAAATACGTCACATGACTTGATGTCACATCACCTATGAACAAATTCAGTTCTTCCTCTAGATTTTGCGGGATATCGAGGTCACGTCACCTCAGCACCAGTTTCGTTTCCCAGCTAAATTAAGCGTAGGAAATGACCAATCACCGACGTAGGAAATCACCAATGAACAAATTCCCTTTCTCGACTAGGATTAGCAGGAAAATTGACGTCACGTGACCACAACAGATTCAATTTTCCGCTAAGTTTAGAGGGGAATTGAATTGCTGTTGAGTTAACGTGGCGTCAATTTTTCAGCTAAATTTAATTGGGAAGCTGTGGGAGCAGCCAAAGGTATGGAGGAGGAGGAGGGTAGGGGACAGAGGAGGAGGATGGGAGGGTTCGAAGATGGAGGAGGGGAGATCACGGAGGAAGAAGAGGGGAAGGCATGGAGGAGGAGGAGGAAATAAGAAGACAGAGGAGAGGAGAGAAGGAGGAGGAGGAAGGAACAAAGAAGAAGGAGGCGGAGCATGAGGAGAAGGAGATAAGGGGAGGACAGAGAGCAGAGGAGGAGGGGAGGATGGGAGGAGAAAGGGAGGAGGAGAGGCTGTGGGAGGAGGAAGCTACGGAGGAGGCGACGGAGGAAGAGCTGCGCTCCGATTTTGTGTTACGCAGATTTCTAAACGTATTTCATATTTTACATCACCAATACTGAGTTCCCAAGTTTGGAATTTTGAGGGTCCTGCCACCGTTTTCATTTGTCTCTGATAATAAAAAATAACTATGATTTTGAACTGTCAGTGCCTCTTTCTGAATGCCGCAATTTCCCAAGTCAGTTGCCGAGGGATCACTCTGGCCTGGGTGTCCATGGGGATCACAATGGAAAAGGCTGAACGTAGTAAAAGTATAGCTTTCAGTGATGCCTTCAGGTTGGCAGGCGTTATCAGCACGAGTTTTGACTACATTTGCTGCTTAGGCGTCGGGGGATATGACAGTAGCCGTTCTAGAAGCGAATGGCGGAGCCTATGGCAGCCGCTCCGCCGGCGCTGGCGCCCGCTCCGGCGTTAGGCGTAGCGCGGAGCGGGTGCATTGTCACCAAAATGTGCCAGAAATCCGATCGGGCTGTGCATTGAGCGAACTGTTAACACGAGTTGCTGATCCTCCCGTAGTCCCGCGTGGCAGTTGGAAGCTTCAATGTCCGCCGTGTGGGGCAAAGCCTCAGAAAACGGGCGAAAAAGAGAGCAGAATAAACGTGACTGCCCAACTCGCAATAGGAAATGAAAGTTCCCTAAACTTATATACATATATATATATATATATATATATATATATATATATATATATATATATATATATATATATATATATATATATATATATATATATATATATATACATATATATATATATATATGTGTATTTTTTCTGATGTGTCAGCAGTCATTTAAGGCGAGTCCTCCTCTTCACACATGATACAAAAGGCAGTCGGTAAACACGAGTCGACGCAATATTGCGGACCGATTGCCGCGTGGCAAGTTTCTTCTGGAACTCATTGAGATGCGGCAGTCGAAGCACGGATCCCTCGGTGACTCGTGTTTGAATCTATGTGCAGACTGTTTTTTTTTCTTCTATTATGCGCAAGTATAGTCATACTGGAAATATGCAACACAGAGCTCCGATCACTCTGTAATCGCTCCACAGTCAATGTGATTGCGCCATTAGCCGATAACAACATTTGACGCAGGAACATAGTATTCCGCTGCCTGCATTTCTAACGCTATCAGTGACTCTTGTCATCTTGGCAATATGAATCGGTTGAAAAAAAAAATACAGTTGTGCACTTAAAAATAGTGTGACGATTCTGTCGACCAACACACTGTTTACAAAGAAGCCCGTTTTTGCCCACGCTGGGTGTGGGCACTGCGCAGGCTCAGGAGTAAGATTCGCGTGAAAGAAAAGGTCTCCGCATGCGCAGTACTGACAGCAGCGCCACCGCAGGGGCGTGACGTCAGAGAGTTGATTTGGTGTATTCTATGTAAATGAATATCACCTATCCTATGAAAACACCCGGCTTTGCCCCCTTCATGTCAGCACACCTGCCCTCTCTCTCGTCCCGGATGTGCTCATGAGAACCTAGACAATGGCTCGGTTTTCAAAAAAATAGAAAGATAAGGGATAGTAAAAACTGACACGACGCTGTATATAACTAAGATTTGTGTTTCATAAATAAAGTTATTTCTAAGCGGGAGATAGTGTTAGTCATTTATTTAGCAACGTGCATTGTGAAGGAACCTATACCTGCTGCACACGGTCGTATATTATTGGTTCCTTCAGTTCTGCCACATGATGTGGGGATCAAACAATCTTATTTAACTCTTGTGAGCACAGATATTCTTTGGCATTCTCTTCATAACGCTTCCAGTCATCACGCCACATTGTTAGTCTTGCTATATCTTCTTCTTCGCAGTCCTGTGAGGTAAATATTTTGGCACAGTCATGTAAGGATAATAAAAAGAGAGCTAATATCGATGTCTTTTTTCAGTCCGGTTTTGTTAATATCAGTTTAAATTTAATGGCACCGTAGTTGTCACGTAAAAAAAAGACGTCGCAACCAGAACTTTAGCAATAACCTTGGGATCCCGTATATTCCTTAAATAATATGCGTAAAACATAATCTGTTGGTTGATTGAACTGGTGACTCCTGATTTATATACAAAGAAAATTTTATCATATAAAGTAACATAAAATAACTAACACGTTTCTAAGCTATTAAATAACTCTATATAACTCTCACAACAGTAAGATGTAAGTTCAACGTTAAGCAGGGGTCACGCTGCTCATACATCATGCTGCCACGCGCCTCTCTGACCGAGAGCGCTCGTGGCCGAATGGTTATCGTCTTTCGCTAAAGCTCAAGGGGCTCGTGGTTTGATGCCTTGGAGCGGACGCGCCTTTTTGTTCGACGGTGGGGAAGACGCAGCTGCGGCGCGCGTCTTCTCGGGGTCAGGGCGAACACATTCACCGCTCAAGGCGTGGCCTAGAAACTTGACCTCAATATAAGTGAACCGTCATATCAATGGCTTGAGAGTTAGTTCAGCGGTCTTGATGGGTTGAAGTACGGTACGGAGTCGTCGTTGTTGCCCGTCGAATTAGCTGAAGAACACTACAGCGTCGTCCAGGTAGACTACACAGCTCCGCCATTTTAAGCCTGCTAGCACGGAGTCCATGACACGGTCCAAAGCCGCTGGCGCTGTGTATAGTCCGAAGGCCATCACTTTGAATTCGTAAAACCCGTTGGTCGTTACGAAGGCAGTTTTCGCCCGCTCCCATTAGTAAACGTTGATCCGTCAGTAGCCATTATTCATATCCATCGACGAAATCTATTGGAAGGGTCGAAGGCGGTCTAAGGTATTGTAGATGCGTGGGAGCGGGTAGAGATCTTTCATTCTCGCGGCATTCAGCCGACGATAGCCAACACAGACTACCAGTGTTCCGTCATTTTTCTTTACATGCACAACAGGTGAGGCCCATGGAGTGTTAATGGCTGGATGATGCCGTCATAGAGCATTTCCTGAACCTATTCTTGGATGACTTCCAGTTCTCCCAAAGAGAAACGCTGCGGTGACTGATGGACTTGGCGCACGTCGCCGTCAGTAACAAAGGCATGTTTCGATATGGGTGTTTTGTGGACTTTCAACGACTTGGCAAAACAGTCACTGTATTCAGCAAGGAGATAAACCAGTTGCCCACGCTTTGGAACAGGGAGCTCGGCGCCATTGTCAGGGTGCGGCGGAGACGTGTTCTTGTACTGTGACGACAAGGTTTCCATGCCGCGCTAGATGTCAGTGACATTGCAGCACTCCAAAAATATGATCCTGAACTGCGGGGACTCATCGGGAACCTTGAAGGACAAGGAAGTGCAGTTCTCTGCGTTTTCACACGAACACTGCCAATATTCTGCATCCGACACGGTGTGATATACGAGGAGAACTTCAGCGACAACAACACGGCTTGGCTGTTGGTAATTTTTCCTGACGGTGGGATACCTTGCTTACAGGAGGACTCCTGTCAAGATGCCCGAGATGTATTGCTGGCCCAGGCTTGCGAAGACATTTAATCACTACACCCGATCTCGCCGCAATTGTCAATGACGCAGAAGTCCACCGAAGAGACCGGGAGGATTTCTTCAGCCTATTGCTCCGGCATCTCTCCCATTCCAGCAAACGGAGTGAATTTACTTCGACCGTTTCCATAATTGAACCAAGGAAACCGATGGATAAATTTTGTGACTGATCATTTCACGTGGTACGCCAAGACGAAAGCTCCTCATCAGGTACGACTGTTGAAGTCGCCAAGTTCTTGATCGAGTCTATCGTCCTCCGGCACAGCGCCCCCAAAGTCCTCATTACAGAGCGTGGATCATCATTCATGGTCCAGCTGACGCATTAGATTCTTCGTCTCAGTAGCACCAGCCACCGTGACACCTTCGAACAACTGCGTACCATCCGCGGACAAATGGACTGACAGAGAGGCTAAACAACACTGTCGCCGACATGATCTCCATGTATGTCGAAGTAGAGCACAAGACGTGGGGCTAGGTGCTACACTACGTCAGGTTTGCTTACCACACGGCGGAGCAAAAGACCACAGGAGTAACACCGTTTCAACTGGTACGTGGCCGGACCGTAACGACCATGCTCAACGCGATTTTGCCACACGTACCAACTGACAATGGGAGTCCAACGCCCCGGTGGTTGCTCTACGAGCGGAGGAAGTTCGCCAGCTTGTCCTACTCTGGGTTCAAGGCCAACAACGTGTCAACGCCATCCGGTACAACCTTCGTCAGATCAACGTTCGATTCAAGCCCGGAGACCGTGTGTGAGTCTGGACCCCGATACGGCAACGCGGTTTAAGCGAAAAACTTCTGAAACACCGCTTCGGATCCTACAATGTACTACGAGGTGATGCCCGACCGGACAAGAACATCATCACGGCGCCCACCAAGACCTGACGTCATCCACGTCGTGCTCCTCAAGCCGTGCTCCTCAAGCATGATAAATCTGTGTACCACGACCCCGTGCTAAGCTTGATAAGACTGTGCTCCACCAGCCTCCGTATTTTCCCGGTCCTTTGTTTGTTATCCTCTGTTGTTGTTGTTTTTTTTTTTTACCTTTCATGTTGCGTCGAGACGATACGTGTTTTAAAGGGCAGAGTAATGCAATGTGCGTTCCTGATGGAGCGCGCCCGTGGCCGGATGCTTATCGTCCCTGGCTCCTCCGTAAAAGGCTCGCGGTTCGATTCCTGGGAGCGTACGCGCCTTTTAGCACACTGCCGTTTGTGTGCTATATAAGCAGTGTGACCCCGGCTTTGTCATTAACAAATCACTAGCAACATTAATAATATTATTAATAAAATCCCTTTCTAATATATATATTACCCTTTATCGTGATACAAAAATAAGTTTAACGGGTTCGTCAAATAATACAATTTCTTAAAAGGCATGACTAGGCAACCGGGCCAACAAATAATATACAATTTATGCAACATAAAATATTTACATATCACTTAGAATAACATTATAAGGAAAACAACAACCAAATACGCGACACGCACCAACATAAAAAATAGTTAAAATATAGGTGACACTCACCAGCTAGGGGACATGAATGAATAGATGCAAGATAGTTAACTATTAAGCTAGCTGGTTACTCAGCAAAAAACAAAAATCGATAAGGCCAAGGACACGTGGCAGAAAACAAAACAAAAATTAAACAAGTTATTCGTTAGTTGTTTATGCAGAGGGAGTTTAGTCCGTCAGAACACCGCAGCGTAGTTAGCCGCTGTAGATAGGACATTTAGCCAGTGCTGTACGACTGCTGGGCTGGGGTCTTTAACATGCATTATGCAGTAGTGATACACGACCGCACAGCGGTACTATGCTAATACAGATCGATCCGCACTGGGGTAGGGATTGAATATAGGATCACTCGGTTTTGCAGCTCGGGAGCTGGTGCGCGCTAGTCCACTCGACCATCGATCCCCACAGACAGTACAAGCGCCTACTATGAACTGACGTTTTAATCCATCAGTAGTGAAAGCGAAAAGTGAGGAATGTGATAATTAAATAGACAGAAAGGGGAAATAATCATTTGAAACAAGGTGTGAAAATTGAGGTTTTTGTTAAACACATAAACAAATAAAAATAAAACCTGAATGCTTACAAGAACATGTAAAATAAACAAAAAAAATTATGAAAATAATTTCAGGTATTTCATTTGTTTGTCAGATAGCGCTATAGACGACATACCAATACAGGTATGCCTCTTAGCTTTGATTGTCAGAGCCTCATAAATCTCTGTTTTCCGATTGTGGTATCGGGCGAGTTTTTTACTCCGGCTAAACACTGAAATGTATTCGCACTTTCTGACGCGAATAGCTAGGCACCAGCCGGTGTCGACCTGAGTGGAAGAGTGCGCTCTTTTGAGTGCTCCTTTAAAGGAGCACACAATTGTGTGCTGCTTTATGTGACACCTCCCTCCTTCGAAGTGTTATTATTCATAGCGGTTTGGTAGCTGCGACACCCTGCCACCCTGCGTTACCCTTACGGAGGTGTAGGCGCCGTGCAACCCAACTGCCTTACTATTCGCATCTGAAGTTGCGGCACTAGTTAACGTTTTGTGTGAAGCAATGTGCGTTGAGTTGTTTTCTGCAAGACCATGTGTGTCCAGATTGATGGTTAACCATTCATTGAGAAGCTGCGTCCGCGTTTATTCACACCACTGAGTGTCTGGGCAGCGTTCAGTATTCACTTGTACTGTAGCATCGATTTCAATACGAGGATTCTCTGGTTTTCTGTTTGTGGTACTGCAGCGCGATACCTGCGGGCATGGTACCCCGACGTTTTAGTAAAATTGGCTCAGTTGAAATAATTGAATGTAACTTCTGCCTCATAAGGATTTCTCAAGGAGATATGTCTTCTGGTCCTGAAGTAGTTCGGTAGGCCATGGGCATATGATATGCACCAATTTTCTTAGCCAATTCTTAGCTCTTTGTGCGGCGTGCTCTGCTCCTCCGCTGCTATGTGGATAATAAAAGCTTGAAGTTATTAGCTTGGCTCCCCACTAGTTATTAAACCAATGGACGTCCCTCGACCCAAATCGAGGGTCATTGTTGAATGATAAAATCAACTTGTAGATTTGGTGCGGTTTCTAAAATTCGCGAGAAAGTTTAAAATCCGCTCCGCGGAACACGCTCTGAATTGGCAAGTGAAATACGGACTCGCGTTTTCGGAGCGAATCGCCAAACTGACCGCTTCTCGGACTTGTCTTAGCTCCGATTTGACGAACAAATCGAGCTCTCCGTTGACCGGTCACTAAGTACTGTCGCTGCCCAGCTGGTCTAGCTGTAGAATAAAAACAAGCGATTAAGATCAGGCGCATTCGCAGAGTTCATGGCACAAATGGAGAGGCAGAAGTGCGCGTTTGTCACTATCCCATACCTTTCGGCCATTTCGGAGCGGAGGGCACGCACAACGATCGACATTGGGGGAGCTCAGATTGCTTACAAGACATTATAAACACGGAGAGGTGGCTAACTATCACTTGTACGGTCGTTATTTAGTGTTTCAGCGGAGCTCTTAGGCGCCCCCTTCCGGCGTGAGCGGCGTCGGCGTCGGCGTAACCTCGCGGTGCATTCTGGGAAACGTCCGATAATGGCGTTGCACGTGACGTTACGAGTGACGTCAGGAAGGTCCCGCGCGTTGCATTGTAGGAAACGCCCCATGATGCAAAGCACGGGTAGGAAGGAGGAGGAGGGAGGAGGAGAAGGAGGAGTGTGGAAGGGGAGGAGGGGAGAAGGGAGGTGGAGAGGAGGGAGGTAGAGGAAGGAGGAGGAGGGAGGATGAGGGAGAGGAGGAGGAGAGATGCCAGCTAGCCGTTGCGCACGCAAGTGATATTAGCGTTCATATTTCACAGAGAGGCACGTACGAAAACGTGGTGTGCTCGTTATCCAATTGGTACGGGGCTGCGGTGTACCCATAGATCTCTGTGGCTCGTCAGACGAAGCTGGTAAATTGTCTGCCGCCAAGGTCGCCAACGGCTTGCTCGTGGTGCTTTGTATCTCTCACCTACGGCACTCAGGAAATATTTCGTGCAAGACAAAGAACAACTTTATAGCAGTCATGCACGAAAGCATCCCACTGGTCTGTAGCAGCGAATACGTCCAGTGTCACCACCAAGAAAGACAACGAATCGACTCCTTGGCGCGAGCCCAACGGCATGTGGATTAAACAGAAGGTTTTCACCTAAGCTCGGAGTCGGTCGCACCATCTCTGCCGTCCTCAACATCGAGCTCGCTACAGCCCCGAGGGACGTGCACACGATGTTCTGCTGTGCTATCTTGGGGGACACGCTGTAGACTAATGCTGAGGAAATCAAAAACGCCGAGCACTTCGACACAGCCGACAGCAAGTAGGATAACATCGAGAGTAGCATGTGCTTCGTCAAAGTGTTCAGTCTAACGCTGTCTCGTTCTCCCGCCTTTCTCCTGCTGTCCTGTTTCCCGGCACCAGATTAACTTAGACAGAGTGGAGCTTCCAGATGTGAGAACTATAATTCCTTTGTCCGGACAAGCGGTGAGCGAAAATACCGCTATATATATATATATATATATATATATATATATATATATATATATATATATTTCTTATTTGGATTATTTAGCACGTTATGTAGCAAAATCGAAATACCTCAAGAGAGGAGGAGGAGGAGAAGGGAAAGGAGGAGCAGGGCAGGAGGGTAGGAGTCCTGGGGAGGAGAGGGTACGGATGAGAATTAGGGGCATACCCTCCTTCTCATACCCTCCCCTCCTCCTCCTCAAAAGCTGCGATGTAATTTGGCGTTACAAGAGTTGTAAACGTATTTCATTTTTTTTCTTGTTTACTATATCAGAAAACGGCGGTGGCACACAGAGGACAACGTTCAGCTGCGATAAAATGAATGAACAGTCCTAACCTTACGTCCTCTTTCATCTTCAAATTTTTTGTCGTTAATGTTTTGATTCTTCAGCTTAAGACTGATATCTTTGCTTATGATTCGCCACGCTCCAGTCCCGCTTCCGCATTCCTGATCCACGTGAGATAGGAACGTTTGAGCCCTTACAGCCCAGTGTAAACAAGCAACGTGGCCAAAGGGATCCGACTCAACTGACGTAGCGCGCTTCTGTTAACTTTCGCAGATCTCTAAATTTCATGGCGCAACTTCGGTGCGGTACGACGGGCTCCGCGGGGCGGGCAATACAACAAAGCTGTTGTCGTAGTGCCGTTTTCGTAATAGCGCATCCGCTCTTTCTGCGCAGGCGCTAACTCTCTCCGTGATTCTTGGAAGCGCTGCTATATGGAGCTGGCTGGACCAGTCTGTCGACGGCGACCTGCACACGCTCATTTCGTAGACTTCTGTTTGTGTCGTTTAGTTCCAGCGATCGATGTGAAGACAAACACAGTTCAGTTAATGAAAAAGAAATTTGAGGACGAAATGTAGGAAGAGAGTCCAATTCAAGAAATATTTAGGCTGGACATCGCTATGTCTACAATACATGCTTCGATGATGCATCTTTCGGCGAAACTCTAAGGACCCGTTCTAGCGTGGTTCTTTATAAACAGCAGAAAAATTTACGGTTTGATTCGTGTATTTTTCCTTTCTGTAGTTTTAGGGCGCAGCTCTTAGGCGCCCGTTTCAAGCTTGAGCGGCGTCGCCGTCGACGTCGGCGTCGCCATCGGCGTAACCGTGAGGTCAGGTGACCCCCGTGAGGCCACGTGACCCTGGTGACGTCACGTGACCCCCGCGAGGTTAGGTCACCCCCGTGAGGTGACGTGACCCCCATGAAGTCCCGTTACCCCCATGAGGTACGTCGCCCCAGAAAAGTTACGTGACAACGGTAATGTCACGTGACCCCCGTGAGGTCACGAGGGTCACGTGACCTCACGGTTACGGCGACGGCGACGGCGGCGTCGACGCCGTTCGGAGGGAGGAGTAGCAGGCAGGATGAGGAGGTGAGAAGGAGGGAGGAGGGGTATACCGTCCCCTCAGCAGAGGTCGGCATTTTAGTTCGCCCTCACTCACCCTCACCCTCACAGCCACACTCACCTAACCCCCTCACTCACCCTCACCCTCACAACTACACTCACCCTCAACCCCCCATTCACCCCCACCCTCACGGCTACACTCACCCTCACAGCACCTCACGGCCCTCACGCCTCTCACGCACTCATGGCCCTCACGCCACTCACCACCCTCACGCCCCTCACGCAGTCAAGGCCCTCACGCCACTAACCGCCCTCAGGCCCCTCACGCACTCATATCCCTCCCGGCCCTCACGCACTCATGGACCTCACGCCACTCACCGCCCTCACGCACTCATGGCTCTCACACCACTCACCGCCCTCACGCACTCATACCCCTCACGCCACTCACCGCCCTCACGCACTCATGGCCCTCACGCAACTCACCGCCCTCATGGCGCTCACGCCACTCACCGCCCTCACGCACTCATGGCCCTCACGCAACTCACCGCCCTCATGGCGCTCACGCCACTCACCGCCCTCACGCAGTCATGGCCCTCACGCCTCTCACGCACTCATGGCCCTCACGCCACTCACCGCCCTCACGCACTCATACCCCTCACGCTTCTCACGCACTCATGGCCCTCACACCCCTCACCGCCCTCACGCGCTCATGGACCTCACGCCACTCAGGCCCGCTTCTGACGGGGCAATTTCGCCCAGAAACTTGACGTCACAACACCTGCAACACGGGCCGCCCGCGTTGACAGGCAGCAACCAACTGCTGCTATTTGCCATCATCATCATGAAATTTTGTTTTTCTTGCACTATTTAGACAAACAATTGTGTGCTATAAACGTGTTTTTATGCATTTAAATCTCGTCGAGGATACTAATGCATCTTTCTGAAACATTTTATTTTCAAAAAAACGATCAATTTCAAACCAGGACCAAGTCTCATATTGTCATCATCACTGGCACAAGTTATCACGTGAAAATATCGCGTCCCCTATTGGATGCAGCCGCTTCAAGCGAATTCGAATTGCTCCGAGCTGTTGGCTTGTTTCGAGCCGTACCCGATCTGAGCAATTCGTGTCGATCTAGGGAAAGCTAGGGAACAATCCGCCAGTAACACCAAAATTGCTGAGAAAGTTGCTCCGTCTGAAGGAGCCTCACGCACTCACCGCCCTCACGCCCCTCCCGCACTCATGGCCCTCACACCCCTCACGCACCCACCGCCCTCACGGCCCTCACGCACTCACCGCCCTCATGCCCCTCATGCACTCACGGTCCTCACAGCCCTCATGGCCCTCACGGCCCTCACTCACCGTCACACTCGTTAATTTTCCTGGTTCGGAAACTCACTCACTCTCTCACTTCACCTGTGAAGATGAGGGTGAGTGAGGGTGAGTGAGGGCCCTCATAAGTGAAGTTTGCCGAGGTATGCCCCTCAGTACCCTTCCTTCCTCCTCCTCAAGAGCTGCGAATAATTCAGGGTTACAGGGAGTTGTAAACGGCTTTCATTTTTTTTTTCGTGCTTTGTAGTTCCTTCTATGGAAAGGGGGGGGGGGGAGAGTTTACCGAAAATTTATAAACTGTTCTTTTACTTGCAGTATCTAGGTTGCCACCAATGTACGAAAAAAAATTCGCCTACGTACATGTGCATAAAAGGGTCTTTTCGTGCTTTTATGTGGCTTCCCTGTAACTTTTTGTCATGCACCTGCAAAGCTGGTCGTGCAAATAAAAAAAATCTGAGATTGAACTACAATCCGAGTAAAATATGGGAGTATGCTTAGGCAAGATTTTCAAGACAAACTTTTCAGCCATCCTCTCCTAACCGTTTCTTAACCTAGTTGACAGGTATTCTTTCGCGGCATTGCGAGCACTGACGAATGGCGTGGCAGTGTTTTGGGAAGCGCTTGTCGACAGCCGCGGATAATGGAAGCCAATAGGACTGGTACGTTTATTGCAAATTTTTATGGGCACATTGCTAGACAGATGTGACTTCGTAGCACCCAATTCGTTACGGTATTTTTTTCTCTGAGGTGTTTGTAAAAGCGACATGCAATGTTCTTTTTACTAGGTCAAGGTTTTTGTAAAAAAAAAACAGCTGTCACGGCTTTTTAATGCGATTTCCTCCTGTGATTTATTCAGCCAGCTCGACGTACTTTCTTGTACAGTGCATTCAAAAGGAATGTAACTAATTGATGACTAATTCCCTGAAATTCAATAATTAAGTTTTTTATATACAGATTTCATAGTCCAAGTTGCAATTGCAATTTTAGAAATAACCGCCGTCAATGGCAAAATCAATTTACGCTAGTAAAGGAGCATGAATATATTCCTTGTCAAAGTTCTCGCACTCCGCTCATATGCATTAGAAATTAGACCCCCTCTGCCTAATGAGAAAGCTTTATTAAACCATTCTGGCGGCCTAGAAGCAATGCCAGATAACAAAATGATGCACGTGCCAAGACGCCAGCTGATTATTGGATGTAATTATCCCCGTTGTTGCAAGAATTTAATAAACATTTATATTTTTGCATCCTGTTTTCCCCGCAGAGGGCACCTGTAAAAGCAGGTGTTTTGAGAGTGGCGTCTCCACGGACCCCAAGCCTCGCAGGGGGCGCCTGCGCCCTAGGTGCTAAGTAATCACCAAGCACCTAGCACCTTCGGTCCTAGGTGCTTGGTGAGTAGCGTCACCACGGACCCCATCCACGTGAGCCGTCATACCCGCACGCAGGGGGCACCTGCTTTAGTAGGTGCTTGGTGAGTGGCGTCACTACGAACCCCTAGCCGTGTGGGCTCACCCACCCACGCCTGGCTGTGCGTGGCTTAACCCGTGTCCGGGTAAAAGGGGACCCTGGTGTTTGAGCTGAGCCCGGGGTACGTTGGTACCCTTCGGGGCCCCCCGGGTGGGGCTATACACCGTTTCGGCCCCTGCTTCTCGTGGACTGGTGTACTGTCTTGGCCCGACCAGGACGATTCAGTCAGTCGCCTCTTCTACCCTCTTCTTCCCTGTTTCACTTTTCCTTCCAGCTCTTTCTCTTTTCTTCTACACTCGATTCCTTCTTTTTCGGCTTTGTAGGCGGCAAGGGCCAACCTTGCGTGAAAACAGGACTCGTCCCTGCACCCACACTAGGGTATAGTGCCCAGGCAGCACTGGTAGCGTAATTGTGTCAGCCAAGCCCTTCTTGCTATGGCACATTACCTACCCCCTTGTTGGGATCCGTGGTGGGCGGTGCACGCGGGCACTGAACTTTCTTTCCCACCTGTGTGTGTTCCAAGCAAAGCAAAACCTCTGATCGGTCCCTGAAAAGGGTTCGCAACGAAGAAAATTTCGCTCCTTCGGAGTCAGAAAGTAACACTGACTAAATTACCAAATTGTTTGTAGTTCATGCTGAAGACGCATCCAAGCCACTGTCTAAGATGGCACCTTTCCTTGTGGCAAAGGTTCTGAGAGGTCTGTTAGGGGAAAACGTTTAACTTCACAACAAATTTACTGGTGACATGTTAATAGAAGTATAAAAAAAACAGGCAGTGGCTTTGCACTGTTTGAACCATATCCAAAAAACAAAGGTAATCATTTCTGCTCACCGGACACTGAACACCTTTCGTGGTGTTATATCTGAGGATGACCTGATGAACTATTCCGTGGAAGAAATTCTTGAAGGCATGTATGGCCAGGCCGTTGTCGCTGCCAAACGTATCACCATGCGAAGGAATGAAAGGGAAATGCCTACAAAGCACATCATCCTCAGCTTTGAACTAAAATGCGTACCATCCTCTGTGAATGCAAGATATTTGAATTGCATTGTCCGCCCTTACGTGCCAAACCCTATCCGCTGCTTCCGTTTCCAGCGGTTTGGCAACGGTTCGCGTTGCTGCCGTGGTCGTGGGACATGTGCTAACATGAGCACACTACTGATGATTGCCACGAAGATCCCAGGTGCGTTAACCTTAAAGATAATCACCCGGCATATTCAAGATCTTGTGATCATTTCAAGAAAGAAAAAGAAATTCTAACCCTAAAGTGACAGTGGGTATTTCTTACCCCGAATAGAAACGACGCCTCTCTGGGTATCAGAAAGGCTAGTTTGTAGAGGTCGTGAGCAGGGGACCTGCACCACTTATGGCAACTTTGGGAACACAAATGTCCTTCTTGGAGTTTGCGCAACCACTTAAGTCCCCAGGTCCCAGGTTGAGACTCCAACTCCCTGGACGTTCCATCTCAGCTGCACAGACAGCTGCTGTACCGAGCGATAGTGAAGGCTCTTGTGCACCAACTGAGGAGATGGATGCGACCCCGTCGCCACGGAGGGTACCTCCTCTCAGGGTGGTCACAGAACCCACCAAAAAAGATTGACATGCACTGAGTCCCTGCGAAAGGTTCGGAGGTATCAGTGGACGAGATGGAGGTTACCCCGTCACAGACGGAAGGTGCCTCCTTTGAAGGGGGGCTTCAAAACCAACCCAAGAGAAGTGATCCAAAGAAGGCAATAACCAGAATCACTGGCCCATCATTCACAGTCCTGTTGTTTTTGGTCTTTTATAGCCAGGGGCCTTATGCAATGGAATTGCAGAGGGCTTTTTCACAATTTAGATTGTGTAAATTTTCTCCTGCAGAAATATGAGCCAGCAGCACTCTGCCTTCAAGAAACAAACTTAAGACCATCGAATACCAACGTTTTTTTTTTTTAAATTCACTTCAACTTTTAGAAAGGATCGTTTTACCTTCTCTTGCTCCTCAGGAGGAGTTGCCATTGTTTTGAAGAGTGATGTTGCAGCCTGTGAAGTAACTCTAGCCACCCCTCTAGAGGTTGTTGAAGTACGTATTTTCATTGATCGGCTGGTTACTGTTTGCTCATTGTACATACCACCTTCATTTCCTTTATCAGCAGAAGATCTTGAACAGTTGGCCGATCAATTGCTAGAACCTCTTTTTATGTTTGGGGATTTTAATGCACACAACCCACTTTGGAGGAGTCAACGGCTTGACAGTCGGGGAAAAGTGATTGAACGTTTCGTCTCATCAAGGGAACTCTGTGTGCATACCACTGGTGAACCAACAAATTTCAGCTCAGCTCACAGCTCTTTTTCGTGCATCGATATTTACATTTGTTACCCGGATATATTTACCTTTTTTAGTGGAACGTTATTGATAACCCATATGGCAGTGATCACTTCCCAGTTCACCTATCCCCAACGCAACTCCTGCCAAGATTGCCGTCACGTTCTCCCTGGGGGAAGCTTGAAACCGAAAACTGAGAGCTTTTTCAGAATACTACTGTGTTCGCCCATGACCTCCTTGACACGCTTTCTGTCGATCAAGCAAATGACCATATCATCACAATCTTAGTAGAGGCAGCGCCGGCTTTGATTTCCCGAACGATGGGCTATTTGCCTAAGCATGCTAAGCCTTGTTGGAACGATGAGTGCCGTGAAGCTAAGTAAACGCAAACTAAATACTGGGGAATTCTGCGTTGATATCCAACTGATAGAAATGTCTTGTCTTTTAAGCAGAAGCGTGCGAACGCACGCATTGTCCGAAAGCACGCAAAAAAGAACTCCTCGGTTGGCTATACAAGGGGGCACCCAAAAGAAACCGATCTAAACTTTTTGGCACTTATTTATTCCCATTTCAAGTACTAACGTTCAATCTCCTTCAAAGTACTGTCCACTTGCACTAATACACTTGTCTAATCTTTTAATCCATGTGTCGAAACATTGTTTAAATTCATCTTTTGTGATGCTTGACAGCGCCTCCGTCGTTTTTTTCTTCACCTCAGCAACGTCAACAAAACGCTTTCCATTCATTTCTCTTTTCCTTCTAGGAAACAAAAAAAAAGTCGCACAAGGCAAGGTCGGGTGAGTATGGGGGGTGAGGAACAGGGGTCATACCATTTTTGGTCAAGAATTGTCGTACAGACAAGGCAGTGTGAGCCGGGGCATTGTCATGATGGAAAAACCAGTCACCCGACTTCCACAAATCGGGCCGCTTCCGCCGCACACTGTTGCGCAATCTTTTCAAAACCTCCAAGTAGAAAGCCTGGTCAACTGTCTGACCCTGCGGAACAAACTCTGAATGGACGACTCCTTTCACATCGTAAAAACTAATCAGCATTGTTTTGATGTTTGATTTCACCTGACGAGCTTTCTTGGGGCGAGGGGAACCTGAAGTCTTTCACTGGCTTGATTGTTGCTTTGATTCAGGATCGTAACCATAGCACCAAGTTTCGTCACCTGTAATAACTTTTGAAAAAGAGTTTGGGTCACTTCGGGACTCTTCTTTCAAAGCACAGCATGCTTCCACGCGACCTTGCTTTTATTCAGCAGTCAGCAGTCGTGGCACGAATTTGGCAGCCACCCTTTTCATTCCCAAATCTTCTTTCAGAATTCGCTGCAATGGACTCTAACTCCCTCCCGAGAGCTCCACAATTTTGTCAATGGTCCGTCGTCGATCTTCGTTGATGATTGCACAAATTTTTTCAACGTTTGCATGTGTTCGTGCCGTGGAAGGACGACCGGAACGAGGTTTGTCATCAATTGACATGTCGCCATTCTTGAAACGGGAAAACCACTCAAACACTTGAGTTTTGCCCATGGAATCGTCCTTGTACGCCGTTTTTAACAGTTCAATAGTTTCTGCTCCACTTTTTTCGAGCAAAAAACAGAATTTAACCACCGCACGCTGTTCACAGAAATCATACATTGCAAAAACGACGCCCACACGAAACACTTGTCACTATAAACCCAGCCTCAACTAGTCCTAACCTTCTTCGAGGACCGAATTAGGCCTATTGACTCAGCAATGTTCGCTCTATCAACTCCTCGCGGCAAAACGCGGTACTGCAAAAGCTCTGCTTAAAAAAGAATTAGATCGGTTTTTTTGGGGTCCCCCCTCGTATCTTCTCCATCAATAGTTCCACAGATTTCAAGGTGGTTGGGGACAGGGTCAGGAAAATAGACAAAGACTACCGTCAGTATTCAATTCCCTTAATTTCGTCACCAGACGGTGATACCGCCTCCTCGCTGGAAGAGCAGGCTAACATTCTGGGCGGGCATTTTCAAACAATATCAGGATGTGGAAATTACTGCAGTAACTTCCTAAGTCACAAGGCAAGGACAGAAAAGGTTAGGCTTGTTGCTGCTGGCAACAACAACGAAGAGTACAGCCAACATTTTAAACTTGCTGAGCTACGTTATGCTCTTGCATCATCAAAGCCTTCAGCCCCAGGGTCCGATAGAGTTCATTACATCATGCTAACCGATCTCGTTGAATCATTATTTCATCTTCTTCGGACATTTTTTAATCGCGTATGAAGAGAAGAGCAGCTACCCATTAAGTGGAAAAAAGCCATTATATCCTTCTTTTTAAAACCAGGAAAAGATATATCAAATGCCTCTAGTTACCGCCCTCATGCATTGACTAGTTGTCTGGAAAAGGCTTTTGAAAGACTTGTAAACAAGAGGCTTATTTTTATTTTAGAATGTGGATTTCGTGTTTCAAGGTCGACAACTCATCACCTTGTCCGCCTTGAAACTGGTATCAGAGAAGCTTTTATTAACAGACAGTTTTACCTTTCTGTGTTTTTGATCTCGAGAAGGCTTATTATACCACCTGGCGGTATGGCATTTTACAGGTTATTGTGCGCGTTGGTATACGGGAAAGAATGTTCAACTGCATTGCCATTTTTTTAAAATAAAGATCCTTCCACTTCCGTTTAGGAACTACACTTTCTTCTTGTTTGGTTCAGGAGAATGGTGCCTCCCAAGGCTGTGTTCTTAGTGTGACGTTGTTTCTCTTGAAAATCAATTCTTTGTCACTGGTGACACCACCAAATGTTATGCACTCGCTATATGTCGATGACGTTCAGATCTCGTTTGCGTCTTGCAATTTCTCCATTTGTGAGCGGCAATTGCAGATGACTATAAATAGAATCACAAAGTGTGCCGATCAAAACTGGTTCAAGTTTTCGACAGAAAATACTGTTGTTTTTTTCTCCTAGAAAAGAGGCCTATTTCCGGACCCCTCGGTGTATTTGGCAGGGCAGTGCTGCCAGTTCGAGCCGAACATAGGTTTCTCGGTGTCACCTTTGATAAAAAGCTCACTTTTGGTTCACATATTAAGTAGCTCCGGTTGAAATTCTAGAAGAAAGTTAAATGTTATGAGAGTTCTTTCGCACAAGTCCTGGGGTGCAGGTCGGGTCTGCCTTTTGCGCATTTACAGAGCAGTTGTACGCTCAGCTTTCGACTATGGGTGTACTGTGTATGGGCCAGCCAAAGCAGCAACTCTCAAATCGTTGGACCCCAACCACCACCAGGGTATTCGGCTTGCAACGGGGGCATTTCGTACATCGCCGGTGCCTAGTCTGTATGCAAAAGCAATTGAATGGTCTCTTGAGAGGCGCAGGCTATTTCTTTGTGTTTTGCACTCTTTACAAATTCGCTCTTCCCCAAACTGTCCTGTTCACTCCATGATACGAAATATACAATACGACCGCATCTTCCAGTACAAACCATCTATCACAAAACCTTTTGCTTTGCGCATAAAAACACTGACTGAACAACATAGCTTTGAAGCACCTGGTCCTGTTGTTGAGCTACAGCAACCACTGACCCCTTGGAAGAACAATGATATAAACTGCAATCTCTCGTTGTCCAAATATAACAAGAGAGTAGCGTCCGCAGATGTCATAAGATAAGAATTTCTTGAAATGCATGCCAGTTATGAAATATACCGTAGTTTGTTTACAGATGGCACAAAGACTTCACATTATGTCAAATGTGCCTTTGTTTCTTAGTCCATTCAGTGTGTCCGAAGAATAAGTAGAGATGGCACAGTGTTCACAGTCGAGCTCTATGGTTTAATACTGGCAGTTGAGCACCTTTTGAAGCATAAATTCCTTAAAACGGTCCTTTTTCTCCGACTCGCTTAGCGCAAAAAGAGCCTCTAAAACCGTAGAAAGGAAAAAGAACCCTCTTTTTACAGATTTACACCGACGAGTGCTTAAAGCACTAGACCGGAAACAAGCCATTGAGCTCTGCTGGGTACCCAGCCACATGGGCGTAACTGGTAATGAAGAGGCCGATCGGGCTGCCGCAACTTTGGCTGATCGCAGTGTTGGCATTTTTGTGATACCAGCTGCTAATTACAGACCAGAATTACGAAGGCAGATAACAAAGAATCGGCAAGAGGAATGGGACACTGACACTTACAATAAACTTCACTTCATCAAAAGAAGTCTAACTGAATGGAAACGTTGCAGGCATCGTGAGCGTTTTACGAGGTTATTTTGTGTCGATTGCTGATTGGACATACGCATCTCACTCATGGACAACTTCTAAGGGGGGAGAGGCACCCGAGTGTGATTCCTACTCTGAACCACTAACTATTCTACAAATTCTTTTAGTCTGCCCAAAATATGAGCGTGAACGTCACCAACATTTTGCATTGTTTTACCATGAGCATGTTCCATTTCATCTGATGCTCTTGCTTGGGGAAGAATCTCTCATACCATATACACAGGTTTATCATTTCTTGAAAAATATTGGCCTTATACACCGTCTCTATTTTTTTGTGCTGCTTTATGAGAGCTGACACTGTTATCAACCTGTCTTTTCTATTACTTTTATCATAGTACTGGCGCACTATGGCCTTTCTTGCTGACGCGCCAAAACATCCCAATTTCATTATTTCGTTAATTTTCCATCCTGTTTGAAAATTACAATTTGTCAACTTTCATTCTACTTCTATAACCTGCATAAACATTCCCCGAAGGCTCTCTTGAACATTGTATTTTTTTCCTTAGACACTGCAGTAGTTCAATATAAAATAATTGATTCCTCTCGGACTTGATTTTTTCGTAGTGTTGCAAGAAAAAAAAGTAACAAGATGCATGGTATTTTACATGTTCCATTTTTTAAGTTTATGTTCACCTTAAGTGTTTTGAGATCCTTCAATAAAAAATTTCGAAATTCACGTCGGTTGCGGATGCATCTGAAGAGAGCTGACGGATGCAGATACGGTGACTCGAATGCGGGTTGGACGAAGTTAGCGATATCCTTTTGTTCTCTAGAATTTGATAATTGTTTTTATCTAAACTTTTTCGAAAATCCGCTTGGTTGCATCAAAATACAGTCAGTTAAACAGAGTGTTTAATTCAAGCTAAATTATTGTATAAACCTTTTTTTTATGTATATCCTGCCTCTAGAACAGGATCCCAAAAGCAAATCAGTGTCCCAATTTTCAATATACTGTGTTTACCTGCCCTGCCTTTTATATAGCCAGAGCGGCATCTGCTTATTTGAGACTTTCTGACGCTTCAGAGGATGGATCATGCAACAGTCTACAGTTTCCTCTTTATACTTTATTATACTGAATCGTCCGCTCCATCTAACTTAAAACTCGTATATCGGAGATTGGCCACCGAAAGAACAGTTGAAACAATGCTTACCACACAGATATTTATAAACTAGCACCTTACCTCGATGATGTGATTGAAGCAAATATAAATGTATTCATAATGCAACAAGCAAGCATCGGCTCCTTAAAAGGTGGAGACAAAGCTTTCAGGGTGCGGGAGAATTTTAGCTCGAGAAACTTCGGGCTGATATCTGAAGAATTTCACAGTACTGATCAATGTCCAAATCCAACTTTTCTAGTGTCACCTACGCGCATACCTAGTGGTTCTAGAAGATGGTCTTCGCCCTTTTTGGTGGTGCTTCCGTGATCGTATTCGTTTTCATTAACTATGCGCAGCCGAGGATAGTCTGGTATTTTTCAACTGGAACACAACGTAATTTGGTTTTTCTCATCTACCGGACAAAAATGCAAGTGCAATTGTCGGTTTAGTAGTTGTCAAACGTTTTAAAATAATGATTTGTTTGCAGATAGATGGAGCAGTACAATGGTCGAAAATGCCCATTCTAGAGCAGGATGTGGGGAAGAACACGCTTGTTTATTAAGATAGATACAGCTTGCGTCTACGTTCCGTTCGCTCATTAAAAAACTGAGTGGTTGCTGACATACATTCAAGTGCATCCTTATGGCTAGTCTAAAAGTATGCAGCGGTTTCCAAATTGTCTTCTTGTTGCATCAGTTGCTTGCACAGTAGGTTTTGAGATCTTGACACGTGTGCTGATCCCTCGCCTGATTTTCGTTTTGCATGTGGAGTATGGAAAGGCAACCAATCCGTCCTGAACATGCACTGTCAGTCACAAAAATCCCATCGCTTTTCTCTTGCATCGGGCCAGCTGCACACATGTTTCTTTGAGGCGAACTTGACTCAAGCAAAGCTGATTAGGAAGCTAACACGTCTTTGTTTGCTTGCGTTTTCATTTCTGACTCTATCGCTGTGCGTAACAGCCTCGACGTTCATCTTTGTTCATTCAGAAAATAGCACCAGATAATGTACATAATCTGTACTGGGCAGTCAAGGTAACATGGAAGAAGTTTCAATATTAACCAGTTCCTCTCATGTATCTTTGTGCATAGGGTAATGGGGACACTCCACCGGAGCATCTTTGCTTTGCAGTAACCTATTCCCTTCTACTGTCGCTTCTGATTTCAAGCAGTGATATGATGCTTGAAATAATTTTAATTGTACTTTTTTGCGTTGGGAATTTTGAGCTCTTGAGTGAATGTCGGGAATTTCAGCTTGAAGAAAAGCGTGTAGGGCTGGAGTACGCACTTTGAGACATAAGTATATAAACGATGTGCTATTGTTTTACTTCACTGGTATGCATCTTAGCCGGTCATCTATTACCCTATCCCTAAACAAGGAGGCTTGTCCCTTTGCAGCCTAATCTTTATAGTCATGTCTGCTGCAAGACATCCCGTGCCGGAATGGCTGAGAGTAATAAAGTGTTCGGAAAGTGCTCCGTAACCTTTATCGAACGTTGTCGATTCCTGGCTTGTAGTCGTATCAGCAAGCGCCGCTTCCAGTGTAAGTGAATTAACATTCAAGGGGATGATTACGGCTACTAGATTCTAGGGAATGAGCACGAACAAATATGCTTCGTGTACCAAGTGCCGTAACCTGGACAGTGCTGACATTGAAAATTGTGAGCCTAACCTGAACGTGGTTTCCGAGAGTGCCGTCTCCAATGGTGAATACCGTGTGGCATGAGACGCTACTGCGTAGTGCGCTTGCGGACTCGGCGGGCTTGTAACGGTACTCGTACAAAAAGTGGACCAACTCGGCAGCATGGTTCGCTTCCTTTGGTCTGACAACGTTGCCATTCTCAGTGATCTTCAAAAATTGAGCCTGCCATTTTCGGAGCTAATAACTGACGAACCTATGGCAACCGGTTCCAGTGAGACTACTGAAAGTCGGCGCACCTACGACAAGGTGGCACGAGGCTCCGTTTATTGAGTTCATCGAGCCTCAATCGAGGAAGCGGGTTGTCGCGCCAAGCTCCATTGGGCTGCGCGAAAATGCGGCCGGTCCCCACCCTTCAGCTGCGCCGATTTTGGGTTTCGCTGAAAGAGTGGAAGCACTGGATAAAGCGAGTGATGGGTACAAGCTCGCCAGTTACTACCAGCGTCGTCCGCCGTTGGAAATGGGTGTGCGGAAAAGCGCACCTGTGCCTCCTGTGGCTCTACCACCACAAATAGGTGGCCTGTATGTCCCGAGGTTACGTCCTTTTATTACATGTGAAGAGCTAAGTGAATTTGTGTCGTCCACTTCGGATGTGGGCTTTTTTACTTGCAAGCAGCTTCATAGGAAATATGACACGTATAATTCGTTTCACATAAGCACCACCATTGATAACTTTATTCGTATTAACGACGCTTCCGTGTTGCCCGAGGGTGCTTGCTTAGGAGGTCCGTTGGTAGATTCCGTTCTTTCGAGAAGCCAGATAACCCACCATATCAAGCCGCAATGGATAGTGAACAAAGCTATTATCAATATGTACGTGGTTCGCGGACTAAGTCTTATATCTCTTTTTACATCAGTTCTGGTTTTGGTTTTTGAATTTTTATGTATTACTGAAACTTGATTAACTAATTTTATATCTAGGTGTGAGTGCTTTAGCTCTGATTACCACGTCTTTAGATGTGACCGGAATGGGACAGGTTCCTCCTCCATCCTCGGGTGAAGCGTGCTTACGGCTTTACTGAAATCTGTATTGTGCTTTCGGCGGTCTCACCTTGACATGAATCAATGCGTTCGGATTGAAGCTACAGACGCAAAGGAAGCTAATTTTTTTTATCGGAAACTATTACTTTCCGACTAGTACTGCCTGTGTTACGCTGGTTCATGATCTCAGTCACATCTCTAATTTAATTGATCTTTCACTTTATAACGTTATGATTTTAGGAGATTTAGTATACCTGTAGAGAACTCAGACATGAACATGTCCAGGTCAGATTTGAGAGCTGGATGTAGGGAGGAGCTGCTTGATTTCGCGAAGTTTAACGGTTTTGAACAAATCAGTCGTGCTGTAAATGCTGCCGGTAGCGTCCTTTACCCGTGCATAACAAGAATCAGAGCGGCCTCGCAGAGCGTTGATGCTTATCCAGACGTTCATCTCGACAAGTGGCATCCGCCATTTTCTGTAGCAGTTTCACTTACATCTACAATTGCTGTCAGCTCGGATGCGCGGGCTCCGAGGTTTGACTATGCTCGTGGTGACTATCTCCGAATCTACGCCAATTTAAACGATATTACCAGGGACACTGCTTCCGAGAGCGCTGATGTAGACGGTGCCATCTCTCGGCTGTCAGATTTCTTGAAGTCTGCAATGGACCGCTTCATACCTATGGATCGTAGCAACAGAAGTATATATTCCTGGTGGTTCTCAGGTGATCTCCGGAGGGATCTTATTTTAAAATCGCCTTTTCACACACAAAAAAATAACTATTTTGGCTTGGACAAATGGTATGCTTTATTAAATGGGTACTTCCCTACGGTGAACCATTTGATTAAAAGAGACAGATTCTTACTGCATGGCTCTATTGAGTCTAACCTTAAGCGCTCTCCCGACCGCCTCTGGAAATAAGTTCCGTCTAGTAGGCCATCCAGTAGAACTGATAAAAAAACTTTGAAGACGCGGACAGGTCATGTGTGCTGCCAATTAAGTATCTGCAATCTCTTTGTAAAACACTTCTCATCAGTAGGAAATCCAAATGACTTCTAGCCCAAAAACGCAACTCTGTGTTCTGAAAATCCCCTACTGATGTCAATTCCTGTATTGACTATTGATAACCTGGTCTCGGCCATAAAAGAACTTGCACCAAAATGACATCTGGGGAACATAGGACACCGGCCTTTGTTGTTAAAAGGTGCTCTTATATATTAGCTCCTATACTGCATCACATTTCTATCATGTCCTTAAAGACCAGTACAGTTCCTCTGAGGTGGAAAACTGTTTTGGTTGTGCCAGTACATAAATCTAGAGGCTCCAAGAGCGTCGACCGCTACAGAGCAATTTATTCACTTTCTTCATTTTCGAAGGTTTCTGAAAAGCCATTTTTAAGCATGTGTGTTTTCATTTTCAGTAGACAATCAGTCCAAATAAGCACGGTTTTTTCATGGACAATCTGTTGAAACAAATCTTGCAACGTTTTTGGAGTTCGTAAAACCTATAATTGGGTCCCAGGGTGAAGCTGATGATATTTATTTTGACTGTTCGAAGGCGCATGACCTTGTAGATTACAATTTATTGCCGTTGAAGCTGTTACTTTTAAGTTTTCGCGTTCCTGCGACTGGTTTGCAAGTTATCTTATCGAATGCTCTAACATAGTTTCCCACTTAGGATGCAAATCATTCCCTTATCTGTTGAATTCGGGGCTACCAGAAGGGTCTACCCATGAACCTTTCTGTTTTAGTATCTTTCTAAATGATCTTGTAACTAGTGTGAGTGTCACAGTGGTGCTTCAGTTCTCTGATGACGCAGAAATTTTCTCAGTATCCACACGTCTGTGGACTGTGAATTGTATCAAAAAGATGATGATGCAAGTCATCTGTGGGGCTGTGCGAACTCGCTGGTTTTAAACCCAACGAAAAATAATGTCTCTTTTTCTCGTAAGGCAAATGTTGCTGTTCATTCTTAAACATTACACTTCTCTGAAATTTATAGATCTCGTGTTGTACCTAGCCTTGATATTTTGCTAGACTCAGGCCTGAACTTTGACTATCATGTTTCAAAGGTTATCAATGATTCCTTCCGCGTCCTCTGCGTAATTGCACGCATTACACACGGCTTCTAGAATTGCACCTGCATGCTGAACCTCTTTCGGTATTTGGATGTATAGCGGTTGGATTTTTGTTCTGCTGTATGGAATCATTTGGATGTCAGTCAGGTGCTCAGGTTGAGGTGCGTACAGAGACGACTTGTGAGAATTGTCTATAATCGCCACATTGGACGGATTGTTTCTTTATGATTATAAACTTCTTTTCGACACTCTTGGTTTATCGCCCCTTTCAATGACAGGACTAGCTCGCAATTTCGTGTTTTTATATAAGTTGCTTGATGTTGTCATCGATTCCCAGGTGTTATTGAGCAGAGTCCTACTTGATGTCCCGCTGCGACAAAAGAAATCCACGTCTTTTTAAGGGCGCAGCTCTTAGGCGCCCGTTTCCGGCTTGAGCGGCGTCAGCGTTGGCGTTGCCGTCGCCGTAGGTGTAACCGCGCGATGCATTCTGGGAAACATCCCATAAGGCACCGCGTGGGACCGTCGTAACGTCACTCGTGGCGTCACGAGGGTCACCGGTGACGTCACGAGGGTCACCGGTGACGTCACGAGGGCGACGTTTCGGCACGGTGCGGAAATGTCGCCGTGCCGAAACGTCACCGCAGTGCATTCTGAGGCGTTTTCCTTAATACACCGCGGTGACGTTTCGGCATGGCGACGTTTCGGCATGTTGGCGTATCGGCACGGTGACGTTTCGGCAGGGTGACGGCAGCTGGGTGACGTTTTAACACGGGCCTGTGTCCTCCGTGACGTCACAAGTGACGTCATGGGGCTCACGAGTGACGTCAGGAGCCTCCCGTGCGTTGCATCATAAAAAACGTCCCATAAATCACCCCGGTGACGCGCCCGTTGCATTATGGGACATTCCTCATAGTGCACCGCGCGAAAGGAGGGGGAGGGAGGAGGGGGAGGAGGAAGAACAGGGAGGAGGAGAACGGAGGAGGAGGGAGGAGGAGGAGCGACGAGGAGAAAGGATAAGGAGGAGGGGGAGTGGGAGGAAGTGAGGAGTTGGGAGGAGTAGATGAGGAAAGAGGACGGGAGGGTACGGATGAGGAGGAGGGGCGAAGAAGTAGAAAATTAGGTGTTTAATGGCACAGTGGCAACTAAGGCCATAGTGTGCCAAACACAGGGTAGGTTAAAGGCAATACTGAAACGACCTATAGTAGGTAGTTCCATCAAAAATATGGGAAATGAATGTTTAAAAACTTGACAAGATACTGGGCTACTAAGGCCTCCACAAAGTTTTAACCGATGCTCCGCTAACCAGAGGCACTCTAAATGATTTTCATTCACACTAGGAAGTCTGGGAGATTGTGCCGACGATACATGATCGCCGGTTGTCTGCAACCGCTAATCTTCAGGCAAACGTAATGGATATGAAAACAAACTAAAATTCATAGCCAATGTAGGATGCCAATCCTATCTAAAACTTAAAACCTTCACGGTGCGGCACAAGAGGTTCGTCACCAAATAATAATGCCGGGTGGAACAGGACGTGATTGCGAAAAAGGTAGAGAAAAAAGTGGTGCGTTCGTGATTGTACTGAGGACATAGGATAAGAATATGCATGACACTCAATGACTCGTTACAGTGCTCACAATTCGGAGCCGCCTCTGCTCGTAGGAGGTGCCCATGCGTGAGATGGATATGTCCCAATCTCAGACGACAGAGCACCACCTCAAAGAAGCGCTCCCTGTGCTGGCAACTTGCCCATTCCCGCAGGGTAGGTTTCAGGTAATGAAGCTTGTTGTGTATTTCCGTGTCCCATTCTAACTGCCAGTTTTTCTGGATTGCTCTCTTGAGACTGTGTTTGTAGTCAGTGTATGGAATGTACTTCACACACACTTGCTCTCAATGCAGGTATCGGCAGCTCTATCAGCATCCTCAATTTCCTGAATACCGACATGACTAGGCACCCAACAGAAATGTGTAGGTGTGTAGGTGTCGATGTGTAGGTGTGATTTTGCTGCAGTGTGCACAATGCTCCGGAGCCTAGTAACGAAGGTATTCTTCGGTATTTCCAAAGAAGCAAGCGCCTTTAATGCGCTGAGAGAGTAGAGTAGATAACAAAATACTGGATGAAGTTTTCTATAATAAATTCAACAGCTAAAAATGAAGCATATAATTCTGTATTAAAGATTGAGGTTCTCGCATCAAAACGCCTAACAACCTTCCATGTTTCGCTTATAACAGCTCAACCAACAACAGAATCACTCTTAGTACCATCTGTGAAGATGCTGCTACAGTCGCTGTATGTATAAGCAACCTGCGAAACCTCATGCTGCAGGGCAGCAAGAGGAGTTTGCTGCTTATTATCTTTAATCAGAGTAAAATTGGTTATGGGTGCTGTGCACTCCCAAGGAGCTATTGCCGGTGGAAGTTGGGCAACTAGGCTGAAACTGTAAAGGTCTGTGAACATGCTTTAATTCTGTGCGTAAAAGGGGGTGTGACAGATGGCTTGCCCTGGAATGTGGTTTCATAGCGAGAATCCTGAATTGATTCCTGGATTGGATAAGAAGGGATAGAGCGAATTCTTAATAGATACTGAACCCTAAATAAAATCGTCTATTTTCAAGTGAATATTCATTACCCTCAGCATATAGGCTAGGAATAGGGGGAGTCCCAAAAGCTCAAGTGGAAAGCCTCAGACCTTGATGGTGGATCGGGTCCAACACCTGAAGGATAGATTGACGTGCTGATCCGAACACTACGCATCCATAATCTAATTTCGAACGAACCAAACAGCGATATAAACGAAGGAGGCACTCCCGATCGCTACCCCAAGAATTGTGTGAAAGCACCTTTAGGAGGTTCATTGACCTTGAACACTTCTGTTTCAGGTTAAGTGCGTGACTACGGAAATTCAACTTTTTATTAAATATCACTCCTAGAAACTTGTGTTCATTACGAACAGGAATCGCCTGCCGGCTTAAGGACAGGCTAGGCTCTAGGATCATGCCCCTATGTAATGAAAAGTTGACACACACTGACTTCTTCGGAGAAAAACTGAACCCATTGGCATCAGCCCACCTCATCAGGCTACTAATTCCCAGCTGAAGTTGTCTCTCGCAGGCTTAAATGTTACACAAACAGCAAGAGATATGCAAGTCGTCCATGTAAAGAGAATTGGAAAGTGATTGTCGGATAGACTTTGCAATAGAGTTCATTTTTATTAAGAATAGTGTTACCCCGAAGGAAAAATCCATTAATGTAACCCTGTTTGGCAGTCAATGTTTTCTAGTGGACCGCTGACTGGGCCTGACTGTACTTCAAGCATGTCTGATTATCCAACAAGTTACTCTGACCGACAGTCAAACTCCAGTCAGACTCCACTTGTGGACTTTCTGATGGTTTCCTGGTGGCAGTCGGCCGCCGCAAAATGCCATCAAGATGTCTTGGTGGCGATTCTGATTGTACATCGATCGTCTCTGACTGTACGTCTAAAAGCTTTGACGTGCAGGCAGACGTACGGTCAAACTACGTAAAGTTCGTTCGGATACCACTATTTCGTCAAATCTATGAATACGAAAAATAATCTATGCACAAGAAAACGATTTCGGGACTTGAGCCCATAGAACCTCTGATGTTAGAGATATGACTCGCAGCCGACCGACAATCTTGATCAGAAGCCCGCCGAAACGCCGCCGAACACGCCACTTCGCTTCGCCCACAGAGGCTTCGCCGCTTCACCGAGCTTTCATGAACGATCGCTCTCGACTCGTTTTGTTTACTCACTTGCTCCAACCTGTCGATCCTGCTCGGGCTCTACAATGTCTTATGTTTTAGTAGAATTTCTACTCGACAAGACCCAGCCTGTTGTGAGTTCCGACGATGTAAGGGACTTTATCGGTGTAGTTGAAGACGACAAGGTGTACCAGGTCTACTGGGCCGGAGACGCGCGAAGAAAAGAATCGTTCTACGACGCGAAAGTACTCTACATGGCGGGTGAGTAGAACTGAAGTACGGCGAGTGATGTACGAGTGCTTTGCATAACATGCTGAAGGCTTAACTGCATTTGCAGCCGAAACTTCTCGTATAAAACTAATGGTCAATCGAGTTTCCAAAGCAATGGCATAGCATAGGGGTTAAGGTGTCCGCAAGTGGTCGCGGGTTCGATCCGCGGTGGTCCTGCTTTTTTTTTCTTTTTTTTTTTCTCAAACATTTTGTTTTATCGAGGCATTTGGCGATATTTATGAGTGCGTATAGCTTTACTCTTATATAAATGCTGCCCTTGTTGAGGAAATTATCTTGGCAGTGGCAGTCAGACGTCATCTGATGGACCATTAGATGACGTCTGATGGTCCATCACGTTCCACCAAGGCTGCTGACTGGCAGTCAGTGTCCCAAATTACGTATCTTGATGAAATTTTTAATAGGAACGCTAAGGACATCAACTTGTGGAACTTAATTCTCTTGGACAAAACTGCGAGAGAAGGTTGTACCAAGCTTGAAATGAAAGTATTTGTGTTCCAAAAAGCTTTTGATAAGTGAAAGCATTCGGCCACGAATTCCATATGAGACAATATCGTTCAAGATTTCATACCTCCATGTTGTGTCGTAAGCCTTCTCTCTCTCTCTATATATATATATATAAAAAACACTATGCTGTCTATTGGCAAAAGCCTCACGAATAGTTTTTTCGAATCTGACTAGGGGATCCACCGTTGATCTGTGGGCATGAAAACCGCACTGAAACTTATCGAGGACATCCTTTTCCTCTAAAACATAGACCAACCTTGAGTTTACCATCCGTTTAAAGGTTTTCCCCAAGGAACTGGTGAGGGCTATGGGCCGGTAACTTCAGGGTAATGATGGATCTTTTTTCTTTGTTTGAGGAGCGGGATAACCTCGGCTCTTTTCCAGCAGTCTCGGAAGACACCTTCTCGTCAGATTTGGTTAAAAATGTTTAAAAGCGCTTGAGCATACAGTAAGGAATCCGGTCTGGTCCTGGGGAGGTATTTTTACTTTTATTTAAAGCTGCCTGGGTAACTCTCGAAAAGTAAATGGTCTGATATAGGCTTCTCGTACGTAGTCCTCCAGAGGTATTTATTCTCTTCTTCTCTATAACACTTTTGCTTTAAAATGTAGCCGAGTAATGTCATTAACCCGATACAGATGCAAAGTGCTCTCCTAAAATATTTGCCTGCTGCTCGAGACTTGGCAATACACCGCCCGGCAGAACAAAAAGCGGTATAGAGAAGGCTCGATAATCCCCATTCATCGTATGCACTTTTTCCAGACAACGTTTACACTGGTGCGACTATTAACGGAGGAGGTGTATTTCTTCCCTGTCCTCTTTTTGGATTGACGACGAACATATCGAGCCTTCGCCCGAGCATGTTTGAAAGCTAAGACATTCGGAGACGTCGGGTACCGGCGTAGCACATCCCATGAACAATTTTGTTTTTTTCTGAGTCTTGCTGCACTCGATCCTTAGTCCATCAAGCTCTCGGCTTAACAGGAAGGCGTGTAGGAGACTGCGGAATAGCTTTATGAGCTGCCTCAACTATTGACGCAGTAAAAAATTTTCAGGCGTCATTCACATTGAAGCAAACTAAAATTTCAGGGTTAACCTCAGATGACATTTCAAACATGGCCTAGTCTGCCTGGTCTACTTTCCAGCGTGGAGAACGTGTCATGAGAGAGGATGAAGGCGCAGTGCACTTTAAAAAGTGGGAAAATGGTCGCTACCTATGTGTTAGGATCCACATGCCATGAAAAGTTAGAAAAAAGTGTGGCAGTCCCAATGGAAAGATCAATGCATCGTGAAGAAAGGTGCCGACAGCTAGAAAAGGTAGGCCAGTATTAGAACGACAAAGTGTTCGCGAGAATAAGACAGTCTCAATAATTTTACCTCGGATGTCACGACTTGTGCTCCCCAATAGAGGGTTGTGACAATTTAAATCGCCCGTCAAAAGGAATGGCTCAGGAAGCTGGTCTAAAACGCAGTAAAATCTGAGGATTTCAAAGTAAAAGACAGTGGTAAGTACGAAGAGCACAATGTCAGAGCTTTGTGAAGCATAAACCGCACAGCCACTGCTTCCAGTGAGGTAGACAGTGGAACCTGTACACGGGGCACTTCTCTCGGGAGAATCACCGCAACTCCTCCTGAAGAACTGACTGAGCACGGACGATCCTTCCGGATACCTGGTACCATCTGAGGAAGTTGGTATGGCTGGGGTTTAAATGAGTTTCCTGCAAGCAAAGCACACGCGGCTTTTGTTACTCCAGCAAAAACTCCACATTACCCAGGTTACTTAGGAGCCCTCGACAGTTCCCCTGCATTGGCACTGAAACCATTATAAATATATAAAATTACGAGCACACGGGTAAAGAGTAAAATAAATTTAATAACTTCGAAGCCTTCACAGGTTTTTTACCTTTATGTTCGGTCTTCGAATATTGCCACTCCATCCCCTCCAGGTCAGACCCAGGGGTAGATGGGGAGGTGGACAGGGCAGGAACGCCGCTCTCCTGAGCTCCGCAAGGAGGCTTGCTTGCCGGCTTCGGAGGATCGGAGGTGTGATATCCTAACCCGCGGCCGCGATTAGAACCTGACGGAAGGGTGTCAGATGCACTTGGGAGAGATTCAACCCCATTCATCTGCTCCGCCTGCTTTTGTGTTGCAGAAGCTGCATGAGGACCATGCAGCTCCTTGGTTGCTGGCGGTCTCTCCAGGGAGTGAGGCCGAGAGCCTCGCTTTTTCTCCCTGGTAGGAAACCGTGCGGACTGTACAGGCGCAGCAGACGCTGGCGTGTCTTGGGACGTTGGAGCAGCTGGCGAACCTTTCCGTGAAGAGAGGGAGCCCGCTGCCCCTGGGTAGGTTTTGGGGTCCTGAGGGCTGCAGCCAGGTCTTCGAGCAAAACCTGGGTTGCCCTCGACGCCATACGTGGCGCAGGACCCCGGCGCGCCATGTCGGCATATGAGCGAGAAAGGACCAGCGTATCTTGGCCTCAAGGTATGTAATGTTCTCTTTAGGCTTCAAACTCAAGATCTCTTTGTCCTGCTTCCTCAGGGGACAAACACGGGAGTACGCTGCATGGGTGCCCTTGCAGTTGGAGCAGCGCACAGTGTTTTCACAGATGTCTGCGACATGTTCGTTGTGGCCACACTTGGCGCAAATCTCTTCCACGGCAGCTCCTAGACAAATGCCCGAACCGCTGGCACCTGAAATACCTTTGGGGGTTCGGCACATAAGGACGGACACGGCAGTTCAGATAGCCTGCCTTCACTGGTGCTGGAAGACTATGCCGTTCAGAAGAAAGAATAAGATGTTTTGAGGGTATCTTTTGACCCTCGCGGCGACGTATATTCCGCTTTACTGCAGTGACACCCGAGTTTTGTAGGCCTTCAAGGATCTCATCTTCGCTTACACCTAGGAGGTCTTCTTCAGAGATGACAACACGCACACTGCTCAACGTCCTGTGCGGCGTAACCGTGACGGAGGTATCGACGATGCTTTTCATCTTTTGAATGGCCACACTTTGCGCTTCTGTGGTGACCTCTTCAACAAGGTCCCCAGAATGCAGCTTTTGGAGCGCAGCTCTTAGGGGCCCGTTTCCGGCTTGAGCGGCGTCGCCGTTGACGTCGGCGTCGCCGTCGCCGTCGGCGTAACCGCGAGGTCACGTGACCCCCCCAGGTCACTTCCGAGTTCACGTGACCCCCAGGGTCAGCCCAAGGTCACGTGACCCCCCAAGGTCGCGTGACACCCCCCCGAGGACACGTGACCCCCAAGGTCAGGCGCCCCCTCAGGTCACGTGACCCCCAGATCACGTGACCGCCTGAAGTCACGTGACCCCCCTGAGGTCGTGTGACCGCCTGGGGTCACGTGATTTCCCTGAGGTCACGTGACTCCCTCCCCCAAGGTCACGTGACCCCCCTGACGTCACACGACCCCCCTGAGGTCACGTGACCTTAAGGAGTCACCTATCTCTCAGTACACTTCCATCCTCCTCCTCAAGAGCTGCGCTCGAACCGGCGTTACAGGGAATTGTAAACGGCTTTCATTTTTTTTTGCTTGGTAGGAGTGTCCGATCAAGTGCTCAAGAACTTTGGCAACAATGAACGGAGACAGCTTGGCGACAAGGCGTTGATCGTCTTCGGAATGAATTACATACAAACTTAACAAAATGTTCTATTTCCGGTGCTTTGGCAATGACTTGGTCCGGGCAGTGCCGTTTGGATAGCTGCCTGGAACCGGGTTTAGACAGAGAGGGAGCCATAAGAGGCGGAAAGCGTTCAGAATCCGCGGTGCACCGCTCACCACCGAGCACAACAAGGGGTTAGGTAACGCACCATAACAAGAAGGGCTTGGCTGGAGACGTTATGCTAACGGTGCTGCCGGGAAACTATAACCAAGTGTGGATCTGGACGAGGGTACCTGTCACCACCCAAGGTTAACCCTTGCCGCCAAAGAGGTGAAATAAGAAGGTAGAGTAGAAGAAGATGAAAGGTATAGAAAGGAGAAGTGGAGAAAGGCGACTGATTGAATTATCTTGGTCCGTCCAGGCCAGGACACCCGTCTCCATGAAGCAGGGACCGAAGCGGTTTATTGCCTCGCCCGGGGGGCCCCGAAGGTTCCAAACCTTCTCCAGGCTCACCTCAACCACAAGGATCCCCTTTACCCCGGACACGGGTACGCCACGCACAGCCAGACGTGGGTGGGCGAACCCACATTGCTCGGGGTTCGTAGTGATGACACTCACCAAGCACCTACTAAAGTAGGGCCCCCTGTGTGCGGGTATGGTGGCCCACGTGGCTGGGGTCAGTGGTGAAGCTACTCACCAAGCACCGAGCACCTAAGGTGCAAACGCCCCCTGCGGGGCTCGGGGTCTGTGGAAACGCCACTCTCCAAACACCTGCTTTCACAAATGCTCCCTGCGGGGAGGAGGAGGGGTATATTGTCCCCTCCGTACCCTCCCCGCCTCCACCTCAAGAGCTGCGCTCTAATTCGGCATTACAGGCAGTTGCAAACGTCTCTCATTTTTATTGCGAATGTATTAACTCTCCCTTGAAGCGAACCGGCGCTATCAGGTTTTGAAGCTGCGCCAAACCACACCTAAATTCCCCTGTCCTATGGAGCGAACGCTGTAATCTGTAACAACGAATTCATAGATAAACTCGCATTAGCGGGCGCGCGGCAGAGTTCGAACGAACGCCACCCCACAGAGAAGCCCTCTCCATGGCGCAGCGGCCCGGCCGCCGGTAAGAAGGCGAGAGTTGCCAGGCTCTCCTGAGCTGCCGGCCGCAGAGCCCGCCCGAGCAGTCTCCGCACACGTCGTCCTGCCGGGCTCAGCACGGGGCGCAGCATGTAGGAATAAGCTATGTATACGAATGTTTTTGCATTCCGGCAAGTTAGCAATTGTCTGTGTCTTTCTAGCTTTTTTTTTTACTTCTTATTTAGATTCTAGTCCTAGTATGACACGGATGATGCTCATGAACGACAAGTGCTTTAACATCGGCGCAGAATTTTCACTTCTTTTGGAAAGTTCAAAAACAGTATAATACTAAGGATTGCTGTGTATTATGTACATTTTAGTGGTGTCTCATTTCGTGCGAGTCTAACCCTCAGAAGGCTCTAAATTTGTTTGGGACATAATAAAGCTCGCATCGATTCAATAGTGGCAAATTAATGTTAATGCTTTTCGAAACATAAAAGTTGTTTTTTTAATCCTTAAGTTCAGTTTCATAATGGAAACTATTTACTGAACTCGTGGCATTTTGATACATAGGAAACTATCTTGGCTGTGTTTCTTTAATAACATATGCTATAAATGTTCCCCCTTTATGTTCAGTGTATTGTTATCCTGCATACACATATCTCGAGCGTGTTATCATGCTCTCAAAATTGAATTATTACAATCACAAAATGGTTGACAGAAATTTCCCTAATTTTTCTTTGCATCAGGGACAAGAAGTCACTGATCGACGCTATTGCAACTGATACTAACCCTCTTGTTTCGTTTAAAGTACAAGCAAGTTCCGTACTTTTTGAAAGCTGTACGCTTTGCATCGTATTACTTGCCCTATATCCGACATTTAACCAAAACATTTAAAAAAAATTAAGGATAGGGTAATTTAAAAAAAAGAAACCTTTTTCGAACCCCAAATCCCGTCTTCAAGAGTCATTAGGACTTGCAAAATATATAAAAATTAGCTATCTAATTAACTAAGATGTACTAATTAACATTCCTGACAGCGTTTTAGAGCCCATCTCTTCAGCGCCCGTTTCCGGGTTGAGCGGCGTCGGCGTAGCCGCGGGTTACATTATGAGACGTTTCCCATACTGACGCCACACGTGGCGTGACGTTAGACGTAACGCGGGTATAATTTTCCTGCTAAAATTTGTGGGAAAAGTTTACGCTAAATTTGTCGGGAAATGTTTCCGCTGACCTTAGCGCGGAAGTTTCGCTATATTTTCGGCTTAATTTAGCCGGAAAATATTCATAAATGTCCCGCTAAATTTAGAGGGAATATTTCCACGCTAAATATAGCGGGAAATGTTGCCTTAATTTCACGAGAAACTTAATGAAACTTTCGTGCTAAATGAGAGGGGAACAGGAGCGGAGGAAGGGAGGTCACGGAGGGGGAGCAAGGACATGCCCTCCCTCCGCACTCGCCCCTCCCCCTCCTCAAGAGTTTTTTTTATAGTTCGTCATTACAAAGAAATACATATGTCTCTCATTTTGTTATGTCTTTGGTTCAATTGAAATTTAGAAGGCTACCACTAGAGAAGGCTAAAACAATTTGCGGAAAGCAAAAATAATCACCCGGCTTGGAGATATTTTTTGACGAACTTTCCGCTGCATTGAGTATAATTATCGAAATTTGATATCAATGCACGTGACCCTCTTATCATAGCATCACAGCCCATGGTATCTCTGTGAGCATATTTAAGCCGGACGCTCTTTCCACCTTCCCTAAATTGTCTCAACATCCTATGATGGTAGCTTTCAAGATGCCAATTGCACCATGGACCTAAAACTGCTAATTACGAAGTTAAGTACCAGATGTTATGTGGTTAGACTGGTAATTTTTAATCGTTGTTGTGACTGCTAACATCTCCCGCGGCTGAGATTACGTTTTCAAATAGAGTTTCTTTGTTGTTGTTGTTGTTTTTTTCAATTACCCTATTTTTTGAAATTTTTTAAAGCTTTCGCTGAACACCTGGGTGTTTCAGCGAAAGTATATAAAATGTATATAAAAATTTTATGTTACGTGCATTCACCCTCACCCTATGTAATTACATCGGCTAGATGATTTTGAGGATAATTAAATTTGAACTTGAGCAATTTTGGGGGGATCTGCTTGATCGTCAAATGTAGGAGCTGTTATCTAGAGAACTTGCTCTTTAGTTATCTGCTGCAAAACAAAATCTGATAGAAAAAAATACTGAAAAGAACGACCTCAACGGTCTTAGAATGGGCAGTGATGGTGGGCCAAACTGCTCACCTTGCTAAATATTGCTATATTTAACACACACAAAAAAAGAAAACGATATACTTGTAGAAACAATACATCAAAGCCGCTTTTATCTTCTGAGTATTGAATAACTTATAACTCAGGCTCCACAGACCGCCGAATCAATATGGGTCTTATAATTTGTACTTTCTTTAAAAAAAAAAGCAAAAAAGAACACGTTTTTTTAATTTGATTTGCATGTCAACAACTGCGGGGTACCTGGGCTCAAGTAAGGTTTTGGTTCGTTTTCTAGTTCCATTTAGTGCACTTCTGCCCAGGTAATTTGCACTGCGGAAAAGCAACATGCGTAACGCGGGCATCGCAACTCCGTGTGGCTCGGTTTGCCACATCAAAGTTGCATGTTTATTGGGAAGGCACTGCTTTAACATTTAGTGTGAAAATACTTGAGATTTGTCTTCACTGAAGTTAATGCAAACGATTAGGTTTTTTCCGTTCCCTTCAGCTCTTTGCACGTCAAAGTGAAAAGGTTGTTGCAGGGGATTGGTTCATTTTATGTAGCTGAAAGTTAAAGCAAAGAAAAAGCGATTATTTTACATGGCTCACGTGTACTACTAAATCAACGTCCCACGGATTCATCTTTTAGTTTGCCGGCTAAGACTCTACTTTGAGTAAAGGCGAATAATAAACTCACTAGATGTTTTTCTATTGAAGCTTACACTGCATTCCTTCCAAGACAGAATCTTTGCAATTGATTTGTTCGGAGTAATTAATTTCATTAATAGTGTATTGAGAACATAGAGTTTCTGGTTGACTATTCGAGACATTGTCCATTCGCACCACCTACTTTTGAAGACGTGTTTACCCTATGAAAAACCATGATGTATAAACATTTCGATATTAAATTTTCTAGAAGCATTAGAGAGGCTGCATTCTAACTAACATTTTACATGTTTCACCGGTACTCAATGTATTCTGCCTTTGCAAATTCATTGGCGAGTAACCAAAATTAAAAAAAATAAAACTGAAACTGTACTGATTTAACAGAAATTACAATTACTCTAAGTATCTATTATCATTTTGGTTTCCTCGTTTATATGTTGCGTTTTTATTCTCCAAGCAGATTTTGGCTGAGGTTTTACCTCAAAGTTTGTTCTTGCAATTTTGAGGTCATTGGTTTTCTCAACACTTCCACCTCTAGATGGGGTGTGCACCTTCATTGAGCTGAAGTAAGGTGCCAAGTTTGGAAATTGTTAAAAACCATTGACTCTGAGAACAAATTTTGATATGAATCCTCCATACCCGACAAACTTGAGCATCTGGACAAGCTGCTGGAATCTGACCCTAAGCATTTCTTTTAGCTCATCAGTTCTACTTTGTTCATTTTGTCAGCAGCTTAAGTAATGATGTGATTAGCTTTTGTTTCCAGGTTGTTTTGCAAATCAAATTCTGCAGCTCATACGTTACCTGATGAATGATGATATTTTTGAATGAATTGGTAGGCATGAATACTTAATTTCATTTAAATGCGTGTCCCAGATTGCCAGACTCAATGGATGTGCAACAGAAAGACGGAATCAACTATCAGGCCTCAACACGTTTATTAGCTGTATCGTCTGCAGGACTCTTGTTTAACAAACAATAGATTTCCCTTCTTATTTTTTTCCTGCACGGAGCCTACCTTATCACCGAGTGCCTTTTGCCAATCTGTATGATTTTCCTTTGTTTCCTCGCTCCGTCAAAAGCCGTCCATTCTCTCCATTCCCTTAGGGAACCAGATCCAACAGGTTGCTTTCTTCAGGACAAGTTTTCGCTCGATCCAATCACCTAGGTCATGCCCGGCTCTTAATTTCGCTGGTTCCTGAGTATGTAAAGGGAGCATCTCTCGTGAAAGAAGGATTACGACGCTCGAGGGAGCCGTGGCTGTGTCGTAGCGAGGCCATCCGGCACAGGGGCCCTTATGTCTTACGTAGCCTCCCCCCCCCCCCCCCCCCACTATTCGAGGTCGCAACGAACCAGTAAAGCAAGGGGGGGAGGGGGGGATGCCGGTTTCTGCAAAAAGTGGCACCCCTCACCTACTTGATTGGGACGCCTGGTACCTGGGGTTCAGAGGAACACTCCCCCCCCCCCCCCCCCGGGTTGCTACGGCACTGCACATGATCAATGTAAGTAACGTACAAAGATAATGATGATTTGAGTTGACAAATACTCAAATATAACAGAGGCAATTATAAGCAAGCGAAAATAAAGCTTAGTATATTCATTTCTAACACTTGCACGAAAATGAATTTCAAGGTGAGCTTTTACACGGGTCCGTCAAAAGACGAGGAAGAGTTTCTCTGGACCTTCCAGGAAGTGAAGGCGTCTTTCTCCTGTGAGCCCATCTAAGGTAAGCGTATCTCGGATATTTATCTGGAAGGTGCTAGCTTGTAAAATATATGTTGCCAAAATCGCAGCGCAATTTTTTTTTAATGCGGCCGCATTGCTTGTTGTTTTTTTACTGCGTAAGCGCGTCTTTATCAAACTAGGGCCATAAACTCGTCAAACACAAAGCTGGAACCGAACGTTCACGGAGCGCGCCGATTGGACGTCGGCGAAAAAAACGCGAAGTCATCGTCGTGATAAGCCAATCGGTGCGCTCCGTCAACTTTGACCTTAATTTTGTGTTTGACGAGCTTAGAGGCCCAGCGTTTTTTTTTTCTGTCTATTTCTATGGCTTCTTTCATGATGATTTCTATTCCTTCGTCGGTGCTTATTTGGTGGTAGCATACACAACATCCACGCCGATCAAGTCGTTGAAGAAATGCCTCTTGTTTTCGCCGGTAAGTACTCTGGCGGGCCATATGACAAAGCCCAGGTGAGCACGAGACCAACGGTACCAGTCTCGCGTCTATCAGAAATAACTCTACCGTTCTCGAAATTTCAGTTGCTGTTCAGTTGCCTCTATTAGCCCGTTTTGCGAGATGCCTTCGCATGCCTGGCTCAAGATTGCATCGCGGTCGATGTTGCATTTGGTCCGATTCATTGCATTATTGTTGCTTCTAGTCTCTCGAGCTTTGCGTAAACACATCACATGCTGTCCAACAGCCTCGGGTTCACGTGACTGTCGCTGCGCCTCGGTACGCATACGGAAACTTTCGAGACATTCCTCGTCCGAGAAACGCTTGAACCTCGGCCGCTTGATTGCAGCATCTGGAGAAACTCTTCTCCCCTGGAGCAGAGGTTATGGGAAATCACGTGGACTGTACAGTACACGATGGCAGCTTCTTTGCAAACCAAATCAGGGGCACAAAAGTGTGTAGCGATTGCCCAGAAGTGTGATTGCATTTAATATGTCCTTGTTGCGATTAAGCTATTCTTCATGTTGCGGATTCGTCAGACTACATCTCGGCTGTGAACAAGACCAGAGCGAGGGTACAGCAAAAAAGGAGGGCTGTTTTTTTAATGAAAATGTACTCTTTGGAATATATTTAGTGCAGTAGGAAACGCACGACAGTGCAGATAACTGCATGTTATAGAACGCCGTTTTTTAATTAAAAAAAAGTGTGGGAAAAATTTGTGAGCCAATACTTGGTGGGTCGACACTTGGTGGGTCGACACTTGGTCGACCCACCAAGTGTCGAAGCAACTTTGCTCTGCCCATGACGCTACTTCTCTTGGAAGGCTCAAAATTTACAGGAGCGAACCGTCAACCAACTTTCATTGCATCGTGGTCTCACGAGCTCCTTCACAGCGTGGCATGGCTTTGCCGATTTCCACCTGCTGGCACAATCACAGCAGAAGCCTTTCCAGTACATCGAGACATCTCTGGTGATCCGGTTGTTTTTTAAGCCTGTTGTTTGGTTCTTCCAAATTGTAGTCAGCCAGAGGGGTAATGGGCCGCTTTCCAGTAAGCTGAACGCATGTGCACGAACTTTCTCCTGGCCTTGCTTCCAGCTATCGCAATTTTTGGAGGGCACCATCTCGCACGACCAAGTTTACCATTACCTATCTTTTCGTGTATTTCGTCTTTTTAACGATTCTTTTTCTTGGTATCAATAGCTCGTGGCATAAACACCAATAAACACCGATACAACGGCACGATGTCAATGTGTTTTGAAAAACGCAGTCCTGCTGGGATGCCCTTCATTTCTGGTTGTCGGACAAACCGCCGAACCGCTCTCGTTACTCGAGAAATGTCTATTATTTCAAAATATTCAGAGATAATTCCACCACTACGCACACAGGGCAACTGTCCATTCAGTGATTCAAAGATGTCGAGCCGCACCCAGACCGGAAACGAGCATTATCGCGGTGACGTTGTCTCAGATAGAAACCCTCTTTTGGTTTCTATCTGAGATATGCATGGAACATAAAAAAATGCATGGAACATAAAAGGGTGTTGTGAAACATGACTCTCAGCGCGCGATATTTGGTTGTGTTTGGAAAAATGAAACGCGTATCATAATATCCCACACTGCGATCGTTCACTGTCTCGCCTGCGGAAGCTTCTTTTTAACAAAACGTACACGGCCATCTATTACAATGAATGGCGAGATGGCCCGACGGGCTCGCTCGTGTGGCAGCCGCATGCTCGCGCGCGCGGTCATTCACACATCTGCCCGTCTGGCCAATGTACACAGCGCCGCATGACAGAAGGATTTCGCATACAACTCCTGAGGCACACACGGCAAATTTTGTTTTGTGCTTTTTGCTGCAAAGATCAGTCTGTTGATCGGGACAATTGATTTTACGGCAAAGTCGGACCGTCCGATTGGGCGCTGAGAAAACCACAGGTACATTGAAACTCTGGGCCACTTTCTTTAAATTGTGTGGCACTGAGTGCAGGTATGGAATAACCGCTGGCCTCATACTGGGTCTCTCGAGGGCCGATTTGCCCGTTCCTTTTATCTTTTTTACAAGGTCTTCAGCAACCTCAGTTAAGCACCTTTGCGGAAAGCCGGCCTCTTGCAGTTTTGTGATCTGTCGCGCGACTTTCCTGAACGGAATGCTCGCAAGACTTCTTGAGAGCGGCCTCCAAGCACGTTTTGGCGATGCCCCTCTTTACTAACTTAGAGTGTGCCGACTCAAATGGCAGGATCGCTTTCTTGGATCTTGGTTCATAAGTCCAACATATATGGTTTTGTAAAAAACTTTGTTTAATATCTAAAAATTGTGACTTCCCCTCAGTGGGCGTCTCAAAGGTAAAAGTCAAACCGCCTGCGCGAGCACCGAAGATACGCATAATCGCAGATACAGCTTCTGCCAACGATTCCTCGGGCGCCTTACTAAAAATAAGAAAATCATCTACGTATCTAAAAATCCAGTTTTTGCCATCGCAACTTAGCTTCTCTAGTATGGCGTTGTCGCAACTGCTTAAAAGAATGTCACACAGAACCTGCGCCACACGCGACCCAATGCAAATGCCCTTCTTCTGAACGTACAAGTCCCCTTCAAACGAAACATACGTATGCGTAAGATAAACAGATAAAAGTTCAAGAAAACTATCAACGCTAACGCCACTGGAGGAACAAAACGTCACCTCTAGGTTTTTTTTCGATACATTTTCCAACCGCACAAAAGAGTGGCTCATGCGGTACAGTATAAAAAAGATCTTCAGCATCCACCGAAAAGGCACTTTAAAATCCCCGCGCTCCTTCCTCCAGAAATTCAATAACGCTCTCCGAGTTTCGCCCCAAAAAAGGATCGGTCAGCTTCAATGTTGACAAGTGCTTGCTGAGGAACGTAGACAAGTGTACCTGCCAGGAGACCCTTTCCGTTACACTCGTTCTAAAAGTGTTCCCAATTTTGTGCGTTTTAGCAGAAAAGAAAATGTTCAGATATAGACCGGTGGCAGATTGCACGCTCTTTTGCCACCCGGCCAAGTTGAAATCACCACAAAGCTCCTTTGCGCGGGCCTTAACCTTAGACAAGGAACCCGGGCTCACTTTTTTGAAGTTCTTGAGGATTGCTTGTTGTGACCTTTCAGCAAACATGTCCCGCGTCACAACCACAAAGCCACCTTCCTTATCGGAAGTTAGCAGCGTCAGGTCGTTGTCCTTGAAGTAGTTGATGATGTGCATGTTATTTCATCCTTTCATCGATTGACCGGGCAAGTGCCTTTTCGGTGGATTCTGAAGATCTTTTTTTATTCTGTACCGCATAAGCCACTCTTTTGTGCGGTTAGGAAATGTATTTTAAAAAAAACGGAGAGGTGACGTTTTGTTCCTCCAATGGCGTTATCGTTGATAGTTTTCTTGAACTTTTATCTTTTTATCTTACGCATACGTATGTTTCGTTTGAAGGGGACTTGTACGTTCAGAAGAAGGGCATTTGCATTGGGGTAGCGTGTGGCACCGGTTCTGTGTGACATTTTTTTAAGCAGTTGCGACAACGCCATCCTAGAGAAGCTAAGTTGCGATGGCTAAAACAGGATTTTTAGATAGGTGGATGATTTTCTTATTTTTAGTGAGGTGCCCGAGGCATCATTGGCAGAAGCTGTATCTGCGATTATGCGTATCTTCGGTGTTTGCGCGGGCGGTTTGACTTTTACCTTTGAGACACCCATTGAAGGGAAGTTACGATTTTTAGATATTAAACACCATATATATTTGACTTATGAACCAAGATCCAAGAAAGCGATCGTGCCATTTGAGTCGGCTCACTCTAAGTTAGTAAAGAAGGGCATCGCCAAAACGTGCTTGGAGGCCGCTCTCAAAAAGTCTTGCGAGCATTCCGTTCAGGAAAGTCGCGCGACAGATCACAAAACTGCAAGAGACCGGCTTTCCGCAAAGGTGCTTAACTGGGGTTGCTGATGGCCTGGTAAAAAAGATAAAAGGAACGGGCAAACCCGCCCTCGAGAGACCCAGTATGAGGCCAGCGGTTATTCCATACGTGCACTCAGTGTCACACAATTTAAAGAAAGTGGCCCAGCGTTTCAATGTACCTGTGGTTTTTTCAGCGCCCAATCGGATGGTCCGACTTTCTCGTAAAATCAATTGTCCCGATCAACAGACCGACCTTTGCAGCAAAAAGCACAAAACAAAATTTGCCGAGCGTGCCTCAGGAGTTGTATATGAAATCCCTCTGTCATGCGGCGCTGTGTACATTGGCCAGACGGGCAGATGTGTGAATGACCGCGCCCGCGAGCATGCGGCTGCCACGCGAGCCAGCCCGTCTGGCCATCTCGCCATTCATTGTAATAGATGCCGGTGTACGCCAGTGCTACATGACATTAAAAGTTTGGCTCGTTATCGCGACCGAATAAGCAGAGAGGTGCACGAGGCGTATGCAATTAGGGATAAGGGCGTTGAGTGTGTAAGTGAAGCGTCACTCGCCCTGTCAAAGAGTGAATTTGAATATTTGAAAGTAGCGTTGCGAGGGACACGCTGATGACTGACAGGGTTCTGGGGCCTATAAATGCATGTAGTTTTCGAAGTAAACCACAGTTGCGAGTGCGCCTTGTGTCGTTCCACTACTTTGTCATTGTATTTTTCGGCGCTTTTAATTATTTAAAGAATCTTAAAAAGCGCATGTTTATGGGAGTTTCTACTCCTACAGAATATGCTTGTAAGATATTTTGCTGAAAGGTTAAATATTAGAAAATTTCTAGAACAAACACTAAAGGTTGACTTAGTGGCAAGTACTTTAGAGTAAAAGAGAAACGTTACTTATATGCAATTTAGGACACCCCCGAGTGCGTAACTATGTTAGATAAAATATTTAGCTCGTTACAAACAGTTTACTATAAAGACGAAGGAAAACTCTGACAACCCACATCATCCTTATTAAAAACTCAAAATCAAAACAGTTGGTTTGATTGACCCTGTCTCGAGAATAATGTTATGTATTAATAGAAATTCTGAAAAATGAGAAGGGTGCAGCCCTATATGAATTTAAAGCCTTAAACCAACCTGAAATCCGTACGGCGGCAGTTCACCATTATTCTCCTTCTGGTACACCGCCCAGAAACCCTGTTCGGAACAAAAAATAGCGTTTGTCACGCTTTCTCCTTCGGAGTGTCTGCTGTGACTTTCACGGACTCTGGCTAGAATATCGCGCATAGGATCTCTCCGCTTCAATCTGTTCATCAAACATTTTTTGCCGCCGTTGAGGCACAAAACTAGGTTGAATGACAAAGCAGTGTCGAAGCAACATACTTAGCGCAAGGGCTAACTTCTACATGTCGTGGCGCAACCGAAAAACGAGCGAAAAAAATGAAAGACCTTTACAACTATCTGTAATGTAAATCTAGAGCGCAGCTTGACGAGGAGGAGTGGAGGGTACGGAAAGGAGGGCATTCCCCTCCACACCTCCTTCTTTAACCCTCCTCCCCTCCTCCTATCCACCTCCTTTGTCCTTCTTCTCCTTTTCTCCTCCTCTCCACCTGCCGCTGAATTTGTTCTTGGGTGACGTGACACGAAGTCGTGGCGTCATTTCCTCGCTGAATAATGCGGGAAAACTGAAATAGTGTTAAGGTGGCGTGACATCGATTTTCCCGATAAATGTAGCGGGAAAAGTTTTTCGACAAATTTTAGCAGAAACATTTACCGCTACATTTAGCTACAACATTTCCGCGCTAAATATAGCAAGGTAATTTCCCCGCTAACTTTAGCGGGGAAACGTCCCATAATGCAACGCGCGTGGTTACGTCGGTGACGACGCCTACGGCCAACAATATTAGAACCAACTCAGTTCTGAAACTCTGCTCCGGTGGGGGGTCCCTTTGCGTGGCGCCTGTTGAAGGCGCAGGCTCCGCATTAATACTCAATATCATCATCATTGACGGCGCGCTCGTGACCGTTGCATCTGGCCTACTGAGCTTACGGATGTTCGTGGCGCTTTTTCTGAGAGTATCAGACGACTTTCAAATTGTTTCTGCTGCACTTGGTAGTCATCGGCACATCTACTATTACAGTATGCATAAACTTGCCCTGACTGTAGCCACCAGATTGTGGCGCCGACGAATTTGGGTTATTCGAAACGCTTCGCGCTGTCAGTACAGCTAAGGCAGCAGCATTTTACAATAATGCAAAGCGTATGCCAAAACGGTCGTAGCGCTTTTCATGCTCAAATTGTAATGTTTACTTGCAGAAGGGAAAAAATTAACCAAAAACAATGCTGAACCTCGAGAGCAGTCGGGACTCGCAAGCAGCCGCGGAGCAGTAGCAGACGAAATCGCGTGGAGTTATGCGCCGGCAGCGCCACCTAGCTGCAAAAAAATCGGGCATGGTTTTGGACCCCCTCCAATGTACAGCGTCTATGGGAAGTTCCATAACTGAGTTGATCTAGTAACGGTGCCTACGGCGACGCGGCTCAGCCTGAAAACAGGCACCTAAAAGCTGCGCTCTCAAGCAATCTTTCCGTTGAGAAGTATGGGAAACCGTGCGCGCGACAGGCTACTATTAGCCGCATATCAAAGGGCCACCTTGTGTCGCCGCTTGCAGTTAACGCAAGGAGAGGCCTCTACGTAGCAGCTGCAACGAGCGCAGTTCGCACATCTATATATATTTCGTACACAACGGACAGGAGTAAAGCATCAGTGTTATACTGGGACCACATCGGCGTGATTGCAGAGCCGTGTGCTTGTGCGTACAGCAATACAATCATGGAGGTAGTAAGCTTATGGAGGCGGAGTGACGCGACCAGAGGTGAAACCGGTGAAACCTTTCGGTTTCGAAAGACACGCCCCTAGCGATGATCAAAATCAAAAGATGCTATTGGCCACGAAGTGAAACTAATTTGTTTACAACAACGGTTTTGCTCAACCCCATATTGTACTTCGGGCCTCACGCTGTTTTTTTTTTTTCGCTTGGCTGGATTGAGCCAGTATGACGCCCCCTCTTTCCACATTCACAATTCTAAAGCTTATAAAATAGCATTCTTGTATACACATGTTTGTAGCTTCGTAAAGCGAGCGAAGTATGTACGTGCCACACGCACGGACGCTGTAGGGGGCGCGGTCACGAGCTATTTTATTTCTAAGACCCTGGCTTCCGCATAATCGAATGTCACCGATTACCGGGTCGCGTATAGAGGCTAAACACTTTGAAGAGAAGATGGACAGCAATATTCGCGCTTCGAACATTTATTACAGCCTAAAGCCGGGTTCACACTGCTAATACATCAAACAAAAGACGGTCTGCGTACAAATTCCATCGCGAGTCACCGCGAGAACCGTGTGTCTAATACCGCATGTCAATGTGTTCAAGGAGAAAACTTGGCACAATGCGTTCGAGCCATGTATATTGTGGTCAATTGTGTTTACAGACTGTCTTTTGTAGGATGCATGAGCAGTGTGGCCCCGGCGTAACGCCGCATAATCGTCAGCACAAATATACATACGACGAACAAGCCACGATCGCCGCCCAGGGGCGAGATTCCCGAAACTTTCTTACGACAAAAAAGTGCGTAAATTTATGTTATGACAACGTTACAAACTTTTGAGTATTCCCGAAGCAAAATGCTCGAACGTTTTGCGTAAGTTACGATGAAATCCGTAACTTACTCAAAAGTCATGAATATTTTTCTTCGGGAATACTCAAAAGCACTTAACTTTGCCGTGTGATAAGTTTGCGCATTTTTTGTCGTAATAAAGTCTCGGTAACCTGGTCTCAGGTGCGCCAGTGACTTCATCCGTCTAGCAACTACGCTCATGCAAAGGCAGACAATCGACGTAAACAGCCAAGGCATAACGCACACACACAAAAAAAGAATGTTGTTCGATCAAAAATTTGAATGTGGGAAAATAGTTTCAGTTCTATGCCAGCCATGGGAAAACAGGAGCAAACGTACAGGGTGTTTATTTTTAAGCTTAATATATTTTCTGGCGAAACTCCTGAACTCTAGGTTAATCCGAGTTTCAGTTTTCGCAAAATTTGGAGGGTGTTTCTTCGATTTTATTTCTTTGCAAAAAATTCGGAGCTTAAAGAAGGCTATTTTTCATCGATTCCCGAATATCGAAAATTCGGAGCTTAATTTTGCAGTGTATTTTTATTAAAACAATATATTATATCGGTGTAAACTTGTATTGGTTTCAAAAGACGGAGGTTTTATCAATTAACATTTTTTTTAACTGGATGTGGCGTTTGCGCTATTGCCACTGGTAATACTCTACTAATTTGTCCCACGACCAAAGTTGCAAACGTGTGATTTTTTGATAAGCGTCGAAACAATGAAATCTATAAACTCCTGGAAGTGATTGCCAAAAATCTCGGATTCATCGCATCCCATCTATCAACCTAGGCCGCAGCCGCGCTGGGTAGACCGGTAAAAGGTTTAATATTAAAGTTTAGCTGCCCGCTTCCTCTTCTTCCTTCTATGAAATTCCAATGCTTCACAACTTTCACTGTTACAAAAACACCCCCACTCTTTCCTCCAAGAAGAACAATGGTTTAAACCGGAAACCGGAATAGTAGTTTTTGTCGCGAGCCGGAAGAATTGTTGTCCTGATAAACCTTGACGAGATGAGTGGTAAGATATGTTTTTGTGTGTGGTCCCACTTTGAAAGAAAACTGAGGTGACATTTCCTCAAGAACAATGACCCTGTGCGCTCTCCAAACTTGATTGTAAATTACCACCCTTTCCTTTGTTTGTGTGTGTGTGTGTCCGGGTTGGGGGGGGGGGGGGGGGGGGGCGCATTGTCATACTGAAATTTGGAGTTTATCGAATATTTCCGAATTCACGAATCTTTACAGGTGCGTATTTTTCTGAGTTATTCAGATTTATGCGAAAACACGGAACCCTAGTCATAAGTTGAAGGAGATATAGTATGAAGAACTGATCGTAATCATCGGCCGGCTAATTAAGTGAATATTGTAGGAGAAGTGCAAAAGTAAACTCACTCACACTGAAAATGCGCGCACACCAGAAAGACGGTCACTCACGTCGCTTTTGCGCTTCTCCTACAATATGAATATCCAAATCGCCCAAGCATCCATTCTAATTAACCGAAATTTTATATTCAACGTAAGATTAGAAATAACCATGGTCCTTATTATAAGCTTCCTGAGTTTCATCAAAAACAACTAAATAAGTCAATATCAGAAAACCTTGTAGCCCGTGCGAGTACGGTGGAGCGCCAAAGTTAGCGCTCGTGCAGCAGGAGCAAGGCTGTCAGTGTGATGACTCTCCGACACAGTTCCTCTGTCGCTTATCCGCCTTTTCTCGCCCCATATTTATGCCTGTTGCGAGTTGTAACTTCAGTGCACTCCAGCGCTTCCCACACACTCAAAAAATTTCTAGAAATTTGGTGAGTTGATACTTCGCTCTGCATATTTCAAAGTGAAACCATATGTGTATTTTTTTCTAATCTAAAGCTAATTAACAAATTTCAAATAATTGTTTCACTTATTATGCCTATTAGTTTTCTGAATTAAGTCCACCTGGTCGTATAACTCACCTGCACAAACCCCTTGAGTGTATCTCTCTAGGCAGTTTTTAAACAAATCTATAAGGCCTAATTTACACTGTATATCCCTGGTAATACCCTTCTAAAGTATCTAATACACTAGATTGGCTCCTGGCGGGAGTGGCGTTTTCGACCACGCATGTCATACAAGGCAATTTTGAAATTACTTACGATGTCAAGTATTCGTTCACATTCCTTATGGGGAATAGTCAAATATTGGACGCCTTTCGTACAAACAACCCAACAATTCCCGATACTCATCCATCTATAATTCTGGAAAAAAAATAGAAATGTAACATTATGATATTTCGAGCTACACGTTAATATTAGTTGATATTTACTATTTGACTGAGCATATATCGTAAGTATTTCTATCCATAGTTATTTGAGGTTCAACTCTTTTCGTTAAATCGGATTCCATTAGGTGCTTATTTCTAGGCTAGACAATTTTAGAATTGATATTGAAAATGAGTGTGCTGGTAAATATGTTTACAGAACCGGAGAGAATAAAAACAAAAACGGAACGAAAACTGACGAATTTTTCGTCCCGTTTTCGTAAAAACGGAACGAAAACTGACGAGCTTTCGTCCCGTTTTCGTGTATATAATTTCCGGTTGTTTAATGAAATTTTAGGATCTGCGTGAAACGATTCTAAAGCACAATTAAAACAAAAACACGTATGCAACCTTTGGGTTTTATGAACATGCCGGTTGTTTCAAAGAAGACATTCCAAAATTTATAAAAATGAGGTGGTTGAGAAAAATAAGATCTAAACACTCTAATGGGAAAAGATACTTTTCACCTTCGGAGATTGTAGGAAAGAAAAAAAGAAACTAATTATCTATACAACTAAAAAAAATACCGATTTCAGTTTTAAATAATGAAGATAATCACTTTCTTCCCATAAAAACCCGCTGAGTGCCATTAATAATTTTAGTTCAACTCTTTCTAGAAAGATATAGAGCAGGTGCTTCATTTCTACGGCGCTTGCTACGGGTTTCTATGTTTCGGTTTCCAATCTAAGCACATCTTCACGTCAATGGTTTCGATACCTTAAAGCTCGCTAAAAAGTGCCATCCGAGTGCGGCTGCAGTAACTCGCGCCTCTTTAACGAGGTTTACGTCGAGCTGTTGCTATGACGACCCTTGCGACGAGCCAATGGGAGGCGCTGGGCAGCACATCGCAATGCACAGTAACGCAGTCGAACCAAATGTGTGACCGAGCCTTGAGCCACACTTTTTTCCATCGTAGGTGAGAGGTTAGGTGGTAGCTTCGCACCTCGGCCACCGGAGTGCGGGCCGGACAGCTGGCGCAATGGTGCGCTCCGATAGAAAACAAATATCAAGAAGCACCTCCAATTTGTGTTATCTTTTGACGCAGTATGAGGCTGCACCTGCCTTATATCTTTCGAAAATTAGTAGATTTAGTGGGTGCAGATTATGCCGAAAAATATTTTAATTAGAACCTTATTCTTAATTTTCACTAAATAAACGTTTAATTAGTAAATTTTAGTTCAATATGTTACTTATTCGTATGTATTGCTAAACTCCCTGACGTCCGCTGTGGCGGAGATTTTGTTCCTGAAATGTATATATTCCTTTATCCCATCGTTAGACATTTTTGAAAGTTTTCGATGAAACACCCCGTGGGATAGAATACCAGACAGTAAACGCATTTGTATTCGGGTAGGAACGGGGGGAGAAATGTAGATCAAAGCGCGGATCGGGAGATCACCGAGCAGTTGGCATGAGTCGTGGGTGGACACAAAGCTGGCGTTTATTGTCCCTTCTCGAGCACTAACGCGGAACACCGGGTGCCCGCCTTCGGCTTTTGAATGCGTTCGTTCAGTGAGCAAGGACAAAGGTAGCTGCACCTATGTATGCCCACTGATATTTTTTTTTAAGGTTCTGCGATATTGCGTTTTGGCGCGCTCATATCTAATCCTCTTTCATAGTTTTTATCCGTATATAAAAAACATACTGTTTGAATGATGTTTTTTTGTTATTTTTCAACGCATATTGGCGGCAGTTTAAGATGCTACTGCACGCATTTTTGTTTTTAAACCATTCGTTGGCTGATGCAGGAATCCGATTTAGTTTCTGCGAAAAAAATCCAAAACATCTATGATAAATGGAAAATGTCTACAGCAGACAGGCAGTCAACAAGTACGTTCTTGCTTAAGCAGTGCCGTCTTCTAACTGAATGTGGCAGTCTGCAATTTAAAAAAAAGTGATAACGGCGTTGTTTTATTGATAGTGAAGTTATAAAAGCAGGGCAGGCTGCAACTTAATCGCGACTAATTTAGGTTTTATTTTGTTTTGTTTTTAAAAGGTGAGTGACAACAACAGTCTGGATATATATTTATATATATTTTTTTTTTTTTACTTTCACGAAAGATTAAAAGTAATTGCTAGGGATCGCCTTGAAGTTCTGATGTTTGGCAATTGTGTATTAATAAACAAGAAATATTTTGTAAGCGTGAATTTAAGCTCCCGGCAGAATTTATTAAGTAGTTGGAGAAATGATTCAGCCCTTACCATTTTGATTACATCAAAGAGGAAGTGCCGTCAGACGCTTTTTTTTTTTTCGGTCTCAACGATTACGCCAATCACGAGCGCTCACATCTGTTAACCGGCCTATAGCACGCCTACTTAACTGGGCACTTGCCACGTGACTTTTCCCTACGTGCAACCGAAACGCCACTTTTAGTTCTATTTTTTCTAGCACTGATCTACTGAGTTATTTCCAAACTCATTTTTTTCCAACGGAAAAATATCAGAAGTGTTGTGCCGCAGGCTTTGGTGAGTGAGGTGAATTATATCCTAAGCTTTTTGTTTCCTAGTGAATTGTTCTCTCGAAGGTAGAGAGGATATTCGACATAAGAAAATATTACTTTCCCAAGACTTCGCCATTTTTGGCATTATTCGCGTTCGTTCCAACGCATCCAGCACTTCTCCAAGCACCCGTTAAAAATAAGAGAGAAAAAAAAAATCTGCAGGCGGACACTTCTTTTTTGCTAACACTTCAGGACTTTGAGTTTGTGCGTTTCAAAGTCAGCGGTATTCCCTCCGTGAGAGAACTATGGGACGCGCTTTGAAAATCGCATTTAGCGCGGCTGGCAGACGAACAGGTGGTCGATCGGGAAACGCGTTCCGTAGCCTGAGGCCCATTTTCGCGTGCGAAGATGAGGCGACAGACGCGCGCACAGATCGAACTTTGGTCCTTAGATCCGACTAGTTCAGGATGACGTTGCATGAGGTCTGGGGAAGACCTAAAAAGTAATCGAGCTGTTCTCCGCTTATCATATATCCTAGGCAATAAATGTAACGTCCATCTATCACACTGCAGGCTGGCTTCCGATGAGAAAATTTCCGGCCTCTAGCAGATGCAACCAGCGCACTTTTTCGAGAAATCGAGGAGGCCTTGATATCCTGAAAATAATCTAAATTCAGTTGACTGAGTTCAGGGTGGAGAGTAAACACTAAGATGGCTTAAATTGTGATTTAAGCCACGCCAATTTCAATATGATAATACTTTTTTGCAAAAACGGTCTTCTCACTCAAATCATTCCCCGCAAAACGAACAAAGAATATCGTTTTTCCTATTGTTTCTAATTTAATGTTGCCCATGTAAATGTACTTTGTTTTTAATAAAACCAAAGTTATTAAGCAAATAAAAATGTCTATTATGTTGAACAGGAGAAAAATGCACTTCTCTTCTGCGCTAATCGGAGAGGCCAGCTTTGTATCTATCTTTCACTTGTTTCTCCACTTATAAGGCACTTAAGCATGCATATCCGAATCCTAAGAAAACAAACAAAAACATGTATGCGTGCGCGCACAGGCAGGCAAACAGACCGTCAAACGGAGTTATTGAGTGAGACAGGCACATACATATAAAATTGTACATGTAAAGTTTCTCTTACATTGGTAATTATAAATACTTTTTGTCTTGCACAAGCTTGCCGTTTGTTTTGTGATTATAAGACAACCTTGCGCACTTTAGAACCAGCATAAAAAGCATCGTTGTTGAACAAGTCGCGAGCCGTGCTCGAGTTCAATAACCTTAATTTTACGGCATTGCATTTATTTTTTTGCCTTTTCACGTTTATTTCGACTGACAGGCCTTTAATAATTTGTTTTTAAACGGCCTCAGAACCAAGGCAACGGTGGCATCGTGCGCCCGAAGATTATAAATTACCATTTGCCAAAAAGGAGCAGTTTCCTCGGGTCATTTATATAAACCGTAGTTGTTCTTCTTTTGTTTTGTTGAATTATTGCGGAAAATAATGCTTTCTCAATAACCAAACAAGTCACGCATACCTTGGTATGCGTGACTTGTTGGTCACGTGGTTTATATAACACGTGGTTTATAAAACACGTGGTTTATATAAAAAATCTTGCCGCTAAATTAAGCGAGGAATTTTTTAAACTAAATTTAGCTGAAAGTTTTCCCGCTATGTTTACCGATTTTTTTTTATTTGGCGGAAAAGATTTTCCCTTTATTTTGCGGGGGAATTTGCGCGCCAAATTTTTCGGGAAACTTTTCAGCTATATTAACAATTTTTTTTTTCCAATATGCAGGAACATTGTTTTGCTAAACTTAGAGGGGGAATTTCCGCGCTAAAGTTAGTAGGAAATTTTCCCGCAGAATTTAGCGGAGTTTGTTTCCGCTGTCTTTAAGGCAGATATTTTCCCGACAAATTTAGCTGGAAATTTTTCCAATAAACTTAGCGGGAAAATATTTCTGCTACATTTAGCGGGAAAATTTACCAGGAAACTGTCGCACTATTTCACGGTAAATTCTTTTCCAAAATGAGTTGCTGGGCGAGTTGGATAGACATCTTCACTTAAACAGCGCGAATAAGTTACGTAAGGAAGAGACAACAGGAAGGAAAGAGCGCTGATATGAAGAAACAGGGTCTAGAGGAGAGAAACACGGTACAGAGCCCATTGTAGAAGAAAGGTATTGTACCAAAATGTTTCTCTCCTCTAGACCCTGTTTCTTCATATCAGCGCTCTTTCCTTCCTGTTGTCTCTTCCTTACGTAACTTATTCGCGCTGTTTAAGTGAAGATGTCTCTCCAACTCGCCCAGCAACTCATTTTGGTACAATACCTTTCTTCTACAATGGGCTCTGTACCGTGTTTCTCTCCTCTAGACCCTGTTTCTTCATATCAGCGCTCTTTCCTTCCTGTTGTCTCTTCCTTACGTAACTTATTCGCGCTGTTTAAGTGAAGATGTCTATCCAACTCGCCCAGCAACTCATGTTGGTACAATACCTTTCTTCTACAATGGGCTCTGTACCGTGTTTCTCTCCTCTAGACCCTGTTTCTTCATATCAGCGCTCTTTCCTTCCTGTTGTCTCTTCCTTACGTAACTTATTCGCGCTGTTTAAGTGAAGATGTCTATCCAACTCGCCCAGCAACTCATTTTGGTACAATACCTTTCTTTTACAATGGGCTCTGTACCGTGTTTCTCTCCTCTAGACCCTGTTTCTTCATATCAGCGCTCTTTCCTTCCTGTTGTCTCTTCCTTACGTAACTTATTCGCGCTGTTTAAGTGAAGATGTCTATCCAACTCGCCCAGCAACTCATTTTGGTACAATACCTTTCTTCTACAATGGGCTCTGTACCGTGTTTCTCTCCTCTAGGCCCTGTTTCTTCATATCAGCGCTCTTTCCTTCCTGTTGTCTCTTCCTTACGTAACTTATTCGCGCTGTTTAAGTGAAGATGTCTATCCAACTCGCCCAGCAACTCATTTTGGTACAATACCTTTCTTCTACAATGGGCTCTGTACCGTGTTTCTCTCCTCTAGACCCTGTTTCTTCATATCAGCGCTCTTTCCTTCCTGTTGTCTCTTCCTTACGTAACTTATTCGCGCTGTTTAAGTGAAGATGTCTATCCAACTCGCCCAGCAACTCATTTTGGTACAATACCTTTCTTCTACAATGGGCTCTGTACCGTGTTTCTCTCCTCTAGACCCTGTTTCTTCATATCAGCGCTCTTTCCTTCCTGTTGTCTCTTCCTTACGTAACTTATTCGCGCTGTTTAAGTGAAGAAAAAAAAAAATTCTTTTCCGTTTTCTTCCCCTTCCTCCGCACCCTTCCCACATCTTCCTCAAGAGCTGCCCTCTAATTCGACATTACAGAAAATTGTAAAGATCTTTCATTTTTTGTTATTATTCTCAAGGTTTTGTTCCTGTGATCGTTCACCAGCTCGCCTCCGCAGCACCCCTTATTTTAAGGGTGCGTTGTTGAATAGCAAAGTAAAATTGAAAAAAAGACCATACCTTAAAGATTCGCATATTGGTCGCTATCAAAGGCATTCTTTTCATTACAAAGCGCATAATATATAGCAAGCCTGTCTTCCCGCCATGGAAAGTTTCAGCAGGTGATAAGGCTAGAAAAAACAAATACGACAAATCTCTGACAGCGAATGTCTTCAGAACTTCACATTGATTGAAGTTTGGCCCAATTATATAAAGCTTGAGTGTTCTCAGCAGACTGCGCAATTATGAGCTAAACTTGCCTACTGCTATTCAAAAGGGGGGAAATGCAGCAAAGGCTTCCTTTGTGGCATTTCCTACTTTTGTTTCAGACAAAGTTGTGTCAAGGAGGCTGCAGCAAACGAAGTCACAAAGTCTTATGATGTGGCCCATTCAAAGAAGTCCCCTGGTGGAGAAACAAAGCATCCTTCGCCTGCCCATTTCTTAGACGCCGATTTCCGCTTCAATTGCTCGTCTTAAAAAATGTTATGCATTCATCGCTATTCAAAATGTGCTCTAGAAATTCCACGTTATCATCATAATTGAAAAGCAAGACTCCCCAAATGGTCGGCATGTCTTGACACTGGTCGTGCGTTGGTGCGAAACGGCTTGTCCCGAAGCAGAGGTGATGTTAATTTTGTCTAAAATTTTGTGTGACATCTAATATTGATGTTACATTCCCTTATGGAATGACGTTAATTGTTTCTGAGACATTTCTACGAACAATGATTTCGACCATCCTACGTTTTTTATCCGTATTCCCTGTTGCGTGACTGCCTGCGTGTGTTTCATGTTCGACTGAATTTTTTTTTCTAAGCACCCATGCAACATAAGAACGTATGATTAAATTATGGCTTTGTTATCAAGCACACACTACACATCTAAAACGTTCCATCGCATATTTATCTAGTTTGAGCGAACCCTGGCATTCACTCGCTACTCCAATTGAGGCTTTTCAGTCTTAGCCGATGGCACATGTGCACTATCTATCTTCTGATAATCATTTGCGTTTTCGGATAGGCTAAAGCGCTGCATAGATTTCGCTAAGTTTAAAAGTACCTCGAAGCGTGTGCATGCTGGAATGCACCTGAGCCAAAAATAACAGAGCGTCGCCGAGGATGTAGAGTATTCCGGGAGCGCGACGCCAGCATCTATACTCTAGACCAATAAAAGCCTGATCGTGAGCGGCGGCGCTTCCCCGGCAGCCACAGCAGGCCAACAGGAGCGTGCGCGTCTAAATGTAGGATACGCCATGAGCCGAAAATGACGACGTTTGCAGGCGTCCAAAATGATTGCCCGAGGCACGGTCAAACAATGGAGGTACATGGATATGTCAGAACATCCAGCACTCCAGGACACGTCAGTAACCACCGTTACCTGTCGGGGAAACCTAGCCGTTGCGTCCTTTCCGGCTAAGTTGAGAACCGAACCCATGCGGACAGCAACAACATGAACAGTTTGTTTTTGATCTAGCGGAGCGCTCGGCTCACGCAGTCGAACGCTGCGTCAGCGTTCCACGAGGGTTTGTGTTCACTCAGTAAAGCACCAATAGAGCGATACACCAAACGTTCAGCGGAAGCGTGACGCCGGCAAAACTTTAGTTCAGATGAGGCAGGCAGTTCATCAGACTCCCGGTGCCGTGTCATGCTCTGAACGCGCAGTGCTTCAGCGAGGTTGTTCCAAGTGCACAAAAACTAACGTTCCCTCAATGCATTGCGCCAGCGCCGGCGTAACGAATCTGGCTGGTGATATCGGTCTATTGAACACGACTCTTGACAAGACGCTGATTCAAAATATGCCCTTACTCGAGTGAGATAGATGACTTGAATAATTCCATCCGAGGGATTTTTATAGAGTGGACGTTTTTTGTAGCGTGAGCTACACTGGCCGAAGTTGACCAGTTTTGCGTGACTGTCTAAGATCCGTGCTGCGCAAGCGCGAGGAGCAGTGACGTCACACGGCGCACAGCTGGCGCGCCGGAGCCGCCGCCGCCGCGCGCGCCTCGCCGGTCTGCGCATTCCAGAGGAGTGACGTCGTAGCCACGGCAGACGCGCTGGGGCCGCCGCGTGCCCAGCTGTCCGCCTCCGTTGCGCAGTTGCCAAGTCTGACGCTGCACCGGAGCCGCTTGATAGCACCTCTCATTTTGTGCGCATAAGCTCACGCTATGTATATCCTGGCCTAGCCGAGCTAAGCCACCGCAATTTTTTTTTTTTGTAAAAGCAAGCGTTTCAAAAACTTTTATAGATTGACCTTCAGCTCGATAAATGTATTTGGGGAATGCAAAGCTGCTGCGCATTGCGACCAGTCCTTCAAGAATTTGACTGATACGTGCCATTAACCTAGATCATGTAAGGTTCTGCGAGGGAATATTTTTAAAAATTTATTTCTTCATGCCCCAATATCCAACAGCTCAATTTTTGTAATAATTATATTTGTGTGACAATACACATATATACCTAATTTCGTCGTATTAGATTAATAAATGTTCCACAAAAAAAAAGACATATACAGTGATACAGGGTGCTGTGCTGGAAATATACCCGACAAGCGTGTATGAGATAACTTATGAAAACCTGTTTCATAAAGTTTGCAGAGAAGTACTCAGGTATCTTCCATGAAGAATACCTTTGATTTCAAAAGTACTTGGAAATATAGTTCAACTATTTTCAAATGTGCTTTCTAATTGCGCAACTTGTGCGGTCTTCAATGAGGAACTCACGTATACTGTTTACAAGACGAGCGCACATACAGAGAAAAAAAAAGTGCAGATATAGTCCCATTGCTAAAAATCGAGTCTTATGAAGAATTTATATTTATCACTGTAGACGACAGGCGTATTTGGTATATGCAAAGTTCACCTTAAAAAAAGTTCTGTCACGTAAAGGAACGAAAAAATGCAAAAACAATGGCTCATGAAAGAAGGCTTAGATTCTGGTGACATATCTAAACACAGAACTTAGGTATGACGAAAACTCCACAAATAGCGCACTGTGGGAAGGAGAAGCTCTGCTCCTGCCCCAGAAGCCCGTTGTGGGGACCGAGGAGTATTCCAGTGTACTGTACAGGTAGGGAAAACCCAGTTGGGAAACAAAAAAGGATTCCGAGCAGGAAGCACAGGAAACGCAGGGGACAAAGTGGTGGGGGGGGGGGGGGGGGGGGGTCTCTTGTACACTTCATTTTCTTCACATATTTGCGAAGGTATATATACAGACAGAATGCACACGCTTGCAGGTGATTGCTGCTCCTTTTTAAAATAATTATTTCTTGACGCTGTACCAGGTACTTAAAGCAGTATAATTTGCAACCAATGCTAGTTAAAGTTAATTAAGCCTCAGTTCGTGGAGCTCGAGCGCCGTCCCCCTTCCTTTCCTTGGAAACAAACTCATCACACACTCGCATACTTCCTTGACACGGGCGGGCCCGGTCACGCTTTAGTTACACTGTCGGCGTTTAGACGGGACGGAAGAAAATTAGATTCCGGAAGTAAAGAGATGATCTTCTTGGTCCTTCAAACTTCGACGTTCATCGCCATACATGTACGGCGGCGATCATACATTTGATAGTGGCAGCCTGAGCGGCAACAACGCGCACCGCGGGGAGGTGTTGTTATTTATCTCGTTGGCGAGCTATAAACGTTACATTCGAACGGTATTTCGCTTTGCTGGGTATATTTATAGTTGTAAAATTAGATGCTCTTCACATGTGATACGCCCGACATGGCCGCTTCTCATGTCGACTGCTCGGGTGGTAGTGGCGATTGGAGCGCCGGCCCTCCCGATTCAGACATCTGATGCTTCTCAGAATTAATTCAGAGGAAAACGGATACAATTCTATAGAGAAGAGCTGTAAATCACTGTTTATTATCCCAGTAAAAAGGTCTTCCCTACACAAGCGCAAAGCAGAATGCACGTTCTTTTCGCTGAGAGTTTTCCCGATGCGTTCTGCTTCGTTCCGATGTGTAGCAGGAGGAACCCGGTTAGGGCCCTGAGTTGTGCGCTTGCGGAAACCACTGGACGCAACCAATAACGACACACGCAACTGTGTACCATTGGGGAGGCGCTGCATTTCATTGCCGCGTCGTTAGAGTGCGCTGATAGTACCGGAAGTCACGTGCTCCCGTATTTACGCTAACTGGGATTACGATAGCACATAGCTGAGTAAACCCATTTATCAAAGAAACATAACGTTAGAAGCGTAGGGATTCATCAGTTATCCACCGGAATCGTAAGAGAGCAGCCGAGCAATCCTAGTTGATGAGCCGTGTGATGAGCAGAATCTAGGCCGTCTTCTATGTGTCAGCATTAGTGCCCTGGGACATCAGCTGACCTTGGACGTCATTGGAGCACACATTTATAGAGTTCGCAACGGGGCCGCGGGATGGGAACACAGCGCTAGCAACCGAAAATCGCCGGCATTTTGAGGGACGCGGGTGTATCACGGGGCGCTTGTCACCCCCCCCCCCCCCCCCCCCCCCCCCTTCGTTCTCCCCCATTTGCGCCACGCGGCTGGCGTGCTGTTACGCACTTTGGACGCCCTGGGACCTCCTGCCATCGGCATTGAAGACCTGTGAACGCACACAGGCTGCGATTCCGTTCTTCCGCCTGCAACGCCTTTCTTGACACGCAGTCGTCTTACCGTGCCACCGGGTCACAAGCGCACTGTTCCGTTGCCATTCCATACACAATGTGAATGCCCAACAACAAGATGGTTTTGTCGTTATTCCCCCTTCCGGCGCCCGTCCTCCGTGGAAATGCTTACTGACCTGCTTGCATTAAAAAAAGAGGTATTTCAGGAATATTCACTCCACGGAAAAGTTATGAGATGCTTTATTCATTATGTTTTGTTGTATATAACCTCTGCTCAAATTTCTCAGAATTTCTTTGAGCATTTCTGCCGATTTTGTTTCATTTTAGGTGGTTTAAGTAGAATATAAGGGATATTGAAGAACCGTCTAGCTTGTTAATGTTTAGAATGCGTAGTTTGGGAACGATTGCGGAAGAATAATCTAGGCTTCACGGGAAGCTCAAAAAGAAGCCGCCCCATGCCACACGGAGTCAGTCTCGTCCCAACGTTCTGCCCGGCTGTTACGCCGCCATTGACCCTTGCGACGCTAATCTTCGTTTTTTTTGTTTTTTTTTTTTTTTGGGGGGGGGGCGGGGGGAGTTTTAGTTCACCCTATTAAATATTTAGACTACTTAACCACATAAGTTGCTGGTAATTTGTTATTCGTGACAATATGACTTAATAACCTCAGCGTAAAAAGTGCCCATACAGCGGTGCCTTCGGGTGCTGAATACCAACTACAGTTGCGCTTGAAGTAATTTGGTAGACTCATTTTATTCATAAATAGATGTTTACACTGGTTCATGTGTCTATTTCGCGTGTTCATGTGATTCACTTGAACACGACTTCATACCAAACTACCCGAATGTTTACCTATCCTTTCTCATCACCAACGTTCCTTAACTAATGCTGTTAACGAGGGAAAGAATGCACGAACATCTTGAACTCTCCTTCTTTTCTCTGAACGTCTTCCCTGGTGATGTGCCGCTAAATTACCCATTGCTCTTTTTCGAGATACAATTGTCACCAGGAAGTTTGGACTAAAGTGATGGGGGTATGGCAATGCAAGGATTTTTCACAGTTTGCCGTCAAGGTAATCTGGAGGCGTTGATAGTTGTCAGATAGCTGTTCTATTTTGGCTGAAAATAGATTAAGTTATGTTAAAATTTCACGACTACCATAGTGCCTAGAACAATGCCAGATAAATTATTCAATTGCAACACGTGCATGTAATAGTGACTAATCATTTTTTTAGTTTGTGTTTTTATAAAATATTACGAAAGATGAAAACAGCCAATGCATATTATTCGCCAGAAAATGAAAGAAAAATTCTTTCTTATGAAATTATATTTTGAACTGTTTACTATGACTTAGGCAATAATTTTAATTCGAATTTGAAATTTACCTTAAATTTGACTCGAAGCAATATTAATTCGAAGTAAACTTTACATAAGTAGATATAATGTTCGCAATTCATTTTGTGCTAACTAAAATTACCCTGATTAGCTAAAGAATTTTAGTTGCACAATTTCAATCTCGTTACATGGTGTGTGCTGGGCAACATGTCATAAAGATATTTTAGGACACGTCTTTTCTACAAAAGAAAAAAAAACTTTCTGGGGATCGGCACAAAATAAAAACGTCGTCTTTTGCGTAATTAAAAAGATATAAATTTACTTTAATTGTAATATGTTGTTTACGTTGAAATACTTACACCTTGTCCTGTCATACCGCATGCGATCTGCCCTACGCTTTCGATAAGTTTCATGCATGTGTTCCGCTCTCTGGTGGTAATCGAGGAACACGCTCCTGAAATGGGAGATTAGCATGAAAGTCATCAATAGCATTGAAATCAACTTATTGAGATATTTTTAATTTAAATCTAATGTAACACACGGTCAAAAAAAAAAAAAAAAGATCGCCGCTGTATCAGTTAAAAACGAAGGGAACATAAGGCGACCGTAAGGTTAAATGCGACTTTTTCTACCTTGCTATCCTCGCCATTTTCTGTATGAGACTTGTTTATTCAACGGAGTGCGAATGCTCAAGTATATAATTGTATATTTATTGCTTTCCCAAGGAAATATGTTTATCAGTTTGCTCGTAAATTGACTAAACTAACGTTTATTTTCTTTGTATCTTCAGTTTCTTTTGTTATTTTGTTGTAAGTTATCTTTGTTCCATGCATCCTGTAGACACTAGACTGAAAGTTTAAAAATGCCGTTAAATGCAAGAATATGAAGACATCTTGCATCTCAATGGGGCGGCACGAATGTTCGTAAATCTTACACATATATATAATTTTTAACACTGTATGCACACTATACTCTGTTTAACTTTAATACGCCTCGCAAGTGGGCTCATTTTTGTCTTCTGCGCATGAGAAAGGAAGTAGCGGTGACGTCAGAACGCCGAGCCCTGATTGGCTGATTGCGACCCCCTATCCGAGAGTCGTCTGCTCCTTTGCAACGTCGTCTGCGTCTGTCTTACCTTTCCTGCGACCTTCGGAAGTGCAGGTCTTTACGAGCGAGCTCGACTTCGGCTTTCAGAGAGGGCACACGAAATAACTCGAGCGGTACGTTGTTTTTGTCTAACAACTAGCAGACGTGCATCAAGGAGGGAAGTCAAAGGACTCACTGGCGAGGTGTCCCGAGGCGCCGAGGTTTGTTTGCTAAGAACCGAGAGGTGAGGATGCTTAGTGTCCGCCAGTTCCCTCCCAAATACTTTTTCCCTCCTTTCGTGTGCGGCGAGACCCCTGATTCTTCAACGGCGTCGGCGAGTTGGTGCAGTTAACGTCGTCTGCTTTACGTCTGCTAGTCAAAGCGATGGCTGCTTTACCTTTCCTGCGTCTGTCGGAGATTCACCGCTTTTTTACCGGCGAGAGTCACCGTTGCCTCGAGAAACAAGGAGATAACAAGAGGAAGAAATTGACCTCTTAATCTAAAATTGAGGTCAGCGATCAAAGTACAATACGGGAAGGGTTCACAAGGGTCGCGCGGGCATATTCGATTCAGCACGCCAGCCGGTCGTGGGCAGACGGTCGCCGAGTCGCGGAGTACCTGCTAGGCCTAACTGCCGTACTCGCTTGGTCGTGTTCGTTGGAATCGTGGTCGTTGGAGCTTTTCCCGGGTGTTTCTGGATCCAGCGTTCTTGTTCGTCGTGGTCTGTTTCAAGTGCTTTTTACTTTTTTTCTTGCTGCTTCAAGTCGGGACGCGTGAGAAGCGCACGTAGAAAAATAAACATCCGTGGGTCGTCGCGACCGCGACGCTGTCGGCCATGCTGATTTGATCGTAAGAAGTGCGTAGACATGTAGCTTCGGAGCTGTCGTAGGATTTCGTCGTAACTTGCGCAAAACTTACGAAAATTTTGTTTCGTGAATACGAATTCGTTCTTAACTTACGTCTTACGCACATTTTGGCGTAAGATCGTTTCGTGAATCTGCACTTCCGAAAGCCGCAGGAAAGGTAAGACAGATGCAGACGACGTTGCGAGCAGACGACGTTGCAAAGGAGGAGACGACGCTCAGATAGGGGGGCGCGATCAGCCAATCAGGGCTCGGCGTTCTGACGTCACCACTACCCCCTGCGCAAGAAGCAGACGAACTTGCCCTCCGCATAGCAAGCGAGGTTGAAGCTACAAGTGCGAGGGTGTGACCTTGAACAGTGGTTGCGCTACACGAGCGTGCGTGCTTGACAGGGACAGTAGGGAGTTTTCGTAGACCGCGCTGCCCCCTCCGCTAGGCGTTCCGCAACGAAAAAGTTGCTACTGCGCCTGCGCGCCGATAGCCTTGACTGTGGAGTTCCCGCTATCGTAGCGGGTTGCGGAGGGCGTTGCGGGACGGCGAAAACGATCTACGAAAACTCCCTAGTGAAAACCCGGAGCTCGCTCTTGCAGCCTCCTTCACGCTCACACTTAACGTGAAACGGAGCATAAATAATTTTCTAGTCAGTGGTATACTCGGGGTCAGGTTTTTGTGGCAATACAGCCAAAGCAATAGGCGATAATACCCTCGCCCACATCGAGCGCTATCGAAGCTGTCCACGCGCTTTCTTCCCTTCTTCTCTTATGCCACAAAACGTTGACCGCGACTATAGCCATTTATCTCTCGCACATTTATTTGTTTTACCTTGAATAGTAAACGCATGTAGGAAAGTGAACTTCTAGACTATAATCTTTAGCAATATGTGGGTTAATATATTTAAAATATTAAAGAATAGTTAAATATATTATTTAATATTTCAAAAGACAGGTGCGTCACTACCCCCTCCCTTTCCTTAACTTACAAAACTCGATGTCGGGCACTATTTTGTTGTGTCAATTATTTTTAGCGTGCAGCGATTCACAAACACGCGTAATTCGGTGCGTTGAACATACTTACTGGCATACAAGATTTCACAAGACTTAACATGAATTTTGTGACATAAATATGGGGCTTGGTTTGGTTTTTGAAAGAGTGGGGCAATAGATTTTTGATATGTGTTTTATTGAGATACTCCAAATATTATCAGGGGTTTTAATTTCAATTGATACGAACACTGTCCTCTTGAGAACGTGCGCCACAAAATAAAATTCCCTCGAAAGATAACTAATTCAACGCTTACGTTTCGAGATATATTTTGAATTAGGAGAAATTGCAAAAGGTGCTTTTTGTCCGTGACGTCGACCCTAAAATAGGAGCGGTTTCAAATGGCTCCTATGAACACTGCTACACTGCACTAAAAAAGGGACAAGAAATCTCCCAACATTTCCACTCGCGTACTTTTTTTAGAATCTGGGACGGTTACAGAAAGAACTTATATTTTAAACCATTGTATCATATTAAGAAGCATGTGTTTTTATTGTTCCTGAGTGTCACGACAAAAATAGAGTGCCCCTCCTCGTCCCCCCTTCCAACCAAATAGTTCTTTAGAGCCGCAAAAATAAACGACGCATCGCCGAACACTTATTTTTGGCCAAATGCAGTCCTAGGAGTAGGAACCAGATGTCAACCCTACCGAAAATACAGTATGATTGACGTATGAAAAACAAACCGGCAGTCTAAAAAATGGTTTGAATATACCAGGAAACTTACCATGTTTTACAAGAACGGTTTAACAGTGACGGTGCAGCAGCTTATTCAAGACTGTGCTCCGTTTCATACATAGCATGCACCGCAGTCAAAACTAGCGCACCGGTTTGCATCGCCGACCGTGCCTACGTTCGCCCCATAAAATAATGCGTCCCCTGAAAAACAAATTTTAAAAATCCGAAAAATGTGTTTCCTCGGAGCTAGTAACCGATAGTGGCGTTATGATTTCGACGGAGCACCAATTTTTTTTTCTTTAATAAAAAGAAAAAGGTAATGTAAACTACTTTAAAAGTTTTCGTCCGTGCGGCAGCCGCTGCGGGTTTTCGGGTTTTGTGGCACTGGCTGGTTTTGAGAAGAAGGTGTCTTACGCAGCAAGCTCAAGTACCTCTCCTGCTCGGATATTTTTGAAGTTTCGTTGTGCGAAGACCTCGAAAAAGTGCAAACAGGTGATCGTCAATGTGTACGCGAGTACAAGAACGCGTTTCCCGGAGACGTCGGTCGTGAAGTCCTGGAGATGATCAGTAACGACACCGGGGTGTGCGCCCGTACAGTTGCGAAGTGCAAGGCGCAGTGTCTACCTGGCAAGGTGGTGTCCCCGAAGCGAAGACCTCGACACATAGAAGTCTCAAACATGGGGACCGTCAAGCATGATGAATTCACACACAACGCCATTTGCCTGAAGGTGCATCGCAAGTACCCCGAGAGGGAGATTCCTACGCTTGACAGCTATTTCAAAATAATCGGTACAGGCCACAACTCTTGTCGATTAACGTCCTATTATAAATTTTGGGACAAGGCTGCTATCAGTGCGATTCCTCATTCCACGCTACGCGAAAGAAAAATATAACTCGGTGCTGGAGGCAAATGACACTTGCAAAGCGGCAGAGCTGATGGTAGAAATGTGGCCTCGCGGCGACTTATAGATAAAAAGCAAGAAGAAAGGAAGAATTGAAATATGCACTTCGGCGATGCGCACAATCTTACACAAAATGTACGGCTACAAACAAAATAACTTCGCGCGTCAAATGGGTTCGAACTACCGCCACCGAGACGTCGGTATCGCCAGAGCAGCGCCTTGTACCACTCGTCCAAGAAGCGCGCGGAGTGACACATGTTTTTCTTTCTGCTTTTTAATGAGCACGACTTCAGTACCTTTGACAGCGTTGCACACTATGTATGTAAAGAAGTAAGTGCCCATTTTGAGAACCACACTGCGAGTTGGAGCAACGCCGAAGGCTCGCGTCTCGCAGCGCCGCCTGTTGAATGACCATTCGAAGAGTTTGCACACTGAGAAGGTAAGAGCGTTCGTATCGAAGAGCTCTCTTTACAACGCCTACACACACGCAGAGCTCACAATTGAAGGGGGCTCACTGAGGTTTAGAAACCACCGATCGTAGTAATCGCATTTCAAAGACGCCGCGTTGTCGTAGTTTGTTTTTCACCAGCTAAGTCATGTAAGGCTGAGGCCACGGCTGGGGGTTCCTTCGCCGGAAACATAAAGGAACCAAGCAAACGACGTGAGGCTCGCGGACGCGGTTCGTGGAAGCCGACGACGTCCGAGCCACGATCCGAGGAGCCCTGGTTGCAGCCTTGCTTCCGAAAAGTCTGGATATTATTTCCGGCAGGCACACAGTACTTAGACAGCATGCTTGCGGCTGATTCGGATCGCAATAGGTGAATAACAGGGCAACCCAATGCACAGAAAATAGGTTGAGCACGGCACAGAGCACGCACACAGAACGATCGTCGCCGCCATGTGGAAATAAAACGAAGCTGAAGGAGGCCAAGCTTCAGATTAGTACACAATTAAATCCAACATACTTTATTAGAAATAATTATATAAATGTTAAAACGGTTTTTAGAGCGCAGCTCTTAGGGGCCCGTTTCCAGCCTGAGCGGCGTCGGCGTCGCCGTTGGCGTCGCCGTCGGCGTCACCGCGCCCCTCCCTCTCCTCCTCCTTCCCCTCCTCCTCCTCCCCCTCCTCCTCCTCCCCCTCCTTCTCCTCCTCCCCTCATTGTGTAGTATGGTCCGGGCGGGTCACGTGACCTCGGGGGAGGGGGTCACATGACCCGTTTCCAGCCTGTGCGGCGTCGGCGTCGGCGTCGCCCCTCCCCCTCCTCCTCCTCCCCCTCTGCTCCTCCTCCTCCCCCGCCAAGGTCACGTGACCCCGGGGGGTGACTCCCCTCCCCGGTCACGTGACGGCCCGCCCAAGGTCATGTGATCCCGTCCCCTCGAGGTCACGTGACCCCCCCGGACTTCTGCCCTCCTCCTCCTCCCCCTCAACCTCCTCCGCTCATTGTCTAGTATGGTCCGGGAGGGTCACGTGACCTCGGGGGAGGGGTAAAGGAGAGGGAGGGGGAGCAGGAGGGGAGGAGGACTAGCAGGCATGATCACGAGGGAGGAGGAGGAATATACCCTCCACTCCTCCTTCTCAAGAGCTGCGCTCCAATTCGGCGTTACAGGAAGTTGTAAACGGCTTTCACTTTTTTGTGTGTTTAAAAGTCATAATGTAAGTCGACTAAAACAGGAACATTCACGTTGCGTCAAATGCGTTTCGTCATAACCATAGAGTTATTATAATCCTCCTCAGTTCCTGTGACCCCAATCGGGGACAGTGGTTTAAACGCGTGCAGTTGGTCACCGAATGGGAGTCTCCTCTTCAAATTCAAATTTCCCGCCTCTGCAAGCCCTACTTTATGCACGCTCCGTGAGATGGCGCTACTGGTCCAGCAGAAGCGCTGCACAGCGCGTTCCAAGATGGCATCTTCCGTGGAATCCGCACGCCGTCGTCCTCGTGGTGAGTAATTTTTTTAGAGCGCAGCTCTTAGGGGCCCGTTTCCGACTTGAGCGGCGTCGCCGTCGGCGTCGGCGTCGGCGTAATCGCGCGGTGCATCATGGGAAATGTCCCATAATGCACCGCGCGAGCCCCCCACCAAGGTCACATGACCTCGTGGGGGGTCACGTGGCCCCCTCCTCGAGGTCACGTGACCCCCGCCGATGTCGCGTGACCCCCCGATGACGTCATCGTCACTGATGACGTCACCGGCATCCACATCGTCATCGTCATCATCACTGATGACGTCACCGGCATCCACATCGTCATCGTCATCACTGATGACGTCACCGGCATCCACATCGTCATCGTCATCATCACTGATGACGTCCCCGGCATCCACATCGTCATCGTCATCATCACTGATGACGTCACCGGCATCCACATCGTCATCGTTATCATCACTGATGACGTCACCGGCATCCGCATCGTCATCGTCATCATCACTGATGACGTCACCGGCATCCACATCGTCATCGTCATCATCACTGATGACGTCACCGGCATCCACATCGTCATCGTCATCATCACTGATGATGTCACCGGCATCCACATCGTCATCGTCATCATCACTGATGACGTCACCGACATCCGCATTGTCATCGTCATCATCACTGATGACGTCATCAGTGACGTCACTGATGTCGTCACCGGCATCCGCATCGTCATCATCACTGATGACGGTACCAGCGACGTCACTGATGACGTCACCGACATTCGCATCGTCATCATCATCATCACTGGTGAAGTCATCAGTGACGTCACTAATGACGTCATCGGTACCCGCATCGTCATCGTCACTGATGACGTCATCAGTGACGTCAGTGATGACATCATCGGCATTGGGGGTCACGTGACCCCCAAGGTAACGTGACCCCCCCCTGGTTAGTTTAACCCCCCCCCCAGTGCCCTTCCCTCCTCCTCCTCAAGAGCTGCGCTCTAATTCGGCGTTACAGGGAGTTGTAAGCGGCTTTCATTTTTTTCTCAAGCAATATGCACTAGAACGTTACTTTCAGGGTGTCGCAGTCCTTTTGAAAGGTCAGAGCACTGCCTGAGAAGAGCTTAGTGTCATAGTTGCGTTGTTATTTGCTGCTAAGCGTTGTTTAGATCTGATGTCCCCAATCGGGTACTGTGGGTCCTAAGTACCACTTGATTGCTTTCAGCACCGTACCTGACTGACGAAGAAATTCAGGCCCTACTGCAAGAAAGTGACGCTGATCTTACAGACTCAGAGGACACCGATGCTCTTGCCAATGGTGTGGACGGCCGTGGTGATGCAGAACCTGAGAGTGATGATAGTGACGACAGCCAAGACGATCAAGGTGACCAAAGGCCACCAGCAATGACTCCGCCAAGGTGGAGGAGCAAAGCGTATGTATCTTTCAGTATTCTACGCGTATATCAAGTAAACTAGAAGATGCTCTGTGCACTGAAACCCACTTCTTATTTTTGAAATCAGATTTTCCGGCATTACCATCAGAGAAGAGGAGGAAATACCAAGCAGCCAGGCGCGCCAGGAGCCAGACACACCATTGAAATATTTTCTTAGATACTTTCAAGAGGACTTCTGGGAGGAATTAGCATACCAGACAAATCTATATTCCGTTCAGGAAAAGGGGGGGAGGTCAATTCAAACGGATTCAAGAGAGTTGAAGATGTTTGTTGGTATCCACATTGCCATGGGTGTACTGAAGCTCCCAAGAGTTCGGCTCTACTGGTCCCAAGTGCTAGGTGTTGATCTAATTGCACAAGCAATGTCAAGAAACAGGTTCTTTGAACTGAGAAGCAACATTCACTTTGTTGACAAGGTGTCGGTAACCACAAAACAAAAGGAAGAAAACAGGCTCTTTCTCGTAGAGCCTATTGTGAACTCGTTCAGAAATGCTTGCTTGGAGCTGCCCCGATCTCGTGAACTATCAATCGATGAGCAGATGATTCCGTTCTCGGGGAGATGTCCCGTGCGGCAGTGTGTGCCTTCCAAGCCAAATCCTGTCGGCCTTAAAAATTTTGTAATGGCATCTCCGGATGGCTTGGTTCTGGACTTTTCCATCTATGTTGGCAAGGGCGCAGTGTCTGATGATGACATGCGAGAGTTTGGACTTGGGGGAAGCGTCGTCAAGAAGCTTCTGGAAACACTAAGGAGGGACCGAGAGACTTTCGTGTTCACTGACAGGTATTTCACGGGCCTGAAGATAGCTGAGCACCTCATTGAAAAAAATGTTTTTATGACCGGCACAGTGATGGCCAACCGTACTCGTGGCATTGCAGGGACAATGCCGCCTGACCGGTCAATGCAGCGCGGCGAGTCACACTGTAAAGTGCGAAGTGACGACAAAGTGTGCATTGTGAAGTGGAAGGACAACAAATCTGTCTTGGTCTTATCCACTGCATTCGGCACAGAGCCCGAAGGAAGTTGCAAGAGGTGGTCGAAAGATGAAACGAAGAAAATAAAAGTGAAGCAACCCGATGCAGTTGCAAGGTACAACAGGTACATGGGCGGGGTTGATTTAATTGACAGGTTTGTCTCCTACTATCGGATCTCTTTGCGAACAAAGAAATGGACTGTCCGCGTCTTTGCCCACTTCTTAGACTTGGCCTGTTATAACGGCTGGATAGAGTACAAGAGAGACTGTGAACGAGCTGACGTTCCAAAACAGCAGAGACTAGATCTTCTTGACTTCAAAATGAACATTGCAATTTCACTCATTCAAGCAGAAATACGGGGATCCAAGAGAGTGCGAGAGCAGGAAGAGGAGAGCAATGAGGAAGAGACTACACACACTGGGCGGCAGAGGAGCAAAATCATTTCGCTTCCTCCAGATGATGTCAGATACGACATGACAGGACACTTCCCAGAGCACCAAAGGCTTGGATCACATATGAGGTGTAGGTATCCAGGTTGCGCGGGCAAATCAAGGGTGAAATGTCTGAAGTGTGGTGTATTTCTGTGCCTCCAGAACCGCAACTGTTTTGTTGCCTTTCACACGCACTGAGTCCCACAGGACCCAATCGGGGACAGCCTAGTTTCACAACTTCCCTTCTTTGTTTGAAAGAACTATTTTTTCCAGTGATTTTTTGTGTGCTCAAGTGCCAAATAAACAAGATTGAAGCAAATCGTGCAAGTTTTCTGATCTTGGGACTGCCGTTGCAAATTGAAGCAGACAGCAAGCAGTCGGAAATTGACTTCCGGTAATGCATTTCTAGGGAAAAAAGCGAGTGCATTTCCTCCCTGCGCTCGGTTATAAAAGCAAATGTCACGAATAATTCGTACCTACTAGGCACATTAGAACATTTTCCAGACACGTAGATGAAATAATTGGTCAGTTACGGCGTTTTTATTTTGAAATCATGGCATGAAAAACGGTGCTAAAACTGCTTCGTACATGTATTTATGTGCACTGTCGGACACTGTTAGCGCGAACACGGCGCCGGCGCTTTCCAGCAGGGGGGTATACGTGCCAAACGAACGAAGGACATGTGGAAAACCAAGACAGACGGCAAGAACTACGCAGTAACACTGGATAAGTAACTCCTTGTGCTTGCAGACGATCGAAATAAATTGAAAGTCACGTAATATAGTTTGATTTGCAATAAATAAGTACTGCTTTATTCTTTTTGCTCATGAATACATGCGAAGATGCTAGTTCTGTGTTCAAATCATCACCCGCATGCTCCAAATCTTTGCAAATCGGGGGAAGCCAGAGAACAGGTGCGCGATAAAAACTGCCCAACATAGGAAATAATAAGAAAATACACTTTTCGTAGCCCACGTACTTTATTATTTACGTTTCGAACGTTTTTTTAACCACTCGTAAAGATGTACGATGGGGGGCATTTTCATACAGTGAGAGGACAGGCATATTAGCAATATATTAGTACCAACGGAATGCTGGCGAACTTTGAACACACTCTACATTCCTTTCGATTGTTATTTTGCTTGGAATCGTCGCTCGTTTCTACATACCTGCCATGAAACCGAGGTTTGGGCCTGAATTATAGCGAAGTTTGACATCGTTCAGTGGTAAAGGAAAAATGCTGTAACTAAAGTAATTACACTTTCACAATATTAATAAAGGTACATACTATCCGGTACAACCGAAATAACAAAAGTTATTAATGTTATTTTTCGGCGACGCGACGAAATTCACGCGCGTTTTCCCATAGGAATACACAGGAAGACCGGAAAAGTAGACTGCATGCTGTCTGCTTCAATTTGCAACCGGAAGTCTCGTAGACACTAGCGCCAGCTGAGCCTCTAGCGTTTATTATAATAACTCCATGGTCGTAACCAGTGTCGTCGGAACAAGCGAACGTCGCCGCATCGCCATCGCCATCGCAGCCAAATTCAAAAACAAAGCGAGCTGCAAACTCTCAGGCCACCGTGCTTCGGGTGGTTTCAGGCATTTACCCAGGCAGCACACCAATGTTGGTCCAACATTGGCCTAACATTGGCAAAGACCGGCCTCAATATCGGACAATATTGGAAGCCCTACCCTATCCAACGTTGGCCCAGTCATTCGTGCCAATGTTGAGCCACTGTTCTGCCATCGTTCGAGCCAATGTCGGCCCATAATTTGTGCCAATGTATGCCCGTTGCTAAACCATGTTTTCAGCCAATGGTGGTCCCACATTGGCAAAGACCGGCGTAATATTGGACAATACTGGAAGCGCGACCGGATCCAATGTTGGCCGTCATTGGTGCTGATTTTCGGCCATCGTTGCACTCGCCCAGCTTGTTGCAAGTGCACTCGCCAAGATGTTTGCAAAAAGGAAGGTACACAGGCACAAAGGATTGTTTTAAAATCTCCTAAAAGTTTATTACACACAGCCTATTCTGTAGACAAGCACAAACTAAGCAATTTGTAATATATGAAGAGGTACTACTCAGCTGTTATACAACTGAGAAGATTGAAAACCAAGCAACAACCGGGGTAATTCTTGGGTAGTATCCAGTCTCCTGGCAGCTGGCAGCACTTTGCCCCAAAATTCCACCGGTAGTCGCCCCTCATTGGCAGTGCAATCAGTTAATAAAACGACATTTCATCGACAGATCGTTTCATAAAAAATTTCAGAATAGATTCTTTTTTTTTTTCTTTTGCAATGAACCGCTATAGACTTAACATGAAGCGGTTTGAAAGGGTGGGCTGGTTCGGTGAGCACGTGCCTCAGGAATACACGCACGTTGAAATGCCCCTACAGCGTGCAATTTGCGTAACGAACGTTGAGGAAACGTTGCGCCTCAGGAATATATCACGCGCGACGAAATACCCCTACAGCATGCGATTCGCGTAAGGAATGTCGATGAAACGTGAATGACGACGAAACGTGTATTAACGAAAAGGTAGCCACGAAACGTGTTTTCGCGAAACGCAGGAAGAATAAAAAAAGTCAGTATTCTACCTGCAGTTGTGACATTATTTCAGACAGATAATGGCAGGCGACTGTCGGTAAGATTTCGGGAAAATTATTCTCCCGGCTACCAAGAGATAGGCACTGCCTAATTTTGGGGATAATGTTAAACCAATGCTGGGAATAATGTTAAACCAATTAATCATCTAAATACCCAAAAACCGACAAAAAGGCCCGCAGTTAATTATGTTCCATGACAACTATCTGAGGGAGAAAAGGCAGCGAGAACGCATAATCATCAGCACTAATTTTTTCAAAAATTTAAACGCCTGGATCGAACATGTATGGCACAAAATAAAGTTTCCACGAACAACTTGTCTGACTAAATCATTACGATGTGAGACACATCTTGAGTTATGAAAGAATCCGAAGTTAAGACCTATATCGAGAAATTAAATCCAAAATAGAGGTGAGTTTCGGTTTCGCTCCAGCATTAAAACGCTGATTAAAGCAGAAGTTTGGGCTAGTTGGTATTTCATGATTAAAGATTAAAACAGCGCAAGGACACGGACAAGAACAAGAAGGTAGACAAACAAGGCGCTGACTTACAACTGAAGTTTATTCGTTCTAACAGCGAGTATAAATACTGTATTGTCACAACAAACAAACATCAATAAAAAGCTTGACCTGGATGCCACGTGCTCACTAGCCATCGCTATGCACTGTCACTGTTTGTCTAAATAGGAACGTTCCTTATCTGACAAAGATAGTGACGGAATGCTGACACAGTTTTGCCCCAATCTTCCAATTTCCCGCGCCTCAATGATTTCCCGAGTGAGTTTGTCTTTATTTTTCCTAATCACTTCACATTTGTCAAAGACGGGAGCGCAGCAACAGTCTCGGCAGTGCAGGCCAAGGTGACCTGACACAACTCTAAACACGTTATACTTGTGCTCCCGCAGCCGATCATTGAGCCATCGCCCCGTTTGCCCGACGTATCTCCTGCCACACGAGAGGGGAATAGAGTACACTACTCCCTCCACACAGTCTACGAATTGGTCGTGGTGTTTTTTGGTGCAACTCCTGTTCTAAAGAAAAGCAGGGTTGCACCAAAAAACACCACGACCAATTCGTAGACTGTGTGGAGGGAGTAGTGTACTCTATTCCCCTTTCGTGTGGCAGGAGATAACGTCGGGCAAACGGGGCGATGCCTCAATGATCGGCTGCGGGAGCACAAGTATAACGTGTTTAGAGTTGTGTCAGGTCACCTTGGCCTGCACTGCCGAGACTGTTGCTGCGCTCCCGTCTTTGACAAATGTGAAGTGATTAGGAAAAATAAAGACAAACTCACTCGGGAAATCATTGAGGCGCGGGAAATTGGAAGATTGGGGCAAAACTGTGTCAGCATTCCGTCACTATCTTTGTCAGATAAGGAACGTTCCTATTTAGACAAACAGTGACAGTGCATAGCGATGGCTAGTGAGCACGTGGCATCCAGGTCAAGCTTTTTATTCATGTTTGTTTGTTGCGACAATACAGTATTTATACTCGCTGTTAGAACGAATAAACTTCAGTTGTAAGTCAGCGCCTTGGTTGTCTACCTTCTTGTTCTTGTCCGTGTCCTTGCGCTGTTTTAATCTTTAATCATTAAAACGCGCATCTTTGCGTAAATATTACGCTAAACACCGTTCTTGTTTTCAGGGTAAAGAGGGAACCTGCGCTCATAACACCCTAGCTTCCTCGTATTACCAGTAATAATTCGTGTCGCTCAGTGAAACCAACACACTAGACAGGCTCAACAGGGGCACGCATCTCCGACCCTCACTATAACCGCCATTTTGAAAAATGAGTGGCGCCACCTATAGTTAATTGGAGACGCGAATACAGTAATCGAATTCAAATTACAGTATGCTCTGGCTATACGGTTTGGTCACGGTATGCATGTTTTACGGTAAGATTCCCGGTTCAAAAATCCAGTTTGAATGTTACCGTGTTCAAGTTCATACCGTTTTTTTTTTTTTTTTTTTTGGGGGGGGGAAAGCTTTAAAACAAGCCGTTATATTATTTTGAAGTTATAAGAGATGTCTTTTTTGTTAATTTCCTAGGAAAAACGGAGGACAGCGAGCTCTTATTTTTCCGTAAATTTTTTTCAGAAAACCATTTTGATTTTTTAGAATAGATAATGGTTCATTTTCAAACTTTGGCATCTGGTTCTGACCTTTAACGGAATATTCATGCGCAGAAGAAATCTTGGGCGGTGCGTAGTTCATTTCCGTGGTGAAAGTAACACCATTTGTTTTTGGTGGACTCGCTATTTATCAGATAATTAGTATAACACTAATTTGTTTTATCAGTCGATCTTCATTTGATAAGTAACCTTTTCCAGCAACACTTGGCTGCAGTAAAAACGAGCGGTCCTGGGGTAATCCAAAACACAGTAAGCGTTATAGCGCTGACACGTAACGGCCAAGTCGTTGGACATCCGCGTCGGGATCACTTACCGTGGGTCTGGAAGGCGAAGCATCAATTGGCTTCGTTCTCATGAGCGCTCAGCTCACTGTTCTACCTGCGACGCACGGAGAGACGCCTCAGCGTCCCCGCCTGACCGTCTTTGAGAGTCTCACAAGAAGTGCGACGCAAGCACGTGGTGACGCCCATAGGCACGCGCCTGCCACTCTGCGCCATACTCGGCGCATTTTCCGCTTGGGGCGGCTCGTATATCCACTAGCGATGACGTAGTGCGCAGATCCGTCTTCTGGGTGGTGTTGTATTAATGGATACACGCTGAACTCATTTAATCCGGCGGCGGCTTGAGCCAGCCAACTGAAGTAGTAATATCAAAAATTAACTCCAATAAATATTCAAAATATTTACCAATGACGAAGAAGTTTCTATTGGGACGTCCCATGACTGTGCCCATCTAGCTGGCACTGCACAATACTCATACGAACATTTTTGTTCAACAAATATCAGGTATGAAGATAATTGGCAATGCTAGTGTGTCTTCATGAGCACTTTGCTTAGGGTGATGATATATAGGCATTTTCTTTCGAAGTTTCCAACGCTTTTTTTTTTTCGGACCGCGATAAACCTCAGTTTCCGGCACAAGGTTTTTCGCATTGACAATCTTACAGCGGCATTTGTTACCGTTCATTTATTTTTTTTTATTTCCCAGGAGCACCTGCTCGGCATGAGGTACTTATGGAGTCGCTGAATGTTCTCAGAGTAACGAATATCACTCAATCCGTTTACCGGAAGTCAAGCCCGCAAACTCCAGCTCTCATTGCGAGGTTTATCCCGTGGCGGAAGTTATCAGTAGGACTTTATAAAAAATAAATCCCTAAAAAATAGAACTTTAAATAAAACGTTGCCGCTTTACCACCAGTACGTCGGATACCCACGCGTGAATGCTGTACGCAATTAGAAAAAAAGAGTCTCTATAGTTCTTCCTAGAGGGAGGGACACTGAAGTGACCTATGTATACTTCAGAAAGGGAGAAACTTTCGCCCTGAAAGCATGGGCAGCAAAGTTACTCTGTCGCCTGCATCTCATTATTGCGGCCCAGAATCGAGCAAATCGAGCTCCATAAGGCTTAACGAGGACACTACATCTGTTATATGGGGCGAGAGGAGCAGCAAATAAAATCGTAACACGAGCTTTCCGCGCAGTGTATTTATTTCCGAAGCCGGCTTCCTCCTGCAGGTAACGAAACTTGCGTTTCTCGTCGTCGTCAGCACTGCGATGTTAAACGGCGACAATCTGTGCCCTGCTACTTCGAGCACTTTACGTCTTATCTTCGCTATTCCTTGCGCCACAATTCCCTCGTCAACCGCGCATCACGGAGGAGGGTACACTTTTCGCGAAACTAAAAACCGCTCTGAAAATAGCATATTCGAAGCAACCTACTTGGCTCATTGTTGCATGTCGACCATAAATTATCGCGAAGCGTGAAACAAGCGGACATCGAAGACCGACACCCTAGGCGCTATGCCATCCGGTTACGACCGACTACGTCACCGTCAACATGAACAACTTCAGCGGGCGTCCTTTCTTTTGGTGGGAAGAACCCAAAAAAACTGCGGCTATGAAAACCAGCACCGAAAAACGTAGGGAACCATATATTCAGCCCCTGCAGCTACCCAGGGAGTTATATTATTTTTACTGCAATAGCAGTTGTGGTGGTTTACTTTGCGGATGTCGCGCTGTCGACTGCGCTCTATATTGACACGGGTCATTTTCGGAAGTCCGCCAAAAGGTTCCACATTGACAACACGCCGTTGTCATCCCGACAATCGTCACGACACTTACGACTCGCCGCGCATCACGTCAGCTGTTACCTGGCGTCAGCTGACATCATGCACTGACAATGTCAAGCGACGTGGCGTAGTGACGCCACGCCACTTAATGACGTCACGAGACACCGTGAGACACGTGATGTCATGATGTCGCACAATACTGTGACGTCACGTGACAATACGTCGTCACGTGATGTCATGACGGCACGTAAAAAAATTAACATCAGAATTGTGATAATTAAAACAATCAAAACAAAACTTCTTTGCTAATTATACCAGAAGGTTCTGTGATGACAGAACCAATTTAGCGAGGTGGGTGTTAAGCCGGCGAAACCACGGGCGTGACATTAGGTGGAGCTACAAGCTTGCAACTTTAGTGCAAGATTCTGGAAGCGATCTAGGCTGACCACAAGACGGTATTAGTTTCTGTCCAAAAACATTAAATAACCCATTCAGTCATGTACAGCAACAACAGGAAACGGATCATGCATGCACCTGCAGTTTCGTCGTTCTCACAATTTCAAAGTTGGCACGCGATTTTTGAAGTATTCTTCAATTACCACTAGGTACTCCTAGTCTGTGTCCAATAAGAGCGTTTAACATGTTCACACAACGCTCTTAATTGTATGCACCCTTTTTGGTTTGAAAACGCTCTGGATTATTCTTCCGGAGTTTTTCTTAGTTTAATACAAACAGCATATGCGGACTTCATAATGCGTATTCGCATATTTTTCGTCCCTTCACTCCCTCTGCACCGCAAGGACATCTTGGCGGTGCCGACGTCACACCTCAGCTGTCGCACTGTTTCACCTTGCGGGTTGCGTTAGTGCCCTTATTGCTTTATTGCCTGACAATATTTATTTACACGAAATACACTTTCAAATACACTTCTGAAGGGGTATCAGCTTAATTATGCCTGGCACAGAATAATTAAACTGTTCTTAGTGTGACCCGTACGCATATGACCGAAAGCCACTCAAGGCCATCTCTGAAAACCTTATAAACTTCTCTAATTTGACTAATGCTCTCAGACAGATAAAGACACACAGGTCGGGCATTTAAATCGGCATGCCGCACTCTCATGCGGTTCTTCCAGCTTTTGTGTAAGCCAAAGACAACAGGCAAATCCTACTTCATAGAGTCCGTTGGGCTAACTAGATTGAAAAATATTTCTTGTGCCTAAAGAAAGATTTTATTTCAGGAATTATCACAGGATTTCCCACTGCAACACATCGTCTCAACAATTTAATAACATGTGTTCTATCGGTTCAAGCTTTTGTGACAAAAAAAAAAAAAACACTCTTCAGAGTCTGTAAAACTAATATACCCTTTTTATTAAGACATGTTTTATCCGCAAGTGTTGCATTGTGAAGTTGAAGAGAAAAGCTGTTAATTATAGACGGTACCAACATTTTCTTTACGCGACGAAGTACATTCTTTCTTGTCAAAGCACTGTAAACAGCTAGATAGAAAGTAGATGCAAAAAGCAGTCATAACACATCTGTTTCTAAACAGCTTTCGAGAGACATTACTCATATTGCCACGCGCGTGGCCGAGTCGTTACCGCGCTTCAGTTTCATGAGGAGTCCCAGGGTTTGATTCCCGGGAGTTTCGCGTGTTTTGTTAATTCTTTCAGTTTAATGTACTGGTAAATTCACAAAACCTGTTTCTTGTTCGAGGTCCGAATGTTCTGCTCGTTTGAGGTTGGAATGTTCTACGCGCCAAAAACCTTCTACGCGGACTGTTCCTGAAGCAAACGTGTTCACATAAGAGCCTTTGCGTGTCAAGCCACGGTCACCTTCGCCCCAGCGCGCGGTCCTGGTGTTTCGCCGACATCCACGCCTGCGACACTAACCTACTTCTCTTTTGTTTTTGGCAAAGTTCGCCCCATTAAACGTTCAGTTCATTCAATTATTCGTCGCCTCATTATTTGTAATTCGCTACATTTTGGTGGAAGTGCGGGGTATTGCCTTTTATGCCCGTGAAACGCACCTTTCAAAGGATTTGTCGGGCCCGATTGTTCTCAAGTGCAGCAAAACTAGTCTTCGTCGACGATCCCGAGCCAGTCGCCGCAACCAAAGACACTCTACGGAGTTCAGTCAACTCTCAAAGCAGCCAAGAAATACGAAGACCCCGACGATGGGGGCCAAGTCGCATCAGGCACCAGCCGTTCCATCGTATACCTGCCGTTTTCGCCTCGAACACCGGAACCTTTTCACGGCGATATTCATGAGGATGTTGAAGACAGGCTCAGCCAGTACAGCCGAGTGGCGCGACACAACAACTGGACACCAGAACAGCGCCCGCAGAACCTCTGCTTTGCATTACAGGGCACCGTTAAGCGCTGCTTTGAGATCCACGAGCCAACGTTAACATGGTGGGATGTCTGCAGGCGCGAGGTGCTACGAAAATGGTCATCTGCCTTCTCCCGTCATTTTTGAGTGGAGAACCACTCAACAGCGGCGGGAGAAGGCAAAGCACATTTTTTGAACGCAAGTCCAGGACCCAAACGAGACCGTCACAACGTTCGTTCGAGTTGTCTAGGGCCTGAGCAGCCGTTTCGACACACAAGCCGCAGACGACAAGAAGCTGTTGGTTGTTATGTGCGGAGTGAGATATCATATCTTTGGAGGCCTCGTCCGCAACGAGCCAACAACCGTCGAAGCCTTTGTCATGGAGGCAAGCAACATTGAGCGCGTTCCAAGCGCACGCTTCCTGCTACCAACAACATTTAAGCGTTGCTGCGTCCACCCTGTTTAGCGTCGAAACCTCCCCTGTAACCCCGAACATTCGCGAAATTATACAGGACGTCGTCTGGGAGCAACTTGCGGGTTGCTCCCAGCTTCGAGTCGTCCATCGATACTCTCCAACGCCGAGGTTGTGCGCGAGGAAGTCAAACGGGCGGTACAAACTAAAATTCCCATCAAAATGACGACGGCAGAAGAACCGACGTTGGGCTACGCCGCCATGGCCCGACGACCGCGTCATGTTCCACGCCAAGCCCCGGCGCCACTCCAAAGTGAAGCCTCAATGCCGCGGTATCCTCAACGTGAGGAAGAACAGGCCCAGTACGTCCACCTGGAACGTCCCTCACCGGAAAAGACCGATGTATGGCAAACGGCCTACCAACGAACGGTCTGCCTCCCTGCGGGGAAATCGACCACAACTACCGCGGATGCCCGTACTGTAGACTTGGGCTGCGTGGTTTCCACCCAAACGACCCGCGCTCGAGGTACGGCGAACGCCTTCGCGACATAGAGGAGTACCACCGACTCTCGACCTCCTCAGCGCCGACTCATTGCCGTGAATCCCGCTCACTATAGTAACAACGTTCAGCGTCTCCGGCACCTCGACAACGCCGATATAGCATGTCTTCCCTGAGTCTACGAGAAAACTAAGTGCGGCAACGCCTGAAGGTGGTGTTGCCAAAGGCGACCAAAGTAAAACCCTCCAAGAATGCCGAAGCGCTCCCACTCTCCCTGCGCAACACATCGCAACGACGCCCCTGCAACGGTGCCCATCAACCTAAAAGTTGTTATCAAGGGCCACGACGCATCGGCCTCCGTGGACACCGGAGCAGATTACTCAGTCTTGGTTGGGAGACTCTCTCGCCGCCTGCACAATGTTACGACGCCCTGGGGTGGACACAAATTCGAAGCGCCGGAGGACACATTATTACACCCGTCGGAAGGTGCACTGCCCGAGCCGACATTCACGGCGAGACGTGCCCTGTGAAATTCGTCGTTCTACAAGACTGTGCCAGAGACCTTTTTTTCTCAGCATGGACGTTCTGTGTGAATAAAACGCCGTCATCGATCTTAGGAAGAATAGATTGACGCTGCGAACACCTTTTCCGCCTCCAGAGGAACCCCAAATAACGTCAGTCGCCGTCCGAGTTGCTGCCGACCACGTGAACCTGTAGCAGCGGTCAAGCGTTTCTGTGCCCCTCATGATAAATGTAGCTACCTGCGAATAACTTGTTCGGGAAGGCAACTATCACCTGCTCCTGTGAAGTGGAATAGGGGTCGCATAGGAAATAACTGAACTTCACAATGAACGCAGTATGCTCCTCATGAAGATATTCTCACAAGAAACGCAACACCTCACGAAAGATGCCGCTGTGGGCCAGGTCGAGGAACTCCTTAACTTTGCCGAAATCTTCGCGATTGCTGAAGAATCCTCGCCACCTCAGCAAGACATGTCGCCGACTGCAGAGCTCTACATTGACACCCAGCTTCCAGGCCCGAAACGATAGCAGCTGAGTGACCTCCTCGCCGAATACAGCGACTGCTTCGCGACATCGTCGAAGGCGCGCCAAACCACGGTGGCGAATCATCGCATCGTTACTGTGGACGAAGCGCTCCCTGTGCATCAATCGCCAACAGAGTCTCCGTAAATGAAACGGAGGTCACCCAGGAGCAAGTGCAAGAAAGGATTAACGACAACATAATCCAGCCTTCAAACAGTCCGTGGTCGTCTCCAGTAGTGCTGGTTAAGAAGAAGGACGGAACGCTTAGGTTCGGCGTGGACTACCGGCAGCTGAACACGGTGACGAAGAAAGACGTCTTTTCTCTCCCTCGATAGACGACACGCTAGACCGGCTGCGCCACTCTCGATATTTTTCATCGATGGACCAGATGGGCGGCTACTGGGAGATCGGAATCGACGAACGGGATCGAGAGAAGGGAACCTTCGTCACGCCGGATGGACTGTACGGGTTCAAGGTGATGCCCTTTTGACTATGCACGGCACCAGCAATTTTCCAGCGTGCCATGGACACTGTATTGAGAGTACTGAAATGGCAGAGCTGTCTCGTCTATTTTGACGACGTTGTAGTGTTTTCAAGCGACTTCACCGAGCACTTGCCATCCACCCCGAGCTGTTCTCCAAGCCATAAAGGGACGCCGTACTCGCCCTCAACCCGTCAAAGTGCCGGTTTGCGTATGGTGAACTGAAGTTCCTAGACCACCTGGCAAGTAACGAAGGCGTTCGCCCACACCCCGAGAATACTTGCACCTCCAACAAAATGTCACGAATGACAAATGATGACGCGCCGAATAACTAAATAAACCGACCGCGTGTTTGGGCGATTTTCAGCTCAAAACAAAAGAGAAGTAGGTTAGTGTCGCAGAAATAGATGTCGGCGAAACAGCAGGATGAAGCGCTGGGATGAAACTTACTGTGGCTCGCCACACGGAGCCACTTATGTACAGCGTTGGCTTCTGGAACTATTGGCGTATATGGTTTGGCTCGTAGAACATTCGAACCTCGATCAAGTAAGAGGGTTCTCGAATGTGCCAGAACATTAAACTGAAAGCATAGAATAAAAGACGCGGAAGTCCAAGGAATCGAACCCTGGGCCTCCGCATGAAAGTGAAGCGCAATAACCACTCAGCCACGCACGCGCTCACTCGCCGACGTGCGTGGCACTATATTGTAAAGATAACAGCGTTGATATAGAGTGCTATTAATAACAACTTATTTCAAGTAAGCACTCAGTAGACAGGCATCGAGATTCGTCAAGTAGACGAAACAACAGAACACGGCAAGACACTCGACAATGAACCTGACGACGAACACGCGAAAAGTGATATAGGTATTCATGGAAATCAAAACGGTCAACAACTTGACGTATAAAAAGCGTGATTTGGAAAAACGAAAAAAAAAAAAAAAAACACAATGCCGGGCGCTTTGAAATAAATTTATTCGCGTGACGCGCTCCGAGGTGAACGACCACACATTCACTTACTATACACGATGCAACTTTTTAATGTGAAAATTGAACAGTGCAATACTTGTAAAATATTCCATAGCTTAGCGAGAAAAAATAAAGAAAATACATACCGTATGTCTCGCGAAAGTTAAAAGTGGAATGCGAAAGCCGTGTAAGCGTTTCTGAATGGCGTACCCAGTAGAGTGTCTGGCTCGCAACCGAAAAATTATGGGTTCGAATGCAGCCTAAAATTTTTCAATTCATTTATTTAGTGCTAAGTAAATTACTTTATAAAGTAAAGTTATTTGAGATATGCGTTGACCTTCAATTTGCATTATATGTCATGTTTTAGTCACTTTCTTTTGCGCGTAACGTTATGTTAGACGTGAGGGTTGTGGGATGTATGAAAATCTCATGTGAAGTCATGACCGTATCGACCAATCAGGATTTTCTGGTCCCGCCAACCTTGATGCCGGCTTTTCTATGAACAGAGCTCGCAGAAAAGCCGCAGAATCGCAGCCGCAGAGCCCGAAGAGCACCTTAACGCTTCTGGGCTAATAAAAAAATGTTGACCAGTGTCAGGGTCCGCCTTCTTGCGCAGTTTATCAGTCTCTTCAATCCACGAACTTGTTTTGTCAAGATAGTATTGAAATGATAGGCCCCTTGTGACGAGCGATCCCGCGACAAACCGAAGAGGACGGGGAACAAGAAGACGGGCTGGGGCACGCGAGGAGGGCGGGAGGGGATTCGGGCGATTGAAAATGGATGGAGCAGACGCAAGTGGGCCGCACCTCCGTCGGCGTGACCAGACGTCAAGAAGCCTGACCCACAACCCGCTTCTCACGCAGTCCGGGCGCCAACCTTCCGGTGGCAGACAAGATTGCGTATGTGGCGCAGTTGAACAGCCGCTCCCGCTCCGTGCCACAGACGTACTGGGCGTGATCCGAGCCTTCGGCCACCGACCAACTACCTCGTCACTACGTCCTTCGGCCCTGACGCCGGTAGACCCCTGATCATCGGTTTGCACGGGTGCTACGCCGCAAGGACTTAAAAATTCGTGAGCGAAGTCACTTCAGGGGACACTCGAACTTTAACTCTGTTGTTGAAGTGATGTAAATAGTTTTGTAAATATTCTCTTTCCATAATTCTACAGTGCAATGTGAATTATCTCATAACGGATCATCGTGTCAGCTGTCGTTTGTTTCTAACATCACGAAGCTCACGACAATTTGACGTCCGCGACAGGATGGAGACACTTTGAATTGTTCGGGATAATTTACTGCACGATGGATTTAAAGGAGATAGTAGACGTAGGCAAGTCGTTAGGCCTACAGGGCGTTGAATTGAGAAAGTGGGAGGAAGAGAAAGTTGCCTACGAACGGGAACAAAAGGCGCGGAAAAGAGAGGAGAGAGCCGCCGAGAGACTAGCAAGTAGAGAAAAAGCCGAAATAGAGGAGCGGGCACTACAGCTGCGTTGAAGGCTAGTTGAAAGCGGACCGGCAACAAATTTTGAGGCAACGCCCGAGGGAAGTAACAATGGGAGCATGAATTCTGTTTCCATTTGTCCCCGTAAATTCATCCCGTCATTTGACGAGAAGCGAGAGGACCTGGATGCCTATCTGAAACGTTTTGAATGTATCGCAAAGGGAGAGGAATGGCAATAATCAAAATGGGCGACGGCGTTGAGCATGCGCCTCACGGGAGAGGTTTTAAATGTATACAGAGACTATCGCCACGAGACTCTATGAGATACGAAGCCACTAGGAGAGCTCTTCTGGAAAGATTTCGGTTTACGGCAGAGAAATATCGAGAAAAGTTCAGAAAATCCAAACCCGACGAAGGTGGGAGAACTAGTCAATACGCCGCCCGGCTAGAAAGTTATTTTGATAGGTGGCTGGAAGTTGTAGTGACGCCTACAATGTACGACGCATGGCGAGACAAAATCTTGGGGGACCAATTTCTGTCCCAGTGCCACGAGAAGATCACTATCTTTCTGAGGGAAATAGACTGCAAGACACGTTCATCAATGGTTGGGACGGCTATCGATTCCTCGAAGCCCAAAAACCAAAAAGTCTCTTCTCTTTTAGAGAAGAGTCAAAGACCGCCTTGATTCAAAGAACTAAGTCTGACGCGCCCAAATTTTCTAAACCTAAATGCTTCTTATGTTGCAGGTTAGGACACAAGGCACCTCAGTGTATATATAATAATATATTAATATCTTTATTTTCCATTTACATTGGTGGAGTCCAAGAAAAAAAAGCCGCACGAAACGGCTTGACGAGCTCTCGGTCCCCACATTGCATTCTGCTGCAGTGACAAGGCGAAAGAGAGAAAAAAACACACACGCACACCAAAAACATTAGTCGTCTACAACAAAATGGCACGCACACCAATGCACGCAATTCTTTCATGCTGATAGTGTCTACGTCAACATTACTATGAATAAAACAATTAAGCAGTTTAGATAATCTGTAGCACAACATTTTTTTTCCTAGGTTTAATCGGCAAGTAGGTGCATTCCAGTATTCAGGTTTCCGAAACTGATAATTGGGAACGCGTTGGCTTAAACCAGACAGTTCAGTTAAGTAAGTACGTTTACTGCACAATTCACGTTTATACTCTGTAGAAAGCCTATAATTATACATGTTGTAGATACTTAATATATTATACATTCTGAGCAGGTTTTCTGTATCGAGCAGAATGGCACATTGGCAATTGTATGTAACATTCGTTTTTGAAGTAAGTGTATCATCTTAAGATTTGTTGCCGTGGTGGTACCGCAAACCAGCTGGCAGCAATTTAAATGAGCAGAAAATAGAGCTTTATACAGTAATATTTTAACCGAGCTCAGAAATATATATCGATTCCGATATACGAGACCTACAACGTTTTTTATTTTATTTTTTAAATACTCATATATGATGGTTTCATGACATGTTTTCTGGAAACACAACACCAAGCGTTTTGAATGATTCAACCAATTCAATATATACCGAGTTTATATAAATGTGTTCTAATAGAGAAATAACTTTATTTTTCGGCCTAAATATCATAGCTTTTGTTTTATTTGTATTATTTTTAAAGCGGTTTTATCGGTCCATTCTCCTAATTTTTCTAGTACTGTGTTGGCCATAGACATAAGTTGATCTGCCTTATCAGCAGTAAAAAGAAGCGCCGCATCGTCAGCATATATAAAAAATTTAGTTGTCCGGTCAATGTTCACAATATCATTGACATAAGCGGTAAAAAGAAAAGGTCCTAAAATACTGCCTTGAGGTACGCCCGATATTACCGATTTGATTCTGGAAATGAAATTATTACAACAAACGTGTTATTTGCGGTTTCCAAGATAGAATTGAAGAAGACTTAAGCTTTTCCGCGAATTCCGTAATATTCCAGCTTTTGCAATAATAGTTCATGGTTTAGAAAATCAAAAGACTTTGTAAAGTCTACGTAAATATCAAGTACTAGTTTTCGTTTCTCGAGATTTCTTAAAATGAATTCTTTCTGTTCAAGTAAGGCAAGTTCAGTTGATTTATGCTTTCTGAACCCAAACTGGGATCTCGTAATTACCTTAAGTTTGTCAAAATTGTTAGACAAGCGGGTATGAATAACTTTTTCAAGTCCCTTTGAAAGACTGGCAGTCGAAATGGATTTAAGTGAAAGAATCCATCGTGCTCTTTCTGCCGAAGGGAAGGGCGCGACGAAAGAGACTGTCCCAGAAAACGCGAAGAGACCACCTGTAATGTGTTTCGTTGAGCCTCCTGGACTACCTAAGGGTGAGGTAAACCACCTGGGGGTGCTATCGAGGAAGAAAAGCCTTCGCTGTGTGACGACGGTGAGGTTGGGGTGATTAATGTTACCCAAGAACACAAGAAAGTAAACAAGAGTCGAAACATGCCTGTCTTGCAAGGTGTACTTAACAATCAACGAGTCAGCGTATTACGTGACATTAGCAGTAGCACGGTAATTGTTCGACGCAGCCTAGTCGAAAACACCAGTCATACTGGAAAGACGGGTGTAGTATTCCTTGTGGATGGAACATCGTTACAGCTACCGGCGTCTAGGGTGGAACTGTGTTCCCCATCTTTCACCGGAGATTTGCTTGTTAAGTGCACGGAGTCACCTCTGTATGACGTAATCTTAGGAAATATTGAAGAAGCAGAAGAGCCCAATCCCGGATGGAATGACGAGAGAGGGCAGCCAAGCCCGGAAGGAAGAGCTCTAGAGCAGCGAACAGAAAAGGTTGCTATCAGCAACCTGTCGGCCGTGAGTGGATCGAAGTCGACAGATAAAACGGGCGAATCCAGCGAAGTCAAGAGGAATGAAATAACTTCTGAGCTTTTGAAACAACGACAGAGGGGTGATGCCACGTTGGACGTCTGTCGGAGCAAAACTGGACAGGTGTATAACACAAAGGATGGATCGACATGCAGCTTTTGTTTATCGAAATACGTACTGTGCCGAAAATAGGAGGAAAAAGGGGGCAAACACTTCAAACAGGTGGTCGTTCCAACCACACTCAGAAATTACGTCTGGTAGGCGGCACATCACAGTGCAGTGGCTGGTCACCTGGAAGTAAAGAGAACTACTGACAGAGTGTTAGACGCTTTTTATCGGCCTGGAGTTCAGGCTGACATTAAACGCTACGGTAAATCGCGCGATGCCTGTCAAAGGGCCACTCCGAAAGGGCCATTCAAAACAGCGCCCCTTGGGCGAATGCCTATTATCGACACTCCGTTTTATAGAGTGGCAATCCACTTATTAGGGCCACTTCGGACGACTTCGGAAAGCGCAAACCGTTATGTACTGACGATGGTAGATTTCACCACCAGATACCCAGACGCGGTTGCGTTGCCTTCCTGTGACTCTCGCACGGTGTCGGAAGGATTCTTAGAACGTTTTTCTCGAGTGGAGCTGCCCAGGCAAATTGTATTTGACCGTGGGACAAGTTTCACGTCCGGGCTCATGAAGGAGCTTACACGACTACTGGACATCCAACAGCTTCTGACTACTCCTGACCACCCTATCTGCAACCGATTGGTCCAAAGGTACAATGGTACCTTCAGACAGATGTTGTGTAAGATGTGCCAAGAAAAGCTTCGATCCTGGGATCGATATCTTGCACCGCTCCTGTTCGCGTACCGAGAGGTCCCGCAAGCCAGCCTGGGTTTCTCTCCCTTTGAGCTGATATATGGGAGACACGTTCGCGGGCCGCTGACAATCTTGAAGGAAATCTGGACGCAGGAGGAGTTAGAAGGAAACTTGAAGACGACATACTCACCCGTTTTGTACCTTCGCAACCGACTTGAAAGAACCACCGAACTGGCGCACCAGAACTTAACAGCAGGCAGGCGGTACCAGAAGAAGATTTATGACAGAAGACGGGGAGGAGACTTTTGAAGGTCGGGGACCGTGCATTATTGTTGATATCGACAAAGACGAACAAGTGTGTTATGCACTGGAAAGACCCATACAAAGTCATCGGCAAAAAGAGTGAGGTCAATTACGTGATAGACTTAGGACAAACAACCAAGGTCTTCCCCATTAACATGCTCAAAAAATACAAAGAGCGAGAGCCAGATACCATGGTAAAAGAGCACGTTTCCTCACTGATTGCCATCGAGCAGGAAGAAGTAGAGCATACCCTGCGTGGGTCTCAAGAGCACTCAAGCAATCGCCGATGTGGTGCTGGCCAAAGACCTTACTGAGGGCTAAGAAAGGGACATCAAAGACGTGCTAGGTAGATTTGAAAGGATTTTCACCGAATTTTCTCGACGAACACATCTGTCGGAGTGTAAGTTGGAGCTGACTACTAACGATCCCATTCAGACTCCACAGTATCCTGTTCCTTTTGCAAAAACAAGGATAGTAGAAGAGGAAGTTGCAGAAATGTTAAAGCTTGAAGTAATAGAAAAATCGACTTCACCATACCGTTCTGTGTTGGTTCTGGTGAAGAAGCCGGACGGTTCATATCGAGTCTGCATGGACTTCCGTCGGCTCAACGACATCCTTGTACCTGACGCTGAATCTATTACTCGGATCGAAGACGTGTTCACGGAAGTTGGAAATAAAGTATATTTCTTGGAGCTAGACCTCTCAAAAGGGTATTGGCAAATACTTCTCGCCAATGATTCGAAGAAGAAAACAACCTTCTCCAGCGAATCTGTACTTTAAGAATTTAAATACATGCCGTTCGGGATAAAGACGGCATCTGCCGTTTTCACACGACTGATGAGACGGGTTCTTGCAGTCATCCAAGGTGTACAGCATTATATTGACGAGGTACTAACTGCAACCACAACCTGGGAGGAACACATATAAGTACTCCAGCAGGTTCTAAAAGGGTTGAATAAGCAGGCTTAACTGTCAGGCCCAGCAAATGCGAACTGGCGATGAGAGAGATCGCGTTCCTGGGCCATCGACTAGGTCACGGTGAGCTTGCTCCTATACCCGAGACGCTAGAAAAAGTTGTTGGTTCAAAACGACCATCAAATGAGAAGCCACTGAGGTCATTCCTGGAGTTGACAGGTTACTACCGCCAGTTCATTCTGAACTATGCGGAAAAGGCCCTACCCGTAGTCGAGCTCACAAAGAAGAAGGAGCCAAACATGTTGTGGTGGACAGGCGTCCAAGAGAATGCATTTCAAGAATTGCAACGAGCGCTTTCAGCTGGGCCGATTCTCCGAGCACCCTATTTTACGAAGCAGCTCGTGCTCCGAACAGACGCGTCGGACAGTTGCCTGGGTGCCATGATTATGCGAGAACGCATGTCGTTCTTGCATCCAGTTGCCTACGCGAGTACAAACGTCTTGTCCAGAGAAAAGAACTACGCTGCAATTGAAAATAAAGCATTTGCGTTAGTATTGGCGATCCTGAAAATTCACGTGTATTTGTGTGGGAAGGAGTTTAAAGTTCAGACGGATCAGCAGACGGTGGAATATTTACATAAGATAAAAGCTGCAAACAGTAGGACTCTAAGATAGAGTTTGCTTCTGCAGGAATACCGATTATGAGGTATATAAAAGAAGTGGATGATAGGGGGGGTCCAGACTATTTAAGCCGAGTGAGAGGTACGCGATGAAGAGCTTTACCGGTGTCTTCTTTGCTGTTGTATGTATTCTTAGGCACACGTAATTAAATTTACATTCATAAGGGGAGCTCGGGCTCAACCTATTCTGCAACTGAACGAGCTGGTGTGGACTAGAATCGACTCATGTGAAGTGCATTTTTTCTTCTCTTCGGGTAGTGAAAAAGAAAAAAAAAAGACACCTTGTTGGGCGGTCACTGTGATGAGCGATCCCGCGACAAGCCGAAGAGTGCGAGAAAAAAGAAGACGGGGTGGGGCACGCGAGGTGCGCGAGAGAGGATTCGGGCGGTTGAACAAGGAAGGGAAAGACGCAACCAGGCCGTACCTCCGTCGGCGTGACCAGACCAGACAACCCGCTTCTCACGCTGACCGGGTGCCAACCTTCCGAAGGTAGGCAATATTGCATGCGTGGCGCAGTTGAACACTCGCTGCCGCTTAGTGCCACAGACTTGATGAGCCTGATTCAAACCTTCGGCCAACGCCCAGCTGCCTCGTCTCTACGTCCCTCGGCCCTCAATTCGGTAGACACCTAGTCATAGGCTGCCACCAACGTACGGGGCCTGACTCAAGCCTTCGGCCATCGATCAACTACCTCGTCACTACGTTCCTCGGCCCTGACGTCGGTAGACCCCTGATCATCAACCGGAACGGGTGCTACGCCACAAGACGTAAAGGAATACTACAACGAAATTTCGGCGCTCATTTTTTGGCCTATATGTGTTCAAAGGAGCAGCATCACATCGAACATACCAATATCTTGTTAGAAAAGTCACGAAAAGGAATTTTAAAACGAATTAAATGATTAGCAAAGAGCACCTGGTGGATGTCGCTAACGCCTCCCTTGTAATGCCCGTCAAGGAACCTTGGCAGCTAGTGACGGTGGTTGACTCGCCTCCAACCACGACAAGAAAAGAGGGGCAGGAGGAACTCCCCTCTTGCCGAGAATGCCTTTTGTGTGTCGCAGAAGTAGCTATTGTCCCCCTAAACGATTACAGAAGATTAACCCCTCACTCAAAATTCGTACAAAAGCAGCCGCTTCGGTGGCTGGAACGACTAGGCCATCCTCTCGATGTCAGCCTTGCCGTAGCTTTGCTCGTGCTGAGACGACCTACGTCACGATTGCGTTGGATGTCACGTGGTCTCCGCTGGGCCTTCTCCGAGCGCTTGCCAGAGTGGGCCGTTTATAACGACAAATACAGCCACCAGGCCCAAAATACAAACGTGCGATTGTCATTTACGGATAGTGTGGATCATATTCAACCTATTTCTGAACACGACGGGAATATTTCAAATTTCGTTGAAGTATTCATTTAAACGTCGGTAGCGAGGGACATCTTAGGGGACACTCGAACCTTAACTCTATTTGTTGAAGTGGTGCAAACAGTTTTGTAAACATTCTCTTTCCATATTTCTACAGTGCAATGTTAATTATGCCATAACGTATCCTCGTGTCGTCTGTCATTTCTTTCTAACATCACGAACCTCACGACACCCCTATAGACCTTTCCAGCGCTTATCACTGATGAAAAAAAGGATGAGTAAACGGGATGTGGACCCATGAGAGGCGTCTTATATTTCGTGAAATAAAGCAACGTCGCCCGGCGAGAACGAGTTCCACAGCCCAAAAGTCGGAGATGGCACCCTACAGAAGGTGATATTGGATAGGTATATTATCTACGTGCGCGACCAAACGCGCCTCTGTGGTAGAGGTACGTGATTGGCCTAACCAGAGGTTCTGGTATACTGATTATGCCAGCCCAATCGCCTGGTTACGGCGAGGCAAATCCTGCCAATCACCGCGAGGCAGTTACCAATCCCGCTAATCATGGAGAGACAAATTCTGGTTGCGACATCACGAACGGAAACCTTAATAGGGTGCCACTGAAACATCTGGGCGCTAATAGAGGGCTGGCAGGGTTGACCAGGCAAAGCAAGCGAGAAATTATAGCCTTGAAGCACAATTGTGCCTCAAAGTTTGCCCAGTTCACGGAGCATCTGTCCTGCGATCTATAGGATTTCATGATTTCAACTACTTTTCAATCCTGCCATTATCAGCCCAGGTAGCACGCCAGAGGAATGCCCAACTTGGGCAAAGGTCTGGCAAACATAAGGGCCCAACTTTGGCGCAGTTAGGTTTTTGCACCATGGCATTCATCAGTGCCAAAGTACGGTGCCTAACTATAGCCTTAGTTGGGCGATCCTATGGCATGCCAAAGTTTGGCTCTTCTCCGGTACGCCAGAGGAGTGCCAAAGTTAGAGCCATACTTGAGCCATAACTGCCATAGTAAATCCTAATCTGGGAATTCGGGGCGTGCCAAGGTTTGGCATTTCTCTGGTCTGCCAGAGGAGCGCCAAAGTTGGTGCCATACTTCAGCCATAACTGCCAGAGCAACGCCTAATTTCGGTATTTGGGACGTGCCAAGGTTTGGCGTTTCTCTGGTCCGCCAGAGGAGCGCCAAAGTTGGTGCCATACTTCAGCCATAACTGCCAGAGCAACGCCTAATTTCGGTATTTGGGACGTGCCAAAGTTTGGCTTTTCTCGGGTCCGCCACAGGATTGCCGAAGTAGTGCAATACTAGAGCTATAACTGCCAGAGCGATGCCCAATTTGGGTATTTTGGACATGCCAAAGTGTGGCGTTGCTCTGGTCCGCCAGAGGAGCGCTAAAGTTGGTGCCAGATTTGAGCCATAACTGCCATAGTAAAACCTAAACTGGGAATTCGGGGCATGCCAAGGTTTGGCGTTTCTCTGGTCCGCCAGAGGAGCGCCAAAGTTGGTGCCATACTTCAGCCATAACTGCCAGAGCAACGCCTAATTTCGGTATTTGGGACGTGCCAAGGTTTGGCGTTTCTCTGGTCCGCCAGAGGAGCGCCAAAGTTGGTGCCATACTTCAGCCATAGCTGCCAGAGCAACGCCTCATTTCGGTATTTGGGACGTGCTAAGGTTTGGCGTTTCTCTGGTCCGCCAGAGGAGCGCCAAAGTTGATGCAATAATTCAGCCATAACTGCCAGAGCAACGCCTAATTTGGGTATTTCGGACACGCCAAAATTTGGCGTTTCTCTGATACGCCACAGGAGTGCCGAAGTGTGCCATACTTGAGCCATAACTACCAAAGCAACGCCTAATTTCGGTATTTCAGCCTCGCCGAGTTTGGCTTTTCTCTGGTCCGCCACAGTTGTGCCAAATTAAGTGCCAGACTTGAGCCATAACTGCCGCAGTAAATCTTAATTTGTCGATTCGGGGCATGCCGAAGTTTGGTTCTTTCCTGGCTACCCACTGAAGTGCCAAGTAAGTGCCAAAAGTGGTAAAGAAAGCCGAGAGGCCAGCCCAAGTTTCGAATATCTCTGGTGTGTCACAGAAGTGCTCTTTTACGCGTCCCAGAAGAGAAATAAAATAAATAAGCGTTGGAAGCACGATAGTAAGATGTCATCACCTCCGTTCCCAAGCAGCACGGCAATACTTTGTAGTATCGTGCCAGTGCCGGCCAAAAGTCGGTTCCAATATCGCTCAACTGTCCAGTTTTGCACCACCGTTTGATACCCGGCAGGTATTGCCGTACAGCTGTTTCGCCCCGGCCTAGCGTTCACGTAATATTGTGCGAAAACTCTACGATGCGTCTGCTTCGTATTGGCCGAACGTCGTGCAAGTATGTGTACGTTGCATGTCATTTGTTGCATATCCAATCACTTATACGGACAAACAAATTTTTTCGATCGCTCCCAGAAGTTTATTAAACAACTATCATTACACACAGTGTATTCTCAACATATTTACAAGGTCACACTTCTCTGTAAAACGAAAAGCAAATTATAAAATACAATTAACACTGTCCTCATGCCAAGCAAAACTCATCACACGTAAAACCGGGGATAATGAAAGGAAAGCAGGACGACTATCAGAATCATGCTGGCAGTGCACTTACTAATAAAAGAGCGATATCATGTAATCCTTGATAGATGCATAATCCAACTCAGGCACCCCACAAACACATTCGAGGAAGAAGGTTGCGCACATTCAACTGACGTCTCGTCGTCGGCGAAGAGCAGTTTTTGTCGAAGCGTGTCCAACAAACACATCACAAGTATTCCACGAACTCCGGTGCAAAAAATGACTGTTACCGAAAAATTGGCATGGACGTATTCCGACCGTTTACGACGAGAAAACACGGCCGCGTCTGCAACGCACGAAAGCAACAGAACACTGAAGAGCCCAGTTCGAAAACCGGACCTACGTGGCCTGCTTATTTCTATAACTAGGCAAACGGCGAAAACGACAGCCCCGGAGATCCCATCAGCGTGACAGAGAAAGTCACGTGACAAATTTTCGTCCAAACGTTTTTGTCCTACGCGTCCTATGTAGAGAGGTCACGCTGAGTCACGCGTTTCGCTTCATCCTTTTGATTTGCTTAAAGCGGCTGTCGAGCTCGCTGACAGCCACACGAAGACGCAAAACCAGGTGGGGAGGATTTGCAAAAGGCGAGGTCGAAGGGGCATCAACAACGCATAAAAGGAAAGGCCGCTTCTGCCGGTGACCTTGTCGCCTTGCCTAGCCTGTCAGCGTTCGGCTTCAAGTCCGAACTCGTCGACCCGCATGGACGTCAGGACACCAATTTGACATTGACAAGGCATCGACCTTGGAGGGGGCTAAAAGGTGGGAACCGAGGAAGCTGCTGGAATCTTGGTTCATCCAGAACGACAAACGCGGAAGTGATTCATCGCTGGTAAACAAGAACCGTGGCCCCCTGCCGGACGTGTACACAAACTTTATGCCTAAATAGCCGAACTTTTTTGTGCGATTCTCACTCGCTCTGTGCTCTACTGGAGATGCCTCCCGCATTGGAGGCGCAACGTTTAATTAAATTGTTATTTTTGTTATGTCAAGCCGTTTTTGTTATTACATAAATTAGGAGCGCAACCGGGACATTTTCTCCCGTGAATGACGATCGGGTGCTTGGACTCCGAAGCAGCTCTTTCGGGGTTCATTTGATGTTCTCGGAGTCGGTCGTTAAGGGATCGCCCCGTTTGCCCGATGTACCTGGTCCCGCAGGACAGGGGGATCGCGTACGCTTCCTTCGCTTCCTCTCCTTCCGCCAAGATTTCTCTTTCCGGTACTCCCACGGAGCGGGCGGGTTTCGAGGTTGAAGCCGAAAATAAAGTTTGCTCTTTCCACTTTTTTTTGCGTTTCCTCCTCTCCTGCCCTCCTTTCCTCCCTTCACCGCCCTCCCCCGAGGGGCCAACGCGGAGAATGGATTAGGAGACGCCTCCGTTAATCCGGCATAACCCGCCGTAGAGGGGGCGTGCTGCTTGACTAAAGATTATCTCGCTGCACAAAAAAAAAAAAAAATAAATAAATAAAAAAAAAATAAAAAACGTCGCGGGCAGCGATTTAATGCGCTTTGCCGGATGCGTAACGCTTCGCCCGCCTTGAACAAGCTGGTATGCATTGGACTAACATTTTTCGAAGCGCGGCAGGTTTAGTGTAGGTCCTATCATAATGGTCCTGCAAGACTTCCCTGTCCGCCACAAGCTAGCCAATAATTCAAGGACATAACGACGGCAGCGTATTCAAACAGTGTAAAATAAAATGTATATAATATTTATAAGAACACCATCGTGTTCACTGCTTGGCTTTCAAATTTTTAGCGCCGCAAATAATCGTAATCAAAATATTTTTATAATTGAAGACCCCTCGTCGTGCATCGAACCCAAAATTACGCTTACGTGAAACATGATTCGGCGCGGGAGCAACTCGAGTCACCGTAATTTTTTTTTTTAACGTGGATTTTGTTTTTTAATCTAACTGAGGTACCACTGGCAGAACACGAATCGCATACTTGGAAGGATCTGAAAACTCATATAGCTGGTTGAGTGAATGCAATACTATCGCATTCGTTGAAGCTCGATTTGTTGATTCGAACTTCAACAAATCACACGCACCCATTCTCCCTATTTCTGTTTACCCAGTCACAGTCGTTCCCTCACGATGCAATACGAGTACAAGTAACGGCAGTTTATGCAATGTTGACGATACACAGCCGTGATCGCACGGTTTTTAGAAGCGCTATAGAACGAGCACAAGCGTCGAATTTGGGTACTCTGATTGATTTCTCTCTTCCCGCCGTGACACCACACAACAAAAGCGATTTCGTTCCGTCTGTGAAACTAGGAACAAAGAAATCGAGATATAATCCCGTAATAAAACAACGCGAAATGGATCTCTGCAGCCAATACCCAACCGTTCGCGAGGTGACTGGGCAAAAGCATATATTACCTCCGTGCCTTTACCCTCTGCGCACCGCCAGAGAGAGTCATACAAACTCCTTTGCGCTATTATCAACACGATTGCGTTTGCAAGCCGGTAGGATTCGTCCCTTCTGACTTTCATAACTCTCTATGAAACCAGAAAGGTAGATACTTTTCTCCATTGGGTTGGTTTGCCCGGGGCCTCCAGTTATTTACGGCCAAAATCACACTAGAGGCTCTTCAGCAATGTTCACTCTGGTCGACACACGTGCTCCATAAAAATGCCTGTCGTCAACCCTTTCCCAAAAGATACTTGAAGAGCCAATCTTAGAGACCGACGGATAACGAGGCCTTAGACCTCAAAGAAATTAGAACACAAAGTTGGCGTCGTCATTCCCAAACTGGTTGCCGGACGAAATCCAGGGTTGGTAATAGTAACATAAGATACGTACGGCAGAATTCCCTGCCATAAATAAAACGATTTGGCTAACGCCAATGTAACGCGAAATAGGTGCATAGCGTTTTGCGATAGGAAGCGTAAACCGAAAAAAAGGAAAAAGAAAGAAAGAAAGAAAGAAAGAAAGAAAGAAAGAAAGAAAGAAAGAAAGAAAGACTGAAGAAAAGGAGAAATTAGAAAAAAAACCTCTGGTGACTTGGCCAAAAAAAAATTCTGTTCATGTGATTTTTCTTGTCACGTGACCAAACAAAAAAAAAACGAAAGAAAAATAACACGAGAAAAAAAACCATCCCCTGCCCGGTTTCGAAGCTAGGCCCTCTTGATCGTGAAACTAGCGCGCTATCCGTTGCGCCAACATAACTTTTTTTTTCTTTCTTTATTGCAAGTTGCGCCAACATAACTCTGCCTGTAATGCTCACGCATTCCCACATCATAGGCGAAAGCTTAGGTGCCTTCGCAGTTTTTCATGCATGTGTTATTTTTATTTGTGGCAAGAGTTCACGTACAGAATGCTTTTAGAGTTTTCGACCAAAACGAGTTTTCTTCTTCCGAGTCACCTTCTAGAACCAGTAGACCGCACTGGGTCGTCCGGCTAATCAAGCAGCTATTTTCAAATTCTCTGGCGTGCCCGTCCTCGGATCCGAGGTCGCCGTTTGACAAGCTTAACTTTCTTCCACCTTTTAGCCGGAACCCCACGGCAGCTTTGTTCCGTCTTCACTCCCTCTCGAGAGAATGGCTCGCCCCGAGGCTAATCCCATTCTCTAAACCTCTTTTCATCCAACGCTTGACCTTTCCCTCCCCGTCCCCCAGCTTCGGGACAGAAGGTTCTTCTCTGCAGAACGTCCCGTTTGTACAGCGGCTTTAAAGTTCAGAGATTGGCCTGTCTTTATCGTCCCTTTTGTGTCTCCACTTTTTAATGTTTAAAAAGTATCAACACGCTAAAATAGTACAATTTCCGAGATTTCATTTTCATCCCCCAAGTGTGATGCGGGAACCGCGCCATAGAGCCACGGTCGTTTCCGCACTTTGTTATCGCTAGGATTTGACAGTGCTCAATCACGATGCAAGACACGCACAGAGCCACGCTCGCTTTTGCAATGCGCCGCCTAAAGGGGTGTCCAAACAGGACACGACTCCGACAAATCGTGAAAATTGAAGCGGGCTTGAAGCGAGCGCGTCCGCTTCAATTTTCACGATTTGTAGGAGTCGTGCGTTTTGTAGTGTCCTGTTCGGACACCCCTCAATAATGATATATCTTGTTGAGACGTGCGCACAGCACTTTCTGTAAAGGCGGATTCACACCGGGGATAGCAGTCGCGCGATCCAACTAAATCGCATCGCAAAAAAAAAGAAAGAAAAAAAAAAGTAATTAGTTGGTTAATTTGGCGTGCGCGATGAGCGAGTCCAATGCCTTCGTTGGCGAGTCGCGTCTCAAAAACTCTCGCTCCGAACACCGTTGGTTGGCTCGGCCTCTCCGCGACTAGAGTGCATCGCAAAACGTCGGGTCAGCAAGCGACTGGTCTGGCATTAGTTTGGCGATTGAGACTTCGTCCGTGTCGTTCTGTGTTTTGTCCCTTGTCCGTATCCCCAGTCTCGGGTTTACAACTATGCTATACTGCTCAAAACCCGTCACTTTTTGCCCGCGATGGTCGCTTTTGCGATGAAAGTTATGGCGCGACTAGATCGCGTCGCCGGTGTGAACGCGCCATAATGTCGAACCAGTCTCACGGCGCGTCCCGATATTGGCTTGTGTACCTACGCGCGAGTAAAACATCTGGCACAATTTGCGTTTGCAAAGCCTGCTCCAGCCGCGTCAAAACATTCAGCCAACCTTTGGACTGCAGAGATCAAGAGACAACCAAAATAAGATAAAGTTGCCAGCCGAATAAAACTTGATTTCTATTTAATTAAGATGAAGACCACCCGCATACATCAAATACCTCATCAGCCGAACTCCAAGGCAGTAAGCCTAGTTCTGGCACTTGTTTGGCACCTTTGGCCCGTCGCTGCCAGATCACAGCCAAACTATCGGGAAGCGAAGCCTAACTTGGGCACTCGCTTGGCGACTTGGGCCCAAAGATGCCAGATCTCAACCGAACTACAAGGTAGTAAGCCTAACTCTGGCACATCTGTGGCGATTTTGGCCTGAATGTGCTAGGTGACAGCCGAACTGTCAAAAAGTGAAGCCTAACTTTGACATTAGTTTGGCGATTTTGGCCCGAAAATGCCAAAGCTCTGCCGAACTACAAGGTCGTAAGCCTAACTCTGGCACATCTGTGGCGATTTTGGCCCGAATGTGCCTGGTGACAGCCGAACTGTCAAAAAGTCAAGCCTAACTTTGGCATTAGTTTGGCGATTTTGGCCCAAAAATGCCAAAGCTCTGCCGAACTACAAGGTAGTAAGCCTAACTCTGGCACATCTGTGGCGATTTTGGCCCGAATGTGCCAGGTGATAGCCGAACTATCAAAAAGTGAAGCCTAACTTTGGCATTAGTTTGGCGATTTTGGCCCAAAAATGCCAAATATCTGCCGAACTAACGGGCAGTAAGCCTAAATCTGGCATTTGTTAGGTGATTTAGGTCCGAAGATGCCAGATAATAACCGAACTACCCGGCAGCGAAGCCTAAGTTTGGCACTTGTTTGGCGAATTAGGGCCAAGATACCCAGACTGTTGCCAAGGGAGGTCAGGTCTGGCACTACTTTGGCTTCTTCGGGCTTTTTAAAGGGACCATGAAATGATTTTAAAATCGAGTTTCATCCACCGCACGTCGTAAAAGGTGTGAAAATAAACACAAAAACACAAAAATAGGGAGCCCAAAAAAATTATTTGCTATAGAACTTTTAAAAGAAAACTGGACTCTTTTGCGCCTTCCTTCCTTCGCCTGTTCACTACGATGCATACGCAGAATCGGTGCACGTCAGCCGAATCCACATCGCCTATTGGGTAAGAGCCTACCTCACCAGCTCCGCGATCGTAAACAATAAATAGCCGACGAATGTTTCCTAAAAGTTTTGTTAAATAATATTCAGATCCACATTTTGTAGCATAATTAGAGATGTGTGGCGAAAATTGCCAAATTTGATAATGCTGAGAGCCAAGCGCCATCTATCGTGTGGTAAACGAAGCAACTACTGCGCGTGCGCAGTAGGGCAGGGCCGCCAGTTACTTGGGTGACGGCGACCGACGAACATTTATTTTCTTTGTTTTCCTTCCTCTCAAAACTCTGACTGACTGAACGTTTATTTTTCTACGTGTTCTTCCCGCGCGTGCCGACTTCAAGCAGCAAGAAAACAGTATTTAAAACAGACCACGACGAACAAGAACGCTGGATTCACCGACTCCGACGAAGCGTATAGGCCTAGCAGGCATTCCGACTCGGCGCTGCGTTGCTTCGTCGCAAGACCGTCTGCCTACGACCGGCTGGCGTGCTAAATGGAATATGCCCGCGCGACCCTTGTGGACCCTTCCCGTATTATAGTTTGATCACTGACCTCAATTCTAGATTAAGAGGTGAGGAGGTCAATCTCTTCCCCTTGTTTTCCGAGGCAGTGTTGACGAACACTCGTCGAAAAGGGACTCTCGTCGATTCTATCTTCTTGTTTTGTGTGATATAGAGCTGAAATAAACGCCGTATGGATTGCCTTCGTAACACGGTATGTACACTTTGTTATTGGTATGCCATTTTTATTCTGACAGACTGCACGTCACTGTCGACCCCGGTCCAACCTTTCTTTGCCGAGTGTCGCGTCAGTATCGAGTTGCAATCGTAAAAGAACGGTCCCAAAGCGCTTACAAACAAGGCGAAAACAAGAATTCCATCAAGCGCGCGCGTCCGCTCCGAGTGTACGCGTCCGCTCCGAGTGTAAGCAGGTATTTACGTGGCTCTTGCTGACACTCGTAGTTCAAACGTATCTTTTTTAACGTCGGATCGCTCCTGCATCTCCGAGGCCGCGAAAAACGCCATCTACGTCGCTTTGCAAACGACTGACACGGGCCGGCCCTTCTGCCAACAATGACGGGGTGGTGACAAGACTCGCTGCACTTCCCAACAGGCATACCGGCGTATGGGACTAGTCCCATGCTGTCGCTGTAGCGCAACATATCTCATTGAATTTCGCTCAGCTGCGATGCGGCGATGAGAGGCGCCGATTCAGGAAATACGTCGGTGACATCAGCGCAGTAAAACCTACCGGCGCACCCCAACTCGTTGCCGCTAACACTCCCATTCTCCTACTGCCGAGAGAACTTCCGGTTCCGGAAACGGTCTACGTCACGGCTTCTTTTGCGGTCAGTTGGAGAGAATGAAAAAGTCGATATTTCAATAATTTTTTGTGTAAAAGTTAATAAACCGAGACGAAAACGGATGCCTGTTCGGCATTCAGTGAACATTGACGGTTTAATGTAAAAGTTATCTGGAAAAAGTAAAAAGGTCATTTCATGGTCCCTTTAATGCCCTAAACTGCCAGACGCAAGCCAAGTTTTGGCCCAGAACTCGGTGCTGCCTGGGAGTGTACAAAATAGCAATATCGTACGCATAGGCAAAATTCTGAGGAACCGTGTTTGCTCCCGACGCAAAAGCGGACACATGCGGGCGCCTCACGAAGGCGCGTGCGCGACCTCGCGGTTTGCGGCATTTCCTGTCATGCTGCGCCATCTATCGGCGGGTGTAAAAAATGCGAGCGAATCTTCGTGCTCCGTGGCGAGACGGTGTCTCCAAAGCAGACGAACGCAGAACATAAGCGAGTTTACCGGGAGCTAAGAAACGGCAGAATCCGCATGTAGATCCTTTCAGGGGCCCCGCTCAAGAAAGCCGAGAAGTATAAGGTCGATCTGACATTCTGGGCTTCCGAATCTTTGTTAGCATGATCAAGCTTGTATAAACTGTATTTGTTCGGGGAGTTTGCTAACATACGTGGTTTACCCGGGCGCTTTAACTTGTTTTTGGTAGGAATTTAGTGTTCCCTTAAAGGGTACAAATCGGGTTCTCGCACGAACATCACAGGGTTGGTGGGAGAACCCCTCCCTGGGCTTAACAAACAACAGCTAAGCTTTTGACGGCTTAAGCAGCATTATAATTAAAGTTTGGCAAGAAACAAATTCCTGAAAAGCACTCACCACGTGCAGTTTCTACATGAGTAAAAATAGCAAGCTGAGATGTAGATAAACATGCGCAAGACTGAAATCGCAACCCTTTTGATTGATCTACCACCGTACATACTCGCTTTTTCAAACGTAAAATTTAGCGTTTTTTTTTTTTGCTTTCGTCTATTTTTCAAAAAATCTTCATATGTAAAATTTTAAGATATGCATCTCCTACGGAAAAAGCGTTGGTACAGGAAATTACTGTTTACTACACTCTCTAGACGGACCTGGACTAAGACTGTTTGAGGTGAATTATTGATGAAAATCAACACTGCACTCCAACGGCCTTCTCTATATACGAGTTTACATCCTTTAGAAATGAAGTGTGTAAATTTAACAGCACACTACTTTTTAATGAAAACGATTTATTCAAAGTTTGGGGCTGGTGCTCCACGTGTGTACCTAACTCTGTGAGCCTCTTGAGCCTCCTTGCTAGACTCCTAAGAGTGTAAATATTTTACCCTGCATTCAACTAAAGATTACGTTTTCTTACAGAGTTAGGAGGCAAAAATTACTCCGCCTCATTGGCATTTTCCTTACCGTTTTGAAGTGCCTGTGCAAGAAGCACCATGGCGATAATATTAAGCACCATTTCTTGTTTCTTAGAAATTGTGGATGCCCGACAGCGTATTCCTGAAAAGAATAGAAACTCGCATTGATCCGCACACAGTGTAGTTGTAATGACGAACTGCAATAAACTGTTACGTGGCAATTATTTATTTGCAAGCAATATTATGGCCAAGGTAAAGCTGGACGGCCGAACGGGGAATCGGAGCAGAAAGCAAAGCGCTAAACTTATAATTTGATCGAGTGTTCATTAAAGTCAACTAAATCGGACATTCAGTCAAATGCAATTAAGGAGCTGCTAACACGTTATGTATTTTTTTTCCACAAAAACCACTTGCTACAAATTAATATGAAGTGTCACATTCGGCAAAGAAATTGTGAACTTATAAAGTACTTTATTGCCTGGTACAGCCCTTAACTTCAAGATTAATTTACCCGCAAAATACGCATGCGGCATCACATGCAAAATGATTGTAAAACACCTCCGTGCCTACTAGCTTAACGTGCTACCACGCTCTTTGCCCAGAACCAAAATTCACCCTATTTGTTTGGTGTTTTTTGTTGAATTCTTATCTAAACACAAGACAAGACTAGTACGTCCTGGTTCACTCGCCAAAACAGCCTAGTGCGTCCTAGTGTACACATCAGGCTAGTTCTGTGCGCCTAGGTGCGTACACCAAACCAGTATAATGTGTTATTGTGACACACCAAACCAGGTACAATAATTTTATTGTACACCTGGGTGGCTCAGAACGACACTAGGCTGGTGTGGTGCAAACCTTAAGCAAAAATGCAACGGGGGTCGAATTTTATTTTTATTTAGTATCAATTCAATATCTTTTTATTCACTTGGACATTGCCAGAAATACACTGAAATGACGAAGTGGGCTAGTTAGTACAATTTTAACTAGAAGAGAACTTCAAAAATACATGGACACGAGAAATAAGGTACTGGACCCAGCGCTTGGTCCTCTCCCTTCTTTCTTACATTCACATATTTTGAGAAGTTTTTTCAGGTAATTACGACAACTTACGAATTTGAAGATTTTATATTGAATACAATTTCAATGTCATATATTTAAATACGATTTGGTACATAAATTTGAATAAAATATTGATTTCAGGATATAGCAAATTTGGGATGAATATTTTTATAAAAGAGGCCATTGTTTATTGTTTAATACTCTATTAGTAGTAAGGGATTATTGCGGTATATAAAGGATGTAAACAAAATATATTATCTTATTTTTTGCCACAGTTAACGCAAGTAAATTTAGTAATTGGTTCACTCTAACTTTTAACGCTTAAGTTCTATCAGATTAACATTAAAGCGTGAGTATAGTGAATTATCTTATATTTTTACTCACAAGTAAACTTTAAGATTTGTAAAATTATTTATAACGCGGAGTAAAAGTTGCTTTACCCCGCAACCAAGTTTGCTGTTTTACAATGCAAATCTGTCATTATCCATGCTTTTATGGCAGCCATTAAAATTGGTATTATTTTTTTATATTTTGAAAACCACTATTACACCTTATTACGAATAAAAAAAATGGAAATCGCTTTGAGGTTATAAAAAAATCGGTGCAAAATTAATTGTTTTGTTTAAATTTTTAATTAGTAAAATGTGTGTACTTGATTTTATTTGGCACACAAAACATTGAACTACACTTGCATTAAAGCAACTCAATATGAGCTTCATGGTGAAGTTAGGGCAACTAAAACACCGATAAATCACACGTGAAAACTCGGAGAAATTTGTCAAAAAGACTGAAAATGAAAGAGTTACTTTTTTATTATTTAACATGTATTCCAAAATATAAGAATGTTTCAATCGCTTTAGCGTAATGAAACCTATTTCGAGAGTGTCACAAACTTCCAAGTGCACCAGCTTGAGAAGCTACAAAATAGCAAGTGGTAAAACATGGAACCCCAGGCAGGTGGGAAACTTTTTGCCTCAGCCACATTCACATTCAACTTGAAAACTAAACAAACAAAAATCCGCCAGGCTTCTCATTTACGTTCTCTTTCACTTTAAAAATGATTTCAAAACAATAATGTTTTTTTTTATAGAAAATTAGGGCTGAATTGGAATGCATCATATCGGGTGTTTCTGAGAAGTCTTAATAATTCCGAAAAATAGGATGGTTGAAAATAAAGAAACTCCTTTCGCGAACACACTGCCAGCCACGGTGGACGTCAAGGAATAATGAAACGTACCAGTGAGCCAAACGCTATTGAAAAGTTTCTAATAATATTTTTCATTAGTAAAAATAAGAAGATCGTTCCAATGTGAAACTTGCTGACCGTCATCAAAAGCCTCTAAATCAGTCAATATTAGGACGACTTGAATCGAGTGGGAAGCTCGGGGTTGCGCTAAAATAACGACTCGTGCAACAGGAGCAAGGTCGGTGATGACAAACCGTGCTAAGCATATAGTCTTATCAGTCTCGTTTTAGGATCGCTGGTCTTGCGCCTGTTGCGAAAGTGGTCCGTTTAGGGGACCTTCAGCTGTCCACATGCTTCAGTCGTCCTAAAATTAAGCAATTTATATGATCTCGACGACGCTCAGTGTGTTTGTAATAGGAACCATAAGAGTATTTACACAAACTAAAAACTAATTTGGGATATTGTAGTTAATATTTTGTAAATTAGTACGTTTTTTTAATCCTGATGTCCTCCGGGGCTGGCAATTTGTTACGGAAAGGTTTCTTCTTTAAATACATAAACGAATATTACCCAATTCTTAATGCTAAAAATTCATTGCAGGAAAACATGGCATAAATAACGAACCCATTAACTTGGAATTCCTACGATTTATAGATAAACAAATAAACTAAATTTTCTCAACGCAAGTTTGAACAAAGTGAAATACACACACACACAAAACACAAACGAACACGCACGCACGCACCCACACTCCCCCTCCCACAGACACACATATACTCAGACACACACACACACTCTTGCTCGCCCAAGCTCACAGGCACTCAAGGACGCGCACACACACACACACAGACACACACACACACACACTGGCACGCGCAGGTTCACTCACACACACATAGACGTGAGCGTGCGCCCTCGCGCAGACGCACGCACGCACGTGCACGTAAATGGACGCATATAAAAAGAAAACGTCGTACCCACACACAGGGACGCGCATGTACACTGGCACAAACGGGTGCAGACACGTACACATTGAAGCACACATGGGTGCATACACATACACAAAAAAATCATTTAGGACCTTCAGAAAAATGTTTTTATTTATATATTCGTCCATACTGATGGCCCATTCGGTGTTACGTTACAGTAGTGGGTTATTAGTAAAATAACAAAATTTTTAAAGCACACCTCGATGAATGGTACGCATATGAATGATTCAGGCACATATGCACTTAATGTATATAAATATAAGCGAACTTAAAAACACTGTACAAAAAAAAACATTATATGTTGGGCAAGGCCTCTCAAGCCGGCTTCAAAACCTTCAACGGTGTCACATTCAAAAACATCTTGTGGGAGGTTCTTCCAGCTAGCTATGTTCCTCGCAAAGAAGGAATACTTAAAAATGTGAAACCGGGCTTACATCGGCATCAGTATTTCAATATGACCGCCCCGAAGTTCTCTAGTAGAGCGAGACATTAGATATAGCTGCAAATCTATATTTAACCTTTTGTTTTGTATCAAATACAGCAGTTTTAATCTCGCTTCTTTACTCGATCCGTTCTTTCATTGTCGGCAAATTGAGTTGGGTAGCATCGCGCTGACAGACTGATCAGGCCTTCGGTATCTGGACATGACAAACATGGCTGCTCTCCTTTGTACCTTTTCTAATGTTTCAATCTGTTTCTTTTTTTGTTTATTTGTATGGGTCCCTCACGGTGCCCGCATGTTTCAAGACAGGGCTTACAAATGTTAGGTAGGCAGTTAGTTTTGCTTCCTCTGCTGCTAATTTGAGGTTGCGTCTCAAGTACCACAATTTTCTTTCGGCGGTGCTAGCGAAGTTGCCAATATTAGATTTCCAACACATCTCCAGACACGCTTACAACTAGGTGTTTAAAATTACTAGCGCCAGGTTCATAATAAAAAAACACGTCTTTAATCTTGTTTATGAAACTTGAGAATACAGTTTCTCGGGGGTTAATTTGCATTTTTGAGCGTTTACTCCACTCATTTATAGTTTCTAACGCTATGTTCAAAGTGATGTGTTCTTCAGGACACACAATTCCGGAATAAATTAAGCAGTTGTCTGCGAGTGAGTGGTAACTTTAGAGCTAATTTTGTGAAGGTTGTCTGAAATATCATTAATATAACTTTAAAATATTACTGGTCCCATTACGGACCCATGGGAAACCGCCGACGTGACTTTTAATGTATTAGATCTAGCACCGTTAACTCCTACAAATTTAGAACGATTATTGAAATAGGCTTTAATCCATCCTAATACCTGTAAATTTGTACCGGTGTCTACTAGCTTTTTAATGCGTTTTGCGTGTGGAAAGCGATTCAAAGTCTTTGAAACGTCCAGGCAGATAACATCCGTCTGTCCCCTCTCAATCAGCGAAGTCGTAAAATCGTGGATTGTTTATGTCAGTTGTCTGACTGTCAATGCAGGGTGCTCAAAATTATTTCAGTGTGAGGGCGACAAACCCCACTACCAAAATGTTAAGGGGAAAGGCAGAACAAACAAAAAAAAATGATTTCCTAAAAGAAAAAAAAAACGTGCAGTGCTTTTGACGGTGTAAGTCAGTTGAGATGAAACTTATCGCTGAGCAAGCGCGGCCAGGTCCCCACTCAGGTCAGTCCGTTGTTTACGCACCATAGAGACTGAGAGGACTCGCATGGCTTCCCATAACTACCTTCGAAGCATGAATAAGGGTGCATGCAGAGGCGAGTCTGGAGCGTGACCTGTCAAAACCGCTAGCATTTGTGATCACCAGAGAGAGAACTAGAACGACAGAAAATACTAAAGGTGCAGACGCAAGGTTGGACTTGTACATTTCGCCGCAGCTTGATAGTTTACCTTGTACACTGCATAGCGCCAGATTTGTTCCGTGCAATAAGCCATGAGCAGACTAAGCAACGACCGGTCAAGTAATACTTTTTTACCTCTCTATGTTAAAGCCTCAGCAGTAACCAGATCACTACCGATGGCGATCACTATACGTTCCCCGCCGGTCCGAGGTAACCGAAATGTATAGGAGGGTGGCGAACGCGGCCCAGTTATTCCTCTCATTATGTTACATGAATTATGTCGTTCAGATATTGCACACGATATGTGTGTGCGGACCACAAAAACGCCAAACTTTCGCACGTCCGGAATCTCCAAATTATGATTCAGTTTGGCAGTTTTTGCTCACGTATGGCACTTGCTTTGGCACTCTGATGGCGGACCAAAAGAAAAGCCAACTTTTGGCATGCCCTATGATGTACTTTGGCACTGACAAGCGCAATGGAGCAGAATTAAATAAACCCAAGTTAAGCCCTTTGGTTTGCCAAACTTGCGCCAAGGTTGGACGTTTCTTTGGCGTGTTACCTGGGTTAGCAAGGTGAAACGTAATGCTCAGTGTTACTTTGCAAACAGTATTTTTAGGTTGAAAGCCTATCATCTGCCCGGCCATTTACCGAGCTTCCTCGATAGATTACAGTAACTGGCTCTCTCAAGTGATTTGCAAGAAAGCGCATGTTCCACATTTCTTAGACAGTATTTTCTACTTCCTACCGAAACTCGGTGGAATCGCTACAACCGCTCGTGTCATAAAGCACTCTGACTCCTTCTAATGAGGACGCCGCCCCTCTCCCCCCACGAGTCGTGTTCTACTCTTACCTACAAAGTCGAAGTAGAGGTATTTTTGCACTTAAGAAACCTACAGGCCTCGAGGCCGCCTACCTGCAGGGAGTTTCCAGAAACACCTTTTTGATGTTCGTCTTCTCATAAACGGTTTTTAATAAAGCAAACTGTTATTTATCGTAAGCCTAAAATATTACTCAGTGCGGACTACAGATGTTTAAGATGAGTGCATTGGCGCACATTGTCGACGACCATGGCCACAAGAGATGTCCAGGTGGTTTAGACAGTATTGGGAAATGTGGTGTAGTCGAGCCCGGGCCTTGCGCTGCAGAAGATATCCAATGGCTCCTAAGCGAGTGCAATTGAGATGATGAAAGTCGCTGCCTAGCCGAGCCGTGGCACAGGAGACGGGCTGAGTTCCAGACGTTGTTAAAGTACGGTTATTGTAGTCATTAAAGCAACTGAACACGAGCAACCACCCCAATGCTAGTGGAGCTATTGATTATCAAAAAACAAATTTAGTGCTCACGTAATGCTCTGCTTCAATCTATGAGCCTTGTTAAAATATTATATTTCGGTAAACTATGCAAGCACCGCGACGTCCGAGCTAAGTCATAAATTTTGCGAAAAAGAACTTCATAAAAAACGCTCTCTTTTGTCGTTGAATTTACACCGCAACAAAAAAAATGTTTTGTAAGGTGCATTGCCTGCAAATATAATTGGGTCCCTCTTGTGTAAATAAGCTCACGTATAGTAAAAAAACATAATTAAATATATTCGCACCGTCCCTTTAAGTTCTAAACACCGCTCATCTAAACTATGTTCAAAAGTGGTAACCATTAAAAGTGTCCGAATTAGGCTCACATTCTTGCTGATTGATTTAAATGTGGCAAATTGTGTCCTAAATTTCTAAACAAGTGTAAAACATGGTCTTACTGCTTGTCTCTCTGTTCATTCATAATATATTTGACTGAAGTCCGGGATTTTTCTAATTATGTCGCAAGCCAGAAAAGTCTCATAAGAATGTAGAAGTGTAAGTACCCAGTCAATAATTAACCCCAATATTGGGCGAAAATTATGGGCCTAAGATTGCAACACTTGCCAATTTATGTGCTTCCCTAGTGTGCCACCTAGGCCTATTCATGCGTTATGAATTGTTGGTTTCGTTTTATGTTTTACAAAATTAAAGTACTTGCAATAAATATTCACGATATTAGCGTAAAGTTATCAATTACCCTACTACTCTGCATATTACCATCAACACTCCCAATCATTGGACGCTTAAGCGTCTCCCTATATAAAAAATTGTCTAAAGGACTCCTGCTTTGCCCAGGAGGCGCTGCAGAAAAAGCGGCTGGCGGCGCCCCCTACGATTTGTTTATCGGTATTGGATAGTACAAACTTGCTCATTCCAATTTGTCCCGCGTGCAAACGTTAGCCGGCGGTATGAATTCCTTCCGTGCAATTGTCTTACGGCAAGGAATCGTGCCAATTTCTAACCTGGAAAGCTGCTTTCGTTCCTCAACACTTCGCAATGAGAATAAACTCAGCGATGCGAGCTACGTCTACGCTGTACAAGAAGCCGCAAATTTGGTGTCGGCGTTCTGTCACTCGCAAAAACAGCGAGCTTCTTATGATATCGAGCTTGAGGTGAGCATTACGAGATACGTTAACGGATCTTTTTTAAGCAAAAACTCCCAAACTGCAGCCCCTCCATACAGCCAACGCTCGCAGCTGATGACCAACCTTGAAAATGCTCGAAAGCAGACGCAAGCGATCGAGGTTCGACCGGCTGTCTGTCGGCCGATCACATAGTTGATATTTCTTTATTTTTATTTTATTTATTTACACAGTACCTACATCGCCACAGGGGCATTATTGTAGGGGGTACATGGTACAGGAAAGTAAAACGATTATACGTCGCATTGTATCAAACATGTTAATAAAAAGTAAGACTATTGATTGAAAGAAGTGCAATAAGACTGTTACAAAAACTGTTACACAAAATCAGAAACATGACTGTACAAAACAAAAACAGAGCACAGAACTATTAAAGGATGTCTAATAATGAGGTGGAAAACATAATAATGAGGTGGAAAACATAGCATCCGAATTCTCAGCGACCACGTGCTGCGGAAGACTGTTCCAATCACTAATTCATTTTGGGAAATATGAGTTCTTAAACATTTCAGTTTTACACCTAGTATTCTTTATTTCTAGCGGGTGGTCCACCCTTGAAGACAGGTAATCAGGATTATGTAAGTAGTGGTCCTTCACAATACCTGTTTGTCCTAAGTAAATACTTCTGAAAAGTTTCATTCTAAGATATTTTCTCCGCAAAATCAGAGATTTCCACTCCAGTTATTTCTTTAAATCTGTTATACTTGAGCAAAACTCATAATTATTTGCAACAAAACGGGCTGCTCTATTTTGCACACGCTCTAGTTTCGATATTAAATTTACGTAATATGGGCCCCACACTGGACAAGCATACTCTAAGATTGGCCTAACATTAGTTACATATAACAGCTCCTTCATATTTGTTGGGGCCATTTTGAAATTCCGTTTGATAAAATTTAAAACGCGGTTTGCCTTTGCTGCTATTGCGTCGACGTCGACGTAACTCTTGAGAAACGTTTGATCACACCAAAAGGAAAATTGCCCGTACTCGTAGGTCTGTGGCACCATACAAGACTTTATATACACATACACAGACACACACACTCGCACACGTAAATAAATAAATAAGAATGGAGGAAGGGAGGGAAGCCAGCGCGGCATCAAACACAATGATAATAATAATCTTTATTTCCACAGAAATTTTACCCCGAGTGGCTTGCTCGGCTAGGACAGAAAGGCGAAAGCCCGTACGCTTGTGCGTCTGCTAGCCAACCACCCGGGGCAGGAGAAAAACGAAGGACTGTAAGCTGCCTTTCGAGCTGTTGCAGCTTTTCTTACACATCTGCGATGTAAGCTTCACGCAACATAAGGTCAGCAGTAGGAGCTCCGCCTCCAGCACATGCTTGTTGATTTCTGTGGTGCGTTGGTGCGCACGCATGCTCGATGTATACATAGTTTCCGACACTACAAGCGCGAGCATGTGGCCCTGAACATTGCTTCAAGTTGACAGGGTCACTGAAAGCCCGCAGCTCGCACTTGTAGCATCGGCTGCTGAAACGAAGTGTAGGTCAATCTGATCGCTCAGCTGATCGGCCAGTATAGCGTGTCCCTGTTCGTAAAGTTCGCATGACGCACGTTTCGAGGCATGTCACAGCCGCTTGATCGAGTGGTCGTGCCTTAGCACCTGGAGGGCGAGAAAAGCAATTGTCTCGATTACTCAGTGCGCTGGGGGGCTAGTATCGTTCCCTTCGCTCGACTTCGCACGGTTTCGATGGGAATCTGTAGAAGTTCACTCCGGGGCTCTTCTTGTTCTTGACAGTTGACGACGCAACAGTACCGTCGACGGCGACGTTTCGAACGCATCGAGGCCGCGCATGGGTTTCGACGTGCTTGGACGAAAGAGAAATTACTATCTTGGGGCGAGGTCGGGTCCCCGGGCTAACGTTGTGCGGTGACGACCACGGATGACATATTTTAAATCGCGACCACGAGAACTCCAAATAACAGCAGCGCACAGAGGCAAAAAGCCGCCCGAACAGGATTGTTATTGTACGTACGAGGCCGCGGAACCTTGGCAGGCTTGTACTTCTCAGACATTTAATGCCCGCCACCGAAGTGCGCCACGATACATTCAAAGCTTCAGCGCAGGAGGCCTATACCTCGCAGTCATATGGATTCTAGTAACACTCGTGCGTTGAAAGCTCTGTTAGTTGAAAACGATTTGAGCTCAAATATTTGATGGAAGATGAGTTATTTAAGCGTGCGATGGAACTGAGCTATTTTAGCGTTCATTCATGGTACAACGGCCCGCAACCCCTTGACCTTCCACAGTATTGTTGGAATCTTTACCCCGTTATCAAATAGAACACCAGTGCCCAGCCAACAAATAATACAAGGGTAGAGTACGCCACCGCGCAAGGTAGGATTGCACTCAATCGGACCATAATTGTCGCCCTATGTTGAATGTAATAATGCCATAATAAATATAACTTTAATAGTCGTCCGAATTCCTATTTTGTCCGGCAAAGCCGCATAACGTGGCTGTGAATACGGCAATAACAGCGAGAGGTGCAGATTCAAACAGAAGCAAATGCAAGATAAAGTGAACCTTAAATGTTTCGTTCAACGCCCTCCCCCGAACCTTGTGGTAAAGCCGTAGAGAGCTTCTACAAATCCCAAACGTTTTTCTCAGTGTCGGTGTCCTCTAAAATGTTCACGAAATAAGGCCATTCACTGGATATCGAAACTCACAACAAACTATCACGCGCATGCTGCTGGGGCCGGTCATAATTTACATAAAAATAGGCTTTAACAGATCTCACGTACCTTATCTTTGGTCTCGCACAGCGAATCTATCGGAAAGTTTTTCGTAACTTGAAGTTATAATGCCTCTACTCTCTATATACAAGTTGAGGTCGCTTTCCAACTCCACATTACCAAGTTCTAACTGAGTAATGAGAGCTGTACTGCAGAATAAATACCTCAACGACTCCAAAATAATAGCAGTTTACTGCCATCGTACAACCCTGTGCTT